>NC_088688.1:22285789-22914360 GCF_028017835.1 Emys orbicularis | reverse complement strand
CACCCCGGCTGTGCTGGGCCAGCGGGTACCCCAGCCCCTGCCACACCAGGCTGGGCCAGCAGGCACCCCAGCCCCTGCCAGGCCACCGGGGACCCCGGTTGTGCTGGCCGCCCTGGGCCAAGTGGGCTGGAGTGGCCACGCTGGGCGGCGGGACCCCAGCCCCTGCCACCCCGTTGCAGGAACTACATCAGTTAACTGATATAATTTTAACATTTTTAACTGATATTTACATCCCTATGGGCTTCTCCTATCCCTGTCCGGTGGCTTCAGGCCTGATTCTCAGGCAAATGGATGCTTGAAGGATCCAATTCTGTAGTCCTCAAATGTTCTCAGAGAAATAGAACTAAAACGACACATACTGTGTGAGTCTTACTCCTTCTCTCCAAAACTCACTAGAGAATTCAGGACTTGAAGAGATGATAACCCTGTGCTCTGGTTTTGACTTCGACTTGAACCTTCACAAGCCAGAAAAAGGTCAAAGAAAAAACCGACTTTTTTGTAATAAGAAACACAAATCAAAGACATTCAAAAGCAAGAAAAAGCCAAACAAATTGTTTTGATCTAGTTCGGGGGTCGGCAACCTATGGCACGTGTGCCAAAGACGGCACGCGAGCCGATTTTTAATGGCACGCTGCTGCCTGCCAGGGTCCCGCTCAGCCCGCTGCTGAACTCTGGCAGGCAGCAGCGTGCCATTAAAAATCCTTCCCGACCCAGCCCACTCTTCTCCGCCTACCGCTCTCTCTGGCAGGGGCAGGGGGCAGAAGCAAGCTTGCTCCTGCTGGCTGCTACTGTACAGCAGGCTCCGCCGGCAGTCAAGAGTCCCCCTCCCCCGCCTCTTCCCCCAGCGTGCTGCGTGGAGCCCCGCCTCCTCTCCCTCCCTGCTGCCGATGGCCCTTGCGAGGGAGGGGAGAAGAGCAGCCCCAGCGCCCTCGCTGCTCAGACCGGTAAGGAGGCGGGGAAGGGAGGCAGGAGCGGGGCCTTGGGGAAGGGGGGTAGGAGCGGGGCGTATCCCTCCAGCCCCCAGCCGTGAGCCGCTCAGAGCAGGGGGCTCGGAGCACCCCCCTGATCCCAGCCCACTCCCCCCCAGCACTCTGCCCTGACCCCTGCACCCCCTTGCACCACAGCTCCCTGCATCCCCCCCACGACCCCATCCCTGACTCCTGCACCCTCCACACATACCCAGCCCCCCCACACCCCATGCCCTGACTCCTGCACCCCCTCACATGCCCCCAGCCCTCTGCCCTGACTCCTGCACCCTCCACACATACCCAGTCCCCCCACACCCCATGCCCTGACTCTTGCACCCCCCACCCTGAGCACCAGGTTGGCAGCGGGCTGAGCGGGGCCGGCGGCTGGGACCCCAGCTGGCAAGGGGCCGGCAGCCAGAACCCCAGACCGGCAGCGGGCTGAGCGGGGCTGGCAGCCGGGACCCTGGCTGGCAGGAGCCAGCGGACAGAACCCCAGACTGGCAGCAGGCTGAGCCACTCGGCCCGCTGCTGGTCTGGGGTGCTGGCCCTGCTCAGCCCGCCGCCGGTCTGGGGTCCCGGCCCCCGGCCCCGCTCAGCCCGCTGCTGGTCTGGGGTTTTGGCTGCCGACCCGGGGTTCTGGCTGCCGATTCCTTGCCAGCTGGGGTCCCAGATGCCGGCCCCGCTCAGCCCACTGCCAACCTGGGGTTCTGGCTGCCGGCTCCTTGCCATCCGGGGTTCCGGCCGCAGGCCCTGCTCAGCCCGCTGCCGGCCTAGGTGAACGGAACCCCAGGCTGGCAGCGGGCTGAGCAGGTCGGCGGCTTAACATCAGCATTTTAATTTAATTTTAAATGAAGCTTCTTAAACATTTTGAAAACCTTGTTTACTTTACATACAACAGTAGTTTAGTTATATTATATATAGACATATAGAGAGAGACCTACTAAAAAACGTTAAAATGTAGTACCGGCACGCAAAACCTTAAATTAAAGTGAATAAATGAAGACTCGGCACACCATTTCTGAAAGGTTGCCGACCCCTGATCTAGTTCAACTAGAAGAAGTGGAATTTTCCCAGTGGGATCGGGGAAGATGAGACTCACTTTTACCCCTCCTCACCTCTTGTTAAAGAAGTTGATCGTTACCCTGGGTATCCAGACTGAACAAGTGGGAGCTGACAAAGAGAGACAACCACCCAAAACTGAATGCTTTCCCCTTAAGTCTGAGTAGTGCATCTTCCTCCATGTAGCATTTGAAGATGTGATGAATTTGAGGCCCAGGACTCCCACAGATTCTACTTGCTGCCAAAGCACAAGGGGTAGGTAAGGTAGCAGCCACTTCCTGAGTCCAAGACAGCCATTCAATTGGTAGGCAAGTTTTTACCTACAGAACCCATGAATATGAAGATAGTCTATTGTAAGGTGCAGTTACAATGCAACTTTAAATGTCCTTTTACGCCAACAATGCCATCATGGTTCCAGTTGAGCATTCCCTTCTGGTAACTCATCAGATTGCTGTGAGGGCATACAGCTGCTGAATCCCATGTGTTTTAAGCCTCCAGAGTCTGAACAGAGTCTGTCTTGGGGTCTCCTCTGAGTCGCACCCATGTATGCGGTCCAACTGTTTAGACCCTAGAATTGGTGTTGATGCCTTAAATTCCCACTGTAGCCTAAACACATTCTCTCTCAGAACTCCAGCCATATGGTGATCTGGTCCCACAGTTTATTTCAAGGGATATGTGGTAGGTGTAATACATAAAATGCAGAGACACTTTGCACAAGATTCTAAAACCATTGCGCTTAATTGCATGAGAAATACACAGATCTATACAAAAATAATAAACCCGACATACTTTTCCCTGCCTCAGTTTCCTGACCATTCCTTAGCATTCGTAGGGCTGGGGTCAGGATCCTTTGAGTCTGTCGAGGGTCGTCCACCTGCAATGCATGGCTTGTGTTCTGAAACATGGAGTCTTCTCCATTCAGCTCACCTTTTCTGACCTTGGCCATTTTCTTCCTGCCTCTTGCCCAAAACTTCCAATGTGGTGCTCTCCATCCTCCCCTCTCCAAGTCCTTTTATAACCACTTGGTCCCTCAGTCAGGTTACTGAGGTTACTGGATCAGCATTATCAGATAATCCTAGACCCTTACTAAGTGACTTTATTGCTAGGCAACCTCTCTCGGGATAAACCAGTTCATCTAGGTGGGAGACAGCCTGTTTTAGGGTGATTTCAGTTCATTGGGAGAGTAGTTAAGTCAGTGACCTTCTAAGATTAGACCTTTGCCCCCAGCCTTTGGAATTCCAGTTTAATGTGGAGGTAACATGACAGCAGAGAAGATAAAGAACACAATATCCAAAATGGAGTCTGCAGTCTGAAACCGATACAAATTCTGTTTTATGCTGGGGTCCCTTTATATGTAAATTGTACAAACAGATTCACCAGATTGTCACAAATCCATCATCCTTATTAAGATCTGTCCTGGCTTGGACGGAGAAGGAGGTTGTTTGTTTCCTTAAAGAAGAAAGTAATCACTAGTAGAACTTCTGAGAAGTCTGTTTTCCTTTACTTTTGCACTCCTAATGTTTTTCTTAACGGAAATATTGGCTTGTGACATGTTGGAAATAAATTTCCATTGAATCACAAAGAGAGCTTGTTAGAAGCTGGTGCCTCAGTAATTTGTTGTTTATTGTGACACTGCTTATTGTAAACAATTACTGTTTTAATCCTTCCTTCTTCCGAGAAATGGATTTTTTCTGCTGTGAACATCCCACAATTAAGATAGTGGGGGTTTTGGGGAGGGGTGGAGAGACGGACAAAAACTTACTCTGACACGCAAGTTTCGTTTTTGAGCCATTCATGTCCTGCAATCTGACCCTGAGGATTATTTCTGAGAAGCTGCAGAATTAAATTGTTTCTGCAGACCTGTCGCCTATAATTAAAGGATCTGTTACAAATGAAAATTAGTTTACTTTATAGCACAGCTAAATATTTGCAGTAATAAGAAAGTAGTACCTTCCAGCACTAGAAGCTATTGTTCTGGGAAAGATTGGAGGAGGATGTTCCTTTATCCCCTAGTAAGGACAAAAGTTCTCATCTGCCCATCTAGGAAAGAGGGGGAAACATTATTTAAGAAGGTGGGAGGTTTTGGGGTAAATTTTTAGGCAAGAAAAGTTTCCTGTAGAAGTTCCTGGTTGTGTCCAATTCTTTGGCCTGTGTTGTGCAGAAGGTCTGATAAGATGATCACAGTTTTGCCTTCTGGTCTTAATCTATAAGAATAAATTTCATCTTCTGACATATGCAGCGGCCAAAATATTAAAAGAGGTTATATATGTGCAGATAGGATCATAGAAAAAATGTATATTGCTTTATATGAGAAACAATGTGTTGATGGTATGAAAAGCATAGGCACATGGAAGAAAGTAATTTAAGTTTGTGTGATCCCTCAACTGTAGCATTTCCTGATTTATTTTATTTTATTTTATTTTATTTTATTTATGGATGCATAACCATGTAAACTTAATGTTTTCTTCACGTGTATTTTTTTGGCATGACGGTTACTAGAGTATGTGGGGTAACTAATTCAAGTATTTTTAAATTCCTCATCCTTATACTTGTCACAGACTACAGACAAAATAATTTAATCCTAATTTAATCTGGCAAACAGATTCTGGACATGGATATGTGCCTCTCCTCACCTAGTTCCCTGTCATGTGGAGTTCTGAGATTCGTTTCTCTCACCTAGCTATTTGACATCTATATGAGACTCGGAGATTATAAAATGCCATGGACTACAGCGACATTTGAATATGGATTTCAGTGACAGTGAATATACATTATTTGTATTACTGTAGCACCTAGGAGCCTTAGTCATGGGCCAGGACCACTTTGTGCTAGGTGCTGTACAAACAGAACAAAAGATGGTCCCCTTCCCCCAATTAATTTATAATCTTAATAGAAGATACACAAAAAACCCGAAACAGAATACATGGATACAAACAGACTGGGGAGCACAAGGAAGCAGTGAGACAATACTGGACAGCATGATAAGCATTGGTCTCAGCACATCAGCAGCCATTGTCAAGTTTTTTGTAGGCATTACAGCATAAGAGAATTTTGAGGAGGGTTTTGAAGGTGAATAATGAGGTAGATTTGGAAATCTGTATGGGGAGCTCCGCTCAAGAGTAAGGGTCAGCATGGGAGAAAACACAAAGGAGACTATTTGAAAATGTAATAAGTGGATGATGGAGGCTGACATTATGGGCCAACTGGAGGCGAAAGTTGACATCTTGACAGCAAATGAGAGATGATGGGTAGAGTGGGGATAGCTCAGTAAGGTCATTTCTGAACATGAAGACAAGCAGTTTATGTTTGATGTGACAGATAGTGGGCAGCCAGTAGAAGAATCCAAAGAGTCTGTTGCTTTCACCACATCACCCGTCTAAGAAAATGATCTTTGGGAGATCTTAGGGAAAGGTCTGAGTCAAAATTGAAGCCCAGGTTATAGGCCTGAGTGACAGGCAGCATAGTAGTGATGTACACTGTGATCAAGAAAGGATGTAGCATGAAGGATTTGAGGGGAAGATTAGGAGCTCTGTTTTAGTCATGTTTAGCTTGATTTGATGGCTAGACCTCCACAAGATGTCAGAGAGAGGGGCTGAGATTTTAGTTTGGACAGAAGGAGGCAGAGTTACTAGTGGAGTTCCTCAGGGATCGGTCTTGGGACCAATCTTATTTAACATTTTTATTAATGACCTTAGCACAAAAAGAGGGAGTGTGCTAATAAAATTTGCTGATTATGCTAAATTGAAAAGTATAGCCAATACGGAGGAAGACTGGAATATCATACAAGAAGATCTGGACGACCTTGAAAACTGGAGTAATAGAAATGGGATGAAATTGAATAGTGCAAGATCGTACACTTAGGAACTAGCAACAAGAATTTTTGCTATAAGCTGGGAATTTATCAGTTGGAAGAGACAGGAGAAAGACCTGGGTGTATTGGTTGATCACAGCATGATGACTATGAGCTGTCAATGTGATGCAGGTGTGAAAAATGCTAATGCAGTGCTAGGATGTATCAGGCGAGGTATTTCCAGTAGAGAGATGGAAGTGTTATTGCCTTGTATAATGGTACTTGTGAAACTTCATCTGGAATAGTGTGTACAATTCTGGCCTCCCATGTTTAGGAAAGATAAATTCAAACTGGAACAGGTGCAGGGAAGGGCTACTAGAATGATAATAGTAATGGAAACCTACCTTATGAGAGCAGACTCAAAGAGCTTGGCTTATTTAGCTTAACCAAAAGAAGGCTGAGGGGAAATATTATTGCTCTTTATACATACATCAGAAGGATAAATATCAGGGAGAGGAGTTAGTTAAGTTAAGCACCAATGTGAACAAGCCATCAACAAGTTTAGGCTTGAATTTAGACACAGGTTTCTAACCATTACAGGAGTAAAGTTCTAGAATAGCCTTCTAAGGGGAGCAGTAGAGGCAAAAAACATAACTGGCTTCAAGACTGAGCTTGATAAGTTTATGAAGAGGATGGTATGAAGAGACTCCCTACAATGGCATGTAACTGATCTGTGACTGCTAGCAGCAAATATCTCCAATGACTGGTGATGGGACACTAGATGGGGAGGGCTCTGATAATTCTTTCCCAGGTGTCTGGCTGGTGGGTCTTGCCCACATGCTCAAGATCTAACAGATCACCATATTTGGGGTCAGGAAGGAATTCTCTTCCTCCTTCTCCCCTCCCCCGGTTATATTGGCAGAGACCTTAGGGGTTTTTGTGTGTGTGTGTGTTCCTCTGCAGCCCAGGGGCCTGGGTCACTTGCAGGTTTAAACCAGTGTAAATGGTGGATTTTCTGTAACTTCAAGTCTTTAAATCATGATTTGAGGACTTCAGTAACTCAGCCAAAGATCTATTACAGGAGTGGGTGGGTGAGGTTCTGTGGCCTGCAATGTGCAGGAGGTCAGACTAGATGATCATGATGGTCCCTTCTGACCTTAAAGTGGAAATGGCAGAGGTGCTTAATGATTTCTTTGTGACGGTTTTCACCAAGAAGGTTGGTGGCGATTGGACGTCTAGCATAGTGAATACCAGTGAAAATGAGGTAGGATCAGAGTCTAAAATAGGGAAAGAACAAGTCAAAAATTACTCAGATAAGTTAGATGTTTTCAAATCACCAGGGCCTGATGAAATGCATCCTAGAATACTCAAGGAGCTGACTGAGGAGATATCTGAGCCATTAGCAATTACACCTGTACCCCGATATAACAGTCTTCGGGAGCCAAAAAATCTTACTGCGTTATAGGTGAAACAGTGTTATATCGAACTTGCTTTGATCCGCCGGAGTGCGCAGCCCCGCCCCCCCGGAGCGCTGCTTTACCGGGTTATATCCGAATTCATGTTATATCGGGGTAGAGGTGTATCTTTGAAAAGTCATGGAAGACAGGAGACATTCCAGAAGACTGGAAAAGGGCAAATATAGTGCCCATCTATAAAAAGGGAAATAAGGACCTGGGGAATTACAGACCAGTCAGCTTAACTTCTGGATCCGGAAAGATAATGGAGCAAATCATTAAGCAATGAATTTGCAAACACCTAGAAGATAATGAGGTGATAAGTAACAGTCAGCATGGATTTGTCAAGAACAAATTGTGTCAAAGCAACCTGATAGCTTTCTTTGACAGGGTAACGAGCCTTGTGGATAGGGGGGAAGCGGTAGATGTGGTATATCTTGACTTTAGTAAGGCTTTTGATACTGTCTCGCATGACCTTCTCATAAAAAAACTAGGGAAATACAACCTAGATGGAGCTACTATAAGGTGGGTGCATAGCTGGTTGGAAAATCATTCCCAGAGAGTAGTTATCTGTGGTTCACAGTCAAGCTGGAATGGCATAACGAGTGGGGTCCCGCAGGGATCGATTCTGGGTCCTGTTCTGTTCAATATCTTCATCAATGATTTAGATAATGGCATAGAGAGTACTCTTATAAAGTTTGCGGACGATATGAAGCTGGTAGGGGTTGCAAGTGCTTTGGAGTATAGGATTAAAATTCAAAATGATCTGGACGAACTGGAGAAATGATCTGAAGTAAATAGGATGAAATTCAATAAGCAGAAATGCAGAGTACTCCGCTTAGGAAGGAACAATCAGTTGCACACATACAAAATGGGAAATGACTGCCTAGGAAAGAGTACTGCGGAAAGGGATCTGGGGGTCATAGTGGATCACAAGCTAAATATGAGTCAACAGTGTAATGTTGTTGCAAAAAAAGCAAACATAATTCTGGGATGTATTAGCAGGAGTATTGTAAGCAAGACATGAGAAGTAATTTTTCCGCTCTACTCCGCGCTGATTAGGCTTCAACTGGAGTATCGTGTCCAGTTCTGGGTGCAACATTTCAGGAAAGATATGGACAAATTGGAAAAAGTCCAAAGAAGAGCAACAAAAATGATTAAAGGTCTAGAAAACATGACGTATGAGGGAAGATTGAAAAAATTGTTTTTTTAGTCTGGAGAAGAGAAGACCGAGAGGGGACATAACAGTTTTCAAGTATGTAAAAGGTTGTTACAAGGAGGAGGGAGAAAACTTGTTCTTTTTAACCTCTGAGGATAGGACAAGAAGCAATGGGCTTAAATTGCAGCAAGGGCGGTTTAGGTTGGACGTTAGGAAAAACTTCCTAACTGTCAGAGTGGTTAAGCACTGGAATAAATTGCCTAGAGAAGTTGTGGAATCTCCATCATTGGGGATATTTAAGAGTAGGTTGGACAAACACCTGTCAGGGATGGTATAGACAATACTTAGTCCTGCCTTGAGTGCAGGGGACTGGACTAGATGACCTCTTGAAGTCCCTTCCAGTTATATGATTCTATGTGTCTAATGGGTGGAAAAAGTGAGTGAGGAAAAACCAGAAATGATGGAAGAAATGGGAACACACTTTAATAAATCTACATCAATACACTGATAGAAGGCAGACTATGAACATCAAAATGATTTGAAGCCTCAGGGTAAGACTGGACTTCTTTTGCTACAGACAGCTATTTATAGCAAATAATGTATATTTTCCACCTTCAAATGTCCAGAAGAACATGCTGTTTCGTGTTAGATGAGGACGTAACACATTGTAATGCTAGTTTTTGTCACCAGCAGGTTAGACTGTTGAAACTGACTACTTGGGGATGAGCATAACCACAACATAGAAGCTGCAGCTGATGCAGCTGAGTGGCAAGTCTCCTAAGCAACAAAGGGTGACATGAAGGATTGCACATGCGATCCAAGGATTTCAAGACTCTTCATTAATTTCCAATACAAGTTTGATGTCCTGGTCCCAATCTACAGGTCTGGTTAATGGGTTGGTACTTAATTACCTCTGAGACAATTTCTGTGACCCACTGAGACAACTGCACTGCACAGTGCCAATACAGTTTAAGATACTCAAGACAAGACTCTCAGAGCTGGGGCAGAATAGTCTCTCTAGCACAGTGATTCTCAAATTTTTTTACTAGTGACCCCTTTCACAAAGCAAGCCTCTGAGTGTGACCCCAACCCCATCAATTAAAAATGCTTTTTTATATATTTAACACCATTATAAATGCTGGAAGCAAAGCGGGGTTTGGGGTGAAGGCTGACAGCTCGCGACCCCCCATGTAATAACCTCACGACCCCCTGAGGGGTCCCGACCCCCAGTTTGAGAACCCCTGCTCTATCGAGACCTCAACTATGAAACTTCTTGCCAGAGGACACCCGACTCAGCCCAAGCCTAACTGTGTTTAGTTCAAAATGTGTTGCTCATCTTTTCTATAAAGCCTTCTCCCTCACCTCCCTCCCCCCTTCCAAAAAAAAAAAAAGAAAAAAGATCGGCAAAACTTCCCTGAAAAGTTGGGATGAGGAGGGACAGTGAAGAGATGGGAACAGCTTTTGGGCTTTTCCCCCCCTCTTACATAACTTTATTGTTTAGACTCAAGGTAAACACTTTCACTTTAAGTATCAAATTTTCCGAGATTCATTTGTTAGGGTGACTTAGAAAAATCAGTATTATAAAAAATGTGAAACGAAAAAGAAATACTATTTCACATCCTAAAAAGTGGGGTCTTTTTCCCCTATGATTTTCTCATAGAAATGCTTTCTGGTTTCTGTTAGATTCTGCTTTTACTCATCTTCCTAGATGGAGCTATTTCTGAACATGTTGCTAGGAAAACCTTGATTTTTTTCCTTTGCATCAAACAGCAGTTCAGACAGTCCATTCCAAAACATAGACCTTTTGTGTATCAATTCATTGCGCTGCAAATGGAAGGAGCAGACCAGTTAAATGGATGCACAATACTCTCACCACATAACAGAAAAATAGCACCATCCATGGATATGTTTAGAAAAGCTTCAACGAGAAACCGTTCAAAAACAAGAACTCAAAATTCATTATGTTGCAACCTGCTATGAATAAATACTGTAACCTGAGAAAGCAAGAAGCTATTGTTGTAAAGCTATTTAGCAGAAATGAGAGCCATTTATATGGATACCTCTAAAGCCAAACTAAATGCTGCAGATTTTAAATTACATGAGTAAAATTATGGGAAAAACCTATATTGTAAATATTATGCTTTCATTATTTTTGTGACCATTACACTAACTGAGAAAAGCATAATTTTTGAGCATTATAGTCCCTTTCCACATGCAGTGCAGTTTTGAAAGATCGGAAAGCATTCTCATTATCTCCCTTCCCTTCAAAAGATTTCAGAACATTATTCTTGGATTGTTTAAAAAAAAATTAAAGTAAGCCATTTCCATTAAAAGGATAACTAACAGATTCTCATTTCTCTAGAAATAAAGATGTATTTTGGCCTGGATAATCAGTTACATGAAGCACAGTACTACCCTTAAAATAACTGTTAAAAATGGTTCACCACTACCCCGATATAACTCGACCCAATATAACACAAATTCGGATGTAACGCGGTAAAGCAGGGCTTCGGGGGGGCGGGGCTGCACACTCCGGCGAATCAAAGCAAGTTTGATATAACGCAGTTTCACCTATAACGCGATAAGATTTTTTTGCTCCCGAGGACAGCGTTATATCAAGGTAGAGGTGTATTGTGAAGTGCAATAGTTATCTCTGTGTGACTTCCAGATCAATTTTTTTAAACAAGCAAGATATTTTCCCTAAGTTCCAACTCTTGTAAATTCAGCTTGTGATCAGAATTAACCAGTTGCGCCTGTGATTTCCATATTCTGTAGCTACTTTTTAAGAATGTTTAGATATCCTGACAAATACTGCATTGCTGACAGTGGACCTGCCAGCACCAAGGAATTTGGTTAGCCACTAGTGCAGAGGTCCCCAAAGTATGTGGCATGCCTCCCTAGGGGGGCGTGGAGGAATGTCTGGGGGAGCGGGGAGGGAGCGCCACCTAGCCCCTTTCCGCCCCCAGCTCTGCTCCGGTTCCGCCTCCAGCCATGTCCCTGGCTCCTGGCCCTGGCCCAGTCCTGGTGCAGCTCTGCTCCTGGCCCTGAGCCAGTCCCCAGCCTCGGCCCCTGGCTGCAGCCCCAGCTCCAGCCTCGGCCCTCTCAGCCCTGTTCGCATCCTCCTCCCCTGGAGGAGCCGCGGCTCCCTTCCTGGGTGGCGGGGGGAGGGCACAGACAGAAGTAAATTGAAAGTAAATTGAAGTAGTACAAGTCATTACAAAACAAAAATGGGCACATACGTTAGTTGTTTTTAATAATAAAAGGTTTACCACTGGAATGATTGTAAACAAAGCAAGAGCATATTGACTGAGTGCTTATTTTTGCAATCCTTATTCATATGTTGAGAGCTTTTTAAACAGTTACTCTCTGGAAGAATAAAATAAAGTACACTTAAAAACAAATTGAAGGACATGCTTGAAAAGGCTGAAGGATTATCTTGAAACACTAATTACCAAATTAGGTGAATAAATCTTTAAAAAAAAGAAAAAAAAAAGTCTACACCAATTTTTCATTGCTTTCCATAAAGAGAGAACCTCTATCAGCGTTGAAGGAGGCAGTTATTACATCAAGGCTTTTAATGTAAAAGTTCTCCACTATAGGATGACATGTATTGTGGTGTTCCTAAGTGGAATACCTGCCAATGCGTTCCTTATCTCAAAAAACTAGCAAACTTATTTCAGGAAAAATGTATGGATTTGACTGTAAGTAATTTTGCAGTCAAATCATTCAAAGTGCAGTATCCCAGATAGTGTACTTTAAATTTGCAGAAAAGCAAGAAATATGATGTTGTTCTATGCCGTTGCGGCAGTTTGTGTCTTCCCTTCTTGATCTGTAATCTTGAGTTTAGTTACGGTTACAGAGAATAATACCTCTACCTAAAGTATAATAATGGTTAAAGTTTGTGTATGCTGTTATCCTGATTTTGCATCCAAACCCCCTTCTGCTGGCACCATCCCTTTACAAATATACTTTGGCCTATAAATAACCCAAACCATTTAATTCACTTTTGTGTTATAGCTGTAAAAAAATGCTGGCAAGAATAGATCAGATTTAATTTTATAAAATCATAGTGAGCTGTTAGATCAAGGTGAAGTTAGTGGTAAAGAGAATGTTTAGACTATAAAACATTTACTCTTTTGGGCGTGGAGGCAGGCAGAAACCTCTATGGAAAAAGTCCTGCTATCTAGTTAAATGTTTAATATGCCCATCGCTGTGGTATTTGAGCACAATTTTATGGAGACGTGCAGTGTTGTGTTTTTACTTCATTTTTTTTTTTTTTTTTTGCTTTCAAAAATTCAAATTCCATTATCAAAAGAGACAGATTTAAAGGAAACACAATTTCTTGTTAAAATGATGCTGCCAGGTTCCTGTCATTGGGAGTGGGGTGATCCTTGTGTTCCCTAACCACCTCTGCCCCCCGCCCTCTGCAAAAACCCGCTAAAACAAAATAACCTCATTGCTGTAGAAATAGTGTTTGTCCTCAGCACAGTTGATTGTGAAGAAGGGATTTTCTGCTCTGAGAACAAAAGTGGTAACGGGAAATCTGTTCTCACAGGAAACACTGGTACACCTCTACCTCGATATAACGCTGTCCTCGGGAGCCAAAAAATCTTACCGCGTTATAGGTTAAGTTATATTGAACTTGCTTTGATCCACCGGAGTGCGCAGCCCCATCCCCCTGGAGCACTGCTTTACCGTGTTGTATCCGAATTCGTGTTATATCGGGTCGCGTTATATAGAGGTAGAGGTGTATTTCCAATTTCTGCTGAAGGGCTTCCTGGAGAGATAATGGACTGTGAACATGCAGCCAATGCTATAGTGCATAAGGATAGTTAATTGTCACAAGCTGCAGGAATGTATTTTTATCTGATAGTACATCTACAAGTAAGAAGCTTCTTTAATTAAACTAATCTGACACTTTGTTTCCGTCCCTTGACTAATCATTTTCCCCTTAGCTAAGCGTAAATTAAATTTCTTTAATTAATTTCTATTAATCCTAACGTAAGACCCTTGATGCTAGTTAGTTTTGAAGATTTAAGTCCTTATTATTCTTAGACTATCTAAAGTGCAGGTACCACTAGAAGTGAATTTTTCTTCAGCTTTATTTCTACAGATCCAGAAATGCTCGCTTCTTCAAATTTTACATTGCTAAGAAATGTTTTTTTTAATATGAAGACCAAAATTGTCTATCTTTGTTGTGAGTTCCTGCCTAACTTTTTGCAAAACTTCGAACAAGAAATCCTCAACTTGAAAAGTTAGAGACTTCTATTCATAATGGTGATTAAGTGCATTATGAAATACACCTTGCCCAGAAAGTTGGCTGTCTTGATCTTTTTAAAAATTCAGAGTATGTCAGCTGACGAACCTTTGCAGTATGCTTCAAATGGATGACAGATGATAATTTTTGATTATTGCACATAGTGCTTTGGTCTGGATTGTAACTCTACGTATACAGTATATACTTCCAAAAGAATTCTCACTATTGCTTCAAAGGCATCAGCAAGAGATTGAAGTTGCCATTGTCTTATGGGATTTAAATAGTACAATTTGGAAATGAATTCAGACTTACTAAGATAGGGATAATCATCCCAAAATAGTAAGCCCGAGGTAGTGGGGCACAGCAACTTGAGGAATATTTTGCCTGAACTTGCCATGCACATCATTTGAACAGCTGATACATATTGATGAACCATCTAAATCAGTGATACTCCGACCTCATTGGTTCAGGAGCCAAATTAGCAATCAACATTATGCAAAAGAGGCATGGTAGTGTGAATTCATCGTTTCATTTACTATAGTACTATATATTCATATTTAAACTAGGGCTGTCGATTAATCGCAGTTAACTAATGCGATTAACTCAAAAAAATCAACCTCGATTAATCGCAGTTTTAATGGCACGGTTAAACAATAGAATGTCAATTGAAATTTATTAAATATTTTGGATATTTTTCTTCATTTTCAAATATATTGATTTCAATTACAACACAGAATACAAAGTGTAGAGTGCTCACTTTTTATTATCTTTATTACGAATATTTGCACTGTAAAAATGATAAAAGAAATAGTATTTTTCAGTTCACCTCATACAATTGCCATAGTGCAATCTCTTTATCGTGAAAGCGCAACTTAGAAATGTAGATTTTTTTGTTTTGTTACAAAACTGCATTCAAAAATAAAACAATGTAAAACTTTAGAGTCTACAAGTCCACTCAGACCTACTTTTTGTGCAGCTAAGAGAAACAAGTTTGTTTACATTTATGGGAGATAATTGGGAGAACAGACATTGGCATGGTACTTTTGTAGTCGGCATTGCAAGGTGCCATTGTTTACGTGCCAGGTCTGCTAAACATTCGTATGTCCCCTCATGCTTTGGCCACCATTCCAGAGGACATGCTTCCATGCTGATGACACTCGTTAAAAAATGTGTTAATTAAATTTGTGACTGAACTCACAAATTTGGAAGAGAATTGTATGTCTCCGGCTCTGTGTTTTACCCACATTCTGCCATATATTTCATGTTATAGCAGTCTTGAATGATGACCCAGCACATGTTGTTTGTTTTAAGAACACTTTCACTGCAGATTTGACAAAACGCAAAGAAGGTACCAATGTGAGATTTCTAAAGATAGATACAGCACTCGACCCAAGCTTTAAGAATCTAAAGTGCCTTCCAAAATCTGAGAGGGACGGGGTGTGGAGCATGCTTTCAGAAGTCTTAAAAGATCACTCCGATGTGGAAACTACAGAACCCGAACCACCAAAAAAGAAAATCAACCTTCTGCTGGTGACACCTGACTCATGATGATGAAAATGAACATGCGTTGGTCTGCACTGCTTTGGATCGTTATCGAGCAGAACCCATTATTAGCATGGATGTATTCCTCTGGAATGGTTGTTGAGGAATGAATCTTTAGTGCATCTGGCACATAAATATCGTGCAACACCAGCTACAACGGTGCTTTTCGAACGCTGTTCTCACTTTCAGGTGACATTGTAAACAAGAAGTGGGCAGCATTGTCTCCTGCAAATGTAAACAAACTTGTTTGTCTGAGCGATTGGCTGAGCAAGAAGTAGGACTGAGTGGACTTGTAGGCTCTAAAGTTTTATATTTTTATTTTTGAATAGTTTTTTTTTTTTTTTTTTTTTACATAATTCTGCATTCACATAGCCTCTTGACACATTGTTGCCTATAGGATGGTTGTCTAATTTTCCCTCAATGCGCTATTACAGACATGATTAATCAGTGTAGTTGGTAGGTATGCACAAACTTAATTGACCCCTGGTTGTGTTGTATGGGCACAACTCAACTGTGTATTAAAACTGGGTCAGATGAGTGTTACAGAAATGTTGTATTTGTAGATAACATTGTGGTATCCAGCAGAGCTGAAGATGGCATGCATTGCTATCAAATACAGCGGAACCCCATTTATCTGATCTAATTGGGTCCGGGGCACCATTGGATAATCAAAAACCTGGTTATTCCAGAGAATGCGCAAAGAGCTTCAGCCCCCGGGGCAGCAGGGTTCAGGCCGTCAGCCCCGGGGTGGTTAATACAGAGAGACAGATAATGGAGGCTCAGATAAAAAGGGTCCTACTGTACTTTTTTATTTTTATTTTTTTGAGACTTTGGTACTGCCAGACAAGTTTATGGACTAGCAAGGCATAGGGAGAGTAGAAAATTAATCTCTGCAGATAAAAGTACTCGTGTCAGTATCTTGAATTGCTGTATGGAATTAGAACTAGCTGATCTGATACAGCTACAACAGTTGTGGCTTCCTGCCCACAATGGGGAGAAACCACTGTAGATTGCACTGGTTCAACTGGACCTGAATGAAACACTTTCTCAGGTTTACAACCACTTGGTACAAAAAATGCTTTCAAAATGCCTGGTATAACTACTGTGTTTGTGTGGATTGAAGATGTACAGGGATTACAAATTACAGTGCTTCAAATGGTTGGTTGAAATGCTTTTTTTGACTAGTGCAGATAAGGACTTCAAAGGCTTGAAAATTTAAAAAAGTTATTTTCCTGCCAACTTTGTCTTCATCTAGCACAATTTTTCTCTCATTTAAGTGAAGCAGAAACTGGCACATTTACTTATCTGTCTGTGTGCCATTGTGGAAGAGAACATAAATCTGCACAATTGAAGAGTAATATTTTAGTTAACCGCTCACTGCAGAACCATAGGAGGAACTCTTATATGTTCTGGTGTCATATTAAAATGTGATTTAAAAAAAAAAAAATACATTGAGAGAGTGATCTTTCCATAGTTAAGATCACAACCAGATTCCTGTATTAGTCTTATTTTTAGCTTCCTATAACTTTGGCTAGCAAAATTTGTTTGACATGAAAATTGCCAGGTTCACTTTGAAGGCAAAGCTGAATTTTTCTACGTGATTTGAAGAAATCAGTGTCACTGTTCATTTACAGGTCATTAAAATAATACCTTGGGATTTGAAATGTTGACTTGCCATATAATATTGAACTCAGAGGCATTTGTTCTAATACAAACTTTGAGCAGAGCAAATTAGCTCTTTAATATTTTGCCTATTGAGACAGTTAAAAACATTTACCTTCTGCCTAGTAATTTTAAAATAAGTATTTAAAACTGGTTAGCAGACTTCTACAAAAAGTCACAGAAGGTGGTGAAACAAGGCTTCCAAGGTAGGAGGTGGAATCCCCATCAATGGAGGTTTTTAAGAACAGGTTAAGCAAACAACTGTCAGGGATTTTCTAGGTTTACTTGATCCTGCCTCAGCACAGGGGGCTGGGCTTCATGACTTGTCAAGGTTCCTTATAGCCTACATTTCTATGATTCTATAAGATGAGTAAATCCAGGATAGTTAGCAATGTTTCTGGTGAGGGTTGTGTGAGTGGGAGGAATAGTACCATGTAATACTACTCTGACTTGTGCACTGTGATCTGATTTGAATTAAAAAAAATTGTTATAATGATGACATACACTTATTCTCTTCCACTTCTACTGTACCAGGAGGTTTGAGTTAACTGCTTCCTGCTAAATCAGCCTTTTATGTGAATGTTTCTATTATCATGTGGGGTCTTTGCTGTGAACTCGAATATGATCAGTGCTTCTGTCTGAATGCCATCAAAAGCCCAATTAGTATGGCAGGTTTAAAATGTACAGAATGTTTTTTTGTTTGTTTGTTTTAAATACTCTCCTTGGTGACTGTATTCATAGCACTGCAATCTGTGCTCCTTGAAACATGGTGCTACTTGACATTTGGGTCAACTACATTCTGTCTGAATCTTTCATCAAGGACTAATAAAAAAAAGATGAGAACTTAGGCGGTCTCACGATTTTAATGTCTTCTAACCCTCTAGAGGGAGCATAGTTATTGTTTGTTAAGATTGCAATCTTTTGAGCAGTCTTTCAAGATCACTTGATTGAAAACTGTTACATGGTTAATTGCTTAACTCCTGCGCAGGAGTGTAGTCATGTATGTTTTTGGATTATTGCAGAAGTGGGGAAGTTTTTAGATCTGTAGGGATTACTGTGGTAATAGTGAAACTAACTTCAACTGATCCAACAGTTCATTTAAAAAAAGAAATCAAGGTTCCTAAATGACAACTCTCTATAAAACACTAGGACTTAAAAGCAAGGAAATAAATAATTATGAACCTCATGAATCTTAAACTGCCCACATCATAAACACATTTGTATCAAATATAAGGAAAAGCATATTTCATTGTGGCACAATGTTAACTCGGGTCAGTGGGTTTTTGTTTCATTTCAATATCTAATTTTTCTTTCAAAGGATGCTGTTCAGTGGGAAATACTAGTAGGAAGTGCCAGTAGAGCGCCTGAGACATAATCCCTTGTATCAGAGGCCTGGTATGAAGCAGGCCCTGCTCACAGAATCTGGCAAGAACAGGGCTTATGTCTCAGGCTCTCTTCCTACTACAGTGCCATTCTGATCAGGCCAGTAATCCATCTAGTCTAGTATCCTGCTTCTGACAGTGGCCAGGACCAGATGTTTCAAAGCCCATAGTGGACAAGTTAAGGAATAGTCTATCCATAAAAGAAGCTTCTTTCTAGCTCCCATTAGTTAGTGGTTGGCATATGCTCTTCAGCATA
The DNA here is from genome assembly GCF_028017835.1 of Emys orbicularis. Lineage (NCBI taxonomy): Eukaryota > Metazoa > Chordata > Testudines > Emydidae > Emys > Emys orbicularis. The sequence goes on along the minus strand of NC_088688.1, from coordinate 22,895,831 downwards.
AGTTCTTTTTTTTTTTTTTTTTTTTTTTTTTTAATTGTATAAAGCTGTTTGTTTCATCTACTACAGTGGTGGGCAACCTGCAGCCCGCGGGCCACACATGGCCCATCAGGGTAAGCCACTGGTGGGACGCCAGACCGTTTGTTTACATTTGCACAGACGCCTGCAGCTCCCAGTGGCCACAGTTCACCATTCCCACAGCTCCCATTGGCTGGGAACAGCGAACTGCGGCCACTGGGAGCTGCAGGCGGCCGTGCAAATGTAAACAAACGGTCTGGCAGCCCACCAGTGGCTTACCCTGACGGGTCGCAGGTTGCCCACCACTGATCTAACAGCTGTGGATTTTGTCAATATTTATATAATATAAATATTCCTTTTTGAATCTTACTGAACCCTTGGTATTACTGACACTTTGCAGCAATGAGTTCCACAGGTGCTTAATGCTCTGTTTTATCTTTATATATAAAAACACTTTACTTTGTCATTTTTAATAGTTTGATCAGTTGACAGAATTTTTGTTAAACTGTTCATAATTACTGTGAGAATAATGTATATTTAATTTGATTAAAAACTACATATTCAACATTAATGTACAGCAAAATCATGAATGCACGCATGCACTCATTTTAGCTTGGTATAACTACACATCGACATATTTGATTTGAGAGCGATATAAAATCTCATGCTTCATGGTTTAATAAAATCTTTTTGGGGGGTTAGCATGAGACTTTCATGATTATCAGATTATCTCATATCTGCCTACTGGGGAGTTTCTTGCACCTTCCTTTAAAACATCTGGTGCTTGCCAGTGCTGAAGACAGGATGCTGGACCAGATGGACCATGGGTGTGATCCAATATGACTTTTCCTATATTCCTTTGATTTTGATTTTCTTCTAAAGAGTTTGGTTTTGTCCTATATTTTAAGTTTACTTATGAAAAATAGTATTATGGGAGTGTTGACTACTCTATAGTTAAAATTGAAGTTAGCTTCCCATCATAAGCTAGAATTTCAACCCCCCTCCTAAACTTTGGAAATGCATTCTTCTTTGCCTTCAAAATAAATACCAGTTAAAAATTAGTTTGGCTTGAAAATGGCGTACATTTGGTATTATCTTGAACTACTGTAAATCAAACGCTTTAGACATATGTGGCTTTCAAATTGACACTAGTCCTTTAAGTGACATTAAAGTCACGACAAAAACTCAAGCAATGAGATGCACAGTTAGGAAGATTTCTTGGGTCATCTCTTCCATTTCTCCTTTCCTAAGCAGAATAGTATAAAGATCACAGAAACCTAAGATACTACTTTAGACTTGCTTTAGTTCATCCTTAAATTGCTATCTTGTGGCATGTATAAATACTATTTTACAGTAGGCTTCAAAAATACTTAGCCAGTTGTATTCAAAACAGGAAACTAATGACTAGAAAAATAGCTAATTATGATAGAATTGGTTTGGAAAACTACTTTATTCAATGTACTCCTCTCACGCAGAATAAAGTGTTACATATAATTAGGGGCCTACCAGATTAATGGCTATGGAAATTGTGGCATGGACCGTGAAATCTGGTGTTTGTATACTTTTTACCCTAGGGTAAAAGTATACAAAGGTACACAACGTTTCTCAAACTGGGGGCCCCAACCCAAAAGGGCCTCACAAGTCTACTGTAGGGGGGTTTTGCAGTATTGCCCCCTTCTGCGCTGCCTTCAGAGCTGGGCGCTTGGCCAGCAGCTGCCGTTCTCTGGGCTGTTCAGCGCTGAAGGCAGAGCAGAGAGTGGCAGCTGCTGGCTAAGTGCCTAGCTCTGAAGGCAGCACCTTTGCTAGCAGCAGTGGAGAAGTAAGGGTGGCAGTATCATACCATGCCACTTTACTTCTGTGTTGCTGCTGGTGGTGGCACTGCCTACAGAGCTGGGCACCTGATCAGCAGCCGCTACTCTCCAGCTTCCCAGCTGTGAAGGCAGCGCAGAGGTAAGGGTGGCAATGTAGCAATATATAATGGGCTTGCAACCTCTTTTTGGGTCGGGACCCCCAGTTTGAGAAGCACTGCAGAGAAATCACACATTTATTGCGGGTTGGTCACGGCATAAATAGCAAATTTCGCAGATGTATTACATGGCTATTTATGCTGTGACCAACTTGCAAAAAATGTGATTTCTCTGCGTTTTAAGTAGATCCCTTCATATGATCTGGGATTGCTTATTGATTATTATGCATAATCATGCTATTTACATTAATAGCAGTCTGAAAGCCAGTATTAAGTATTTCATCAGGGCCTTTCTACTTATGAATGTAAATGTAATGTTAGCATTGCTCAGGAAACACAAATGATTCTATTCAACCAGTAGAGTGTCTAAATTAGACTACAACTTAAACTTTGAGGTCTGAAAAATTAATTACAAAAATAATTTATATATACTGCTTGTGCATATGTTTAACACAGCACACTGAAGATAACTAAAAAGCTGTCATTTACTGCAATATTTGTTTTAATTTTCTAATGTTTCACCACTTTTCAAAGATAGACATTGAGAAACCAATTAAATAAATCTGGGGTAGGTTTTCTTCCAGATTTTCTGTATAGAGTGGTGGGTGAAAAGCTAATTTTTCTAGGTTTGCAATGGTAGGGAGACGAAAATTGACCTTTGTCTGAAATTCTAAGAAATTTAAAATTTATTTATTTAATTTAAATTCTAAGATTTGACTAGAGAAGACCGCAAGCCTTTCTGTTTTTGGGTCAGATGAAAAACTTTTGCTTAAAGTTGTCTTTCCTTCTGCAGGGTTACACGTCTTTTTGGAATGATTGTATCTCCTCTGGGTTGCGTGGCTGCATGTTAATTGAATTGGCATTGAGAGGACGTCTTCAACTGGAGGCATGTGGAATGAGGCGCAAAAGTCTATTAACAAGAAAGGTAAGAGGAAGAGGCAAACAAAATCTTATTTTTTCTGTATTGTTCTAAGCAATTGGCTAGGTGTAAATTACAATTTGAATAATGAAAAAAAATCTCTTTGTGTATTTAGATATGTTACCCAATCATGGTTAGGGCCCAAATGTGCTAAGGGCTCTACAGTATACTGATTATGCTGTCAAGTATCGGGGGTAGCCGTGTTAGTCTGTATCTACAAAAACAACAAGGAGTCTGGTGGCACCTTAAAGACTAACAGATTTATTTGGGCATAAGCTTTCGTGGGTAAAAACCTCACTTCTTCAGATGATTATGCTGTGTGTATATGCTTCAGCATCATCACTACTCTGAAGAACTTTTAAATGGAGTTAATGAATTGATGTGCATAACTTGAAAAAATTGAAGCATCTGGGCCCCAATTTAGTAAAATACTTACGTATGTGCCTAATGTAGCACATGATCAGTCTCACAGAAGTCAATGGGACTACTCATATACTCTGAGTTGGGCATGTGCTTATGTACCTTATTGAATCAGGGCCCTACTTAAGCTAAAAATCTGAGTCAGTCTTTAATCCATCACTTTTGCACCTGGATTTTGCAGGTTTTAAATTAAAGTAACTCTTTGTGGCGATTCCTACAATACTTAGGGATTATTAATCATAGCGGCGCTAATGGATGTTTATAAAATCAAGTTATTGAAAAATGGTTAAATGTTGCCTTTTTACCATAAAATAAATTTACTTTTGTGGGCAGACTGCCCTGTCAGCGTTATCTTTTGGTCAACTTTTTTTAAAGCAGAGTTTGAAAACTTTCCAAGCCTCCTCCCAACCTCCTCTACTTCTGAAGAATTGGACCTCTGTTCAGGCAGACAGATCTAACTACTGTTAAGTCTAGTCCAGCAGTATTCAGCCTTAATTTGTTTGCACAGAATCTTTCCCCCCTTCAAAGCCTCATACAGTTTCTTTGGTTTGTCAGACATTCAAGAATGTTTCTTAAAGGCTATATTTATTCTGGATCCTCATACCAATACTGTTTTTCTTCCTAGAATTTTGTTAACTGCTTTTAATGAGCGTCTAAAAGATGTATTATGTGAAATTATATGAATATGTGCACATGTGCAATCAGGAATAAAAAACCAAATAGCCATTTTGCATTTTATTTTGTTATTCGTGTATTTAAAAAAAAATAAAATAAAAGAGAACTTGGAGTTAAAAGATGTTTCAGTCTTAGGTGCTTTGTTTTTCTGGTGTTTGTTGCCATTGAAAGAATACTTCTTTAGTCTCTGTAGTCCCATCTTTCCATATATGAAAGACTTAACCTAAAATGGATGAAAAGGTTATGCGGTGCTTAAGGAATAGCATAGCTAAAAGCCCTAAATGCTCATATTTAAAATGTTCATTCTTTCACCTCTCATACTTATAGGGGCACTTTCAAGGTTCATTTGCTTAGAATTTGACCTACTTTTTGTTTGAAAAGCCATGCATTCTTTATTCCATCAGAATGGAGTGTGCATGCTTTTTACCAAAACAAATGCTAAAATATCAGCAACCGCATAATAAAAAGCGCACAAGAACATCTTGAAGAAACTAATTTATTTTGAGCTTCAAAGAGAGACTTAAATACTGTGGCAAAAATATTTAAACCATGAGGCCTATTGAAATGGAGGGGCTAGTGGATTCAGTTTATCCATCTGATTTTGAAACGTAACAACTTCACAGATTTTAATCTTTGAGGATCACCCAGACCTGTAAGGGATTCTGTCACTGCCTGCCTTGTAATTTTGGGTGCCTTAATGCTATGCTGCTATGGCTCACTGCTGTGACACCAGTAGCCAGCCCACAAGCCTAAAAGTTTCACCCTGGCTTCCACCAGTCTAGTGACTCTTTGCAGGGTAACCCCAGCAGCCTTCCAGTCCTGAGTCTCTCCAAACACGTCTGCCCACAGTTCTGAACTACCGGACATTTGGACTTTCCCCCTCTGGTTCATCATTCCCAAAGGTGTGAAAACAGCCCCATGTTATCAGCTTACTTTGGCACATGCACTCCACACAGTTTGCACAAGAGACCTGCTTGAGGTAAAAAATAAACAAAAACGTTTATTTAATAGAAAAATCACAGATTCAAAGATGAAATAGTAAGGGAAAGCAAACGCATATAAATTACACAAAATAAACATAAAAATGCAACTTTAGGCTTTACACTTCTATGTGAGATAAATTCACTTTTCTAATACCAGTTATCTATTGCCTCTGAACGGTTTCCCAGCATGCCCCCGAGTCCTAAGGGGGGATCCAGCATACACAGACACTGCCCCACCTTCAAGACTGTCTGTGAGTTCTGGATAGCCTTCTCTTCAGCCCTTTCTCTTTTAAGTGTTTGCAGGTTTTTTTCCTCTGACTATGATGGTTCATGGTGGGGGGAATTCCCTCTTAACTGTAATTGTCCATCACTTGTCTTTTCCTGGGTTGTACCATGGATCGTTACTTGTGTCTGACTTTGGGTAAACACCTGGCTGGGGAGGAGTACCTCTCTTCTTTCAGGTGTATTTGAAATTGTAGTACAGATTGAGCACAGAATACTATGTATATAAATGTATAGATTCACAACCACAGTCTGTATACATATCTCATAATAACCATCAAGTTCAGAACATTACAAGCTTTCATAAAAGACCTTACTCAACATATTTTTATGTACAATAACATTGTATACAAGCAGTTGATTCAGTTGATTCCTCTTTGGGGTTCAGACCACCTGTTCTCCCCTGGGGGTGCCTGAACTCTGATTGTCAGCCACACAAGTTAAATATTGGTTGACTTCATTCTTCTGAAGACTTCATTGACTTCTTCTGAGCAAAAGTAATTTTCTTTATGGACATATTGAGACCCTCTAATATGTTTATAATCTTTTTCATTATAAATGTCAAAGGTCTTATCTTTCCATTCTCCTGACAAAGTTCGCATTCACTCCATGTGATGGGGGTTCAAAATGGTGTTATATTTAGGCAGGTTTTCTCAGCCCAGACCACTTCTATCCAATCAAATCCCCAGATGGTTGTCATTCTGCGTCAATGTACTTGTGGTTCCCCTGGCATCATGTGGCCACAGAACTGCTTAACCTTGCGTATCAGGAATCAAATGTCTGCTGCCAGCCTCATTTCCGATATTCATGTTACTGCTCCCAAGACAGTTTGTTGAATCAGGAATTATATATGGCAACACCCTCCCTCTTGGGCCCCCCAATATTTCTCATGCTGTTGCAGACAGTAAATATGGAGCTGATAGGTCTGAGCTGAGAGTAATTGGATGTTCAAGTAGGTTTTAAGACATCCCCTTCCTACACTTGATCAACAGAGACCAATCCATAATCCACTAGTGAGAGACTTTCAAGTGACTTCCTTGGGCATTGGAGTAGGTCTGAGGAAAGCACGCACATGTTCAGGTCAGGCAGTCCTTTGGAATTAGGAAAGGAGAATAACTGAGCAAAATAAATTATAGAAGAGTGTGCTGCTCAGTGCAGGGCAGGGGGAGGTGGATTATAGTATACACTTTAAATCAGAGGTCCCCAGACTGGGGGACATGCTCCCCTAGAGGGGCACGGAGGAATGTGGCAGGAGGTACGGCTGGGGCCCAGGCCAGCCCCCCACTCCCCTGGCTCCACTCCTGGCCACGGCCCTGGCTGCAGCTGCCAGCCCTGCACCCAGGCCCCTCTCATCTGCCGGCCCCACGGCTGCTGGCCCGGGGCCCTGGCTCCCAGCCTCGGCCCATGGCCGGGGCTCTGAACCCGCCCCCAGCTGTGGCCCCAGCCTTGGCCCCGTTACCCCTGTCCGTGGCTTCTCCCACGTGGCCCTGCTCCTGGCCCTGGCTGGGGCGGCGGTGGGGAGGGGGGGAGGGGGCAGACTGGTACAGGGGGAGGGATGTGACCCTGAAAAGTTTGGGGACCACTGCTTTAAATAATTATATTTACATTAAAAATTACTGATCTGTAGGTGGGGAGCATACATAACTGGTTGTTATGGAAACTGTATGCTTTATGTTCTGTCTTTAGTAATCATGGTTTGCTGTGCTCTCAAAAAGTGTGGTACTTTTTATCACAAGCCTCTTCCATTTATTCTTCTACATAATGTCCCAAAACAAAAACGATTTGAAAGCAAAATGCAACTGTCAAATGTTAAGCAAGAGCATAAAGCAGACTTAAATGCTAAATTTGGAGATAAATACAGCAAAATCTAACATTCAAATTCATGGACTCTGCTAAACTTAAGGATGTCAGCATCAGAATGATAGTTATCATTATTGTCAAGTCTCATGATTTTATTGCGAGTCTTTTCATATGTTGGTGTTTCATCTAAAGCCCCACATCTTGGAGACAACTGTTTATGTAAGAATCAGCTTTCATTTAAAAAAAATAGGTTTCTTATCCCAATTGTGGAGAAAAAGTTGAAAATGTGTCCCAGCTGCACCCTGAAAGGTCAGAAACCAAAAGGCAAGTAAAAAGAACCCAATTTTGTTATAATTAAAAAAAAAAAAATTGGGAGAGGAGGGGAAGACGACTCATAATTTTTTAATATTTAGGATTGGCAGCATTGAGTCAGACACCCATAAACAAGTGGATTACCAGACTGTGAGGTCCATACAGTGAAGAACTTGCTTAAAGAGGAGAAGTTTCATATTTAGTACCACTCAACTCCAAAGCAGCACTGCTGCATTGTGGAAAATCAGCAGTCGAACTTCCATATAACAGAAGTATGCATACTCAGCTTCAGGATATGAGACGTAACCAATAGATGGCCAACATTAGTTGGACTAGGTTCCTATCAGAGTTACAGAAAGACACATTTGGCAAGAAAGCTAGTGGCCATTACCTTTGAAAATCAGGGCCTTAATCTCTCTAGGCCTTAGTTCACCAGACTAAAATAGATTTCTCCCTTGTGGGCACTTGGTGCTATGATTGATTTCCTAAGATCATTTCCCCATTTAACAGTGTGGAAAAGGCAGGGTGGTCCTGACCTCCAGGTTGAAAACCTAAGTCAAATTCAGTCCCTAAAAAGAGGCATTTAGAGCAGGCCAGTGATGGTCTGTGAAGTGTTCTGCAAGGGCAGAGACACATTCAGAGGATCTACAGAAGAGAGAAGAAAGAGAGGGTGATTGGGATTGCCCAGCTGCTTGCCTCCATGTAACAGTGCACTGTGTAATCCAATTAACTTCCCCTTGAGTGGAAAACTGGAGAGTAAGAAACAGTTACAAGCAGGTCCCAGTATAGAAGGGAGACAAAGGAAAATAATGATGGGAAACTGGCTGCAGGTAAATGGCAAATTACATGATAAAATACTCCATTTTGAGGCATAATGGAAAAATACCTGATTCCATGGCCACAGAATAACAGAGCCCATAGAGCTTTGATTGAGATGAATGGAGCAATTTACATTTCATAGAGCTGCTAATTCAGGCTGGTGCTGCTGTATTGGTTTATGTTCGGTTCACCTTTTTGAGGCTATCTCCGCAACTGTAAGTACTAGCAAAAAACTTCTTTTTAAATAAGAAAACAACCTCTCTGAAACCCGTTTACATCTCCTCAGGGAGTTATGATCCACAGGGTGAGAAGGCACAACTGCAAACAATCCCAATGTGACGGAAAGATAGGAAGAATAGTAAGAGGCCATTATGGCTCCATCAGGGCTCTTTAATGACCTGAAAATAAAAACAAGAATCCTACAAATAGTAGGAAACACGGACATATTGCTAATGATGAATACAAAATAATAGCACAAGGACATAGGAACAAAATCAGAAAGGCTAAGGCACAAAATGAGTTACAGCTGACAAAGGACATAAAAGTCAATAAGAAGAGCTTCTTTAAATAATTAGGAGCAAGAGAAAGATGAAGGAAAGTGTAGGTCCTCTAGTTAGCAGACCAGCAAGGGGAAGGAACACAAGCCAAAATAAGGAAAGAACAGGTTAAAAAATATTTAAATAAGTTAGATATGTTCAAGTTGGCACGGTCTGATGAAATTCATCCTAGGGTCCTTAAGGAACTAGCTGAAGCAATGTTAGGACCATCAACATTTGTCTTTGAGAACTCTGGAGGACTGGTGAGGTCCCAGAAGGTTGGAGATTGGAAACGTAGTACCTACCTTTAAAAGGGGAACAAAGAGGACCCAGGGAGTTATAGACCAATCAGCGTAACTTGATGTCTAGAAAGATACTGGAATAAATTATTAAAAAATCAGTTTGTAAGCACATTGGGAATGATAGGGTGATGACAAATCCATGTTGGTTGTTACTTAAGAACAAATCATGCCAAACCAGCCTAATTTCCTTCTTTGACAGGGATGCTGGCATAGTGGATCGGAGGGAGCTGTAGATGTGATACCTGGATTTTTAGTAAGACTTTTGACACAGTTTCACATGACATTCTCATAAGCAAACTAGGGAAATATGGTCTAGATGAAATTAGTATAAACTGAGTGCAAAACTGGTTGGTTAAAAGACCATACACAGATAGTTACCAGTAGTTCACTGTCAAACTGAGAGGATGTATCTAGTGGTGTCCTGCAGGGTCTGGCCTGGGTCTGGTACTAGTCAATATTTTCATAATTACTTGGATAATGGAGTGGAGAGTATGCTTATAAAACTTGCAGATGACATCAAGCTGGGAGGGGGTTGTTGCTTCCCCTTTGGAAGACAGCAGTAGAATACAAAATTACCTTGACAAATTGGAGAATTAATCTGATTTCAAGAAGATGAAATTCAATAAAAATAAGTGTGTAAAGTACTACAAAGAAAAAAGGAAGGAAAAATGAGACGCACAACTACAAAATGGGGAATAACTGATGAGGCAGTAGTACTGCTGAAAAGGGTTATAACGGATCTCAAATTGAGGGCGATTAAACAATGTGGTAGACTTACAACAGAGGCTAATATTATTCTGGGGTGTATTAACAGGAGTGTCATATGTAAGACATGGGAGTAATTGTCCCACTCTACTCGGCACTAATGAGGCCTCAGCTGCAGTACTGTGTCCAGTTCTGGGTGCCACATTTCACGAAAGATGTGGACAAATTGGAGAGAGTCCGGAGGAGAGCAACTAAAATAAGTTTTAGAAAACCTGACCTATGAGGAAAGGTTTAAAAAATCTGGCTGTGTTTAGCCTTGAAAAAAGAAGGAGGGGGGACCTGATTAGTCTTTAGATATGTGAAGGGCTGTTATAAAAAGGATAGTGATTGATTGTTCACCATGTCCACTGAAAGTAGGACAAGAACCAATCAACTTAATATGTAGCCAGGGAGATTTAGGGTTGATATTAAAAACTCTCTGTCTATAAGGGTAGTTAAGCACTGTAATAGGCTTGCAAGGGAAGTTGTGGAATCCTTTAAGAACAGGTTAGACAGACACCTGTCAGGGTGGTCTAGATAATCCTGCCTTAGTGCAGGGAGCTGGACTAGACAACCCCTCAAGGTTCCTGCTAGCCCTACATTTCTCTGAGTCTATGAAATATAGCTGTTATGATAACCACAAAAAGTAGTAGTAAACTATGGCCCCTCTTTGTTCTTGTGATTTAAAATGTCATATAGATCTGTTCTTCCCAGTTTGGCTGGGGATTAGATATGATGGATGCCTTGCCTATTAGAAATACAAACCTATGCATTTTGTGCCACAAACTAAGGAACTGTCTATTAATGCAGATCAAACCACCACATATCACTTGAATGTCTTTAGGCATTTGGTCCTATCAGACTAATTTATTAGTTTTATGCCATCTGCTTCTGAACATTATTTTCTTTGTCGTATGGCTTCATCACACTGTTTACAGTGCTGAAAGTCAGATTTTCATGTTCCTGCCCCAATGATAGATAACTGCATGGCAGATCTTCGCTTTTTAAAAAGTGGTTCTCAGTTTTGCTGCTATAGCAATACTCATAGAGTTTGAGGGCAGCAGGGGCCACCAGATCATCTAGTCTGACCTCCTGTCTATCACAGGCCGCCAACATGCTAAATCCAACAATCCAGACACTTGGGGTTGTCCCCTTCCACATCATTAAGTGGAAATTGAAAACATTGGATTTTGAATGATATCAGTCCCTATATCAAATGTGCTTGCTAGAACAGAGTGATTTAGTTGTTTCTAGAATGTTGAAGTCCCCCCCAATATTCAGTCTTGATAGCGAATCACATCTAGAGGAAACTTGCGTTTACCAGTCACCTGATAGCACCCTCCTCCAGAAGGTTCTAATTTTACCAATGTCATGGAGTCCATGATTTTTGGGAGGAGGGCTAATTTAATATTCGTGCTCGGACAGATTTTTTTTTTTTTAGGTAGGTAGTATGATGGTAGACAGGGCTCTATATGAGCATAGGATTGGGATCCAACTGCTCTTGTCCTAAATTCCATGTACGCTGCGCAGCTGTACCCCATCTCCAGAGTGCAGGGAGGACAGGGACATGACAGGGCTCAGGACACAGGGAGCTTGCTGGAAACTGCTGCTGTGTCTGAACTTGCTGATCTACTTAAAAGGGCAGCATACTTAAAGGGCCAATGCGTGTCTGTCTGTCTCTCTCACTCTGTGTGTCTGTCATACTCACCTCCTCCCAACACATAATTGTGTTGTTGTTGTTACTTCTTTCAAAGTGTGTTATTTTAATTGTTTGACTGGTCTGTGCATTTCATAATTTTTATTTCTCTCTCGCTTAAATTTAATTCTTTTAGTGAGTTCTAAAATGCCTAACCTGTCCTGGCTGGAGTAATTATCCCTATGGTAACTTTTTAAAAATATATATTATATCTAGGTTTTTGGTTTCTACTGGTGGTGCACATCTGCACAGTACCTCAATATGGTGCATATAACAAAATTCATTCCGCACATGGATGGAAAAAAATAGAGGGAACACTGCTCTTGTGTTGTAATTCCAGATTTGACTCTCTTTTGGGCCTTAGACAAAAAAAACTTCCTGATTTCCCTGGAGTTCTGTGAGGATTGGTTTAGTTTTAAAGCACTTTGAAAATGAAAACTTTTGTGTAAGTGTTACAAATATTGAATATATGACTGGATTTTCTTCAAGAATGCCACTGATACTGTTGAGGCTCCAAGAAACCTGCATTTGAGAATGGGTCTCAGTTAAATTAATATCTCATTTCACTGTTGCATGGAATTGTTGCTATTGTTTAAATATACTAAAAATCGGTAATGCAATTCTTCTGCATTATGTCTTTAATGTAGGATATGAAATGAGAATTGTGCTGCATATATTTGCATGCAGATACCTTTTTTTTTTTTTTTTTAAGTAAATAAAAATCATGTCACCAGATGTCAACTGCTGAGCAGCAGCTTGCTATTTACAACAGAAAGACCATAACATTGCTATGGAAGAGAGTGAATTGCAGCTAGTGGGAGACCATAAAGAAATTTTGATGAATAGTTACCTGCTGAAATGTCAATTCTAAAAATTGAAATGTAGTAAAGTTAAGCAATAAAGGTTACTTTGGATGGTTCAGTAAGTCTGACTAATAAAACTTAATCAGAGATTCTCTTTACATAATGATTAAGTTTCAGAGTTGGGAACAGTATTTGTAAAGTCTGTCTATAAATGACTCTACTTGATAATTACACAGTACTTACTTTTCACAGTTAAATTCTTGGCGGCCTTAATTTTTTGTACAGCAGAAGTACAAACTGTAAGTCACCAGGTATGGTAAAATGAGGTTTTAACTAAAGCTGCCCTGCAGGTTCTTCAGAGAGAAAGAGGAAATTGGTGGTGGTTTTTAAATTGGGTTTAAATTGTTTCAAACAGGATGTTCCTGATCAAGATGTAATGTGCACTGTTGAGAACTGCAGATCAAATGTAATAGTGTTGTGTGGTATTAAGGGGTATTTTCCCAGTTTTTATCCTAGATGTTTAAGGTGTATAAAATGAGATGAAAATACAGGAGGATGACGTGTAATGCATTCTTTTACTTGCTGTCAGGTCATCTGCAAGTCAGATGCTCCCACAGGGGATGTTCTACTTGATGAAGCTCTGAAGCACATTAAGGAAACCCAGCCTCCTGAAACAGTACAAAACTGGATTGAACTGCTTAGTGGTAAGATGTCAACATAGGATTTTTAAATATTTAAAAAAATAATTCTCGTTAACTGTCATCACTGGATTAGAGGAAATATTGTAAGCTTCTTGGGGAAGTGCCTGATCCTTGGTGTGTTGCAGCACTTATCAAAGTTGAGGCCAGTTGGATAATACAAGTAACTGCTGGTACTGCCTTAACTAGATAGAAGGGATCCAGATGTAAAATTTGGGGATACTAATTGCCTGGCACATCAGATTTTGAGGGATATTAAGCCAAAATATTTGGGAACACCACATCTCCTCTGTTGAGAAATAACAGTTGAATCCACAATAACACAAGCCTTCCTCTCCAAGTTATAAGAGACTTTTCCCTCTTATCTGGAAGAAGGGATCGCTTCAGTTCAGGTTACATCCTTATAGTTTATTGTTCATGTCCTCCAAAGATCTTGCCTACATCCTCCAGTGAAGAAATGGAAGTGAGGAATTGATATTTCAAATTTAAAACAAGGACATAATTAAATTGGAGATTTTATAAATCAAAACAAGCCCACAACTTCCTTTACTTTTGTTTCAGAATTCACCATTCAGAGAAACGTATAAAATATTTTGAAATTTGACTAATCAGAATAGTCAGTTCTAATCTCTTCAGAATGAAGGATGCAAGATCACTTATTGGGGCACAATTGCCTTGATACAGTTCCACAAATAGGTTTTAAGAGATGGAATGCAAATTAGATTATACCATTACTGAAGAAAATGTTAATTGCAAGTACACTTAAATCCATGACAGTTGTTCTCCACATAGTGCATCAATTGCACTGAAATGAAAAGGGAATTCTACCACTGAATGATGATCATCTTGTTTTATGCAGTGCCTTTCCATCTCAGTGTAGCAAGACTCATTACAAAGTTGTTTGTCTGAAGGATGGATTAATTTAAATCAAAATGATTTAAATTGCCAGTTTCAGTCATGATTTAAATCAGCAAGCAGGAAACCTCGATTTTAATCATTTGTTTTTAATCTTGTTTCACCTTTGTACTTTTTAGGAATTTTCCTAAAAAATGGTTCATTCTCATTGGTTGGTATAACCATTGAAATGTGTTGATTTGCAAACATTAAATAGCCTTTATGCTAAATATGGTACTAATTTTTGCTAACAAGGGGATATGCTATCTATACTCATTTATTTAAGCAGTTATATAACTTAAGTATACATTTATTTGGATTCTTAATTTTTACATTATTTATGTTAGAAAATGGTGAATGATACATTTCGTATTTGCTAGATGATATTTTACTCAGGATTTGTCAAGCTGTATTTGGATGGAAATTAGAATGCAATTAAAAATATGCAAAAACCTGTTTTAAAATTGTTTTATATTAGTAAAATAAAACTATTTTGGGTTGTAAACTTATTTTTTCCCTTGTGTATACAAGAACATGTTTTACATTTTAAACTAATTTATTAAACAAAGAAAGTATTAACTGTAGTTAGTGAATTGACTGTTTCTGGTCACCATGTGCCAGATGTTCAAAAATATTTATGTGCCTAAAAATGCAGGTGGATGCCTAATGGGATTTTCAGAAGTAACTAGGTGTCCAACTCACATTAAAAGAAGATGAAATCAACATGAAACCTGCTTAAACACTGTTTAAAAATCCCACTGGCATCTGTTTGCATTATTAGGGGTCTGTTTTTAAAAATCTGGCCCCATAACCTTTAAGTTTTTAGAATTGGTGGATCTCACCTCCCACCTCCTTGATTTTATTCATTGACTAGGAAAGGAACATAACTATACTGGGTCAGGCCAATGGTCCATCTCACCCAGTATTCTATCTTGTGACAGTGGCTGGTGCAAGATGCTTCAGAGGGAATGAACAGAACAGGGCAATTATCAAGTGATCCATTCCCTGTCATCCAGCCCCACTTTCTGTTAGTCAGAGTTTTAGGGACACCCAGAGTATGTGGTTGCGTCCTTGATCATCTTGGCTAATAGCCATTGATGGACTTATCCTCTATGAACTTATCTAATTCTTTTTTGAACCCAATTATACTTTTGGCCTTCACAGCATCCCCTGGCAATGAATTCTACAGGTTGACTGTGCGTTGTGTGAAGAATTGCTTCCTTATGTTTGTTTTAAACCTACTGCCTATCAACTTTATTTGGTGACTCCTTGTTCGCGTGTTATGTGAATGGGTAAATAACACTTCCCTATTCACTTTCTTTACTCTATTCATGATTTTATAAACCTGTATCAGATTCCCCCCCCCTTAGTGGTCTCTTTTCCAAGCTTGAACAGTCCCAGTGTTTTTAATCTCTCCTCATATGGAAGCTGCTTCATACTTCATACTGTACTTTTTCCAATTCTAATATATCATTTTAGAAATGAAGCAACCAGAACTGCACTCAGTATTCAAGGTGTGGGTGTACATTGGATTTATATAGTGCCATTATGATATTTCTTGTTTTATTATCTATCCCATTCCTAATGGTCTCTAACATTCTGTTCACGTTTTTGACTGCCATTGCACATTGAGTTGATGTTTTCAGAGAACTATCCACAATGACTCCAAGATCTCTTTCCTGGATGGTAACAGCTAATTTAGACCCAGCACCATTTTGTATGTATAGTTGGGATTATGTTTTCCAACGTGCATTACTTTGCACTTATTAACATTGAATTTAATCTGCTGTTTTGTCACCCAGTTTTGAGAGATCCCTTTGTAACTCTTCATAGTCAGTTTTGGACTTACCTATCTTGAGTGATGTTATATCATCTGCAGACTTCGCCACCTTACTGTTTACCCCATTTTCCAGATCATTTATGAATATGTTGAACAGCACTGGTCCCAGTACAGATCCTCGGGGAATCCTGCTGCTTACCTCTCTCCATTGTGAAAACTGATCATTTATTCCTACCCTTTGTTTCTTGTCTTTTAACCAGTTACTGATCCATGAGTGGAATTTCCCTCTTATCCCATGACTGCTTACTTTGCGTAAGAGCCTTTGGTGAGGGACCTTGTCAAAGACTTTCTGAAAGTCCAGCCAAGTACAGTATATCCAGTGGATCACCCTTGTCCACATGCTTATTGACACCATCAAAGAATTCTGATAGGTTGGTGAGGCATGATTTCCCTTTACAAAAGCCATGTTGACTCTCCCCAAACATATTGTATTCATCTATGTGTCTGATAATTCTGTTCTTTACTATAGTTTCATCCAATTTGTGTTGTACTGAAGTTAGGCTTACTGACCTGTAATTGCCAGACTTGCCTCTGGAGCCTTTTTAAAAAGTTGGCATTACATTAGCTATCCTCCAGTCATCTGCTACAGAGGGTGATTTAAATGATAGGTTACATACTACAGTTAATTGTTCTGCAATTTCATATCTGAGTTCCTTTGGAACTCAAGTGAATACCATTTGGTTCTGGGTATTTATTACTGTTTAACTTACCAGTTTGCGCCAAAATCTCCTCTATTAACACTTCATTCTGGAACAGTTCCTCAGATTTGTTACCTAAAAAGAATGGCTCATGTGTGAAAATCTCCCTCACCTCCTCTGCAGTGAAGACCCATGCAAAGAATTCGTTTAGCTTCTCTGCAAGGGCCTTGTCTTCCTTGAGTGCTCCTTTAGCACATTGATCGTCCAGTGGCCATATTGATTGTTTGGCAGGCTTTCTGCTTCTGGTATATTTACATTTTTTTGCTGTTTTTCTTTCTGTCTTTCTTTCTGTCTTTTTGTCTTTTGCTAGTTGTTTTTCAAATTTGGTTTTGGCCTGCCTAATTATACTTTTACACTTGACTTTCCAGAGTTTATGCTTCTTTCTATTTTCCTCTGTAAGATTTGCAGACTGCCTCTTTTACTTTGTTTAGTCACAATGGCAGTTTTTTCATTGAGCCTCTATTGTGTTGTTTTTAAATCGTTTCCATGCAGCTTGCAGACATTTTACTCTTGTGACTGTTCCGTTTAATTTCCATTTAACTAGGTTCCTCATATTGTGTAGTTTCCCTTTTTGAAGTTAAATGCTACTGTGGTGGATTTCTTTCCTCCCTCCTCCTCCTCCCAGAAAGATGTTAAATTTAATTACATTATGGCTGCTTTTACTAAGCAGGTCAGCTCTATTCACCTCTTGAACCAGATCCCGTGTGCCACTTAGGACTAAAAAAGCTTTCTTGCTTTTTCAACTCCAAACTGGTTTCTCAATTTTGAATGAAATAGTCCACATGAAGAAAATATTCTCTTTGCACCAGCTGCTAGCAAACTGAAACCAAAAGTAATTAAGGCAAAAGGTTCTCTGCTCAGCAGAAACTAAAAGTACTTACATCTGTAAAAATATAAATGCCAGCATTTGCTCCATTATAAAGACTGAAAATAATATAGATACTTAATGCAGTACATAACGTTGTGACGTATTTATAAAACTTGAGTTGACTTCAAATATGATTTTCCCCCTGATTCTATATATAAATTAAAAAATCAGCACCCTCTAACTCATTAAAATTTGAGGAGGGTTCATTGATGCAGCATATTTTATTTAAATTATTTGACTAGAATATAGTAAAATTATGCCTTAACATAAATTGTCATAATTTCAATTTAATTTTAAACAAGTTTATGTTAAACAAAGAAAAATGTATTTAAATTAAATGTATCTGATTTTTTAAAATCATCTCTTTTTATCCACCCTATTTGTCTCCGTTACTTCACCCAGAATGGAAATGAAATGCAGCTACTCTTACATGGATTGTAGCTGTTGTTGAACACTACAGAGCAACGCTATGTAGTTTAGAAAAGAAAGTGAAGAAAACTACTGTGTTCAATGGAAACTACAACATGACTTCAGGACAGGCAGAATGAAGTTAGAGGGCTAAAATCAGTGTTCCCTTGAGATTTCTCCCCCCCCCCCCCTTCTGTATAGCACAAATAACTCAGATCAGTATTTAAATTAGAGTGGAGTCTCATTCCCTCCCTTCCTTCCTTCCCTCTTCACTGATTCACCTTTTCTCCCACTTCATTTCATACTTCACATTCATTATCACTATCCCTCCTCTCTCTTCTTTCACTGTGCATGAATTAATGGGAGAGGGAAAGAAAGGAGAAGAGGGGAAAGAACAGTTTTGTGATTTAATAGGAATTCTGGTTAACGGCCCTCTAATCCTGCAAATATTTCTACAGCTTGTAAAGGCATTTACTTTTCTTATCCAAAATACCTCATTCATATTAGCATACTGCCTGTTTCCCCATGCTGAGCGTACTAGGCCAGTCCTGATTCAAAGGTCATGTAATGTGTCACCAACACCCTAGGTTTTCCTTTAAGGTCTCATCCATATTTTGACCTGGTTTGACCCTTCTGAGCTTTGAGCTCTGAGGAGATCACAGCCGAAGGTGGATATGCCTGAAAGCTAGATCAATCTTCTTTATTTATACTCTGTTATTTGGTGGCTGGTTTGGGGGTAGGATTTGGGAATCCTTGGTTTAGGGAACTGCTTTTTGAAGAATAATATTTGGATTTTTAAATAGACTTCACAACAACACACAGTTTTTGTTTTTTAGTATTTTGGCTGAAGACTTTTCCTGGGGAAAAGCCACTCGTATCTTAAATTAGTGCAGTATAATGTAAGTGAGAGAGAAAGGAAGATTCTATTTAAGAAGGTTGCTTACGTGACCTCTTCCAGAGTCATCATGGAAGTGCAAATTGGGCCATTTTAAGGCAACGTTTTTCAAGCAGGCGTGGTTCCTAAGGTGATCCCTACGGAAAGCAGCCTACAGAACATGCAAACTTGTGTCAGAACATCCACTGTTTCTGAAAATATAACCACCACGTCTAAATCTCTAGTAGTGCAGTTCAGTGTAGTTGGACACAAGGTGTCACCAAACTACTCATTTTATTAGCACCAACGATCTACATCTGAGTAGTACAAACACCTAAAAAAGCAAGGAAACAATTAGCTAATATTCCCTACTTACTTTCTCTTACTGTGATCCATTATTTAGGCACAGTTTCAGGACCCACCGGAGGAAACCACGTTGAATCAGGCAGGGCTGGTAGAGAGCCCTGTGTCGTTCACTAGGCAATAATGTGCATGCTGAAGGAGTCATACGTTCACAGGATCTTTGAGTCACACTACAAAACTTTACAGTCAGTTTTTGATTACATTTGTAACTTATTATATAGACATGTGCAGCACACCCTGTGTTTCCTTGAAATGTTCTGAAGGAATTACACCCGCTACAATTTAAACATTTTTATTGTATATATGCAAAATGGCATTTTCAAAGGCCTGTAACTTGCCAAATCGGAACATTTGTCATAGAAATGTACGAAAGCCCTTATGAAGAAGAGCCATCTCCATGCCAAATTTTGAACTTTCATCTCCTTGCTAGCTTTTCAAAAAGATATTTTTTTTATATGAGGGAAACTTTTTTGTTTGTATGTTTTTGGGTCTTATCTTTTCTTTCTTAAAAAATTAATCTTCAACAGACTAGGCATCTAAAATTTCAGCCCACAAGATAAAAGCTTAAGCAGGTTACGAGTGACTAAAAACAAGAGTTAAATTGAAATGTTTGTCAATCTTAGCTAAG
Source organism: Emys orbicularis (assembly GCF_028017835.1). NCBI lineage: Eukaryota > Metazoa > Chordata > Testudines > Emydidae > Emys > Emys orbicularis. The sequence continues at coordinate 22,876,288 of NC_088688.1, read as the reverse complement.
CAGTAGCCATTGCTGTAATACTCTGCACTTATTTACATGGTTTTACCCAAAATATTTAAGGTTAAGTAAAATACTTTTTAAAATTTTGTTCTTCTCCTTTAACAATGTGTTTGGAAATGCCTTTCCTTATTTCATGTAAACATCATAGCTTTCTTCAGGCATTACAAGAAGACGTATAGTAGAGGGTGGATGGTCACCTTTATCTCAGATTTGTCTATAAAAAGGAAATGAGTATAAAACTAACCAGATAAAGCAATTAGAACGATATCTGGGATAAGAATCAGCATTAGCACAACTTTGTGGCAGAAAGAATGGCAATGGCTGAAAACGACAGTTTCCCAGCCTTTTCAAGTGGCAGTGCTGGAAATGGACAACTGGGAAAGATTGGAGAGACATTTTCTTCACTAAGAATTATTTTTATTCATCGTTTTCCTCTGTTTCTTCTCCACTTTCCCTGGTTTTCTTACATACATAAGTGATGACAAATATATAGTAGTAACAAAGTCATCACTTAGCTTGCATCTCACCTTCAACAGAGTGCAAACAAACCAGCTACATGTTTTATGTAAGTTTGAGTGCCCTGAAGTTGTTCAGGGAGGCACTCTTACGTTCCACTTGTCTAAGCCTATATCTGCTGGCCAGAGGTTAGAAGAGAGCTGCCAGTAGTATGGCATCTTTCTGCACTAAGTCACTATATTAATTGAAGCTTTTATTTCTGCACTACAAAAAAAGTAAACACTTGTCCTTGTTAATAGTCAAGGTAGGAGCTAAACCTTGATTAACTGATTTTTTTGTTTCTTTTTTAGGTGAGACATGGAATCCATTAAAATTGCACTACCAGTTACGAAATGTGCGTGAACGATTAGCTAAAAACCTAGTGGAAAAAGGTGTATTGACGACAGAGAAACAGAACTTCCTTCTTTTTGACATGACTACCCACCCTCTCACCAACAACAATATAAAACAGCGTCTCATCAAGAAAGTTCAAGAAGCAGTTCTTGACAAATGGGTGAATGACCCTCACCGCATGGACAAGCGCTTGCTGGCTCTCATTTACTTAGCCCATGCTTCAGATGTTCTTGAGAACGCTTTTGCTCCCCTACTGGATGAGCAGTATGATTTAGCCACAAAGAGAGTGCGGCAGCTTCTGGATTTAGACCCTGAAGTTGAATGTCTGAAGGCCAACACAAATGAGGTCCTCTGGGCTGTTGTAGCTGCCTTCACAAAATAACTGCGATCAGATTGAAGTGTTCTTCTCTCTTCTTTATGTAAAGCAGTTGTTTCTCTTCTATTGACTATTCATGTTTTCTGTAATTTGTACCTTCTCACATGATGAATCAGCTCTTGTTTCACAGGAATGATAGGTGGCGTATTCCCTCTCCCTTTGTGTATCTGTATACGGATTCTGCTGGTACAAGAGACTTTCCTGTTTAAAAAAAGTTTTGCTGCCATATTGGCATTCCGTTCCCTATTAAATTACAGTTACCTGAAATTCTTAGTTTAGTCCATTTTTCACTCTTTGGTTGCTGGAATGGTTTAACTTGGAAAGCACCTCAAGAAAGAAATGTGCATGCACTGTTGGATCACCAAGTCTCGGGTTGATGCAGATGTGTACACGCATCAGTAGCATTCTGCCGTGCCGTTCATACAAAAGTCACAAAAAGGCCTTTTAAATCACCAAAGTTAAATATTGAAGTGTCTGTCAGGACATTTTATATATAGACATTGGTTCAAATGTGCTTAACAAAATTATTTTAAAATTAGAATATCCATTAAACATCTCCGCAAATAGTTAATGTAAAATGCCCCATAAGTTTTACCTCTCATGTAAATCTCTTGTGTACTTAACATTTTGTTATATTACAACTCTGAATTACGAGGCTAGTGTAGACAGGTCCAGTTGTTTCACAAAGCAGTTTGGGATGGGATACATTCCATTATATTCTGTATATAGTTTGAATTGTATATTAACAGCCCCCCATCTTTGTATTTTGCAAGATTTAATTAGTTGTACACCTGTGCCCCTTACTTGCTTTCAGCCACTGCCATTGGACGGAAAGATGGGCCTCTTATAAAGAGCATGTGTGTGAACTCTGTGTGTTCCCAATGTCTATGGAGTTGTACCATCCAGGTACAACTCAGCCTAAGCATCGCCTTTTATACTGTTTGTTGTATGGAAAGGAGACCAGTTGCCGTCATTGTTTATATTATTTCTGTATGGAAGAGGCTTGTGACCAGTACAGTTCTTGAGTGCAGTTTTTAATTTTGTTTGTACACAAGTTAATGTTTGTCTCTTAAATGTCATAATCTACTTACACTTAAAAAAATCAAATGTCAAACCTAGGAGGTCTTGCATGTAAATTGTTAGCAAGTAATGACTACAGTTCAGATGACTAAGATTTCTGTAATGGGAAGCTCTACTATGTTCATTATTTTATATACAATTATGTTCATTAGCACAATGTAAAAAATATAAACTTTGGCTTTTTAAAGTTTATTACCTCTTTACCACTGCTTGTTATCTGCCACTGGTTTCACAGTGTAAATATTATGCATTGAGCAAATTAAACTTTTTTTTCCTCATAACATGCATACTAATAGTGGGGCTTACAGGTGTTTAGAAACTTTTTGGTTAACATTCAGAGCAAAAATACTAAGTGGTGTATAACTGTAGAGTTGAAGTTTAAGGGATCCCTAATCTGTATACTAGCTTTTTACCTACAGTAAATAAACTATGATCTTGAAAGTGCCTGAAACAGAGCAAGCATGTCATTTGTGTTTTGTGTTAACTAGAAAAATCTTATTTTGAGTTGAAAGTTTTAGTTGATATCCCTTTTATTGGAAGGAGATTGTTTTTACATTGTGAATGAAATACTCAATTGTTACTGCCAGTGTTAGTGTCTCATGTGTCCTACAGATTTGGGTGACTGGTACAAGACAATCTAAAGCTGGGTAATAGAGTGCAGTTGTCACTGGTAGACATCTCAAGGTGGAAGAGCACTACTTTTCAGCCTAGCCTTAACTGGGCCCCCAGTTTTACACCCACAGTTTACTTTTGATCACTGATGTTGTAGCTTATTTTCAGATACAATAAGGTAATTAAATCTAAATGACCTCAATTCACTGCATTTATAATTTGTAGGAAACTAATTGAGCCTGTGTTTCAAAATACAGCCCTCAACGTTTAATAGCACTTGCCGCTCGTAAGTGCTGTTATTTAGAGAATTCTATAGTATTTAAAGCATACTGTAAGATGGTTCAAACTCAAAATGTCCTACACAGGTCAGTGTAACCAAAACAAAACTGATGTAAATACATACTTTTAAAGATACTTGAAGGAGATTTATACACAGTGGGCAAGGTTGGGAGAGAGCATGCATTTAAAAATCACACCTCTGTCATCTTGTAAGATCACTGTAAGTGAGAAACAAAATTTACTCTTTCAATTTTTTTGCATTAATTGACAACACTTTGTCCTTAGTCAGTTTCACTGTCTCTGTTCTCTCCTTTTCTCCCACTGCCCTCCCCCACCCAAAACATTCAGTCAATTTCCTCTGTATTTCTTATAGGGAAAAAAAGCGATTGCAAAACCACAAGAATAGCAGGAGTATTCAGGAACCAAGTGTAGTGCCTAAAACTATTTCATCAGTTTTCAAAAAATAAGGAAGGTTTCAGGTTGACAATGTCCCTTTAAATATCTTTTCTGGCATCACATCTTCATTCTGTGACTGTTTCCTTGCACTTGTTTTGCTCTCCTGCCCCAATACGGAAGTAAAGCCCATTTTTCTCTCGTAGAAAGAAGTGTAATGATGTGTCCATACACAAGGCAACCGGTAAGGTGATAATGAAAAATTGCTCAGCTGCATTTTATCTTCCTGTCTCATCCATATGCTTTAGGAATACCTCTGTGATATGTCTGATACAATCAAGTCCTAGGGATTTTCCCAAATCTGAGCTTTAATGAAGATAAGGTGCTGCATTACAGGACGGGCTTTTCAAACATTCTTGCCTTCACCAGTTTCAGAAAGATTTCTAGTTGGGGAAATTTAAAATACTTACCATGCTAAAAGAGATCACTTAGCTATTCTAGATAGCTTCTTACACTGCTCTCATCTCACACTAGCGAGAACTGCAGCTCACTTAACGCCAGACTGGAGACCTGTTTTGGAACAGCTCTGGCTGCTGCATGTCTCCAAACTGTCTAGGACCTACCTGATGAGCGACTTACTTTGAGGGCTGTAGTATTTCACATCACTAACAGTGATAACTTCAGAGATGCTAAATAGCATTGAGTGTTCATTCTCTACAACAAACTTTCTGGTTACTTAAGTGAAAAATAAATCTAGGTGATAAATTCAGACCTGATATCTTCTCATCAGCTTTTGAAAGTAAAGGTCTTGATGTTTATGGTCATGCAGCATGTTTAGAGTTTTTCTTTCCCCCCACATCTATGTATGTAGCTCAAACTACAGAATTCCCCTCATTTGTTAGCAAAGGCAGCATGTCGTGTATACTGGACTGGACAGCCTCCAGGTGAAGGCAGCACAAATTCAGTCCCCAAAAGCGAATGGCGGCTGAGTGCTCATGTTTTCACACCTATTTCTCCTGCAAAAAGGGTTCATGACCCAGTGTGTTTTCTGTGACCAGGACAGAATTGGGACTCTAAATAAAGCACCCCTTGCCCTTTACAAGCTGGAAACCTTCTTAGTGTATATTACATGGATTGATTTTTCTACATGAACTTTCAGCAGTTCACTGAATTCCCAGTATTTCCGTTAAGGTGTCCCTGTCTACACTGGGCTGGGAACAGGATTTAAAGAGCAATGTTAGAACTCACTTCCAGCTGAATTCGTTTCCAACACTTTGGCCAGCTAGACTGGATTACAGCTCATGTGTTGTAGCCTAAGTCCCTATCTGGCATGTGCAGACCCAGTGTGGCTCCAAAAAATGAGTTCATCTGTGCTGTATCACTGTGGTTCAGTACAGTAGTTTGATTCATCAGGAAATTGGACACTTTCCAATTGTGTTAGCAATTTGGAAACAAGCACATTTTCATTCTTTCCCCATGGCCCATAATGGATGGCTCTGCTGCACAGGAAGGGAAAATCTTTGCATGTAGGGGAAAGGCTGCATCAGGACTCCGGCCTGCATTGAGGCCTGCATAAGAACCAGAGTGGTCTCTGCCCCTGTGCTTGGGTCATGACCCATCCCATAGCCAAGGAATCAGCGAGGCCAAGTACTCTGCTAGAAGAGGCTGGAGAGAAGGGAGGATTTCCCAGCAAAGAGTCCAGAGCCGAAGAAATAGCTGGCTGCATGGAACAGGTGAGTGAGAGGAGAAGGCTGGTATCTGGGTTGGTGGGGTGAAGAGCAGGCTCTTTTTGGAGAGGGAAGAAACAGTGGTGAAATGGCAGTGGTGGTTGGCTTTGCTCCTTCATGCCATTTCCAGCCCTTCTCTCTGTCTCTCTCCCTCACATTTCCTATACCTTCATACTGCGCACAATCTGGCTCTTCTTTCCCCTTGCCTCCCAGATCTGACTTCCACTCCTGGCCATCTCCAGTTCTGCTCATTCTCATACCCATATTCTAAGCAACTTCAACTTACATGTGGACTTGCGTTGTCCTTCGTTGTTTATAGCTCTAGACTTTCTCATGTTCATGCTCTTGTGACCAGGCCCTTTCAATACTGTTCCCTCTCTGATAAGCTCTACCTCAGTCTGCCCTGTCTGATGAGCACCACTTCCCTTTCAGTGTCTCATTCTCCTCTACCCACTTCCCATCACTCACTGCTCTGATTTCTCAGCCGATCAACCTCTGAGTTCTTTGCTGCTCTCAGCCACCTTGTCTCTTTCTTTCTGACACCAAGGTTTTACTTCTTCAACTCTTCTCTCGCTCATCCTTGAGTACCCATTGGTTTGTCTCCTCCACCAGTCTCCAGCCTTGGTTCTCTTCTTAATTATCTCTAATCCTGTTCTGATGCTCCAACCATCCTTCCTCCCCTTCAGATCTTGCTTTAAAACCCCTTCTTTCATCTTGCTTTCTACTATTGACTTGCAACACATTGTTCTACCCAGTCCATTCCTCCTCCTCATTCTCTACTCAGCAACAGCAAACTTGTAAGATTAACTCATTATATAAGGACGGTTGGGTTTTTTTAAAACAGGACTTATCCTGTGTGTGTCTGTCCTCTACTCTCTTCTGTTTGTTTCTATCTTTATGGTCTGTGTCTATCCTACTTATATGTGAGGCCTTTGGGGCAGGGATTATGGTGCTGTCTAAATGTTTAATAACACTGCTCTACAGCCAAAACGCTTCTGAAATAAATGTAGTCAAACTTTACTAATTCTGGGTCACTGAGAACAAAAATGATGCTTAAAATTGTTGATTGGCTCTAGTTTTCAAGATATGCTATTGGGTCAGTATATACGACCCTTGACTTGGGAATGGCGGAGGATAAGTGAGTTATAAAGGGAAGGGATCTCAATTTAAACCAGAAATGACTAAAATACATGTTTGACTGGATCTATGAATAAATCTATGACTGGGTTTGGACAGTACTTGCTTTTTAGGCAAAACAATGAATGATGCAATCTGAGGCTGGTATTGCGTCATACATGATAGGAATTGCATCATGTTATTCCTAGAAGTTATGGATGATGCAATCATAACGAAGCTTACATCACTCTGCTGAACAAATTGCCCTATATCAGCTCTAGAAATCATAGTGTCGTGCTCTCTTATTTGTCAGTGTTTGATTTTGCAAAGGGACACATTTCTGTTTAGCCAAAGTGAGCAGAGATGCCTCGTACTTGTGTGAACAGTGCAGATAACTTCTGCTATGTTTGTGGTGAAGTGACTTTTGCATCACAAAAGCGCAGTATAACCACTATGGTTAAGAAAGCCTATCACCTTTATTTTGGCTGCAAAATTGGAGATCAGGACAAGAGGTGGGCCCCACACATATGCTGCAACACTTGTGCAACAAATCTTCGCCAGTGGTTGAACAGGAAAAGGAAATCTATGCCTTTTGCAGTGCCAATGATTTGGAGAGAGCCAACAGATCATACCAGCAATTGTTACTTCTGTATGGTGCCTCCAGTTGGGAAAGGTGTGTCAAAGAAGAAAAAGTGGACTGTGCATTATCCAAACATTCCATCAGCTATACGCCCAGTACCCCATGGAGAAGGACTGCCGGTTCCTGATGCACCAGAATCATTCTCACTTGAGTCAGACAAGGAAGAGGATGAAACTTCTGGTCCTGAACCATCAATGTCACAGGACCCACATTTTCTCCCATCCTCCTCCTCTGAACCACACCTCATAACACAAGGTGAACTGAAGGACCTTGTCAGGGATTTGGAACTACCCAAGAGTAAGGCAGCGCTGTTGGGCTCCAGACTACAGCAGTGGAATCTCCTGGCAGGTGATGTTAGGGTTTCCATGTTCCGTGACCATCAAAAGGATCTTGTCCCATTCTTCTTCATGGAAGGTGATCTTGTAGCCTGCAACAACATCGATGGTGTGATGGCAGCCCTCAAAATCGTTCACGATCCAGATGAGTGGAGACTGTTCATTGATTCATCGAAAACGAGTCTTAAAGCTGTTTTACTGCATAATGGCAATATTTTGCCATCAATTCCAGTTGGTCATGCAGTCCATATGAAGGAAACCTATGACAACATGAAACAACTTTTGAGGTGCATAAACTATGACCAATATCAGTGGCAGCTTTGTGGCGATTTGAAGGTTGTTGCTCTCTTGCTTGGTCTGCAGACTGGATACACAAAGTACTGCTGTTTTCTCTGCAAATGGGATAGTCGTGCAAGAGATTCCCACTACATCAAGAAAGATTGGCCACTCCGACAGTCATTGGAGCCTGGGAGGAAAAGTGTTCAGCATCCACCACTTGTTGAATCAAGGAAGATTTTGTTACCACCCTTACACATCAAGCTGGGTCTGATGAAGAACTTTGTCAAGGCCATTGACAAAACACAAGCAGCTTTCAAGTACCTCCGTGGAAAATTTCCAAGGTTAAGTGAAGCTAAGATAAAGGAAGGTGTCTTTGTTGGTCCTCAGATTCGTGAACTTCTTCGAGATGATGCATTTGACCATGCACTGCGTGGCAAGGAAAAGACGGCATGGAAAGCCTTCCAGTTAGTGGCAATAAATTTTCTCGGAAACAACAAGGCAGACAACTACAGGTTGTTGGTGGAAAACCTCCTCAAGGCATACAAAAGCCTTGGTTGCAACATGTCACTAAAGATACATTTTTTGCACTCTCATCTAGATTTTTTTCCACCGAACTGCGGAGCAGTGAGCGACGAGCACGGCGAGCGATTTCACCAGGACATTGCAACAATGGAGAAACGCTATCAGGGCAAATGGAGCCCATCAATGCTTGCAGACTATTGCTGGACAGTGACAAGAGATGCTCCATTTAATGAATACAAGAGACAAGCCAAGAAGCGCCGAGTAGACACTGAATAGGACTAAACTATGTACATAATAGTTTTTTGCCTTTTGTTTCATAATAAATTTTATTTATATAACCCTTTTGCTGATTTTTAAAGTGTTACATAAACAGGACAGATGAAATATTATCATGTAAAGCAACCATAAACACATGAAAAGACCTAGGTTTACAATTTATGATTAAAACTCTACTATCTACGCAATATACATAGACATAAAATGTAAAAACTTAAATATCTTAGAAACAGTAGCCAATCAGTTGTTTTAATTGTCATATTTGAATTCAGCACATCAAAATACATAATAAATAGCACATTTTATCTCTGAAGCAGACGACTTCTCAAAAATTGTAGACCAGTGTAATTATAGTATGGAATGTGTGCTAGAGCTGTGGGAAGCTCTGAGATGTCCAGAATGAGCTCACCCTCAGTGAGGACAATTATGCTTGTGTTACAGCCCTGATGTGGGGTTCCCCCTAGTGTATGGTCACCAGTTTGCCATATTGGGCCCAACCTTTTGGATCCCACGTTCTTCCAAGCCCACTGGGTCTGAGCAGAGTTCAGACGGTGTCTCTAGTTCTAGCCTCTCAGGTACACACCCAAGGTACAGAGTCCCTGTCTGGCATCCCTTCTTGAGATGTGGGATGTTGCAGTCTAGCTGCCGCCCCAAGCCTCCCCTATAGTTTATACACTCTCGTGGGCGCTCTGGTTTGTAGTTTAATCTTTTGGGGACATATGACAGATAAAATAAAAAACATAGGCTTTGCAAAGAAACTTCTTTCTCTCTCTCTCTCTCTCAGATAGTAGAGGAGATGTACAGATCTATGCAAAAACAACTACCACCTGAACACAATGCCCGGCTCAGAGTCCTCCCCACTCCTGAGAGCCTTTTAGGGAGTGGTCTGGGTTGTGGGGGAGAAGAGGGGGACAGATCCTTCTAGCCTCTACTCTTCCTGCTTAGCCTTCTGATTCTGAGGCTGGTCTGCCCCCTTTGCTAGAAAGCCTGTCCACAAGATGGAGGGGGAAGGTGTAAGAGCCAAATAGGTAGATTCACCCCTATCTTCTCTTGCTGCATGCCATCACCACATGATTTGACACTCACCACGGAACACAGACTCATGGTGACCTCCCCCTCCTATTTGAGAATTTATATTAATGTCTAAACAAAAGCGGATCCAGTTTTTTTTTCCCTTGGAAAGTTTTGAGATCCCTGATGTAATTTCGGTTTCATGGACGTTTCCAAAAAGATCTTATACAGAAGCTTGGAAGGATAAGATTTTTATCAGTAAACTTTGATGTCACTGAACACACACACAAACCAATGGAAAAAAATATTTCCATCAATGCTACTTTGCCTGTCTGTAAATTTCAGTTAAGAAAAGTGCTGCTTGAGAACTTGTTAGAGTTTGAGTTAAGGCTATTTATTTTGTATATTTTAACATGTGGACACAATTTGTGTGTTAAATGTTATAAAGCATTAATTCTTTGAATCTCAGCATCTACTGTCAGAAAATAATTGCCTGACCTCCCCATATCTTCCCACACCTATGAAAATTTAAATTGCTAAAAATAGAAAAAATGCTTAAAAATAGACATTGATATTATTCATCAAAATTACAAAAAAAAAAAAAAAAAAAGGCCTACTTATACAGCAGTTTGCATTATATTTGTCTGTCTTTTGCCCCTACGAAAGGGGAGTTGGCAGGAGATGGGTTAAGGACTGGTTCTTTCCCAGTCCGGTGTTGGTGCTGCTCTACTTCCTCATGAGAAGGCTGGGAGCCAAGAAACAACCCTAACTAGCATCTGCCTGGTGAATCCACCTCTCATCAACCAAGGAGAGGGGGGGACTTTGGAGTAGCAGGACTTCCTGGAGCACAGGAATGAATGGAAGGAAAGGGGATATTGAACATCACTGCTAACTAATACTTGTGCAAATTTGTTTGCATCTATGTTCATGCAGGAGGTGACTTATTTAACTGCTTATAAAAATTTCAATCATCTAAGAAAATACCACATGACTTGGGTGATCAAGGGCACTTAAAGTAATAGAGCGTATGAATACTGTGTGTCCTTGACGCACGGGCTGCCATTTGTTCAAATCAAACAGCCACGATATAACTTGCAATAACACTCATGTTTGGAATAAAGTCTGTTTGTGGATCATTTGCAAACAGGAAATGGAGCTAAATTCATTTACTGAATGAATTGCTTGCTGCAAGGTTTGCCTGACTTAAACAATTAGCTGTTCCCTTCTTCTCTTCTGCAAGCTACCCTAGGGTTACTTACGTTTTTCTCTGATCATACCTGTGGCATTCAGTGAAGTAAATCTGGAGTCGCTTCTGTGGTCTCTGCTATGAGAGAGAGAGAACACATTATCTATGGTACTTACATGGGTGCATTTGTAATAGCCTCCTACCCTCATACATTTTCTTTTTCCTGGAGGAGGAACGAAAGGGCCCCTTCTGATCATATCAATCTGTCAATGTTGGTTTTTTTTCCTGCAATGCTCCAACCATTCAGAGCATAGAAGCCTTACTGTTAAGAAGTCGTTTGGCTGGTAGTCAGGAAAATGACAGCATTGCAAGGGAGATCTGTGAACTGCGAACAGCAAAGATGCCTGCAGCACATTTTCATCCACCTTATTCGTCAGTGGAGAAGTGACGAGAGGGTGAAGGAACCAGGAGAGTGCTAAGTGAACCCAATGATTTCAGTCATAATTGAAGTGAAACTTCAGGCAAGGGTTGCCCAGATGGAAGCAGAAGAGAAGAGCAGGCTAGTGGCCATCCTACAGTCAGCAGTTCCTTCAGGTGATGTTCATCAGCTGCACGGAAGAGAGTTCAGAAGTGTGCTGAACATTTACCCTTTGGATTTATGCTAATGAAGGGGGTCTGAGCCTTTCCTGTGCGGCATTCTTTGTTGTACTGTCAAATGACTGCATGCACTCAGCCATGCTCTGCACACACATCTCGCTCTCTCAGAACCACTCCGAACTTGCAAATAGGCCACTTAAAGTTTTCAAGAGACTGTACTGAGGCATTACAGCGGGAAAAGTTGTGATGACTGACAGGACTGAGCCTCATCAAGGCTGCCCTTGAATCCTCTCTCCTTGCAGCTTTGTAAAACGCCAGATGTCGAAAGCCCTGCACTATCGTGTCTGCAGGAATAAGCAGGGCTTCCTGCATTCAACGTATGCCACATGGGGATAGATGGAGCGAGCAAGAAAATTGCGAATTTTCCATTATCAAAGGAGACAGTTGCACAGTGAAGAGATTCATGGCTTGGGCTGTGACTCCTAATTCAGTTGCTTCAATGACTTTTCCAGTGTGTCGGTTGATGAAATGGCAGAGAGAGCGTGAAATGTTCTGCTCTTAGCTTGTGTGCAGAGACATCCCTTGGGTAGGGCAAATTGGGGCGACCGCTCCAGGCCCTGCACTTTGGGGGGTCCCGCAGGCTGGTGTGATTGGCTGGCACAGTCAGTCCCAAAAGAGACGAATCCGTCACTTCCGCCCCAGGCCCCGCACTGCTCTAGGGACGGCCCTGCTCGGGTGTATTGGAGCAGGAAGAAGTGTCCAGCAAAATGTTCTGTCCTGTTAGCAGTGGCCAGAATCATACAACTAGAGAAAAATGGTTCAGTTGTTTCAAGGGGATGCTCCAGAAATTGAGTTGAGAGTTCAAATATTCAATCGCCGGCTGCACCGAAGGACCAGGGTAAGGCCATCATAGTTGTAAGGATGTGGGCCACACCTTGTGCAAGAGAATGTTATTAGCATATCAGGCATACTATATAATGTATCGTAAGGCTCTTATCTGAATGCTGAGCCCCAAACTGCATGCCACACTTGCATATAGTGTAGCGCTTTACTGCTCAAGACAGGTGCCAGATGAATGGTCAACAAGGGTGGTTATGGTGATGTAGACGCAAGTTCACTGAGAAGAGGACTTAAGCCCACCAAACTCGCTTCAAATAGGCTGCTGAAAAACTGACCAATGATGGCAACTTTTGGCCACCACCAGGGTGGGCTAGTCTTGAACTGAAGACCTATAGGTGGAAGGAGAGCCCTGTATCCCATGACCAGTGCCCTGATAACTTTGTTTCTTGCTACTCCTGTAAACTTTTAGAGGCAAGGAGTTCCATTCATAGTGTCCTGTGACTGCCCTACAGATTTGTTGACTGCCATGAGCCAGTCTTATCCTGAACTGCGGCATTAAACAAGGAAAAAGGAAGAATCTGTGTGGCTGGGAAAGCATAAACTTGCAGTATATTTCCTGGAAATAAAAGGCCTGCCAAATTTGCATATAATCTTTGACATTTTGAGTGAATTCTGCCACTCTCTGCAAGGGGGGTTAAGCATATTTTTACCTCAGTGATGTATTTGCCTTCAAATGGAAAAGAAACAAGAAGTATGTGTCCATATTTAAGAATGAATGGATCAAGGATACCCCCGCAATGCATTTTATTTCTCATCATGGCCTTTCTTCACTATGTCAGTCTATCCAGTCATCTGTAGTTTTTAACATGCTCCTCAATGCAGTGCTTGAGCACCTATGATTTTTTCTATTCAATTTGTAACTACAGATTTCTTTTCTGGAAGCTTCTTACCTAAGACCAATAAACAAGGTGGCCTATGCCTTTGGCCTTCCTCAGGAAGAGGACAAGGTTAAGATCACATCAGAAGCGAACAGGCAGTGCTTCTGAAGAATAACCAGCTTTCAGTATCCCTCCACAAGTAGAAATATTAACAGCGATCATTTATAGTGAAGAAACAGAAAGGAAGTTAAAGAAATCCTACTGCAAGCTCAGTTTGGTAAGCAGTTGGTTCCTAGCTGAAATTGTGGTTACCAAAAAAAAAAAAATCAATAAGACACATTACATTTACCATTTTATATCTGCTTGAGAATTAGAAGTCCTTGTTCCCTCACCCTTGTCAGGAATCCACTTTGGCTGTGAGCATCCTTTATGAAGAGCATCAAAATGCTCAAGCGAGAAAAGGAAAGTTTCAGGGCAATTTTTGCATATCAGTGTAACTGGCGTACAATTGCTTTTAGAAAACGAGAGCTTTTAAAGAATAGCAGTGTGCATTTATGACTGTTGGGTTTGCCACACCAAAGCTGGAAGGGAGCAGTGGGGGAGAACTAAGGGTTGGAAGAGTAATGTTAAAGCTTCCGGGTCTGAAATTAATAGGATAACACTAGCAGTCAAGTCATGGCAACACGGGTGGCAGCTGGGGCTAGCCATTCACGTAGATCATCAGGCTCCCAAGAGGCCTGTACAGCCTATGCTGCTGCCAGTCCCGCTGTGGTTTCACTGCTATTGCTATTTGAGGTAGCTGGATCAAAGCTAGCCCTGGTATGTCTACCCACGCTGCAGTCACACCTCACGCTGCAGTATAGACACACCCTGAGCTGTGTTTTAGCCTAGATAAGTGGTTTCTAGTCAACTTTCATCCCTGAACTACTGAGAGTTCCCCTCATAAAATGATGCTAATGCATGGGGCACAATGCACTACTCGACATTCTCCTTGGGTCATTGGGATGTTACTAGCCATCTGTAAACAAACCAGCACACACTGAATGTTAATGCAGTTAGCTCAGGACCATGCTTGAGAGCTTGTATCTAAAGCAGCAGGTGGAAACAAATTACAGTTCGACAGCGATTACAGTAATGCACCCTGCATGCTTTGTGGTGCTGTAAAAATGATAAATATTAATATAGCTACATCTGAAAGGGCCTCTATTTTCACTGGTATTTTTAAAGCCTGAGTAAATCTCTCATTCTCATTTCACAGAACATACTTGTACTAATCAGTCTGCATTGGGGCAATTTATAAACATTTTCATTTTATTACAATAAGTAATATTGTGGTTTTTTTTTAAATCTTGCTAGTGATTCTTTACTTGCACTAATCTAAAATACAATATAAATACAAGAAATATAATTATTCCATGGAACTGTCTGTCTGTTTCTGGCTTCATAGATTTAAGATCAGAAGGGACTGTTAGATTAAATAGTCTGACTTCCTGTATATCACAGGGCATTGAATTTTATTCAGTTACTCTGGTGTTGAGCTCAATAATTTGTGTTGGACTAAAGCACCATCTTCCAGACAGGCATCCAGTCTTGATCTGAAGACATCAAGCGATGGAGTATCCACCACTTCAGTTGGTAGTTTGTTCCAGTGGCTAATCACCCACACTATTAAAAATGTGTGCCCTAGTTCTAATTTCAGTTTGTCTGGCTTCAGCTTCCACCCATTGGTTCTTGGGTGTTTTTTGATTAGATTAAAGAGCTCTTTAGTATTTTCTCCCCATGAAGGTACTTATATAATGTAATCAAGTCACCTCTCCATCTTCTTGTTGATAGGGGTTCACTGATTGAGCTGTTTAAGAGCTTGTCTACACAGGAAAGTTATACCACTGTCAGCTCAGGTGTGAAATTAAACTGGTAGTTCCACTGGTGTAACTCCCCCTATAGACACTTTCATTCTGGAATAAGAAGGGCATTTTTTTTAATTTAGCTTAAATTCCTTCCAAAGCAACATAAACTAAACTGCAAAAAGCCACTCTTGTCCCAGAATAAGTGTGTCCACATGGGGAGTCATAATTATATCAGTTTACATTCACACCTTGGCTGATAGCGATATAACTTTCCCATGTAGACAAGCTCTCGGGCTCTCACTGTAAACCATTTCTCCAGCCCTTGAATAATTTTTGTTGCTTTTTTCTGCACTCTCCAATTTTTAAACACCATTTTTTAAAATGTGGACACCAGAACTGGGTGCAGTAATCTGGTATCAGTCTCACCAGTGCTGTATACAGAGGCAAAAATCACCTCTCAATCCCTACTCATTCCTCCCTGTTTAGACACCCCAGGTTTGTATTAGCTCTTTTTTGCCACAGCGTCGCACTGGGAGTTCATGCTCAGTGACCTGTCCGCTGTGACTCCTACATTCTTTTCAGAGTCACTGCTTTCCAGGATACAGTCCCCAATTCTGTGGGCATGGCCTGAATTCCTTGTTCCTAGGTGTATGACCTTGCAACTGCCTGTATTCAAATTCATTTTATTTGCATGGGCTCAGCTTGCCAAGAAATCCAGATTGCTCACTGTAACTGCCCTGGCCTCAACATTATTTGCCACTCTGCCAGTCTGTGTCATCTGCAAATTTTATCAATGACCAAAAAACCTCATGAATAGTGTCAGATCTAGTACTGGTCCCTGTGGAACCACACTAGCAACAACCCCATTTGACAATTCCCCAATGAGAACTACTTCAAAAAAGAACTAGGTAAGTTAATGGATAAGTCCATCAATGGCTATTAGCCAGGATGGACTGGGATGGTGTCTCTAGCCGCTGTTTGTCAGAAGCTGGGAATGGGCGACAGGATGGATCATTTGATGGTTATTTGTTCTGTTCATTCCCTCTGGGGCACCTGGCATTGGCCACTGTCAGAAGACCGGATACTGGGCTAGATGGACCTTTGGTCTGACCCAGTATGGCCATTCTTATGTACTTTGTGAGATCCGTCCATTAGCCAGTTCTTCATCCATTTAATGTGTGTGTTACTGATATTTTACAGTTATAATTTTTATTGTGTTATACTTTACATTCAGTTTGGCAACACATTATATTGCCCTGAGAGTACTGGTTATGTTATGACCAGTTAAGGAGGTCTTTCGGAGAAAGGTTAGCTTTGTGGTTATGGCTTAGGACTGGGGGACTGGGGTTGTATCCCCAGCTCTGCTATATATTTCCTGTGTGATCTTCAGGGTTGTCAAATGTCCCCCTTCTGGCAGCTCTGTCGGAGTCTCAGTGCATCTGGCTGGGCTGCATGGAGAGCCTGCCACTGCTTCTCCTAGCCAAAGGGGAAGGAACCCACTCTTCAGGCTGCCTGGTCGCCTCTCTGCCTTTCCTCTTGCTGCTGGACGTGAATGGCAGAGAAGGTGGCAGGAACAGCAGGTGAGGCAGCTCAATATTGGCCCCAGCTGCCCCAGCTATTCCCATCAGGTTGCTCACAAAAAGTGCACCTTAGAACTCCCAGACACCTTCCAGAAATCACCTCAGCACCCCCAACACTACCCATTTTTTTCTAATAGGGAACTCATTACTGTCACAACTCTTCCAGCCTCAGCTGCTACAGCTATATTCTTAGTTGTTGGGGGTAACTATTCTTAAATCCTGTCCTCCTGGTTCCTTCTGAGATGATCCTTATGGATAAATTGGGTTTAGTCCTGGGACCCAACTGTAGCCTGTACACCACTTCATTTACCGTAATGAGCACTGTATAGGGTCCTGCCCAGCTTAGGGAGCTTATAGGATTGTGGAATTAGAGTGTGGTCCCCTCTTTTAAAAGCTTCCCCATGGGATCTTACATCATAGTCTTTATCTGAGGCTATGCTCAAATTTCCTCTACCATACAGTTGAGCTTTTTTTCAGTTTTGGATTGTAGGATTTCTACATAGTCCAAATAGTCTAATTTCTTTTCTTCCTCTTCAGGGACTCCATGCAAGAGGTTTGCTGGGATCCTTAACTCATGCTCAGACTTGAGGAGTGCTGGGGTACATTTTGTATTCTTTGACTGTTTTTCCATAAGCCATCAGTAGGAATGGGATATGTTGGTCCGAGTCCCTTTGGTGAAGTTCTACAAAGATAGACAGCTGAGTCTCTAGAGTCTGATTGAACCTTTCCACCATCCCGTCAGATTGCAGGTGCGCTACAGTGAATTGTGTGGCTCTCTAGACACGCACAAACCTGCAGAAATACTATGAATTCAAGGTTTCTCCCTTGATCTGTGTACAGCTCACCCATGACCCCAAATCTGGTGAAGAATTCATTCACTAGAACCTCTGCTACTGTCACAGCCTTTTGGGTTCTTATCTTGTTAAGCCTCAGGCCATTTCATAAACCAGTCCATGGCTACCAACAAATATGATGGCCAGACTCTGTCTCAGGCAAAGGGCTGAATCCTCTATCCCACCACACTCCATTGATGCCCCCACAAGATGGGCTCCCCCCTTTTTAGGGGGACCCTTCTTTACAATGCAAGCATCACATTTTCTACAATTTTGTACATCCTGCCTGCAGAAATATAAATTATCTCTCAGCTTTGCCAAGGTTTTTGTAACCCCAAAATAGTGCCTCCAAAACGTCAGCATAAGCATCTCTGTCCAGTATGAAAGGGGTTTTGAAACCTGGGTAGGCTTCAAAAATCAAAAGACAATTATCTTTAAAAAAAAAAAAAAAAAAAATCTCATGAGTTGGGGCCAATCTCTTGATTTTTGAGGGCCTGACTCATGAGTTTTTAACTTTTGGGGTTGGCAGTTCTTCTATTTAATAGAAGGTTTACTTGTTCTCTCTTCTTGCTGGCATAGACCACAAAATGTTCAGCTCAAAGCTTTTAACTTCCCTTCTGTGGATCCACACTATAGGCCATACACGCAGGAGAAAATATTAGCAGTAATTCCTTTAAATTACTATAATAAAGTTGTCATCAAGGGGTTAACAGGGTTAGTCAGAGTCTTATGGGTTGCAGCCATGCTCCATCACTGCCTTACTTCCTGTTTATTTAGTGGGCGTTTCCCCGACTGTTGTGTTGAAGTTAAATGAAGCAGCAAATTCCCAGGTTGCAGTCCTAGGCGTAGATTTATTTTTGTTGCACTGAGTGCAAAAATTACTACAAGTGGGGGGGTGGGGAGGTGTAAACCTGTGATGTTGCACCCCATAATGCTTTATAGAAATATGCTTATGAGTGTAAATATGACAACTGGAATATGTTTTATCCTAGATATGCTATGTAACATAGCTTTGCAAAGGTTATGTTCTTCTGCATGTATTCATCCTATTTGTATGCATGTATCATTTTGATATCTGAAGTTATGAGCGTTGGCTCTAGGCTTGTATTTAAAGTGTTTGCTATAGAAAGCACCTAAGGCAGATTTGGTCAATATAGCGTGAAGGGGTTATTCAAGTAATTGGGAGTACTTGGTTAACAATGAACCTTGATAGATGCCAATCCACATCTGAGCTTTCCTGGGAACGTCCTGTAGAAAACTGAGTCATGCATGGATATGTGACTTGCCCATGTGACTCCAAAACTCCATCTTGTAGCTGGATTCTGCATAGGAGAACAAAGGGGTTTCCACCCACAAGAGAGAGTCTATTTAAGCCCCTGGAAATCCCTCCATTTTGTCTTCAGCTGGCTCAAGAGGTAGCCTCTCCACCCCCAAAGGATACCTGAAAGAAACTGGAACAAAGGACAGTAACCACAGGGGTATGAGTGATTGCTGGACCCAGACTAGAAGGAGGCTAGTTTGTAAAAGACGCTTATTGGAACATCTCTGAGGGTGAGATTTCATCTGTAATCACGTTCTTACTGTATTAGGCTTAGACTTGCATGTTTTATTTTATTTTGCTTGGTCATTGACTTTGTTCTGTCTGTTATTACTTGGAACTACTTAAATCCTACTTTTTGTATTTAATAAAATCACTTTTTACTTATTAATTAACCCAGAATATGTATTAATACCTGGGGAGGGGGGCAAACAGCTGTGCATATCTCTCTATCAGTGTTATAGAGGGCAAACAATTTATGAGTTTACCCTGTATAAGCTTTATACAGGGTACAATGGATTTATTTGTGGTTTGGACCCCATTGGGAGCTGGGTATCTAAGTGCTGGAGACAGGAGCACTTCTTAAGCTGTTTTCAGTTAAGCCTGCAGCTTGTGGGGGATGTGGTTTAGACTTGGATCTGTGTTTGCAGCAGGCAAGCATGTTTGGCTCAAACCAGGCAAGGGACTGAAGTCCCAAGCTGGCAGGGAAAACAGGCTCAGAAGTAGTCTAGGCACATTAGGTGGCAGTCCCAAAGGGGGTTTCTGTGATCCAACCTGTCACAGGGGGCGGGTGTGTGTGTGTAAACCAGCACTAGTTGGCCCCTCTTCAAAATGGACCTGCTCAGCTGCAAAGGTGGTGAGGTGTCCCTGCCCCACTATTTCTGTCCCCCACTTATTTCCCTCTCACCAAGGCCCTCTCCTCTCCCCTCTCCGTTATCCCACGTTGGCAGCTTAAGAGTGGTGGAGGAGAGACAGTCTCCTTGCCCTCAGTGTTACACTGGCTCCTGGTGTAAAGGAGGCGTCAATGCAGGGGAAATTGTGCTCAGTTTCTGTTGGGTGCACGGCAGGGACAATAGCCAGAGTTGAAATTGGCTACTGGCATTTTCAGATTTTCAAAACTGTAAGGTGAGCGTTTCAGGCCCCATGCAGCCATTGTCCAGTTGCACCATGGTTTGAAGCAGTCACTTTAAATTGTCTTAGACATGTCTTCAATCACATCTATATTGGATAGTTATTTTTAATTTAAAATAAAAGCTGC
Organism: Emys orbicularis; assembly: GCF_028017835.1. NCBI lineage: Eukaryota > Metazoa > Chordata > Testudines > Emydidae > Emys > Emys orbicularis. The sequence continues at coordinate 22,856,456 of NC_088688.1, read as the reverse complement.
ATGTTAGTTGACAGGTTTTTTTTATATTAGTTACACAGTAAAAGAATCCTTTAAATGAAGACATGAATGTTCACCAGTGCCTATCCTAGACTATAAGTAGGTCACAAGATGCTGAAGTGGTAAGTGAAGTAATACCCAAGCAAATCAAAAGCGACAACTGCTAACCCATATGTTAAAAATTTTCCTTTGTTCCTTGCTCTCAGACATTTCAGCCATAAAAAATTCAAGTGAGGCACTTAGCAGGGGAACTGGCTGTAGAGAATGGCTACTTACTTCAGTGCAAAATTATTACACTGACATTAACAGATATGTCACCTCATCATGGTGCACTAGGGACACAGAATGCAGGTAATGGGAATTAAGAGTAATGGGAATTATGAGGATAAATGTCTGCGAGAAGGCAGCCTCTAGCTTTTGCTCTTCTAGGAGAAAATCTTGCCAAAAGTATCTAAAACCCAAACTTGTTTTTAAGAGAGGCTAGATAAGAATAGATGCAAAGTAAAACAAAAACCCACACAACAACCAGCTGACATTGCTGAAACATGGCATCTGTGCTGACTACAATAGAGTTAGGGAGGCGTCTGTTAATTAGATGGGACTTGTAATCTAAACAGGTCATGTGAACATATGTATTTACAAAGTACTTATTTTTGCTCCTAATCACTTATGGCATTGCACTGAAATAGTACTGTCTTGCCTACTATCACTACATGAGTGTATGGGCTAGTGACTATGAACACAACTAGTTCCATTACTAAATGGAATGGCGTTTCCTTGAAACAACTGGTCCACCAAGAGAGAGGCTAATGAAAGGGCTCCTTTAGCTCAAGTGGTAGGATCATGGACTTCTTGGTGCAGAAGATCTCAAGTTCTATAGCTGCTTGTGCCTGTGAAGTGGGCAAAGTGAAGTGAATCAATAATTGCATGTGTGAATTATATATATGTGTGAATTATATGTGCAGCCACAGATAATTGTTGCCTAATCATTAGATTTGAACTCCTGCATATTACAGATGCTGGAGGAGTGTTGTGTTGTTGTAGCCATGTTGGGCCCAGGATATTAGAGATACAAGGTGGGTGAGGTGGTATCTTTTATTGGACCAATTTCTATTGGTGAAAAAGACAAGCTTTCGAGCTACACAGAGCTTTTGAGGAATATGTAAAACTAGTCAATAGCAGACCTTCCTTTGGTCCTTGCTATTAGCATTCAGGGCAGTAGTGCGTGCACTTGCCGATAATGAGCTCTGAAATGTTGCCTTGTTAGTTTTATCATTTTAATTAAAAAGAACAGCCTGCTTTTATGTTAATCAGGGATTCCTTAGTCACACAAACACGGCAGATTTTGGCACAGGTCTAGGACCCCAATTAGGTTTTAATATTTGGTTTTGCCATAGACTTCCTCTGTGACTTTGGGGAAGTCACTTAATTTTTCTCTTGATCTTGGGCCTGTAGGTGCTACTGTAATACAAATAAATATTAATTCTTAGCTTCTTCATGCTGTGATGCAACATACAACTGCCTCTGAGCAAATACGGTGCCTCAAACTCAAACTAACACAGTCTAGTGTTTGCCCCTGTAACTGATGGTATGAATGGTTGAGGCATAGGCCAGCTAAAGAGTAAATTGCTTCTCACTATCATAAGTTCTGTGTGACTAGCTTGAAATTGGAAGGAATTCCTTGGTAACAGCAGAGGGTTTTTTCCTTTGACAGTCATTAATTGGCAACTATGTTTCTATAAGGAACCTTGAAACTTCTGTAATAAAACTCTGAGTCACTGGTCTCCAAAAAATAAATTATGAATTAAAATACAAAATGACCTCAACTTATGGACAGTGTTGTCACACTTCTGGTAAATATACCAAGGATGTGACCATGAAGGTGTTGGGGCTCCACTCCCTGGATTACTGCTCGGCTCTTTTTGTATTTGCTGACGAGCACTAAATATTTTTTTCACTGTATATAAACATATGTCTGAAATCCTTCAATAGCACATTTTATCAGCTGAAAATCTAGTTTAGAAAAAGAAAAACAACAAACAAATCAACCCACAGTTGACCTTGAAGTAATCTCCAAGTTCTAGACAACCGCATATCTAGCAGTCTATCTGTGATATTTATAGAGCATCCTTCGCTGCCAATTAATGTAATCTACCTAATCACCATATCTGTGGAAGTTTTTTTTGGCTAAACTCTGATAGATAGAACCAGTGACGTTTACTTCTCCAAACCGAAGGCATTATACCTATCTCATTACTCATCTCATGGAAGAAACTTGTTTAATTTTTGGAAAATGTTATCCGTAGGCGGCCAGGGCCGCCCGGGGGGGCAAATGGGGCAATTTGCCCCAGGACCCTGGCCCCGCCTCCGCCTTCCCCCATCCCCCGGCGCCTCAGCGCGCCGCGTCAGGAGCGGCCCTGGACAGCACTGCAGCGGCGTGGCTCCGGCGGGGCCTGAGCTCCTCCCGCTGAGTCAGAGCCGCGTGGTAAGGGGGCGGGGCTGCGAGCTCCGGTCCCGCTGGAACCACGCGGCTGCAGCGCTGTCCAGGGGCCAGGGCAGCTCCTGGACATGGCGTGCTGAGGCTCCGAGAGAGGGGAAAGGGGACAGTAACCCAGGAGTGGCCCTGGATAGCACTGCGGGGGGCGGTCAGGGGACGGGGAATGGGGGGTTGGATCGTGGGCATTCCGGGGGTCTGTCAGGACTCGGTGGGGGGGTGGATAGGGGTCAGGGCAGTCAGGTGACGGGCAGGTTGGGGGGCGGGGTCCCGGGGCGGTGGTTGGGGGGGGCAGTGAGGGGACAAGGAGCAGGATGGGTTGGTGATTCTGAGGGGGGCAGTCGGGGGGCAGGAAGTGGGTGGGGGTCAGATAGGGGGCAGGGCCAGGCTGTTTGGGGAGGCACAGCCTTCCCTACCCTAAAGCTCATTTAGCAGTTTGAGGCTTGCAGACAGCTATTTAACACAATGAGCCAAGCTGTTATCTTTTCCCTTAGGGCTACCATCCCTTTCACTTCTCAAATGCCAAATTATAGTCTACATTTAATTTCAGTGCCATAGAGAGATTCATGTCAGGGGAGGGTAGCTTCATTTAAAATTAGCGACTTTAGATTAACAGTGATAGAGCCAAGAGAACCATGGGGGAGGGATCACATAAGAAGAGCAATATCATACACCACCTACCTCCTTCCCAACCCTACCAAGGGGGACCCTCCTCCCCTGCATTCCCTGAGGCTCCAGAGGGGTTAATTCAGTGGTTCTCAAACTTTTGTACTGGTGACCCCTTTCACATAGCAAACCTCTGAGTGTGACCCACCCCCTTATAAATTAAAAACACTTTTTTATATATTTAACACTATTATAAATGCTGCAGGCAAAGCGGGGTTTGAGGTGGAGGCTGACAGCTCGTGACCCCCTGAGGGGTCCCGACCCCCAGTTTGAGAACCCCTGGGTTAATTTAATTTTAGCACCCTGTGTCCATTCACATGCATGTGCTATTTTGAGCATTTCAGTTTTCACAACATAGGCTCATCCCAGATTCTGGAACAAGCTCAAAATGCTCAGTTTGTGGAATATGTACATAAGCTATACTAAAGACAAACCCACAGTAACCGTCTCCAGTTTGTGAGGGACCCCATGGAGCCAGTCTCTAGGAAACAGATAAATTCATGGATGTTAAGTCCATTAATGGCTATTAGCCAGGATGGTAAGGAATGGTGTCCCTAGTCTCTGTTTGTCAGAGGGTGGAGATGGACGGCAGGAGAGAGATCATTTGATCATTACCTGTTAGGTTCACTCCCTCTGGGGCACTTGGAATTGGCCACTGTCGGTAGACAGGATACTGGGCTGGATGGACCTTTGGTCTGACCCAGTATGGCCGTTCTTATGTTCTTATGTTCTAACCTAAATTAACCCAAAGTTATGGAGACAGATATGAGTCAAGGAAGCCAGCGGAGTATCAGAAACCTGGAAACATCTCTGACTGGATGGGCTCAGGCATTTGGTCACAAGCTGAGGTGGTTCAAAAGTTTTGGATTTGTTTTTTAAGCAGAATGTTTTTATTGTTTCTTTAAAGAATCAAACACAGCAAGCAGCAAATATTTGGCCACACACTTCTGAAACCCCAAACCATGTTCAGGTTTTGGCAGACTAATTTCAGCTTTTCAATTAAAAAAACCACAACAAATTTTGAAGGAAAGCAGACATTGTCTGTGATTTTTTCTGCTTTTTAAAAACCCCTAGTTTTTGATCCAAAAAAAGTTTTGACGGAAAATATTTGTCCAACCCTTTTAATGAGCTTTAGTGCCTTTTAGCACTAGCTGATGCTGAGAACCAGTGATACCTTGTAGAGGTGACTTGAAAAGAAGTTTTCTCAAAACTGGGTTTGTGCCGAGATGCGGAAGGTTTTTAAATGTTTATTTTTCCCAGGGCTGCCTGGGGGACGAGGGGGGCAAGTGGGGCAATTTTCTCCGGGGCCGCAGGGGCCCCCACGAGAATATAGTATTCTATAGTATTGCAACTTTTTTTTTATGGAAGGGGCCCCCAAAATTGCTTTGACCCAGGCCCCCTGAATCCTCTGGGTGGCCCTGTAGGCGGTGACTGGCTAGGACTAGAATGGGCTCACTCCCTCCCTCAAATTGGCGTGGTAGATACACTAGAGGGTAGGGATCAGATACAGAGGGACCTAGACAAATTAGAGGATTGGGCCAAAAGAAACCTGATGAGGTTCAACAAGGACAAGTGCAGAGTCCTGCACTTAAGACGGAAGAATCCCATGCACAGCTACAGATAAGGGACCGAATGGCTAGGTAGCAGTTCTGCAGAAAAGGACCTAGAGGTCACAGTGGACGAGAAGCTGGATATGAGTCAACAGTGTGCTCTTGTTGCCAAGAAGGCTAACGGCATTTTGGGCTGTATAAGTAGGGGCATTGCCAGCAGATCGAGGGACGTGATCGTTCCCCTTTATTCGACATTGGTGAGGCCTCATCTTGAGTACTGTGTCCAGTTTTGGGCCCCACACTACAAGAAGGATGTGGAAAAATTGGAAAGAGTCCAGCGGAGGGCAACAAAAATGATTAGGGGGCTGGAGCGCATGACTTATGAGGAGAGGCTGAGGGAACTGGGATTGTTTAGTCTCCAGAAGAGAAGAATGAGGGGGGATTTGATAGCAACCTTCAACAACCTGAAGGGGGGTTCCAAAGAGGATGGAACTCGGCTGTTCTCAATGGTGGCAGATGACAGAACAAGGAGCAATGGTCTCAAGTTGCAGTGGGGGAGGTCTAGGTTGGATATTAGGAAACACTATTTCACTAGGAGGGTGGTGAAGCACTGGAATGCGTTACCTAGGGAGGTGGTGGAGTCTCCTTCCTTGGAGGTTCTTAAGGCCCGGCTTGACAAAGCCCTGGCTGGGATGATTTAGCTGGGAATTGGTCCTGCTTTGAGCAGGGGGTTGGACTAGATGACCTCCTGAGGTCCCTTCCAACCCTGATATTCTATGATTCTAAATCTCTCTTTGTCTAGTCCTTTTCTTACCTGCCCCGCTGCAACATACATGCCCAGCTCAGCAGGGGAAGCCTCATGTCTGGCAGTGCAAGGGCAGGAAAGGGGATGGGGCATTATGGGAGCAAGGCCCTACCTGCATGCTGGAATCCTGGTAGGTAGAGCTAGAGTCCTCGGTCCCAGCAGGGCATGCTGACTCCTGAGCAGTGCTTTCTGGGAAAGTTGAAGTTTGGAAAGTGCCAGTTTTGGGAGGCTCTACCAGATGGGGAGGCTCAGGCACCATGTCTGGAACAGATCATGAGGAAGAGGAGCTATGGTGTCCAGAGAGCCCCAGCAGCTGAGTGGGAGAGACCTGACCAAGCGGAGATCCTGGGGGTTCCAAAGGAAATGGGATTGGTGCAGAGCAGAGTCACAGAACCATAGAAGTTTAGGGTTGGAAGAGACCTCAGGAGGTCATCTAGTCCAACGCCCTGCTCAAGGCAGGACCAATCCCAACTAAATGATCCCAGCCAGGGCTTTGTCAAGCCGAGCCTTAATAACCTTTAAGGATGGAGATTCCACCACCTCCCTGGATAACCTGTTCCAGTGCTTCACCACCCACCTAGTGAAATAGTTTTTCTTAATATCCAACCTAGACCTCCCCCACTGCAACTTGAGACCATTGCTCCTTGTTCTGTCATTTGCCACCACTGAGAACAGCCAAGGTCCATCCTCTTTGGAACCCCCCTTCAGGTAGTTGAAGGCTGCTATCAAATCCGCCTTCACTCTTCTCTTCTGCAGACTAAATAAGCCCAGTTCCCTCAGCTTCTCCTCATAAGTCATGTGCCCCAGCCCCCTAATCATTTTCGTTGCCCTCTGCTGGACTCTCTCGATTTTTCCATATCCTTTCTGTAGTGGGATGTGGCCCAAAACTGGACACAACACTCCAGATGTGGCCTCACCAGTGCTGAATAAAGGGGAATATTCTCTTCCCTTGATCTGCTGGCAATGCTCCTACTAATGCAGCCCAATGTGCCGTTAGCCTTCTTGGCAACAAGGGCACACTGTTGACTCCTATCCAGCTCCTCGTCTACTGTAATCCCAGGTCCTTTTCCACAGAACTGCTGCTTAGCCAGTCGGTCCCCAACCTGTAGCAGTCCTTGGGATTCTTCCATCCTACGTGTAGGACTCTGCATTGTTCTTGTTGAACCTCATCAGCTTTCTTTTGGCCCAATCCTCCAATTTGTCTAGGTCATTCTGGACCCTATCCCTACCCTCCAGCATATCTACCTCTCCACCCAGCTTAGTGTCATCCGTGAACTTGCTAAAGGTGCAATCCATCCATCATCCAGATCATTAATGAAGATGTTGAACAAAACCGGCCACAGGACTGACGCCCTGAGGTACTCTGCTTGATACTGGCTGCCAACTAGACATCGAGCCGTTGATTACTACCCACTGAGCCCAACGATCTAGCCAGCTTTCTATCCACCTTATAGTCCATTCATCCAGTCCATACTTCTTTAACTTGCTGGCAAGAATTCTGTGGGAAACTGTATCAAAAGCTTTGCTAAAGTCAAGGTATATCACATCCACTGCTTTCCCCATCTCCACAGAGCCAGTTGTCTCATCATAGAAGGCAATCAGTTTGGTCAGGCATGACTTGCCCTTGGTGAATCCATGCTGACTGTTCCTGATCACCTTCCTCTCCTCCAAGTGCTTCAAAATGGATTCCTTGAGGACCTGCTCCATGATTTTTCCGGGGACTGTGGTGAGGCTGACTGGTCTGTAATTCCCCGGATTCTCCTTCTTCCCTTTTTTTAAAGATGGGCACTATATTTGCCTTTTTCCAATTGTCTGGGACCTCCCCCGATCGCCATGAATTTTCAAAGATAATGACCAATGGCTCTGCAATCACATCAGCCAACTCCCTCAGCACCCTCGGATGCATTGCATCCGGCCCCATGGACTTGTGTATGTCCAGATTTTCTAAATAGTCCTTAACCTGTTCTTTCACCACTGAGGGCTGCTCACATCCTCCCCTTACTGTGCTGCCCAGTGCAGCAGTCTGGGAGTTGACCTTGTCTGTGAAGACCAAAACAAAAAAAGCAGTCGAGTCTCAATGCTGGGGATCGGGATGAGGTATGCTGGGACAGGAGGGAGTCCTGGGGAAAAGGGATCCTAAGGGGATTGGGTGGGGGAGAAGAAGAGTCCCAGAGGAATGGGGGTGGGTGAGAAGGAGGGTCCCAGGGGGAGTCTGAGGGGATTGGTGGGAATGAGAGTTCCAGTGGAAGTGGGGAGATCCTGAGGTGATGAGGCAGGGACGAACCTGAAGCAATGGGAGGGAATAAGAGTCTCAGCAGAAGGGGGGAGATCCTGAGGCCCTGGCATCCAATGGTACCAGGAAAGAGGAAGTCCCCAAGTGCGTGCAGATGCACATGTCAAGTGCTGCTGTGGTGGGCTCCTCCAACGCTGTAAGCAGCAAGAGCCAATGGGCCAGAGCAGAGAGCAGGGAGCTGGGCCCAGCTTTGTGGGGTGAGCGCAGGGCAGACTCAGTCCCCACAAAGAATATTTTCACCAGCCACTTAGAATGTTATCCCTGATATGCACTATGTGCACTTGGATGGTTGAAAGTTGATTAAAATGACTGCTGATCCTGAAGAAAGAAATTTTAAATTTCAGTTTCTTTTCTGTACTCAGTGGCCTGTAATGAACAAGCATACCAAATTTCACAATTGCAACTCATGAGCACTTGGAAATTATTGATCAGTCAGACAATCTGCTGCTAAACACAGCTGTGTACATTAGTTATCAACTAGAATATGGACCACTGCCCCCCACTTGGTGGAATGTCAGACCAGTTCAGGAATGGGTGATCCGCCAATCATGCTGCCCACTGGTGTCCTGACCTACAGATGACAGAACTGCTCCTTCAGTGTTTCTGCAGCTAACAGAGACTCTTCTTTAATTCAGATGATGTGGGCCTGACTGCCCCGAGCAGAAACTCCTGAATTAGACTCATAGACTTTAAGGTCAGAAGGGACCATTATGATCATCTAGTCTGACCTCCTGCATGATGCAGGCCACAAAAGCTGACCCACCCACTCCTGGAATAATTCTCTCCCTTGACTCAGCTATTGAAGTCCCCAAATCATGATTTAAAGACTTCAAGTCGCAGAGAATCCTCCAGCAAGCGACCCCTGCCCCATGCTGCGGAGGAAGGCGAAAAACCTCCAGGGCCTCTGCCAATGTACCCTGGAGGAAAATTCCTTCCCGACCCCAAATATGGCGATCGGCTGAACCCCGAGCATGCGGGCAAGATTCTCCAGCCAGACCCTCCGGAAAATGTTCTCTGTAGTAACTTTTAATATCCCATCATTGACCATTGTTACTAATTACCAGCGATGGCACGTTATTGACCTATTGACTAAAATCACGTTATTCCATCAAACCATCCCCTCCATAAACTTATCAAGCTTAATATTAAAGCCAGAGAGGTCTTTCGCCCTCATTATTTCCCTCGGAAGGCTGTTCCAGAACTTCACCCCTCTGATGGTTAGAAACCTTCGTCTAATTTCAAGCCTAAACTTCTTGCCCCAATTCCAATTGACAAGTCCCTTGGCCATTCTGTATGGAACAGATTCTGGCTCTGAGGTCTTGTGTATGTATCCATGATTATACAGAATAAATAGTGACTATGAAATCCTTACAAAGAGAAGAGAATAAATGGAACATTTTATTACTGGAGTGACATGTTACATTTGGGAAGCTAGTCCAAGATATATACTGTGCAAGTGCAAAGTAATAAGTATACAGGAACAAGCATATAAACATTGTAAGTACATGTGGCCCCAAAGACCTGAACTATTAGGTTAAGCAGGGTAAATCTAACTGCATATAAGATGTCATGGAACACAGAGTGCATTTTCAGTAAAAGATATTGTTCCTTTGGCTTAGGGGACCCGCTTGGTCGGAGCAGAGGGGACAGGATTGACCCTGAGAGGGAAAGAGCTGAAGCATCTAACAGTGAATTCCACTTCAAGTTTCCAACCCCAAAAGCACCCTAGTATCTTTTTGCCGTTTGTGTTATTGTGACTTAAATTGTATAAGCAGCCAGTCACCATCCATTTCCCTGGCTCCTCCATTTTCTTTGGCCAGTTAGGTCTATGTTATGGTACGTCCAGGTTCCTTTGGATAGGCACAGCCAGCGAAGACCTTGCTATCCCACATGCTGAGATTGTTCCACTGTAAGCCCCGGCCATTCAGACTCAGCTGAACTCTCATCTGTAATAATAATAATAAATTACGAATAATACATGTACTATTTGTATTGTGGTAGTGCCTAGGAACCCCAATCATGGTTCAGGACCTCATTGTGCTTAAGAATTGTACAAACACAGAACAAAAAGACAGTCCCTGCGCAAAAAGCTTACAATCTAAGTATAAATCTATCTAAGGATACAGACAGGCAGGGAAGCACAAGGAATCAATGAGACAATATTGGTCAGCATGATGAGCATAAGGATACCTCAGCACCCTTAATGGATACCCAATAGGATGGCTGCCTAGACTTGAGATGGCTGACAGGCTAGGTACTTACTTAAGACAAGAAACCAATCAAATGAGCAAGTATCATAACATCTTGACTGGATCAGATAACACCCAGCCTCAAAGGCCTGCACCACCGGTTTGAGAATTTCAGCTGCTGCAGAAAGTTGGCCAAGAAAGAACAGATTGTTCAGCCCCAAAACAAGAGTGCACGTTGGAACATGGAATGTGAGAATGCTGTATGAATGCAGCAAAGCCAGAATGTTAATTGACTAACTCAAAACTAGAGCTACTGCCTTTTCCATAGACATTCTTGGTATTTGTGAGATACAATGCACTGGAAGTGGCAAACTTTCCATAAAGCGATATAAAAATAATGTACTCTGGAAGGACAGACAATGCCCATACAGAAGAAATTGCCTTCATACTATCAGAAAAAGCTTACAATTCTTTGAAAAGCTACAGATGAGTCTCATCCAATATAATGAGCATTAAACTGCAAGGGAAACATGGCCCTGTGTTGGAAATTTTTTGATATTATTGTTTTTGCAGGATACCACCAGACATTAATTTAACCATAATTTCTGTATTAAATTCAAAGGCTGAATGGTATTTATACAGGTGCTTCAAACATGCCTAAGCGAACACCACACCCATAATAACATAATACCAATCCAGTACTTGCAACAGGACTAGGCCTAGGGTGCTCAAATCCATATTAGATGGCTCCAACTTGGACAGGCAGATTATAGTAATGAACCCTGTAAGTGTCACATTTTAATACTCTTTAACAAACAGGTGATGTAATTGCCAATTGCTAACTTTAGATAAGAATCACTTTTGGGCAGTTTGGGGTTGACCCATTGCCCAACCTTGACTAGACAAGATTTTACGACTGGGCCTTATTCATAAAGATAACATTGGTATGTTAAAGTTTCAACAAGTTTATCACATCACAAAATAACTTATCTTTGTCTGTTGGAACTGTTTATAACCACCTCCTATAATTTAGAAGGGCCTTTTCCTAGAAAATTTCTTTTTATCTCATTAGCCATATTTCAAGCTTAGCAGTCTCTCCAAAACTTGTCTTGCTAGATGCCACATTCCTTCTAACTTTTGAGAGCATTATTTTCAAGGCCTCATTACATTTTTTCTTATCTTTTCAAAGCTTTTTCATGGCTGCTAAAACTGCTTTCTTCTACTTATACTACACAACACACATATTTTCCTTCATTCCTACACCTTGTGACTATAATAAAAGTCTATACACCCACAAAAGATGTAGAAGAGTGTCATAAACCAATTTTCACAATTAACTTCAAGCAGAGATTCCCCAAACTCCATCTAAAGATTTTTTGCTCATAATGGAGGACTGTAATGCCAAGACTGGGAGTGATCACATGGACTGGGAGAACATCATGGGAAAAAGGAAGAACAGGATTAAAAAATGAGCGAGGTGATAGATTGCATCAGTTCTGCATTATCAACAATTTGTTTATAACAAACAACATTTTGAAACATGGATTTCTAACAATGGTATTACAGAAAACATAACTGATCTTAGTAAGACAACACTGGAAAACAAGCATACTAGTTGCATGGTCTACAGAAACCTAAATGAAGGCTCAGGCCATCTGGCAGTGATCATTACAGTTAGGATCAGACTTAATACTCTAAAATTTGGAAGAAAAGAAAAAAAGGAGAAAGTCTATAGTGTCAAAGCTTTGAAAAATACAGAAACTTGGTGGTGACCTTTCAGAACACCATCAGTGGCCACTTTGTCCCTCTCTTAGACCTAGAGGACACAACAGTGGAACAACTCTGGGCAGAGGTGAAAGACATTCATGACATGAGCAAGGAGGCTTTAGGATTATATCCAAAAAGGAAAGGCTGGGTGACACCAGAGATTAAAAACCTATCCAGAAGGAAAAAATGGAAGCTTATCAAGAACATCTGAAAGCTGAAGATTGCCCTAAGTGGAAAAACAAATAACAGATAGCTGAACGTGGACCTCAGAAGAATGGTTAAAAAGGCCATGAAAGATTGGCCTGAGTGAGAAGGTGAAGAGCTTGAACAACACTTTCAAAAGTAACGTGAGAAGGCCTTTTCAGAAAGTCACATTACTACAAAAGAAGTTAACATCTGTAACGAGTCAGCTACACCATCCTCGGGAACTACTGTGACGCTTCCTCGGGCACCCAATGTTGTGAGGCACCCTGCCACCACCTGTCCTTAGTGTGAGGGAGACTTGTTTGTGCCTGGTGCGGATCAGCTCCATGAAACACAAGCACTGCCTTCCAGGCCTCCGCAGGCCTAGACCCAGGCCAATCCCCATGTCCTTTGAGCAGTCCCTGTAGTGACCAGCCTCTGTTGCACTGAACACTCACAGAATTATGCAGCCTTAGTTTACTGGTTATACCTTAGAACGCCGTAGCTTACTGGTTATACCTTAGAACACAACTCTGATGAACACCCAACACTTAGATATTTTTGCGGTGAAAACAAGAATAAGTTTATTAACAAAGAGGCAAGATTCAAGTGACAGTGAGTAAGACTGTTGGAAACAAATGGTTACATATAAAACAAAATCATGACACACTTTCTAGAGATTAACCTTAACTAATAAGACATTTCCTGTCTTCTACAAGAAAACTTTCCTCATGTTTTCCATGGTGTTTTCAACCAGTTTGGTTGAGACCTCTTCTCATAAGATCAAGTCCACTGACAGCTTGTCCTCACAGACTAAAGGAATACCTAGGGGTGCTTCTGCACCCCAGATATAGTTTCTATAATTCATTGTCTTATCCCTAAACAGGATGACTCCTGCTGTTTACTTCTTCCTGTTAATTTTTTCTCTTTTGAAGTTTTCACAATCTTTCATTAGCATTCAGCTCAGACTTTTGAGTGGAGGCAAATGTGAACCATACAATACTTAATTTGTGTGTAAACAGACAGCTAGATAAACATTTCTTGTCTGAAAACCCCCCCCTGCTTTTTAACTTTGTTGGTGACCAGTCCCTAGACACAGGCCTTAAGACCATAATTTTCAGTGTATATGCATAACTCGTTATACAACATCTGTACATGTATTTGACAATGGTATTGATGACCAGTGTGACACAGACTTTCATTAGAGACCTCACATGACACTTTTTGGTGAAATAGAGTGTAAATACCAGACCCAAGAGATTACTGTAACCCTTACGCCCCCCTTATGTCTGCTGCCAGTTGGCATCAAGAGATCAGTGGGTCACAGCAATGGTCAGTGGAACTATATAGTAACTAAAGATCTAAAGTTTAAAAGATGGAAAGAATATTTTTATCAGCTGTTGAATGTGAATAGTCAAGTTGACCCATCTGTCCTTGAGGCTATCAACTGTGAAGGCAACAATGAAGAACATAGATTGGAAGCAGACACTGAAGCTGCAATCAGGTCTCTGAAAAACGAGAAGACACGTGGTTCAGATGGTATACTTCCTGAAGTGTTGAAAAATGGCAAAAGTGGCACGGGCATGGTCTTTTGCAAAGTTTTACATTTGATTTGGATGACGAGTAAAGTACCCGAAGACTGGCCACACTCAGTCATCATACCACTCTTTAAGAAAGGTGAGCCACAGACTGTGACGACTACAGAGGAATAAGGCCTATAATTCTTAGCAAGGTATTCTGTAGAGTGATGCTCAGCCAAATGAAAAGAGGAGCAGAGGAAATCTTTTCTGAGTCGCAAGCTGGCTTTAGACCTGGACATTCCACTATGGATCAGATACTGGGTTTTTTTGTCAAACCTTGGAGAGACACAGAGTTCAACAAAGCCGGTTTTGCCATTCTTTGACTTTAATGAAGCATTTGACTCCCCTAACAGAGAGGCTCTGTGCAAAGTACTGAAGCAGTATGGCTTTAGCAGCAAGTTGATTCAAATCCTGCAGAGTCTGTATAGCTGGGCATGCAGTAAGAATCAATGGGGAGCTGACAAAGTGGTTTAAAGAGAAAACTGGAGTCAAATAAGGATGCATATTCAGTCCAATACTTTTTGCTCTGTACTTAGAAGACATCTTGTCCAACCCCCCTTAGAAACATTGGTGGAGGCTGCAGGATATTGGGGCAAATTATCAGTCAGCTTGACTTTTCAGATGATATTGTCATGATAATGCCTATGGAAGAATATAACCAAGAAGTAGCAACTAACCTGTACACAAGAGTCAGAGAATGGGGATTAAAAATGAATGAACAAGTGACCAAACTAACATCAAAAATCAAGAAACAGGTTAAACTAGTCATTAACAGTGTGGCCACTGAAGAAGAAGACAGTTTCTGCTACATGGGTTCCATCATAAGCTATGACAACCACTATGAAGTTGACATTGACAGATAGCTACTGCCAGCAGCTGAATAAAAATGTTTGGAACCTTAAATCAATGTCCATGTCAGCTAAAACCAGGTTATATAGAATGCTTATTGTACCCACTGACAATGTCTGGAGCAAAAACTGCCAATGTTTGAAATGAAGTGCCTGCACTGTATCCCAGGTATGACAAGGCTTGGTAGACTAAGAAGTGATGACATCTGTAAAAGATTGTAGTCACACACTGCACTTTCAGTCTTCAAAAGGTGTCATCTACAATGGTTTGGCCATATTGCTAGAATGACCCCATACCAACTGTGTAAAATGTGCTCTGTGGAAGAGTGGACAGAGAGGGAGGCTGTGGATGTCCAAGGAGACTGTGGTATAACACAGTCCATAAAATCATCCTGGTAACCCCCTAACAGGCTCAAAAGGTGGCTCAGAACAGACTGGTCTTAATTTCAACCCTGTCTAGCCTTGCTGTTGGAAAAAGGAGATGATGAAATTGATCGGAAGTGGTCTTAGCACACCAGGTGCCTCACTGTTTTCAAAATTCTGTCGGCACCACAGCACAGGAGGGGTTTGAAGGCAGACAATGACCGGTGGCTTTGGAGATGTTTATGGGGAGCTCCTCCCAGGTGTGAAGAACAGCATGGCAAAAAGCACAAAGGTGCTTGTTGAAAAATGTAACAAGTAGATTAGCAAATAATCCACCACCACCATCACAAATGACTTCTGATCTTGCTGGGATAACAGGAGTCTCAGCAACCTGGACAATGTTGTAGTGCCTGGTTCTGCTCAGCAACTGGTTTCCTGGTTACCAGGTTTCCTAATGCCTCCACTGACATGCCTGTACCCTTTGTGCAGACAAGTGCCTGTCTGGTTTGCAAGAAAGAGACATTGTAGAGTACAAACTGCCAGCACAAAGGACCACACCATTCAGGGTTAATGTTGAATTATTTTCTACTGGCCACTTGTCTAGAAATTAAATTGTTTGTAGACTTTCAACAACACTCTCCTCTGTCCATGGCTGACAAAAGCTGATGCATGGGAGTCGACACTAGTCCAGAGTGACTGTACTGCACTGGCACACACAGTAGTGGCTTGTGCTGCCCTGGCCGCTCTCTTGGGCAATCTTCTTTTGTAGCTTCATGCAGGAGTGAAGAAAAGGCAGCTTTTTGCATCCAGATACAACACTGCCAGAACTAGTCTGTAGGGAAATGTGAAGTTTGGACTTGTAAACACCTACAGCCCTTGGTCTGAGGCCATCCTCTCAGATTCCTTACGGGCCATTAAGTACTAAAAAAGCTGATGCAAAAGCCAGCTTTAGGCATAACAGAGCCTCTTATTGCAAGATCTTCACTTAGACGCCTTTAATATTGGAATAGTTACTGATTTTCTGGTTCCTTTGCGCCAAGCAAATTAAACCAAAATCCGACTCACTCCTTTATTAGGACGGACAGATTCATAGTGTGTCTGAAGACTTATTTGCCAGTCTCTGAACAATTATTAATAGAAACAACCTAACTCACTTCCACATGTGAATTCATCAGATTGTGTCACTGCTAATTTTGTTCATTAGATGAATTGTTGCATCTTAAGCCACATCTCAGTTTCTTCCATTGCTCGTGCTTGACTTACCAGATGTTCATTTTATGCATTCTGACTCCTTAATGTCAACGTAATGTTCAGTGTAGCTGAACCACTTTAGTATTTGACATTTTCAGTTCCCAGAAGTTTTCAGCTATGTTATTTGCAAGGAGATGTTTTTCTGTTTTAAACTCTGGAGGCTTTAAGAGACGTGAAAATGGTTTAATTTTCCAAGTCTCTCTCTCTCTCTTGGTGTCTCCACCAGGACTTCTACTGATTTATTTGATTCATCAGTGCATTGAATATTTTATGCTTCATACAATACACTTGTGTCTCAGCTACATAGACAAGATTTTCATTAACAGCTCTTACTTTCAGTGTTTTGGATTTGACAAAAAAAACACCACAATTCCATATATAACTTTTTAATGAGCTGATTCATTTGGAGATCTCTATGCCCCAGATATTTTGGGACTAGAAAAATCACATCTTTTACTTAAACATAAAAATGGATCATGGTTCATTTGAAAATGGCCGCTGAATCAAGATCTTAGGGTATGTCTACACTGAAGGAAAAGCCAACAGCACTGAGTCTCAGAGCCCAGGTCTGATGACTCAGGCTTGTGTGGCTCAGGCTGCAGGATTAAAAATAGCAGTGTAGCCCTGGAAACCTGAGCCAACTGACCCTGGCTGTGAGACTCGGCGTCACAGGTTTTTCTTTGTAGTATAGACATACCCACAGGAGTATTGGTGAGAGAGTTCTCACTACCTCACAAGTTGCTGTATCACACACTCTGATGACTGAAAATTTGAGTTGTGCAGCTTTTTCCATTCCTCAGGTTGATTTTGTTGATCCCTGGATCTTTTTACAAATGAATAAAATATGAGTGATAGAAAAGGAATAACAAAAGCTGAATAGGTTGGTAAAAGGCACCTAAAGCTGGCTTTCAGTGAAGTGCAGTGGAAATTTGAAAACAAAGTAATTGTTTTTATCAGTCTGAAGCACAATCAGGTGTTTTTAAAAAGTTCTCCTGCTGAATTGTGACTATTCAAACAGATCACTTTACATTTATAATTCAGAGATGAACATGGGCAACTACAGAAGAAGTGGTGCTCCGTGGGGGACCTGCAGATTTAAGTATGAACAGTTTCTCTACAATAACAAAGATGGGTAAGCGGTATTACAAGCAGACTTTATGGACCTAATCTGCAACAGTGCTAAGAAACCACAGTTTCTGTTTTTCCCCTTAATTGCAATATTTATACTCTGCCCTTCTGAATGACTGTACATCTGAGATCTCCAAGCACTTCAGAAACATTAGCCTCCCAATGCCCATGAGATGTAGGGAAGTAGTATCATTCTGACTGCTAACAGAGGTTGGAGAGCAAAGGCCTGTGCTGTAGAAAGAAACAGCCGAACTGTCCAGTCAGGGTTCTTGTTCCTGCTCTAAAAACTGACGCCGACTTGTAACCAAGTGGGCAAAATGATTTGTGGTGTTTGAAAGACTGACACCTACCGGAGCCTGAGGATGGAGATAGACTGACCTCTGGTACGCTTTTAGAGTCCATGTGGGTTCTTTTATTGGTTTTTATAGGATTTCTCTGTAATCCTTTTATCCTGAGAAGCAATGCAATTTGCGGTGCAAAGGCTGATTGGTGACTGGTGTGTACTATTATAGCCCCTGGAGAGAGGTTAATCAAAGGTTCTGGACCCTGGTCAGACCTGCTGGGGAAATCAGTGAGGTGCAGAGGGACTGTAAGCCTAACCCTGGTCTGGAGGGAGAGAGACGCAGGTCTCGGCTCAAGAGAGGTGATGGCTGGGAGCTGAAAACCTTAAGAGGGGGCAGGCACTTGAGAAAGATCAGGAGAGGGGGGTCAAAAGAGCAGTTAACCCTGAAACTGTGACAGGTCCCTCAGGCTCCTGAAAAATTGTCAGCGTGGCCCTCTGTTGGAAGAAGCTGAAACACCCATATTATAGAACAGTCATGGAATCCAGATCAGTGCAGATGACTGTCCATTATAGCATTTCTTGAGCACTTATCTAAATCTCTTAAAAATATATGTATCTCCTTACAGCCCATGTAAATTAATGAGATATTGATAAAGCAACCTGGTAGCCTGACTTAGCAGCCTATGGTAATTTGTGTATTAAAGACATGTGCATTACCCAGAAATATATTACTTCAGAAAGGAACATCCTTTAAGGACCATTTGATATTCATTGCAAAGAATTTATTTATAAATCTGCGGTGCCAGTTCTGTGCAAGAATGTTTTCCTTTAGTGCTTTTCTTATATTCCTGCGGAGAGGGCACATAGTGAATTCAGGAGTGATTATCAGCAAAATATGCTGGTCTTTCAAACATCTAACTATTTAATTTCCATATGCAGATTGTTTGCCTATTGTTTCCATATGCAGATTGTTTGCCTATTGTTTCCATATGCAGATTGTTTGCAGATAAGGGGTTTTGTGCATGCAGTAATGGTGGGAGCAAATTTAGAGGCTGTTTCTGAAAATTAAGCTACATCATGTCATAGGTTTATTTAATTAAAAGGCAACATTTAGTGGGGAAATTTGACTGATCATAAAAGTGAAGAAATAACTGAGTAGACAAAGGAAGGGAGATGATAATATGAGCAGATACTCCTACTAATATCTTACCTGCATATAGCACCTTTCATTTAAAAGGATCTCCAAACACTTCAGAAATCACTTCATCACTGAAGTGCAGCCAACTCTGGGGAAAAGGTTAGGAGCAAGTCTGATAACCATTGCAGAGCACACTATAGGAAACAGCATGTTTGCCAGAGATACCAGAATAAACCTTACTCTTCTGGAAAATACCATAGGATCTTTAGGACCATATTTTTGTAAAATGAGGCTGAAGATCTATGCAAATTTTCATGCTTACTTAATATAATTGCATATGGGCTCATAGTATATTGCATTTATTACATATAGGGTCAAATTCAACTGTGAAGTGGATTTGGTCTGTGATGTCTTTAAGCACTGAAATCCAAACAACCAATGTTCTTACTTCAATATATGGAAGAGACTCATCAGAGAACAAAGTCTTGTATGAATTCCAAAGAAACCCCAGAGAGGTGTTTACCTCAGGAACCTTGATGGTAAACATTTATGTGAAGTATTCATAGCTCCCTGTCTGAATCTGAAACACTTTGACAATGTTTATAAACTTATTTTGGTCTGTTGACGGTAATGTTTAGGTAGCGTAGATAATTTAGAATCTTGCAGGAAATTAATAATTTAACAATGGTGTATAGATCCAACTTCCAGTAAAAATATCCAAGTATCTTATCAATTGACTTCAAAGTTTAGACCCTGAAGCCAGTAGCATATTTGGACCTCTCAGTGTGTTTACACCAGATGATGAATTATGCTTCCACGATTCATGCTAATTTAGACTAAGTGATCCTTAATGGTTATCCACTTTGGTGCTCTGTGAGAAATCCACTGCACCTGGGGAACTTTACATTATGCAAAAGGCCTGAAGTAAGTCCATGAAGACTCAGGAGGAAAGACATGAAATTACAAATAGACAATACTCTATACTGATAGAACTGCTGTATTAGCTTATTTTCCTTCACTCCCATCCCAGAGAGTGATTACAGACTCGCTCCCTATACCCCCTTCTGTTGCAAGCTTCCTGCCTTTATAATCACAACCCAGCCCCTTCCCCCTGATCTGGGCTTCATCTCTAATTAAGGTTGGCTCTTCCCCCAGGTGCAGCCAGGTACCACGATTGGCCTCTCAGCCCACATTAATCCATTTGTCAGCTGTGAGGGGTATACACCCCCCCCACACAGGGAGTTTTGCAAACCTTAGTTGTGATTTATGTAGCTGGTAGGCTGGCTGGCCCTTTGAGCTCAGCCTTGTCTATGACCTAGCAGTTATCCCTCAACTGTGCTCATGCCTCTAGCAACTTAGTGGTAATTAGTGATCCTAAATGGGAATGAGGGAGCTTAATTAGAATGACTGATCCTGTAGAGGATCAGCGAGCAGACTACTTAAACAGAGCTGACCTCAGCCAGGGGAGAAGATGCCTGTGAGAGGAATAAAAAGAGTTCCCTGTATAGTATAGCCAGGCTGGATGGTAGCCTGACCTGCTCTCTGGGGGTAAGTTCATGTTGGGGGAGTCCTGAGACAGGACTCCTAAGGAATAGGGAGCTCCCTGAAGTCAGCTGGAGTCTCTGGGGAAGGGAGGCAGTAGGGGAAAATCTCTTGGGAAGTATGATACAAAGGCCTCTTGGTGCCAAATGACAAAGGGTTCACTATGCTTAACTAGCAACTCCTGACAAACTCACTACACCTAATACACTGCTTTCATGGTGTTTATCCATAAAGGATACTGAAAGCTTGTAACTTATTGATATTCATAATCATGGTGAGATGTGTATGGGGAATATTTAAGGAATAATATAACCATGTTAAAATTTTGCCCTATGGCCTTGAAGTGAAAGTGAGTCACCAGAGAATGATATCTCTTGGCGATGCCTCATTCAAGCAGTAGAGAGTTGTCGCCTCTCCGAGGCTAACCAATTATGTAATGTATTGCTCAATTGTCCACCCTTGCAACAACTCGGAGAAGTCAATAGAAAATCATCAAGCTATAAATATTGAAACCACTTGGAGGTGAAAAGGAGCCATATCACCGCGAGGGGATTGCCCTGCCTGTGGACAAAGACAAAAGACAGTTTCCGTATATCACAGCATAGGGGGAAAACACTCTGCATCAGTTCATTAGGGGGGTACCTTGTAACAGCGAGGATGCTGGATGAAAGATTGGGGCCTGGCTCGTTGGGGGCTCATAAACACTGCAAAAGACTGAACTTTGGGGTGACAATCTATTTTTATTAGAAAAGGCAATTATTAAGTGTAGGCCCTAGTTCATGTTTTTTGTTTTGTATATAACCGTTTGTTTCCACTACTCACACTTGATTCTGTTTGAACCTTTATTCTTAAATATATTTTTGTTTTACCAGAATTGAACTCAAATACTGTGTGAGATACAGAAGCAGTGGTCTAAGGTAAAACTAGTAAAGCGTTCCTTTGGGAACAGAGAATATGAGATTTCCAAGGGTAACCAGTGATCAGGAGCGGGGTGTGACGGGTTAGATCACAGAAACCCTCTTGGAGCTGCCACCTGATGTGCCAAGACTACTTCTACCCCTGCTTTCCCTGCCAGATCAGGACTCTAGCACCCTGTCTTGTTGAGCCAGACACTCCCGTCTGCTCCAACACAGACCCAGGGTCTGAATTACTTACCCCAAAGCTGCAGGTTTACCTGGAAGCAGCTAACAGAAGTGTTCCTGTCTTTAACACTCAGATGCCCAACTCCCAATGGGGTCTAAACCCAAATAAATCTGTTTTACCTTGTATAAAGCTTATACAGGGTAAACTCATAAATTGTTCGCCCACTGATAGAGAGAGGCACAGCTGTTTGCTCCCCCAGGTATTAATACATACTGAGTTAATTAATAAGTAAAAAGTGATTTTATTAAATACAGAAAGTAGGATTTAAGTGGTTCCAAGTAGTAACAGACAGAACAAAGTAAGTCACCAAGCAAAATAAAATAAAATGCGCAAATCTATGTCTAATCAAACTGAATACAGATAATCTCACCCTCAGAGATGCTTCAGTACGTTTTTTCTTCAGACTGGACCCCTTCCAGGCCTGGGCACAATTCTTTCCCCTGGTATAGCTCTTGTTCCAGCTCAGGTGGAAACTAGGGGATTCTTCATGATGGCTCCTCCCTCCCTCTGTTCTCTTCCACCCCTTTATATATCTTTTGCATAGGGTGGGAATCCTTTGTCCCTCTCTGGGTTCCCCTCCTTCTCAATGGAAAGACACCAAGTTAAAGATGGATTCCAGTTCAGGTGACATGATCATATGTCACTGCAAGACTTCATTGCCCACTTGCCAGCACACACGTATACAGGAAGACTTACAGGTAAAACACACCCCTCTGCAGACAATTGTCCTGGTTAATGGGAGTCATCAAGATTCCAAATCACCATTAATGGCCCACACTTTACATAATTACAATAGGCCCTCAGAAATTTCATATTTCTAGTTTCAGATACAAGAATGGTACATTTATACAAATAGGATGATCACACTCAGTAGATTGTAAGCTTTGTAATGATACCTTACAAGAGACCTTTTGCATGAAGCATATTCCAGTTACATTATATTCATTCATTAACATATTTTTATAAAACCATATAGACTGCACAACGTCACACTGGGTACCACAGGGGGACACTTTGAAGGGACTTGGAGGCTGGACTACATCTAATGTCAACCAGCAGAGCTGGTATAGCCCAGAGGAGAGTGCTTGAGTGGCTGACAGGCTGGTGGTGCTAGGGAGCTAACACCCAGCTGATACAGGCAAGACTCCTTTATGCTAGATGAAGGTGGCAACAAGGTGACTCAAAGCCCTGGGTGCCCTGAGAAGCATCACAGGGAGAAACAACATAGAAGAAACTCTCCAGGGCCCAGGAGTAGGGGAAAAGCAGAATTCCTCTGCTTAGTGGGTTGTAATTATTTTGTAATGAAGTGACTTTTATTCAGGAAGAGAATATCTACAGAGGGAGCTATTGTGGAATATCTTATTCTGCAGCAGCTATGCAAGTCAATTTCCCACTGTAGACAAGGCCATAGGCTTCGAGACTCCACATTTGTCCTCCTTGTTGTTTTCCTTGATCTAAGGTAAAAGACTTTAGACAGAAAGCACGTGCTTTGCTCTTTCTGTAAGGAAAATATAACAGTCATTCATATCTCGGTTTTGCAAGACCAGTGGTGATTTATAGTGGGGTTCCATTTTGTCCCAAGTGCCTGTGTTCTGGGTGTGTGTGTGTGGGGAAAAAATAAGTTTTTTGTTTTATACCAGCTGCACTACAAACATAGATGAACACTTAGACCTTGCCAGTGGTTTCTACAATGTACTAAAGGGCCACATATGACTTTTAAACCATGGCCTGAACTGGAAGGGAATTGAGGAGGGGCTGCATTTGAAAGTGTGCAGTGTGCGTTCCTCTCCAAGTCAGGCCAACTCTGCTGACAAACGAGGCCAGCCACAACTCAGCAGTTATTCCATGCCAGATCCTAGCTAGCATTTCTGTCATCTAGTGCTGTTAGTGGTGATGGCAGTAGTGCTTGCACTCTCCAGCAGCACTGTGCTTGGCTCCTGCATATTGACACAAGGGGCAGGGGACAGCTCCTTGTACTCTCTCTCCAGCCACTTGCATTCCTATGCAGGTCCAGGCACAATCTATCCCTAAATCATTGTATTATTTAGTTTTATATTTATTGTATTATTATATATTATAATGTAATGTATTGTATTATTTAGATTTAGTTGGGGTTGGTCCTGCTTTGAGCAGGGGGTTGGACTAGATGACCTCCTGAGGTCTCTTCCAACCCTAATCTTCTATGATTCTATGATTATTCTAAGGAAACTTAAAGGAAAAGTTCAAGGGGCAAACAACTTAAAATTCTTTGAGAGAGAGCTGGACAAATTTGAGTGTGATTGTAGCATGGGGTTGCTTGTGATGGTGGGGGGCTAGGCTTAGCAGCTCACTTTCACTTTATATCTTATGTTCCTATAGCTCATTCTTGAGGGTTTTAGCTAGCCTCCTGCAGGGGTCAGGAAGGGATTTTTCTCCTTTCTCTGAAGCATCAGGGATGGAAGATGGGACTCTGAATGGGGTGGACCAGGGCTTTGAAGTGACATGAAGCATTCACTCTCTCCAGAGTTTGGCTGGCTGGTTCTTGCTCACATGTCCAGGGTCTAACTCATTGGCATGAGTGGGGTTGGGAAGCAATTTCTACCAGGTCAGATTGGCAGTGACCTTAGGGGGCTTTAGCCTTCTTTTGCAGCATGTGGGTAACACGTTATTTGCCAGCATTATTTGGGAATATCTCAATCATTCCATGCCATTGCGGGTGCCTCGAGCACTGATGCACTTCAGTCCCTCCTACTCTCGACCTCTGCACATAATAGTCTAGCCTCATGTGGATCTCATTTACTTTGGTCTCATTTCCATTGCTGGGTTTAGTGTGCAGGTGTTGGTGGCCTGTGATATACAGGAGGTCAGACTAGATGATCTAATAGTTCCTTAAACTCCATAAATCTATGAACCGCTACATCCTGGGATCTTAATGAGTTGAGCTGAGGGTTCTTGACACCTTATGGAATTGGAGCCTAGAGTATTGGACATTGTTCATATGGTTCCTGAATATAATATCAAGTAGGAAGTTGTCATGTTGACAGCCTGGTAATGTAGGACAGGATACACCAAATCATGCTGTCATTGGAATGTGTGAGAACATTAGACTTTCAAATTTACAGTTAAAATAGAGTAATAATCGACTAAAACTTGCATTATAATGACAAAAAATTGTCCTGGGTCCTAGTTGAGATGAATGAATAGTCTGGAATTTGGATTCATTTTATATTCCCATTTGGGGTCCTATTATTTTTTTTGGGGGGGTGGGTGGGAGGGGGGAGAACATTTGAATCCCAGAATCTGAATAGTAGACTGCATTCCCCTCCCCTCTCTCCTATGCTTAACCTCATGTCCTCCCTACCCACTGGATCTCTCCACTTCCCTTGTGCCCCAGCATCCATTCCTTCCTGCAGATCCCAGGACTCTTCTTTCCCTTCAGTGTCCTCCCCATATGTAGAACAAACTTAATTTAAGACCTTGGAATCAATGTGGGAGATGAAGCTTGGAAATGAATCTGGTGTACTGTAGAATGTACCTAATCTTCACCCTGCAGTGTCTAACCCAAAACACAGCACTGAACAGCTCCCACTGGCTATCTATCAGATTATGGATTCTGTGAATTTTGTAATTTGTAAACTGTTGGAGATGCTGCCATTTGCACTTTATTATAGGTGGAGAAATATAAAAGAATAGGTTTCAGTGATACTGTTATTATGCAAGGCGGTAAGGGGAAAAAAGTATGGGCCCAATTCTCTTCTCAAACCAGTTTTACATCAGTGTCATTCTATTGACTTCAATAGAATTACTCCTGATTTTGACTGTGAATATATAATATATGCTCCTATCAGCGAGATGTGCAGAACAGTTTATTTGGCAAATGAAGGTAGATGATTGTCCAAAATTAATGCACCTATATATTTTTGTGTGTGTGTAAAACTGGCCCAGACCTTGTTCCTACTGAAGTTAATGGCCAAACCTGCATGACTTGCCTATCATTTAATGCCAATATCTAATTGAAATTGTGTGGAATTGCATATTATTTTCACAGAACTAGCAAAGGAGTAATTTGTGATTAGAATCATTGCCAGAAGAATAATCCCCATGGCTATGGCTCTGTTAAGTTATGATTCTGCTTTAAAAAATATAATGGGCTTGAAAAGGACTGAATGGAAACCAGGTGCTAAAGCTGGGCTCTTTGCTGATCAGGCCTGGATTAAATAGAAAATTCTATTTGATACACTGTTTGTTGGTTAATGTGATTTATACTTTTAGATTATAGTAGGTCAACAAAGTGCGCACTAAGCCATTTCTGTTTTGTTAACACATGCTTTTCCTTTGGGCTTTTAAATGAAGTGCAAACTGGTCAGAAGCAATTTAAGGGACTGAGGACAATCTGTTGCTTAATGGAGGTAATCCTTTAAGAAAGATGATGCAGAACTGTGTTGAGCACTCCTGTGTGTGCATTCCTAAGAGGCTGCCTAAAAATGGGTGGTATCTTGTAGAGGAGGTTGCCCCAAAAGGGTGGTCGTCTCTTGTATAGGTGTCATTGTATTAGAACTGGAGAGCAGTTGTATATAGTGCAAGTGACATAGCCTGAACAGCAGAATTTGTGCAAAATGAATGTATGTACTCAACAGATTTAATGTAAAGCCTCAAAAAACACATCCTTTTGCTGAATCATAAATGGCTTTTTTTGGTCTTTGATTTGTATGTATTCTTAAAATACTGGATTATCTGAATTAACTTTTTCCCCTAGGTGAAATTGGAAGCAGTTTTGAGCTTTTGAGTTTATATTTTGAACTGGATAACTTAAAGATGCCTTTTTGTTAGTTCCTGACTTTTTATATTGATAACATTTCAGTGGCCTTTTAGTATTATTTATTATATATGATGGTCCTTTGAAAAAGCTGTTTAGATTTGACATTATTTTTCCTGTTCGGAAAAATATTTGAGTGAGCAGTGGATTTATTTCCCAATAGAAGGATACGTTCCCCCATTGTTTTCCAGGAATGTGTTTCACTTATCTGAAAAGTTTGCTAATCTGATGGTAAGGGTAGAGGCTTAGTACCAGAGACTCATGCTGAGCTTTTTGGTTCTGCCAGTTGCCAGACAATTTACAGGTTAAAATGCTAGACCTTACTTGTTAATTCTCGGACAAAGGAAGCAGACACTATAATCATAAACCTGATCACCCTCATAGGATTAGGAGGTACAATCTCCAAAAAGAGTTAAAACTCAAAAGTGACTAACCTTTTTTGCTCTTGGTTAGGGCGACACAACATTTTCTTTTAATTTGAACATTCCTCTGCAGTGCTGGAAACACAAACACATCAGCATTGTATTAGTGCATGAGAATCAGGAAGTGAAATGGAGAAGAAATAAAACAAAGCCATTTCCCCTTTCCCAGTCTGAGCTGAGTGAAGTGCAAAGAGCAAAAATCACATTAGCATTTACACTTTTCTGTTTTAATAATCTAAAGTTACTAGTGACAAAGGGAAGGAAGACTATTTATTTTTTCCAGATAAATTATTCTGAATCTTGTTGCTGTTCCTTTAAAAGTATTAGTAATTTAAACTAACATAATCTTCTCTAAACATCCTGATCCCTATGGAGAGAGAATAGAAGATTAAGGAGACCCAAGCAGCATTTTTTAAAGGATTTATACAAATCCAAGAATGACTGTGAAAATATGAAACAACTGCTCAGCGTAATGTATGTGCCAGAACCTTGGAGGCGCTCTTTAGTAAATCTGACTGAGATGCAATCATTCAAATGTGATTAGCATAAACCCTCATCCTTTTTATCGCTTGGTGACAGTCCTTCAAAGCAGTCACTACAAGATGGGATAAACTCATGCATGGCCATAGCTTTGGGCTTATCTCCACGTGGAATTGCTCCTGATTAATTCCATGTGTGGACACCCTTAGTCCAGAACAGAGTTTAGTTTAATGCAAGTTACTCCCGGCTTGTTTGATATTTGCAAGCCACGTTTCACGGTTTGTTCTTGCCTGTCAGGGTGGTTACACAGCTGCCAGTCGAGCAAACAGCTGTGGAATCTGGAGCGGCTGCTCTCGGGTTCGCATTCCCTCCCTGAAGACACCCCGGCAACCCCTGCCGCCAGGGGAGAAAAACCTCCCTACAGGAGAAGTTTCGGAGGGAACAGACTTTGTCCTGTCAATCAACCAGGGGACTCCCCGCCCACTCTGGAATTCGAAGGAAGAATTCCCTCCTACTCACGTCACTCAAAAGGGAATCCCCGCCTATTCTGTCACTCACGCAGAGGGGAATCCCCGCCCCGGCGGCGTTTCAGAGGGGCTGTGGCCCCTCCCACGCCCCGCATGGGAGGCGGGGTTCAACAGGCTCCCCGCTGCCGGGGAACTGGGGGTTGCAGGGAGCCTCCCCCTGGCTGAAGCGCTGCCTGGGGCTAAGTGGGGAGCAGCAGCAGGCGGTGCCTTCCCCCCCCACGTGCTGTCCTTGCTTGCGCTGCATGGGGAGCTGGCTGCGGGCTTGTAGGGAGCCCCGCTGGCTTGCTCCTGCAGCGGGGAGCCGCAGGCTGCGTGACCTGCCCCAGCGGGAAGGGGGGAGCCCAGTGGCGGCGGTGCTGGGGGGAGAGGGGAAAGGTCCCCCGGCTGCTGAAGGGGAGGCCGAGTTTGCCTCGCTCGCCCCCCATTCGTGCCATCTGGGCCCCGGCGGGGCTTCTGCAGCCCAGCCGCTGGGCAGGGAATCCCCTGGCCCATCTGCCCCGGGGCGCCCGCTGCCCGGTCAGCTCCGCCCGGCTCAGCCCTCCCCTGGGGGCCCTGGCCGCGGCTTTAGGGAGCCGGGCTTCGTAACTAGACGCACAGGAGCGAACTTCAGCTGCTGGAACTTGTCAGCCGGGCCGGGGAGGGCGCTGGGGGGGCCCCAGCCAAGGTATAAATAGACGCCGCCGCCGCCGCGTCGAAGCTGGGCTGGGAGCCGCTGTGACACCGGCCGCCTGGGGTGCGGGGCGGGAAGGAGGCTGCTGTGCGGGGCGTCTCCAGAGCCGGAGCGAGCGAAGCCTCTAAGCCCAGCCCCCCAAATCGGAGACCTGCAGCGGGAGCGTCTCGCCAGCCCGGGGGAGGGGCCCTGCAACCCCGCCCCACCGGGAGAGCAGGTGGGGAGAGACCCCGCACCTCCCCGGGGAGAGCGCCCGCTCCGACCGCAGCCCCGTGAGCCCAGCCCTCCTCGCCCGCCTCTCCCCGCCTGCCAGAGAAGAGCCGCCCCAAACTTTGGGGCAGGAGTCCGCTGCTCAGCCCGGACCCCCCGCTCCCTGGGACGGGTCGGAGGAGTCCAGAGCCATCGCCTGGGACTGGCCGTGGGGCCGTCGGACCTAGTGGCAGGAGGTGAGTGGATCCCGTTTTGCTTTGCTCTCCTCAAGAGGAGGATCTGGGCAGAAATGACACCAGATGCTGGTTTAACAGAGGAAGGGAGGGAAATCAAATGTATTTTTTTATTGTGGCTTGTCAGGAAACGTAACAGTCCTGAGATCAGTGGTAGAAATCAAGGAAATAAGTGACTCCCTCCCCCATAGCTCTGTTCCTTTTCTCTAAGCATCCAGTAACTTCGTGGTTTTATGGACATTTCCTCCTCTCCCCCCCCCCCCCATCTCTCCTTCATGCATCTATCTGTAGTTTGCATTACTGCTTGCTAAATATATTGGGTGTTTACTGTGGTCTGCAGCTTCCAGACCTTTGTGTGATTTCACCCTTTATAACTCCTAGAAAAATCACTGGTGGCAGTACTGTCTGTACTGTGAAAGACTGGGAAAACCTTTCCACATCTAATAGAACAAAACTGATTAGCGCAGAAGCAATACGGGTAGCAGGGGAGCATTTAACAACGTGCACTTTAATTTGTTGGACATCTTGAGTCCTTTGGGGTAGTGGAGATGCAGAGACCAGTGTCCTTCACCCTCCTGCCTGGATACAAGTGCCTGGACTCTGAGTCACATGCTGTTGGAGTAGATCATTGATACACTCACAGATGGTACCAAGCAACAACCCCTGCCTTGAGGATTTGAATTAATTCCTCCTGCATTGTGGATTTTAATTCATTTTAAAATTACCTGCATGGCTGTCCTTCAATGGAAGGGAATCTGGGGGATATTAGCAAGCAGGAAATCAGTTGTATTTTTTTTTTTAAAGCAAGTAATTCCCTTTATGCAGCAATCTAATAAAATCAGACTGCATGAAACATCTGGCAGATTTTTTTTTTTTTTATTGCCAGAAAGTAGTTCGTGTCATTAAATACATTTGTCTGCACAAACCAGGCATTGATATATACAGTGGTGTAAGCAGCCCAAGAGGAATTAAAAAACCATAACAGAAGGGGGAGGAAAACATGAAGGGCTGACCTTAAAACCTAGAGAAACAGAAACACTCATAGTTAAAAGCACTGCCTGCCTTTCAGGTGGCCTGCAGAACTCTGTGCCTGTCTTACGATGGTACATTCTGTTGTTGAAAGCTCCCGTGTCCCCTTAAAGATGCGGTAGAACAATTGTTCTCTACCTTTTTAGGCTCAGGACCCATGTGTAAACCTTGATACCCATGTGTAAACCTTGATAGACCCAGTATATAGTTCATGTTAAAAAAAAATATGGCTCACTAAATATTTCTTACCCACAATATGTAATGTACTTATTTAGTACTTATTGCATTAATGTGTATCGGGCATATCATAGTGGTGGCTCCTGTCCTACAGGAGTGGCTGTGCTCAGCTCTCCACTCCAGGCTCTGTGCACTCAGGTTTGACCTGGCCCCTGTTTGTGTTAATGGTGTTGGCAACCTGGCACGTGTGATCACACCACCACCCACTCAAATTTGGCCTGGCCAGCCCCCTTTCATCATGGCAGAGGGGCAGCTGGGCCAAACCTGAGGGGTGCTGTGACCCTGTGTGTCGGGTCACAACTCCCGGAGCAGGGTGCTGAGCCCAGCCAGCCCTGCGGGACCAGAGCTGCTGCAGGCTGTGTATGGGATTGGCTTTCCATTTCCTCCTCCTCCCCCCGGGCCTCTCACCCCACTTCTCAGGGCCAGGTCCTGACCCCTATATCCCCCCCTCCCCCTGGCCTTCTATACAACACTTGACACATTATGGTGACCCAGTTTTAGGTCAATGCTCTGTAGAATAAAGTGGGATCTTACTCCATCATTAACTTCACCTATTCTGCATATCTGTGCTGTTTCTATGGAATATAAGATCTCTTCCTATTGTAAGACCCTTCCAGTACATCAGTTTTCATGAATTTCCATGCATAAGCTGTCATCTATTGCATCTTTATTACCACTTATTTGCAGAGTGAGATTGTGTGCAGTGATTCTTGGAGGTGCAGCACAGAGGGTTGTAGCTCATGGAGAATTGGCCAAAAGCCACCTTTGCCTCCAATTTTGTTCCCTCCTGATTCTGGTCTCATTGGGGACTGAAATGATGCCTGACATCATTTAGTTGCTGTGTTCTAAGATGCTCTAAGTTACAGCAGCACTGACTGGCTGCCTAGGGATGGCTCTGCAACCTGGCATTGGCAAGAATATCCTCTCCCACATGCTCCTCTCACTCATATAATCTATTCTTGGCACTCCCCATATGATGGGGTTTATGAGGGGCCTGTGTAGGGCAGCTTATGGCTGTCCTACACCATTCCTGCACTGGAGGAATTCTCTTCCATCCTGTTAAGACCTATAGCCAATGGGAGAATCCCTCCTGAAGTTTCACTACAGAAATAATCTTCTGAAATGCACAAGTGTGTTTATAAGACATCTCTTCATGTAAAATAATATATATAATTTATTGTCTCTAGTGCTTGGACCAAGTTTTGGTATTTAGTAAATATCACTGACAGTTTAAAAATCTTCTGAAAAAGTTGATTAAGGTGAGTGTATTTCTAGATTAAAAGACTCAAAATGGCTCCTTTATGATTTTTTTTTTGCAAAGTGTCTACTTTTTGTGTCCCTTTACTTGCCCATCAAAATTGCAATACACCATAAAGTAGACCAACACTGACTCATGCAAAAAGAAGCTTTTGAGAGCAGCAGTAATGAATTGTTGCAAATAATGGCAATTTTTTGGAACAGACACAATCTTCTGACTGTGAAGCTGATGGAAGGAAAAATAAAGCGTATTGATGGAGAATACGAATGTTCACTGTCTACCTGTTAAACCAGCATCAGAAACTTTCAGAAGTTACCAAGGTCTGGGAATATTACTTGTCCTGCATTCTTCACCAGTATGCTGCATTCCCCTAAGGCAATGTGTACATATCCATTTTCCAAAATGGGCAACTGAGGGACAGAGGTCAAGTGACTTTGTAAAGGGTATATGGAAGTTTGGAAAGTTTTGCTCTCTAAGGCTTTGTCTTCACTACCCGCCGATCCGGCGGGTAGCAATCGGTTTATCGGGGATCGGCTTACCGCGTCTAGTGAAGACGCGGTAAAATCGATCCCTGATCGCTCTGCCGTCGACTCCGGAAATCCACCTCGGCAGGAGGCGGCAGCGGAGTCGGCGGCAGCGCGGCAGCGGTCGACTTTCCCGCGTCCTCACCGCTAGGTAAGCCGACCTAAAATACGCAACTTCAGCTACGGTATTCACGTAGCTGAAGTTGCGTATCTTAGGTCGGACCCCCGCTGCAGTGTAGACCTAGCCTGAGGTGGTAGAACTATGTTTCCTCCTCACTAGGCCACAATATCTATCATCCAAACTGTTTCAAAGCTCTTTATTTAGCTAGACCAAGCTCCTGTCTTAGCTACGCAGCATGAAAGGAAAGGCGATCGCTGGGGCCCAATGAAAAGGTACTGTACAGCTCCGTTTCATCTGAATGTTTGTGGTACTGCAGCCAGCATCTCACGATCTCTCTCCCCCCAGCCTTGCATAGTTGAGCGGGATGGTGACAAAATGGAACTGCTCAAGCCTCAGGGCAGCTGGGCAACTGCCTATTATCACCCCACGATCCTCTCTGAAAGTAGGAAATGGAGCAACCCAGCCATGACTTAGTCCAGCCCTGCCAAGGTCTGCAGAATGCTTTTGAAACCTTACGGGTTTTTTTTGTTTAGCTTTAAAATGTAAACTGACTTTTATCTTCAAAAATCAAAGTAAAATAACATCTGTGAATGAGTAATTTGGCTGTTGTTACTGTTTAAATTATCACGGATATCAAATGAATTTCACTTCTTTAAAGGTCAGTTGAATTGCAGTGAATTAAAGGCTGTGAATATTAACCATTCAGTGGAGAGAATAAAGTCTCGTACTGGAGACATACTTCTAAAGCATTACTGTTGTCCAGTATAATAAGAGTGTTCTTTTGTTGCATTTTCTGTCTACAGAAAATATATGTAGCATTCTCATCCCTAAGGATACCAAAGCTTTTCACAAACTCTATTATATATATTTAAAAAATAACTTGTTAATGCATCATTAATGTTGCACAGTTAAAATGGCAAAAGTCAGGAAATGCAAAAAGTGAGGTTCCAACAGCAATATTAACTTGGCTGTACTACACATCCGGTATGTTTTTATAGCATAAATTTTATGATATAAACAGGAATAGGTGGACAGCTGAATGTAACTAGCAAAACAGTGTATATATGGGCAGCGTGGCTGAGTCCACATGTGATGGTTGGTTTTTATGTATAATCTGAAACATGAGACCTCCAACTGCGCAGTGCCCCCTAACACCATTCTGGAAAATATGTTCAGTAATGACTCAGAGGAATGTGTTACTTACTGGATTGCTGACAGTGGTTCCTGGAGCACACTGGGGTTTCTTATAAATTTGCTATCCCGGAACTGACCAGTCTGCAACCCTGTTCAGTTTGTGAGACCAGAAAGATCCTAACAAAAGGTGCTATCACTTCATCTCCAATTACTCTCAGCTGCCAAGTAATATTACCCACTGACAGAGGTAACAGTTCATTAGGCCAATTCTCAGTAGATTATATGCAAAAAAGATGATGGGGATGCTGTATTATAATTAGATAATCTGAAATAGACCATACCAACCTTATTAATAGTCTGTTATAATTTTAGAAAATAAAATGTTGTTTGATCTTAACAGACTTCATTGAATCTATGAATTACAGAATTTAAGGCCAGAAAGTGCCATTAGACCATCTCGTCTGGCCTCCTGTGTGTCACAGCCATTCAATGTCAGCCAGTTATCCCTGTACTGAACCCAGCGTTTGCATACAGACTATCATAACCCATTATGGAGTGTGTAATCTTTCAGCAGTAGCGCCTTGACCATAACAAGGTTGACCAGTGTGCATGATGTTCATCTGTGATTACATTCTCTGCAACAAGCTACCAAAATCAAATGAATGTTCACTTTTTGTTGTTAAAAGTGGCATTTCATTTAACAAGAGCCTTGTGCACTAACAAACTGACAAATCACATCACACAACCTAATAGTTTTCTTTGACAGAGTAACAAGCCTTGTAGATGGGGGAAGCAGTAGATATGATATAGCTCAGCTTTAGGAAGGCTTTTGATACTGTCTCATGTGAACTTTTCATAAGCAAACTTGGGAAATATAGCCTAGATGAATTCTGCTAGAAGGTGAGTACACAACTGGTTGGAAAAGCTTGCTCAGACTAGTTATCAATGGTTCACAGTCAAGCTGGAAGGGCATATTGAGTGGGGTCCTACAGCGATCTATCCTGGGTCTGATTCTATTAAATATCATCATAAATGATTTAGACAATGGCATAGAGAGTACACTTATAAAGTTTATGGACAATACCAAGCTGGAAGGGGTTGTAAGTGTGTTGGAGGACAGGATTAGAATTCAAAATGATTTTGACAGACTGGAGAAATGGTCTGAAATAAATTTGGATGAAATTCAATAAAGACAAATGCAAAGTACTATATGTAGGAAGGAATAATCAATTGCACAAATACAAGAAATGACTGCCTAGGAAGGAGTACTGCAGAAAAGGATATGGGGTTATAGTGGATCACACACTAAATATGAGTCAACAATGTAATACTTTTGCAAAAAAGCAGCAGGAGTGTTTCTTCCGCTCTACTCAGCACTGATAAGGCCTCAGCTGGAGTATTGTGTCCCGCTCTGGGCCCCACACTGTGGGAAAAATGTGGACAAATTGGAGAAAGTGTAGAGAAGAGCATCAAAAATGAGTAAAGGCCCAGAAAACATGACTTACAAGGAAAGACTGAAAAAAATTTGGTTTGTTTTGTGGGGAAGAGAAGATTGATGGGGGACATGAGAACAATCTTCAAGTATGTAAAAACTTGTTACAAAGAGGAGGGTGATAATTATTTCTCCTTATCTGCCGAGGACAGGACAAGAAGTAAGAGACTTAAATTGCAGCAAGGGAAATTTAGGTTAGACAATAGGAAAAAAACTTCCTAAGTGTAAGGGTAGTTAAGCACTAGAATAAATGATGTAGGGAGGTTGTGGAATCTCCTTAAAACCTTCTAAGGACCTGTTTGTCACTGGACAAACACCTGTCAGGGATGGTCTAGACCAGGCGTCGGCAACGTTTGGCACGCAGCTTGCCAGGGTAAGCACCCTGGCGGGGCGGGCCAGTTTATTTACCTGCTGATGCGGCAGGTTCGGCCGATCGCGGCCCCCACTGGCCGCGGTTCGCCGTCCCGGGCCAATGGGGGCGGTGGGAAGCGGCGTGAGCGAGGGATGTGCTGGCCACGGCTTCCCGCCGCCCCCATTGGCCCAGGACGGCGAACCGCGGCCAGTGGGGGCCGCGTTCGGCCGAACCTGCTGCATCAGCAGGTAAATAAACTGGCCCAGCCCGCCAGGGTGCTTACCCTGGTGAGCTGCGTGCCAAATGTTGCCGACCCCTGGTCTAGATAATACCTAGTCTTGCCTCCAGTGCACGGGACTGGACCAAATGACCTATCAAACCTCTCTTTTCACCCCCCCCCATTTCTATGATTACTAACTTTTATTTTGAGTTGTAAAGCTTCACGGGGGAGTCTGAAGTAGCATAATTAGGGAAGAAAAGAGAGCTTTAACTTCCCCGTCTATTTTTTTTTTAACATATAAATGTCATCTTAAAGTGGCTTGCCTTTGGCACAACATCCCCAATACAAGGTATGCTGCTTGAGAGCTGCTGTAAACTACACCATCAGCGTTTATTTTCATTATCGCTTGGTCCGGATGGCGTCTTATATTAACATTCTGTGCTGTATTCTAAAACTTGTTAGGGGATTAATATTGTGGGTTTATTTCAGTCTTATTTTGTGTGTTTTGGATAAATCCCACTTACGGCTGAAATGTCTTTTAAAACTATTTTTGACAAAATTTTGAAATGACATTAAGATTCCTTTATGCACCGAAAAAACAAATCAACTATCTAAAATGTGGTTACTAAAACTTGCTTAAGCATAACATTATCTTTTAATAATCTAAACACTGGAGATGGAGTCAAACTGAAACACTGGCTCCAAATTCCCTGATCTCTGGGAAAGTCTGGATCTGATCTTAGACTTGGGTCCATCTTTGCTAAGTAGGAAAATCAAGATAAATGGGCACACAGTTTTCAATCTCATTATGGTGAAATGTTTAGTGTCCTCTGTTATTTCACTGGAAGTTGGAGGCACCTTGCTGGATTGTGCTGTGAGAGCTGGGGGAGGGGAGGGATAGCTCAGTGGTTTGCTAAACCCAGGGTTGTGAGTTCAATCCTTGAGGGGGCCACTTAGGGATCTGGGGCAAAATCAGTACTTGGTCCTGCTAGTGAAGGCAGGGGGCTGGACTCGATGACCTTTCAAGGTCCCTTCCAGTTCTAGGAGATAGGATATCTCCATTAATTATTATTATTATAGCTCACAGACTGAGAAGGATTAAAAATTGGGAAATGGGTTTGACAATCTAGCTTCCTAACTAGACATCTCTGAGCCTCCTGCCATCTTGGTGAAAAGTGACTACGTTTTCCACAGTGGGACCCGGGTGTGAGGTTGTCAGTCAGTTTCCCTGTGGCAGGCACTGAACGTTATTTGTTAAACCAGTCTTTAAAATGTGCTTTGTTTGTGCTGTTAAAATCCAAACTTCTTTAAACTCTCTCTATTCTGCTCCTCTTGCTTTGTTTTCATCCCAAACTGAAATCTGAGTAATTGGCTACGGCATTTTGAGAAACCTAGAATCTCTTGCTGATGTTTCAGTGTGGCATGCATTATGTGAAACTGGAGCATAAGTGTCCTAACACTCGTCATCTGGGAGAACGCCATATATATTATATGGACACTGTGATGCTTAGGATCATGATATAAATTGAAATAAGTAATGAATCAAAGGCTCTGGGTGTAGTTATAATAAAAAATTTAAATGCATTTTGCAGAATAAATCTGAACGGACACTGCGCCAACTGCAGAACTAAGGAGAATATCATCACTGAACCTTCCCCCTCCTTAAAATCCTGATTAAATAGTTAGACTTAGCATTGTGCCCAGAAGTTGAACTGAGTCACTGTGAGCATCCCAGGGCTCAGCTGCCCTCCAGTGAATACCCTGTTCCACTAGCTCCCAGATCTTTCAATTTAGGAACCAGCACCTCAAGCACTCAGCTGATCTTAACAGTGGTGGTATAATTATCTTCTGATTAATTTCTGGCAAGCCCTCTGCTTACCAGCGATGATGACACATGGAAAAGAGCATCTAGGGGCTACCATATTGATTACTGAGAACAGATTATTAAATCCCTATAGGTCATCCATAGAGTGTTCCATCACAGAAACAGACTTCTTCCAACGTATTTGTGCTCCAGATGTTTCTGTTCATTCCCAGGGTGCACTATTAAAATGGGTCTTCTACCCAGATGGGAGTGGTGGTGAAACCTTGATTCCAGCAGTGTGTAGATACTGATTGGGGCTTCTGGGTACAACCATAATGCAAATCATAATCTGGCAGTGAAAAGAGTATAATACAGCCTTACTTCTCCAGTCCTAGCCCACAAAATGAGTCTAGAGCAGGGGTCGGCAATGTTTGGCATGCGGCTCGCCAGGGTAAGCACCCTGGCGGGCCGGGCCAGTTTATTTACCTGCTGACGCAGGTAAATAAACTGGTTCGCCGTCCCGGGCCAGTGGGGGCGGCAGGAAGCTGCGGCCAGCACATCCCTTGCCATCGCCACTTCTTGCCGCCCCCATTGGCCCAGGACGGCGAACCACGGCGAGTGGGGGCCGCGATTGGCCGAACCTGCCGCGTCAGCAGGTAAATAAACTGGCCCGGCCCGCCAGGGTGCTTACCCTGGCGAGCCGCGTGCCAAACGTTGCCGACCCCTGGTCTAGAGTGTGTTGAAAAGGTTCATCTTTAGGCATTGAGCTAGAAATCATGGTGGTTAGGATGGTCTTGAGCCAACCTAGATATGTTATCTGTACAAACATTTATATCCTCCTTGTACCGTCAGCACTGAACCAATCAAGAACTCAGAGATCAAAAATGGATTCCAGGATGCAGCAGGGTGGCCAATATTTCTCCCCAAAGTCTTTCTTTAAGGACTCACAAAGGAGTGGTGGGTAGACTAGCCTATCCCCTCATTATTTTGTTCACCAATTAGGCCTAGTTTCCGACACACCAAGTTTGGTTCAGTGAGTTCTGGGTCCCACACTTTTATTGATTACTGGTATGATCTTTAAGGCAGTCCTTGAGTCAGGAGGCCTTTTGGTTTGGACTAACTCAATTTTTGTCTCCCTTTTGTACCTTTTCCCATCATCATTTGTTGTTATAGGTTATTGTGACAGCTGATGAACTTTCACTCTGTTTTTTTTTTTTTTTTTTTTGAGTTGTGCTCATAATTAGGGTAAATTTGTAGGCCCAATTATCACAACAAACCTCTATATTAAGAGAATCTCCATTTTAACTCCATTCTGGGACTTTTGTGAAAAGTGGCCACACTTAATCAAATCAGTTTTTTGAAGGGTTAGATTTAAGATGAGGTGCAAACAGCACAGTTACGCCTCCTCCCTGATTTCCCCCCAGTTTATGCTGAGAAAAATATCTGTCAGGAGATAGTAACACTGCTGTAGTTACCTAGCACTACTGTCATCCAGTCAGGTCCAATCAGGGATGGCAGTAAATTTGATGGCCACCGAGCTTAACTTAAACACTATGAGTCAAAGACTAAAGTCCCAGTCATCTGACATTATGCAGGCTGAGAGTTGAATCCAGACAAGTGGGACAGGTATTAAACATTAACCATTTGCTTTGCCTTAGTGCAAGCATAGAATTAGTAATTTATCTCCTTTTTCCCACCATGTTAGGGCTTGCCAGACCTATGCCCCTGAAAGTAACCTCACCAGCTATCCCTTGCTTCTCTATATTCCCAACTCTCACTTACATTGCTCAACTCTGTTGGCCACTCTAAGTAGTCGTCCAAGGGACATGGTGTGGAATTTTGATAATTTTCCAATCCAGCAGCAGCCCATGTGCCCTTGAGAGCACAGAGCAACCTAATCCTCCCTGCCTTTACCCATCACCTTGCATCACAGCAGAAAATACAGACACTATACATTTAATTCACCTCCTACATCCCTTCTAAAACAAACATAAAAACATTGGAGGGGTCAGCCATCCCTGATTGATGTGTTGTTGCTGCTGTCAGGTGTGGGGCTGTGTTGAAACAGTTGCATTTGACTTATTTTGAGGGGCTTTCTTTGGTCCACGGCTCTGCCTTTCATTTTGTGATAGTGTGTGAGCCAGAGGATTTAACTCTGTGCATTGAACACCACCACGTCTTAAGTGCTGTGAATCTTAGCCCTCTAGAGAACTGGGATGGAAAAGACTTGTTGGGTCATGCGGTCCATCTCCCCTGCCCTCTGTATTAGTAAATGCTCTCTTCTAATAAAACTATACATCTCTAATCCACTTTTCAGCATTTCTAGGGATGGTTCTAGATAGTTGTTCTATTGTCAATAACATCATAGAAAAACGTGTAAAAGTCTGGTTATGCAAGTGGCACATCTTGATGCCTAGAACGATCGCTGTTAAAGAATAGATTCTCATCAATGGGGACTCTGACTCCTGTTTGATGAATTAGGTGCATCCATCCAGAGAACATACTGCTAAATTGTTCATTCTTTTATACCTACATTTGCTTCTCAGTCTATTTTAAATGGATAATTGATTGTAGCAATAACTGAAGTAAAGCAAAGAACATTTACGTTTAGAGTAATTAGGCTAATTTTAGCAAGCTCAGTATGAAGACAGATGGAATGCTCCAGTTTGTAACAGGACAAAGTTACCGCTTCATCAGTTTATGAAACTCTCCAAAGCATTTCAAGTTAAGCGAAAGGGAGAGGGGGGAATCATGGTGATGACATGTCAGAGTGAACTGGAGTTCAGGGTTTGCTCATAAGATGCATAATTCCTGTATGTTTCTGTGATGCTTCTGGAACTACAATTCAAAATGCAGTTTTCAGAAGTGGTACCTGATGTTCAGGGAAAACAGCTGCATAAAAACACCATTAAACTGACGTTCTGTGTCTCTGTTTCTTGTTTCCAATATTCTCATAGTAGACTCTCTTACACTCCGTATGAAAAGTTTGAGGGCGAAGAAGAAAACCTTGCATTGAAATACTGTATTCATTATTTATGGACCTTATTGAACCCTGTATATTGTAAAAGGGTAATAATCCTTCTCTACCTAACACAGGAAAGGAAGGCTGGGTTGTTTTTCAGGTGTTTTGAGATCCTCCGTAGATATTCTCTAATGGTAGAAAGAACTTCTATTATTGGAATGGTATGACACAGCCTTAATATTTTTTAGGTTTTCCCTTAATGCTTGGTTGGGTATATTCCTGCTTCAGCATATGGGCGGGGGAACTTAAATCCTATAATCATGAATGGAATTTATTTATCTGCACAAGGCAAAACTAGAACCCCGTGTGTAGTAGTTGCATTAACATTTTGAATTGTGTAAGCCAAGGACTGGCAACCTTTGGCACGCGGCCCGTCAGGGAAATCTGCTGGCAGGCTGGGATGATTTGTTTACCTGCAGCGTCCGCAGGTTCGGCCGATCGCGGCTCCCACTGGCCGCGGTTCACCGTTCCAGGCCAATGGGGGCTGCGGGAAGCGGCGGCCAGCAAATCCCTCGGCCCGTGCTGCTTCCTGCAGCCCCCATTGGCCTGGAACGGCGGACCGCGGCCAGTGGGAGCTGCGATCGGCCAAACCTGCGGACGCTGCAGGTAAACAGATCGTCCCAGCCTGCCAGTGGATTTCCCTGACGGGCCGCGTGCCAAAGGTTGCTGATCTCTGGTGTAAGCAAATGAAAAAATATGGGAAAAGTAAAGATTTGTTGTATTCTGGATTCTGTTTTGGAAATAGATACTAGAAGATATTAATTCATCATTGTTATCTACTTTGTAATAACACTAATATATAGTACTCTGCATGTGTCTGATAGAGAACCTGCTTATTTAATGATCTTTAATTTTATTTTTTTGGGTGTAGAACTTCCTTTAAGAATTTTTGTAAGCTGCTGAGACCAATACAGTTAATTCTTTCAAGTTGCTGGTTAAAGTATTGAATTGAATTGACAGGACACTTCCCAAACTCTTAAGGAATTTGAAGGTGAATTATGTGAAACTTACATTTTTTTTAACAACTGAAATCAAGACATTGCTTTCTGAGGACAAATGGTGCAGTGTTTCAATTGACGATCTCTCCATAAATGTTTCTCTAACGCTTTCCCTTCTGCCAGGGTTGTATCAATAGATTCTAACTTTGTTAAATCGGGAGGGTTATGTTGCCATTTTTGTTACAGACCTCAGGCTCTTGTGAGAACGCTCTGATGTTTGGTTTAAAAATGAGTGGTCCTGACTGGGCCTCAAATCGTCAGTGGTGTTCCCAGCTGCACAGGCTGTGGCAAGTTGCTGAAACATCAAGTAATTGTCTCTCCAAAATTATGTTAGTAAGGACTCCTCCCCGGTGGCTATTATGGGAGTGGCCCCTAGTAAACCCAGTCATGGACCAGGACCCCACTGTGTTAGGTGCTGTACAGCAGAGAGTAAAAAGCCCATCTCTACTCCAAAGAGCTTCTAACGGCTTCTTAGGAGAAGGCTGCAGTCCCTCCCTTTTGCTGCCATTGGCATCACCGGCTCAGTTTGTTCTTCCTCCACCACAAAGGGAACCTTTCTTAGCTGCTGGGGCACATGGTTGGCATTTATTCCTTCTCAGTGTAAATAGTCAAACACAGATTACAGTTTCAATTAAACAACGTTGTTTCTTCTCTCGTTAATGAATTGCAACAAAAGCAAGAAAAACAATGTAATGAAGAGTTTCCACTCTATTCATATCAAGGTAAGGACTGGACAAAGACTCACAAGAAGTTGGTGGGAATAACCTTTCATGAGAGAGTCCCTGTCTGTTTCTTGAGGTTTCCTTTCTCCCTACATTGTGGAAAGCTGGATATGAGAGAGGATTAGTCTGTTGGCCAAATTCAGAGGTGATGTGTAAAGTGGTATAACTAGATTAATGTAAATGTGCTAAGATCCTGCTAGACCTATTTGTTTTACTTAACAATGTGTAAGGGAGTCTAACTGGGAGTGCTGGGAGCCAGAAGAAGGCCCACGAAGACGCACATTAGCTGCTCTTCTTGCTACTTTCTGCCCAACTCTCTTCTAGCCCCCGGGTGTGTGAGAGAGAAGCCTGATGTGGCAATGACATGCATGCAGTATCTTTAGGGACTGTATTCTGCATCTTGGGAAATAGTTACTGTGACTCCTCCAGGAATTAAAAACCCCGGGGGTAATTAATGCACAATCCCTAGGCTGGTTGTGCAGATGTCCAGCCTTTGAAGTGGTGCCTCGGGGAAAGAGGGGCAGTGACTGGTTTTGCCTGTTTCAGGAAGCCCGCCTGCAACTAAGAGTTTTGGGGTATAAAAGCTGAGTTTTACACAAACTTGAGTCCTTTCATTTTCATTCAGCAAATAAACACGACCTTTCGTACAATGAATGACCCAACCCTATGGATGGGTTGGAAAGACTGGAAGTTGCCAGGGTCGCCATAGGACTGATGGGGAGCTGTTTTTAGATCCAGTTTTTATTTTATGTGTTTTCTCTGTATGTTTTTGTCTTTAAATAAATGTACTCTGCTTTGAAAGAGCTGTCTGGTCAGCCGTAAATTGCTGTCCTCGTTCTTGGAGAGAAAGCAAAGAGCAGGGGCTAGACTTAGACCTGATTGGGGATAATCACGGTGAAATGCAAGAGTGCTTCAGCCTAAGCTCCCAGGTTCAGGAGCAAGTGGGATGTGGATCCCTGTCCGGAGAGAGGTGACGGCAGAGACCTG
The DNA here is from genome assembly GCF_028017835.1 of Emys orbicularis. NCBI lineage: Eukaryota > Metazoa > Chordata > Testudines > Emydidae > Emys > Emys orbicularis. The sequence continues at coordinate 22,813,999 of NC_088688.1, read as the reverse complement.
AGACCAGTGAAGGCACTCCTTGAGCAAACTATGGAGGAAGGTTAAAAGAGCAGTTCCCCTGAAATTGTGACGCACTCTTGAGGGAGATGTAAATTACACCGGTAATAGGTATGCACCTCAGAAAATTGATTTGGCCTCCCTATGCTGTAATTTACAACATGCAGGCAGCTGCTGTAACAGCACATGGTAAATTGCAGGAGCAGGGCCCACGTCAGTTTAAAAAACCGGAGTTAAATGTAGTTGCAGGCAGGGTGCCCTGCCGCTGTAAAACCCCAGGGAAACTCAAACACATTTTCCCGTTTTTCCCCGTCTCCTGTTGCTGTGTATAAAACCAATTAAAATAGGGGAAACTGACTGTATAGAAGGTGCAGTGAAACTTACTGTACCCAAAGTGTTGCCAAAAACACAAGAAAGGAGGGGGGGGGAGATGCAACCCTGAACAAATGTTTTTCTCTCTCTTGTTTGTACCAGTAGTAGATGGTAAAATTTTTGAGACAGAAGTATGATTTTTCTGTTTTGGATGGTGTCCATTAGAAAAACAAACACATTAAAAATGTTTCCACAGATGTTTTGACCAAATCCAGCTCACAGTTAGACTAGTGTGTCTCCACTGAATACACTGGGCAAAATCTGGCACAAAGTAAAAGTAATTTAAAATTATAAGAAGCTTGGATTAATATGAATTATTAAGATAACAAAGGTTCCTGGAAGCCAGGAGAAATGACTGCATATTCACACTCTGTTTTCAACAGGAGTATTAATTTTTAAGTGGTACAGTTCCCAGTCCCCCTACTCCCTTTCATTGTCTCTGTTCTTGAAGTTCGCTTCGTTTCTGTGGCACTCCACTGTACCGTTGAGAGTACAGTATGTACATTACTTGGACAGAAGTACAGCACAATGCAGACCTCAACACATACAAACTGAACATTCACAGCCATGATGTCCTAAAATGAATGATCAGATTCTGTTATATGCACATGTATAATGACACACCTGCAAGAAGCACAAGGCTCTTCATTCTATCCCTGGTGAGACCATATGCATGCTTATTAAAGCAAAGCTGCAGTACGTTTATGGTGCTCTGAAATGAAGTTGCCATTAGATACAAAGCAGTTACTCTAGTTTGGTTTGGCAGGATAGAGGCCTGAAAAGGCCATGGTGATAAAAGAATAGGGAGCAGAAGAGGAGAAAGGGAAGATTATTTCTATTGTGATAGCACCTAGGGGACCAAATCCCATTGCACAAACATATATAACAAAGAGATGGTTTCTGCCTGAAGATCTTACAATCTAAATGTAAAACAGGAGAAAACAGCTGTAGACAACAGACAGATGTGGAGAGCCCATGGTAGCAATGAGACTACTCTGGTCACCGTGATAAGCAGCAGTCACAGAATACAAGCTGCCTGTTAAGTTTTCTGTAGGCATAACAGCAGAGGAGAGTTTAAGGAGGGATTTGAAGGGAGACACTATATCAGGGGTAGGCAACCTATGGCACTCGTGCCGAAGGTGGCACGCGAGCTGATTTTCACTGGCACTCACACTGCCCGGGTCCTGGCCACCGGTCCGAGGGGCTCTGCATTTTAATTTAATTTTAAATGAAGCTTCTTAAACATTTTAAAAACCTTATTTACTTTACATACAACAATAATTTAGTTATATATTATAGACTTGTAGAAAGAGGCCTTCTAAAAACGTTAAAATGTATTACTGGCACACAAAACCTTACATTAGAGTGAATAAATGAAGACTTGGCACACCACTTCTGAAAGGTTGCTGACCCCTGCACTATATTGAGTTGCAGATGTTTATGGGGAACGCTTCCCAAGCATAATAGTGTCATGGAAGAGAGTTCAATGGTGCATGTTAGAAAACTTGAAAAATGGTCAATTACAGCTGGTGTCACCGATGGAGTGGAAGCAGGGCTCCACAACTCAATAGCATATAAGAGATGAGAGGTGTGGCAGGGTCAGGCTGTGAAGGGTCAGGCTGTGAAGGGCCTTAGTGAAGACAAGTGGTTTGTGCTTGATGTGGTGGAGAAGGGAAAGCAAAGAGTGGATTGACATGGCTGAATCCTTGAGCCAGCAAAATTATCTTTGCAGCAGCGTTTTGAACAGTTGTAAGTCAGGCAATATGGCATTTGTCAAGGCCAGCGAGGAGGAGGAGGGTGCAGTAGTCAAGGTGTGAGATGATCCAACCCTGGGAGAGAGTTTTAGCTGTGTGGATTGAGAGTAAAAACTGAGTGATCTTCTGCAAGGGAGAAGCAGCATGGATTCTCACAACACATTTTTTGGTGGTCTCAGAGTGCAGCCACCAACTCTTGCTGGTGGCCACTATGACAATTTTTCCTAAAATACTTAATTAACTTTAGGAACAACAAATAAATATGCACATATACATGTCCAAATCATTGTAATTTATTTATGTAGGGATTTTTTTTTTTGCAGACTCAATAATAAAAATAATGTACAGTTGTCTCTATTCTTTACTGAACTAAACAGAATGGAAGCACAAATAAGGTGCTTCACACGTTCTTGTCTTTTGTTGTCATTTTTTGCTTTTTTAGTTGTTTTTATTTAGACTTTCTAGAGAGTAAGTCTGCTTCTGTGAAAAGTGATATTTGTATGTTTGTTAATATCACTTTTCACAGCAGCAGACTTGTTAGCTAGCTGGGAGGCAGTGAAAAGTGGTATTAATAAACATACAAATATAACTTTTCACAGCAGACTTATTCAGCCCTAACAAGCAGGGGCACAAATTAAGCCTTGGATGGGGAGGTGAGTAGGGAGGCAGTGCGGGCTGGGAGTGATGGGGTGGATGGGAGAGGAGCCGGCAGAAACAGTAGGGACCAGGGGCAAAGAGGGGAGTGGTGATCCCGGAGCCCTGTGGCCAGGGAATGGAGCCCACTGCTGCGCAGCCAAAGCCCGGAGCCCCGCTGTCAGAGCCAGGGCCGGCTCCAGGGTTTTGGCCGCCCCAAGCAGCCAAAAAAAAAAAAAAAAAAAAAGCCGCGATCGTGATCTGCGGCGGCAATTCGGTGGGAGGTCCTTCGCCCCGAGCAGGAGTGAGGGACCATCCGCCGAATAGCTGGACGTGCTGCCCCTCTCCGAAGTGGCCGCCCCAAGCACCTGCTTGGTAAGCTGGTGCCTGGAGCTGGCCCTGGTCAGAGCCCGTGGCTAGAGGCCGTTACTACATGGCTGCAGCCTGCCACCTGCCACCCCAGCGCTGAAGCCTGAGCCCCCCACCCCTGGAAGGTGGGGAACTCGCATCGGCTGTCTGCTCTGGCATTTGTGTCTCCAGAGGGGGACAGGGCCCAACTCTCCTCCTCCCCCCCGTCACTGCCCAGGAGGCTATGGCTGCAAGAAAAGCCCACGGTGGCCACATTTGAGAAATGCTGGTTTAGAGACAATGTCAGTGTTACAGAGATGATACTAAAAATGGAATCTGTGGCCAAGGTTTGAGTAGATGTCAGTGACTGCATTTTGGGGTCCTGGTGATAGCAAAATACTTAAGTTTGCTTATGTGGTTTGTGCTGTCAACGGAACCTCCAATGAAATTATATCCCTGAACCTCTCAGTAGCCTGGATGTGATTTGAGCAGCTCTTTTATTTGTGTTGTCTGCCAACATGAAGGTAAAGAAATTGGTAGCTCGTCCTCATTTGACAGAAGTATTCCCCAGAGGAAGCCTAAACCCTTGATTTGGATTATTTAATACCAGTTATAATTTAAAGAAAATTTTATCAGATTTGCTGGGCTTTAATGACTCTGTTCTTACATCCTATCTTGATTTACGATGCAAATGTAATAGCATTGAATATGCAATTTTAAAATTCTGCTCGTGTCCCCCTTCATATGTACAGCGTCTGCTCTTCATCAATGAGGAGCCTAATTTCTGTGTTTGTTTTCTTCACTGGTGTCCCAGATGAATACTAAAGCCAATCTTTAAATTTTTGCTTACCTTTTATGGTGGGGATCTGTTTTTAACTTAACAAGTAGAGGAGAAAGTCTGTAGAACAAGTACATAGGGAAATCTTCAGCGCCACAATTTTGGTAGGTAAATCATTAAGGCCCTGATCCTCCAAACTTTCAAGCCTTGGCATAGAGTAGTTTCATTGAAGGCAAAATGTTTGACTTATTTTTTTTATTCCAGGGTAAAAAATCTTGTTACATAGAAAATGCTAATTTTAATTTAACGTGTCCATTCCACAAAGCCCCTAAACAACAAATTGGACTTAAAATGAATGTGTGCAGGGTTGGGGGAATATTGAGCAATGTTGGTAGTAGTACATCTATTTTAAAGACTAGTTGTGGTTTTTTTTTATTTATTTTTTTAAATAACGAGACAAATAGAAATTAAGGCTTTATAAATCTCTCATTGCCCCCAACTAAAGAGAATAAATCCAACATTTTGCCTTATCTTTCTTTTTCATTATCTCTCTATATAGACATTGTAAGTTAACTTTTTATGTAGTGAAAAGTGAAAGCTGTCATAAATGATCTGCAAAAACTGAGTACATGTTTTTTAAGCAGCTGGACAAAATTATAACTGGAAACATTGGGAATGTTTTAATGGTTCTTCAGACAGTGACTTGCTTATGGGAGCAGGTCTTAAGTGAATGTTTCTCTGTATATTTTATAATGTGAATGAGCACATTGATAAGTACATATAAAGGAATGCTGCCAGCAGGCCACTTAATGTGATGATATGGATGGAGGTGGGGGGACAGAGAGGCAGCTAGGATGAGCGGCTGTTAAGTTTTGTAGCGTGGGAACACAAGGAGGGATAGGGAGCTAGGAAGGCAGCACTTGAGAGCGGAGGCATTTTCCACCAAGATGCCACGCTGCATAGACCCCTTCATGATGCAAGATAAATCAATTCATGGTGAAGAAACCAAATAACTGTTCTTCTAAAAAAGTACTCGGGGGGACGGGGGGGCTCTTCTGTAGTAAGATGCCCTTTGTGAAATTTTAGGAGTGTGACATTTGAGATTGCAAGTGTTGCTGCTGCTTGTGATTTTATTACGAGTCTTGTTTAAAACTAAACACTACCTTAGCTACAGAACTACCGAAGTATCTCTATAATAAATCAACAAAGACTGTGCAAGTAAAGTGACTACCAGCTGCTCTGGGAACCATCATTTTTAAATTTTCTGACATTTGTGTCCCAGATTTTAATAATTCTGCGTGAAAAAGTTTGTTTGCAGAGTGGCCAGAATTGTGCACACAGTTGTTAGCATACATGAGGTTCCATTTAACTGCAGATAAGGCATACCCATATTATGCATTATTTTAATATTGTATTTACGTAACTTTTCCAACTTACAGAGAATAACAAGGAAAGGTTAGCCATGTGCAGGTCTTAAAATGTTCCCTCTTGCTGTCAGATGTAGGTTTTTAGTAAGGAAGCATTTTGCTTCCCTCAAAGGTATGAACCTCTGCTTCTTGTCACTTGTATTTTCATGGTTTTTGGTATTTCTTACTGCTGTATATCAGCATTTCTCTTCGGTGCTGATGTCTATTCTTTAGAAACCTTAAGGTCTAGAATCTGTACAGTGTCACACTGACTGTTCCTTTTTTTATCTCCCTTTCCCAGGATTAGAATGCTTAACATTCTGACTCAGGTTTAGTAACTGCAGGTAAAACAAACAAATGGGTTTTTTTGTTTTTCTTCTACTAAATACTAAGAGTACAATGTGCAGAAACTAATGGGAGGACACTTTCAGATACTTAAGCTCCCAACCTGCTAATTAGCTTAGCTAAAAAGGTTTTTCTTATTGTGCGTTCCTATAGTCTAGAGCAGCGTTTCTCAAACTGGGATCCCCGAGGGTACCCCAGGGGGTCTGCAGGTCCCGCTAATCAACTCCTCCCCCTCCCTCAACTCCTTTCCCTTCCTCCCAGTGCCTCCTGTACACTAAAAGTTGGGTGGCGTGAAGGCAGGCTTCCTACCTGCCCCGGCTCCGCGCTGCCTGGAAGCGGCCAGCATGTCCCTGAGGCCCAGGGTGGGGAGGGGGGGGGTCTCCATGTGCTGCCCCCGCCCCCAGTGCCGACTCCGCAGCTCCCATTGGCTGGGAACTGCAGCTAATGGGAGCTGTGGGGGCAATGCCTGAGGGCAGGGGCAGTGCACGGAGACCTCCTAGCCCCTTGCCCCCCCTGCCCCCCCCCCCGCCTAGGAGTCGATGGCAGAGGGATGTGCTGGTCGCTTTCGGGAGCCGCCCGAGGTAAACACAGCCGGGCTGGAGCCCTCACCCCCTCCCACACCCCAACCCCCTGCCCTAGCCCAGAGCCTGAACCCCGCACCCCGTCTTGCATCCAAACTCCCTCTGTCTTTCTTTCCTTCTTTCTTTCTTTTACTTTAGGAAGATGTCCTCCATATTTCTCCTGTTGAGGTAGCTTATTATGTTGTCATCAGCAGGTAGCACTCATTATTACAGAGAGGGAGAAGCTACTGCTTCATGTTTCATGTATTATAGTGAATAATTGTAATAAAGGGGGGAAAAGAAGCCCCTCCCCCAGAAAACCTAGCTAACAGCCTAAGGGAAGAAGACAGTTCTAGTCTGTGGGGGATGAGTGACACTTTTAAAGTTTTTGGTATCTCAAACCACTAGGGCAGGTTAAAAATGAATGGTGTCTTGCATGCCATTCAAAAACCAGGATTTCCAGCTTTCAGAATGTTTAAAGCATTAATCTTTAATTGCAATATTCATGAGATTCTGCCTGCTAAAATGGAATTGAAGCTTATGGAGTTTGGGGAAAGCAAACTGGTAATTGGAATGATGCGGCTGTATGGACAGATATCATCTGAGCTGCCAGGGCTAAGAATGCTGTCTGAACTCTGACAAGTGGGGAGCCTGGCTAGCCCATGGAGCATAGCATTCAGCTCTAGCCTTGGTGTTTGCAAGTTACCTGTCCTTGAACTCTCACTGGTCTCCATAGTACATTGCTCCCCTCCCCTCTCCAACATGCTGCTGTCTGAAATTGCAAGCCTTTTTTCTTTCTGCAGAAGCAAGTGCCGCTTCCTTCTGATGACAAAAGGTCAAAGTTTACTCCCAGGGTAATTTACACAACACTCCTGTTGTCTTCTGGGGAAGCAAGGCTGGACCTATAAAAAGCAAGCTGAGCAAAGGCGGGGTAGAATTTCTGTGTAGAACCAAGAAGAAAATTAGATTGGGCCCCAAATGCATTACACTGACAATAAAATATCTTTTTTCAAAGGCCTGGTCTACACTGGCGGGGAGGATTGATCTAAGTTACGCAACTGCAGCTACGTGAATAACCTCGCTGAAGTCGACTTACTTAGATCTACTCACCGCGGTGTCTTCACTGCGGTGAGTCGACTGCTGATGCTCCCCCATCGACTCCGTCTGCACCTCTCGGGCCAGTGGAGTACAGAAGTCGACGGGAGAGCACTCGGGGGTCGATTTAGTGCGTCTAGACTAGACGCGATAAATTGACCCCCACTGGATCGATCGCTGCCCGCCAAGCGGGTAGGATAGACATGCCCCAAAAGACCAAAGTTGGTCTATGACAGGCCATAACTGTCACTGTTCTGTAAAAATGAGCTCAGAGTCACTGGCCATCCTAAAACTCTCAACCTTCTCTTTCATCACCTTAATTCATTTAGGTAGATTTCCTGAGGAAAGCTTCATTCTTAAAGTTGAATGTGAGTTTGGGCTCTTTCCCATTTTCCCTTAGTTGTTCACTGCAAACTGATATGCTCTAACAGTTTGTTGTCACCAAAGACAGGCTGGGCCGCAGTCAGTCATGATGTCTAATTTGTGCCAATTTATATCCGATTACATTCAGTTAGACTGAGCCCTGAATGTAGGGGCTGAAATTGTGAGCATCCGTATTGGCAGGGCGCAGGGTAAGGTTGCTTGCGCTCATTCCTCCTCCACCACCCCAGTGCACCGATCTATGGGGCAGTAGTGACCTGTCTCGTTAATTTGTGTCTAACCAGTGTCTTTCTGCTTCCCTTGAATCCTCTTTGTGTGACCCACTATTCTGGATGCCCTGGAGCCCTTTCCTCTGGCAGACCGAATGAGCAGCTCTGTTGTGGGGACTCTGGGGCTCAGTATCGCTGTGAGAATTAGTTATGTGAATCTAGCGTTTGTGAAATATACCAGAGTGACAGTTCTGGAGACTGAACTTCCCTGTATTCCCACAGAGTGTGTACAACACTACAAGCTTCCAGCGCTGGATGGCTCTGTCAGTGTGACTCAAACCTGACCTTGGTCCAAGTGAAAGATTAGATCCAAGCTGTCTTACACCAGAACTGGCTAAGGGAGTAGGAACTGCTGCAGTGTTCTAAAAGTGCATCTGAGCCTGGGTGCCAAGAGAAATAAGATTGTAGAAGCAGTCTCAGGCAAATGCTTGATGATTGGGTTATGGCCATGTTGTTAACTCTTCTGTTGTGTCTTATTATTTGCTAAGGGCTGACAATGTAAGGGCTGCTATTACACTATATTAAAAAATGGAGACAGTCCCTTATATTGAGTGAGTTACAGCAGAAAAGATAGACACAGAATAGATAAGAATGCATCAGAGAGCCAGAACGGGGAACAACCTGGATTAGGATTTAATTGTTGTTGGCTCGTTTCCCATGAAGATCGTAGAAGTACGTCTTTATGAGGGACTTGAATGTAAAGAGGGTGGTAGTTTGATGAATCCTAAGGGGATGTGTATTGTAGAGAACAAGGAGTATTTTGGCTGTGCTGCCTGTACAAATGGCAAAGGCAACTCATTATGATCCTGATTCAGCAAGATACTTAAATGTGTGCTTAACTTGAACTATATGAGTAGTAAAAAGCAACAGAGTCCTGTGGCACCTTTAAGACTAACAGATGTATTGGAGCATAAGCTTTCGTGGGTGAATGCCCACTTCGTCGGATGCTCCAATACATCTGTTAGTCTTAAAGGTGCCACAGGACTCTCTGTTGCTTTTTACAGATCCAGACTAACACGGCTACCCCTCTGATACTTGACACAGAAGTCAATGAAACTACTCGTGAGCTTAAAGTTAGGCATGTGCTCAAATAGCTTGCTGAGCTAGGGCCTAGAAATCAGTGGAAGAAGTTGCATTACTCCAGTAGACTTGGATCAGGCCCTAAATCTGTTTAACCCTTAGAGTTACTGTATTGATATCAGCTTATCACAATACTGCATTCTAGGAATAGAAAAAGTATTGGAACTTATCACAATAAGGTTAAAATCACAATAAATACTTCCTTTATAATGTAATCAATGTAGCAGCTCTCTTAGGTCCCTAATATAATGCCCCACAATTGTCTTCTGCTTCTTTGTGTCACTATTAGATCACTCATCTGCATTAAACACTTCTTGGTTTTGTTAAGAAAAATCTGTGTTTTCTCTCTGCATGTCAAGAGTGCCTTCTGGAGCTGACTGCAATTTCCAGTTAGCATAAGGAAACGTGTTGGTGAGTGCAGAATTAATTAGTTTCAGACCTGCAGTTCTCTCACTGCCAACAATTTACTTGAGACAATAGTTTGTGTGTCAGTTATACATACCCGGTGACAGCTATGCAGAGCCATTGCTCCTCAAGAGAAAGTGACCTTTGAATCAGTAGTTGGGCAAACCTGGCTTTGCAGGGAAGATCTGGAAATTTAGTAATCTATTAGTAAAAAAACCACCACAACAAAGGAAATCCTCAAAATTTAAACTCACTTCATCAGCTCTAACATGTTGCATACTTCAGACTACTGAACTGCCAGTAATCCACTTTAAAGCGTTGCAAATAAAAACACAAGCACATCTAAAGTAACAAAAGAAATATAGGATCAAATTTCTGAACAAACTGCTGTAGTCATGAGTTACCTACGCTCTGCTGTAGATCAAGCACTATTAAGCATTTTTGTGGTCTAGATTAAAAGGATTAAAGGTTTAACCTTTGTACACGCTCTCAAATAATGGCTTTGTGTGTGTTTTATGCATTAGGAAACAAACAAGAATTTCTGAATTTGTTATATAAATAAGATCTAGTAGGCTGATTCCCTCATGTAAAATGACACCTTAGAATCTAAAACCATAATAGTCTAGTGCAGTGGGTCTCAACCTGTTCTGTGCTGGGACTTCTCTCTCATCCACCTGGGAGCCCCATCTGAGCAACATGGGAAGGGCAGGGTGGTCATGACCCCCCAGATGGCTGTTTGCAATCCCACCCTAGGGATCATGGTCCGCAAGATGAGAGCCCATGATCTAACAGGAGATGTGTATTAGCACCGAAAAGAAAAACTTGTCTGGGCTATTACTAGTGTGAGCTGGAACCCTTCTCCATGTCAATCAAGCATATCGCAGCCAGTTGTAGCATTTTTAGCACCTTATGCCCTGGAACACTTCTCCTAAGCGCGTCTCCTAGTTTTACAGTTCACAAAGTAACATGCCAGCGAGTGGCAGTGGCTTTATTGGCAGTTCCGCTGCTGGGTAACACTTGCAAAAGCACTCAAGTGGCTTAGGAGCCCATTTCCCAATTTCAAAAGCACCTAAGCACCTTTCAAAAGCACCTACGTCTGCCCTATACCACTGTAGTGCAGACACTTGCTGCAGTGATGGAAGGGGTTTTTCATTGCGGTAGTAAATCCACCTTTTGAAAGGCGGTAGCTAGGTGAATGGAAGAATTCTTCCATTGACCTAGTGGATCTATACCAGGACTTAGGTTGGCTTAATTACATCTCTCAGGGGTATGAATGTTTCACGCCCCTAAGCGATGTAGCTAGGCCAATCTAAGTTTTAGGTGTAGACCAGGCCTAAGTCCTATTAACTTTCAATTGTCCTATTGACTTACACTCCTAAAGGACTCACTCTTGAATGTTTTACCCACTCTATCTTTGACTGCACTGAAACTCCTTTGGAACAGCTTCTCCAGTATGAAGCTCAGCTTTCAGAAGCTCTCAGTGTAGATATGCTCACAGCTTTTCTACACTGTCTCACAGACTATGGGAGTGTGAATAGCAATGCACACCAACTCCCCTGAATGGACACTGTGAGTGCAAACTAAAAGGTTCCTATTTCGCATTAATAATATCCTCTTTGAAGAGGACTATATTAATGCAAAGTAGGAACCTTTTAGTTCGTGTCTGCAGTGTCCATACAGAGGAGTTACAGCACAGCACTTTGGTACACACTGCTATTCACACCCCCATAGCCTGAACTGCAGGGCAGTGTAGACAAGACCTGTGTGTCTTGAGATGGGAATTCCAGGATCCAAGGAGTACCAAAAGGCTTCTCTCTTATTGTCAGTTTCCTGCCTTCACTAGAAGAGAAGAAGGATGGCTAACTCTAGTGAAACTAAAGCATGGAAAAGAATAAACAAGAGAATTCCTTTTTATACCACAAGCTAAGTTGCCAAAGCACATCAATAGATAAAACTGTAAAAACTAGACTGAGCAAATGACTTGTAACAATTTATTTGAATTTTGCCTCTTTCTGTTGACAAATGGTCTGAACATTTCAAAACTTTCTCAAATGTATTTTTTTATTCTTTAAATTTCCGTGAATAATTCTTGATCTATAAATTGTTCATGAGAAGTTCATTACAAGTCTCTGATACTCACACTGTTTTGGCTGAACGCTAGGTCATATGGCATGTTTCTGATCTCTGACTGGATGAACCAAACACTGGGAATCAGGTGGGAATACTCCCAATTACAAATCTGAAATTTGCTTTTTGGAAACATTCTGTAACATTTGCTGTTTGTATGAGTACCATTAAATGCTTTTGCTAGACTATTTGGATAAAGTCAACCCAGAAAGAGTGTAAACTCAGTCAATGAATTCATTTTAAAATCGGAGTAATATTAATGAAAACTCTTTAATATATTTGCTCACTCTCCTATAAATGTGCAAGTGCAATTGATATTTATAGATGAAATCCATATATTATATGTATATGTCTGAGTGTATAAAATGTTACATATTATGTTAAAAACACCCTAATAAAATATCTCCGTATCAAACTAAGAACCAAACGAGCATTTTGTTTGCCGTTCTTTTTTGTTAAAATGAATTATTGATGGATTTTTTTTGCATGTCCAGCAAGAGATTCAAAATTTTTGTTCGGATAAACAATCTCATATTTCTTATGTGGGCATAACTGTCTCCATTGCCCATTACAGCAGAATTTAGATGCTGTACACATAATTACTATGCTCAGTTTCTGTCTGTAAGGAGTATTCTCTCCACCCAACCCTTGTTCCACTGATTCCTGAAGTGGATATTTTCTTTGGATGCCTGTCTTTGAGAAGGGCAGTGAGGCCAGAAATCAGGACCAGGGTGTGTGTGACTTGCTTAATGGGTGGCCCCACAGACCACCTGGTAGAATCCCATGCCTGACAAGTTTGTCTAAGGTGTGTCACTGATGATTGCTGAGGAATTTCCTCCATTTCCAGTGACTTGACTTCATTAGGTATTTTTGCCTGAGCAAGGATCCCAGGGTCAAATGCATAAAATATAATTGAGGGAGAGGGATTATTTTACAGAGACAACTTTCTATTACAATGTGCCGTCTGCTAGTGGTTTCCCCCAGCTGATTGCATTCACCTGTTCAAGTGCCAGTAAAATGTTAGTCCCCCAAGAGTTCCTCCATGTTGACTGCACTGGGTTACATGGCACATGTTGGAAATATCCGGGGGGAGGGAGTCCTTTGGCTATTGTCAGGAGGCTTCACAGTTTCTGAAACATCTTGACTTTCCCAATATAAATCTTAAAATACATTATTGGCATAACAAGGTTTCCAAAAGACACTCTTCATTTGCATAACCTACTAACACGAACCTGTGTCAAACAGCACCTACGCCTCACTGTTAGATTTAAAGGTCGCTTATTTTAAATCAAAATAACCATCCAAGAGAGAGGAGTTATAGCTTCCTCCTTTGGGTCGCCCACTCCTTGTGTAAGTGTGAGATTTTCAAAACAACCTAAGTGAGTTAAGTGCACAAGTCCCATTGACTTTCAGTGAGACTTGAGCTCCTAACTCACTTAGGCTGTTCTGAAAATCCCCCTCCTTAAATTGGATCCAGGACTGCCTTTAATTTTTGTCTTCTACAGTGCTGAGCATATTGAGGCTTAACACTGGAGAGAAGCAGTCACATAAAATACATAGCCCTGGAGTGTACCAGCTCTGTACTCTTACATGCACTAATATTAACACATCAAGTATTGTTTTTTAAAAGAAAAAACAAACTTAAACCATTGTTTGGTGTAACCAAAAAATCCTTAGTAAATCAGTCCATCGAGCCCTCACTTTGTAAGCGCGGGGCTGTTGTACTGATTAGTGTTAAACAGAACAATATGATTGCTGGCAAACTCTTGTTCTCCAGTGGAAGTCTATCATGTAGCTTTAGTACCCTTGAGAGAGAGATTTGCTATACTGAGAGAGAGTCTCTGAGAACTGTACAGTGAGTGGATGGGTTCAGTTCGGGATGTTAATGTTCAGATGCAGATGCAGTTCTGTGCTCACTGAACTACCTTTGTTTATAAAGGTGATTTTATTTATTTATTTTTGATTGCTCAGAACAAGTTTACAAAACACAGGAAGGAACTGCAAGGGGCTAGTGAAAGAGATGTTGCTGAATGGCAGATGGTGGCATCTAAATTCTTTTCCATCCACCCTAAATTGCAGTAATTAAAGGGCAAAAATCTTTTCTCCCCTCCATCTTATCATGCTGGAGGAAAAGAGTACACTACTGAGCAGCAAGGTCCCCAGAAGGGGCAGCATACAGCTGTAGAGGGTACACTTTTCCCCTGAGTGGAAGTCTTTCTGTATAAACATGACAGGCATCTTTGGTTTATTTTTCTGGGCTATGGAAAGAGGGAGCGGCCATTCTAGTCTCCAGTTTCAACAATCAACTGGAAAATATCTGCATGGAAGTTAATAATGCTGCAAGGAACAACCACTTGCCCACAGAAATGGCTATCAGAGGGGAAGAGGGCCCTGGGCAGCTGCAATTGGAGAGTCAGTGGGCAGCACAGCCAGATTGATCCCTACAAGGAATGAATCAATGAAAAAGTTCATGAATTAAAAAGCCAAAACCAGAAGACCTTTTGCTGTACACCCTGCTGTACACAAGTCTTAACCTCCCATGAATGTTTTTCAGGTGGAATTTCCTTAGTTTTAAAAATAATCCCGGTTGGGGCCTGAATGGTATGGAGGTGGCATTCTCTCTCCACACCTCTTCCTTCTGACTTCAGGAGGTCTTCAGGAAGGGAACCTAATGTACACCTCCCGCCATTCCTTGGAGTTGTAGAGCACCTCTTCTTCAGTAAAAGCACCAACCCCCCTGGGGAGTATCGTCAGCCTGGTCCCACCCATCTATAGACTTCAGAGGTTCACGGCTTCCTTATGAAACCAAAACAGTTTGTGTCTCTCCACCCTCAAATCAGTCTTAAGAAACTCTTCAGAGCCTATGGTGGTACTCCTGAAAATGGGCTTCCTGTTGCCAACCACTTATGAGACTTGTCGTGGGAGACCACCTACACCTCACAACCTACAGATTCTTGGGGGGATGGATGATCCTATTTAGGCTCATTGGGATCTGCTGTGTGTCATAGGGCTCCCACTGGGTAGGGGTGATTGTGAGGGACCTGTCTAGCCTATCAAGGCTTGTGGAGAGCCTTGTAGGGTTTGTGGTAGGGTGTTGGGATTAGAGGAGCCCAGGAGACTCTTAAGATTTGTGGGGTATGTTGACTCTCTGACGTATGCAGGAGGGGTTGAATGCACCCGTTCTGCTCTCTCTCACTCAGCTGCCCTTTTTCTCCTGTCTTTACTACAGACTAAGTTTTTCTTTTTCTTTTCTCTTCTCTTCTCTCTTCTTTTCTTTTGAAATGCTTAGATCTTGTTTAACAGCTTGCTGGAGCAAATTATCCCTCACGGTGTTACTAATCAATACATATGAATGGCTCAAGTCTTGATAGCAACCAGTTAGAACTTGGTTGTGGGCACTAGAGCAGCACCTCGTGAATGGCGTGTCGTTTTTCTTCTGCTTTCCTCATACTTACTACCAAGTGGCAAAAGACCCTTTGACTTCTGATTCCTCTGCCCCCTCTTTATATTTTTAGGGTATCATAATTAGGATTCCGTTGTCTGATTCTCTTCAAATTTTGTAGAAAAATACTGTTTGTCCTCAGACCTAATCTGCCCACTTTCCAGCTGGTTTTACTCTTGTGCGGCCACAAAGTAGGGCTCATAACAAACTCCTGTTGCGACTTAACTGTGGAGTGGCTGCCACTACTGCAGAGTAGTGATAAGGTGAGCTGCACTGCCATGAGGGTCGTGAATATGGAGCAGTGTGGAGGCTCCATAGAGGCCTCAAGGTTTGGGACTCGGCAGATTTGTGCAAGCTGTGAAGTTGCAAAGCCCTCCTCTGTGAGAAGGCTGTCTAGTTATCTAGGTGATTTGTCTCACTGAAGGTTTTCAAGCAGTTCCCCACTCCACCCCTCTCCTTTGGGTATCTGCGTGGGGAGAGGGCATTTGTCCCAGGTCCAGGAGAGCGAGAGAGTTTGCTTTTTCTCGTTTTTATTGGAATCGGATTATCAATCTGGTCAGGTTAAAATCCTGGAAATCAAGTTTCCAAGGGTGGTGTCCGTGATTGGGTTTCTCAGAGGGCTCCTGAGAGTGAGCCAGTCGCTGACTAGGGCTACTGTCTCCTCAGCACAGAGAAAGTAACTTGCTTCCATGACGTGGAATCCCATGCTTGCATTTTCTTTGGAGAGTCAGTAAATCTAAGCTGCAGTTCTCCCTGTTGGTGAGTCACCCAGGTGTGGACTCTCCTCCTTTCCTGCTAAGCCCAGCATTGCTGCTCTGCAGGGGTGTGTTGCCAGAGGAATTCTGCAGAGGGACTGCCTTGACCCCTGCTGGCAGTCAATAGGGGGACTCTGTTGGTCCTGAAACTGGTGCGGAGGGTTTTGCGAGGGTGGGTCAGAGGAGGGGATGTGGTGCAGGGGGCGGGCAGGGGAGGCTTGTGAATTTGAGCTTGCTTAGCCCTGGTGGAGGTTCCTATACAAAGCTGTACTTCCCAGGCTTGGCACAGAGAGGGGTGCATAAACGTCACCCTAAATGAGAATCTAGTACCGTCCAAAGCACAGCCACGTGGAAAGTGACGGATGCTTCAAGGCCGCTTGTGAAGGTCAATTAGTTTTTTAGCCAATAACACTGTCCATCCATCCTCTCGCTTCTCACTTATCTTCTGAAAAATTTCAGCAGGGCTGCACTTAGCAGCAAAGGCTTTTCCCTGCTCTCCGGGCCCTTATCTAGTTTCCATGTTTCCTGAAGAAAGCAGAGCACTCATGAAAATGGGTACCAGTAGCACTGGTTGAGATAGAAATTGTGTGGGTAAGCACTCTGCAAGTTTTCCCACCCTGAGTATTTTTGTCTTGGCTCTCTAGCACAGAGC
The DNA here is from genome assembly GCF_028017835.1 of Emys orbicularis. Taxonomy (NCBI): domain Eukaryota; kingdom Metazoa; phylum Chordata; order Testudines; family Emydidae; genus Emys; species Emys orbicularis. Next base: position 22,797,600 of record NC_088688.1, on the reverse strand, counting down.
TTGCTAATGGGGGTTGAGCTGTGCCAGAATGTCTGGTGGTTTTGTGATGTGTATGGACAGGAACTGCAATAGACCACCAACCTCATTTTTTCTTGAGATCTCTCCAGGATTTAAGCCCAGCGATGAAGGCAAGTGCAGTAACCCTTCCCAACACACATGGTATTCATCCTTTACATGTATTTATAGAAAAGCTGAGCCTTTTTCCTGCTGACATCATTTAAGATTTTGGAAGGAGGACAGAGAGATAAATAAAAGGCTGTGGAAGATAACATTAGTTATCTTCTCCCCACACTCTGAGTAGGTGTCCCTCTTCTTCTGTTTTCAAGCAACTCTGCCCAGCACAGATGGAGCCGTCATTTGCATCTGAGCTCTTTTGTATTTCATCTGATTTAGGCATTGATCCTAGAAACACGTACATAACATTTCGCACAGAAATAAGTATTTGCAGGATTGGGGCCTCAGATTGTAAAATTGTTGGGCCGGGGTAGTGTGTTTGTGTGTACAGCACTATGCACAATGATAATGTTCAAAAAGATCATTATTCCAGCAGAGGTAAAGTGCTACTTCATTTAGAACTTGGTGCTTGAATAACTCCAGCAGAGCACATTCATGTGAACAAAGGTTTATAATTGCCTTCTAGACATGGAGTATATTATAATCATCTTTCTTACTGTTCTTACTAACAATCTGTTGGTTTGTCTCTGGATTTTTACTTCACTGGCAGTAGCTGTTTCGTTGGCGGCTGGGAATAGATTTTGTACATTTTTGAGTGTGTGTTAACTTTTGTATTTGTACCTACTTACTGCAGTAGACTCCCAAAGACCATTTAATAGCCGATTAAACAAGTTCAAACAATATTTTATTGTATATACCCTAAACTACATTTACAGAACATGAAGGGTGTAACAGACCATGTTAAGGACCACCACAAAAGAAAGCATTTGTTCTGGAAAAAATAAGACCAGGAAACTACAGTAGATATGCAAGCTGCATATCTTTTATCTGCCTTCTGTAATATAAACACAGAGCAGTGTGTACATTTTAAAAAACAAAACTCCCCCTACTAACCCAAAACACTGCATTGCGTGCACAATTCTTCCCCTAGATAGAGGATAAGAGAGAATGAACCAAAGGGGACAGATGTTACTTATGTCACTTACTGCGCTACTGGAAGAATCTTAAACACTCCAGTGATGAGGGCAGTATAAGAACCTATATAGAACAGATTAGACAGACAAAGCCAGGAAGTTCAAAGCTGAAAGGAAATGAACGGTTGAGGCCCAAAATTTGACCTACCGTACCGCTATCCTTTCCCACTTCTTGTAATCTATTGATAAAGTCCATCCTACTGTTGTTCCCTGATCTTATTCTTTTCAGAACAAATGCTTTCTTTTTATTCCCCTCCCCCCCCCCCCCAAAAAACTTTAAGCAACAAAATGCTGTCAACCCTACACTAGCCCCCACAGTAACAAAAGTGGGCACCTCCAGGGCAGAATGCTCTTGTTGAGAAAGCCGATCTTGGTTCAGATTTATAGGGAATTATTTTAAAGTTTTATAAAGAGTTTTAAAAGCTGACAGGTATTTACGTGAAAAATATTAAATACACAGAAAAGGGCAAGATAAGGACAAAAATGGTGACTTAACTTCACATTGTGGCTACTTCTTGGAAATTCTCCAACACAAAGGGTATAATGGAATCCGGCCCAGTGCTCTTCTTCCAGTCCAGGAGCACCCTCGTGTGCTGTAAGGAGGAGGGTGGAGCTCCCCTGGGAGTACAAATGAGAGTTCAGAATCCTGAGAGGGAGGAGTCCGGAACCCAGCGTCCAGAGTGGGAGCTCAAAATGAGAGCAGAGCAGGGATAAGCGCTTCAGGGAGGGGATGCCCCTGAAGGAGGGAGCAGCAAGAGTTCCTTAATGAGCAGCCGGAGCAGTGCTGAAGTCAGTCAGGGTCACCTACAAACTTCCCCAGGCCAGAGATGCTGAAGGCTGAGAGCAGCAGAGGGAGATGCCTGTTGGCTCTGAGCTGGAGAGCTGAAGCAGGAAGGCCAGAGAAAGCTGAGGAATGATGGAGGGGTGAGACTGCCGACGTCTCCAGGCAAGAACTCGAATCATAGGGGGGAAGGAGGCAGGGCAGAGAATTCCCCATCTTGAGGGGCTGAAGTGAGGTATGGGGAGAGATGCCAGATCCATCCCTAGCTGCTGGGGTGTGGTGAGAGATGCTGGAGCCGTGCTTGGTATTGGACTGTTGGGATGAATGTATTGTTTGGACTGTGCTGGGGGGATTCTGGCTTATGGCAGTGGGACTTTTGGTAATAAATTAACCCTTCAAAAAAGGTTATTTATATACTTCAAAAGCTGTACTGAGTTTATTTGAGGAATGAGGGAAGCTGAGGCGAGGGGCTGCTTGCACGGCCATTCTGAGGCCACCAGGGAGCATCTGGAAGGCAGCCATATTTTCACAAAGGGACATGTTTTTATGAACAGAAATGATTGGTTGTATACTAATGTAATTATGTTTTTTTACATGATATTGTATATGAGATTATACTATTTTTCTTTCCCTGGCAACAAATCCTCCATGAACGTATCTAATTCTTTTCTGAACCTAGTTATAGTTTTGGCCTTCACAACTTCCCCTGGCAATGAGTTCCACAAGTTGACTGTACGCTGTCTGAAGAAGTACTTCCTTTTGTTTGTTTTAAACCTGCTGCCTATTAATTTCATTGGGTGACTCCTGGTCCCTGTTATGTGAAGGGGTAAATAATAGTTCATTATTCACTTTCTCTCCAGACCATTCATGACTTTATAGGCCTCTATCATATGTCCCCTCAATCGTCTCTTTTCCAAATTGAACTGTCAGTCTTTTTGATCTTGCCTCACATGGAAGGTCTTCCATGCCCTTAATAATTTTATTGCCCTTCTCTGTACCTTTTCCACTTCTAAATATAACTTTTTTTTTTTTTTAGATGGGGTAACAAGAACTGCAGGCAGTATTCAGGGCGTGGTGGGTGCACCATGGATTTATATAGTGGCATTATGATATTTACTGTCTTTTTATCTATCCCTTTCCTAATGGTTCCTAACATTTTGTTTGACTGCAGCTGCACATTGAGTGGATGTTTTCAGAGAACTATCCACAATGACTCCAATATCTCTTTCTTGAGTGATAACAGCTAATTTAGACCCCCATCATTTTGTATGTATAGTTTGATAATGTTTTCCAATGTGCATTGCTTAGCATTTGTCAACACTTGAATTTCATCTGCCATTTTATTGCTCAGTCACCCAGTTTTGTGAGATCCCTTTGTAACGCTTCTATCTGCCTTGGACTTAACTATTTTGAGTAATTTTGTATCATCTGCAAACTTTGCCATCTCACTGTTTAACCCTTTTTCCAGATCATTTATGAATATGTTGAACAGCACCAGTCCCAGTACAGATCCTTGTGAAATCCTGTTATTTATCCTCTCCATTCTGAAAACTGACCATTTACTCGTGCCCTTTGTTTCCAGTCTTTTTAACCAGTTACTGATCCATTAGAGAACCTTCCCTCTTATCCTATGACTGCTTACTTTGCTTAAGAGCCTTTGGTGAAGGACCTTCTGTTCCCTTCAGATGACCATAGACAGTTCCAAGAATTATTGTGCGGGATGGCAGAGGAACTCCAGATCTTCCTGGAAGAGGTCCAGGACCCTCAGTGCAAACTCTTGGATAGCCTAAAAACCACCAGATCCAGTTGAATAGCACTTCCAGTTAATGAAGCTACAGTGGAGTCACATCATAGGCACATTTAACTTACGCAATTTTAACTATATGCACTCGGCAAAACAAAACAAAAAAAAGAGAAAAATAACAATTCAAATACTGTACCTGTAGTGCGGGCGATTCCGCCCGCCATTCCACTCAATGAGCGTTTGACTATATGCGATTTTCGCCTTACACGCTGACTTCAGAACCTAACCCCCGCGTAAGATGCAACTCCCCTGTATTCTGGAACCTGCAGTCTGGCATACACCAGCCATGTGCGCGCCTCTCCGCAAGAGGGCAGAGAAAAGCTGTTTCATTCCTGCCAAAAGAATGGAATTTCTCTTTACTCACCCTGCACCAAACTCTCCAATCGTACAGGCTGCCAGGGAGAGATCTAGATGACAACGTCCAAAATCCACTCCTCCTGACAAGTCTAAATGTCTAGACTTGTTGGCTTCAGGTGACATTGTTGCAGGAAATACTTCTACGTGACATTTTCAGGGCAGCTATGTGGAGTTCCAGCCACATGATCATGAGACACTATGCTCTAGTCCAGGATTTTTCCACTGTTGCATCCTTTGGGACAGCTGTCCTCCAAGAGGCTCTGCCATCTGTATCCTTGCACTTTCCTCCTACTTGAGTCCTGTCTGTCAGTCACCCGCAATGGAATACACATAGGGACCAGCACTCGAAGAAGAACAGAAAGTTACTTATCTCATGGTAACTGGAGATTCTTCGAGATGTGCGATCCCTATCTATATTCCACTACCTGCCCTCCTTCGCCTGTGGTTCAGTTCATAATTGGATTCATGGTAGAGAAAGAAGTGGAGAAGAGGTTGGTCTGCTCCGCCCTCATGCCTTTGGTTGGAAACATGAGTTGGGCAAGGGCGCATGAGTGGGCCAAACGGACACTGTTTGCAAGAATTCTCCAACACCAGGTGCATAGAGCATTGACCGTCCCCCCCCCCCCCCCAGTAGACTATAGATAAGAATCTCACATCTTGAAGAACTTCCAGTTATTATAAGGTAAGTAACTTTTTTTTTTTCCTCTTCCTAGATGTTCTTTAATGGAATGAGGTAAAATCAAATTTTACATTTCATACACTCAAAGAGCCAAATTGATCATTAGTATAATTCCATTAAGGCAAAGTTATGCAGTCGATGGAATAATTTATGGGAAGAATTTGGCCCCAAACCATTTACAAAGTAACTAGCAAATTAGGTACTACTCATACGGTGACCGCACTGGGAACTAATGTACTGCAGCCATCTTGATATCAATAACAGATTGTACACAGCCTTGGACAGTAGAATCTCCTTCACTGATGAAAGGAATATTAGTCAGAACTTTGAGGTTATTTTCCTGCTCTTTTTAGAAGCGTCACACATTCTATCCTGGATACTCAGCCAAGACTTTGGACCTATATTAGTATAGCAACCACACTGGTGGTATCGTTTTGCAGCGTCAGCAGAGAGTGCAAGTTGTGGTATGGAACATCAACACACAGCTGTCTGCTCCAGAGGTAAGAGTGTACTTAACTTGTACCGACAACGTACCTACCTTGCCTTATGGATTAATTAATGAAATATGTTTCCCTGGATTACACAATGATATTTATGCATAATGGCTCATTGCGACTATGTAGAACAAATGTTTTGAACTGGAAAGTGAAATAACAAGAACACAGAGGTAATAGAATTAGATGGTTTTTTCCTTCCCCACCACAATGGTGTAATTACTGAGTCCCTCCCAGTCTGACAACTGTGTTCTGCTAGAGCTATCAAAGGAACTATCAACTACGGTGTACTAAATGCAACATGGCAGCTTTCCACAGCAGAGTGAAAAAGCAAATCTGATAAACAAGGCAATAACCATTAAGATGAATTCCTGGTTTCATTCTGTGTGTCTGCTCGCTGCTTGACGTGACATTAGTGAAAAACACCCACTCTAATTGGCCAGGGTCCATGTTCTTTAAATTTGAAATGTTTATTAAGCCTGATTCTATTACTAGTTGCATATTTTAGTCTTAAAGGGAACCCACGTTAGTTTCCAGAGATGGGTTTTCATGCAGTTATTTCGATTTTTTTCTTTTCACGTGGGAGTGGGTAACTGAAAAAATCTAAAGACTAAGACTAAAATATAATTCTCTGAGAACCATTCCATTATAGCAGAGGATCACATTCTTGTTAGTTTGATCCAGAGGTGCTTAGCACCCATTGGCTCTCATTAATCTCATCAGAATTGTGCCTTCTAATGCTTGGATTCTACGAAAATTGTGATTAACGAGTGAACTAACTAATTAAGTGCTGCATAGTGTAAATTATTCTTGAAGTAATTTTTTTTTTTAAAACAAAAGGCATAATCATTTATCTGCATAAAGGGCTTTGCAAAAAGCACAATGTTGGAACACACAAATACAAAACCACAAAACTGGAAATGATCCAGTTAGGGTACCAGCGTACGCTTACCAAAGCATGTAGACTATTGCTCCTGTGCACAGTAAGCCATACAAAATGGCACCATTTTTCTTCTGCAAGGACATCTTGAGGCAAACCTGTTTAGACAAGTTTTCATCACATCAATTTCCACCATAAAAGCATTTGAAAATTCACCAGTGTAAAAGGATTAACTGGGGATAATCAATTTTGCTCTGATAAGAGCAGAGCTGATCAACTGCCTGCTGCCTTGCATCTGAAGGCGGTAACTGACAGCTTGCACTAGATGTGTCTGACTTTTTAGGACCCTAGGACAGCTTCTGCAAGCAGATAAAATTAAATTAAGCCTGACAAACCATCTTCCTGTTGAAATATGGAGATGTTCTCCATATGTCTATTCCAGGGTTTGAATATAGGATTTTGGAGATAGACTAATGCAATAGTCTGAACTATTTTCTTCATGAAGAGTGCTAATTAAACTGACAACGTACTTCTTAAAAGTTCTGTGCATGTAGGTGCTCAGTTACTTGAGGGGACATGTACACTATGGAGACTACAGTGGCATAGCAACATTGAAACCTACACCAATGAAAGCATTTTTTCTATCCGAGTAGGAACACCGCCTCCCCGAGAGACTGTAGCTATGTCAATAGAGACCGCCTTCCGTTGACGTTGCGGCTGTACTGGGGGTTAGGTCAGCTATGTCAGTCCGGAGTGTTCGTACCGATGTAGCTATGTTGACCTAATTTTTAAGTGTAGACCTGGCCTGAGTTTTCAGGAAAGAGAAGTAGGTATTGTATTGCTTGCTTCCATATGAAGAAGCATAATTATTTATGCCATGTCACATAATGGTGGAGGTAAGGTTACATAATGACAACGGAGGCCAGTTTAATTGATAAATGGAATACCATATTTAATTTCAATACATTTCAATACATAGGCTGCTGCTGGTGCATTGATACCACTGCAGACTCTGCTGACTGATATTGTCTCCCTGTTTACTTGTCATCCCCCCTCACCCTATTTGTCTCAAGCTGTTGTCTATTGTCTTATGCTAGTTTGTAAGCTCTCTGAGGCAGGGGCCATCTTTTTGTTTTGTGTTTGTACAGCACTTAGCGCAACAGGGTCTTGGGGCATGACTGGGTGGGGCTCCTTTGCGCTGTGGTAGTATAAATAATATTCTAGCCAATATACATAGGTGGACAGGCAGAAATGTTCCAAGCTTGTAAGAGAAGAAATGAGAACGTATCTTTGACTTATGCACTCCTTCAAGAAATCAACTTGTAACTTTTGCTACTTTGCAGAAGGCCTGTTTTGGCTGGATGACTTCTTAAGTAATTGGCTAAGCTTGTGAAGGCCTTACACTCTACCTGATGGCATTTCTGCGTTTGACTGGGGGAGATTGGAGGACCCTGGTAAGGGGGGAAGGGAGAATGGAGGGGCATGAGGGGAAACAGGAATGGTGGCACACACGGAGCCGCTTCAGGGGGTGTGAGAGAGAGAGAGAATGCAAGACCCAGGAATGGGGAGAGAGGGTGTTGAGGGGACAGAATCCCTGGTTGGGGGTAGATTGGGGGAAGGAGAGAATAGGGGGAACACAGAGCCCTTGCCTTGGGGTAGGAAGGAGGAATAGAGGGCATGAGGGGAAGTGTGAATTGGGTCACACCCAGAGCTATTGGAGTGGGGGGAGAATGGGAGACCCTAGTATGGGAGGAGGAGGGACCACAGGGCAAACAGAACCCCTGCTGGGGAGGAGACTAGGGGAGTTGCAGGGAGGGTGGCACACAGGGAGCTGGTGGGGAGAATGGAGGGATACAGGAACCCCTGGAGTATGCAGTGAGCTCGGCCTGTGCAAGCTACAGAGTGCATGTGACCTAGTGCTACATTATGTGACTTTATACACAGCATATGGATGTTTTAAAAGCTGAGGATCCAACAGGCATTTAAATTTTTATTGTATATGATGCTTTCAATTGGAGAGTAAAGTGAAACTAATCAAGCTTAAAGAACAAAGATTATAGAGTCCGAATAGTTGTTAGAAAACTTGTCTGTCATATTTTTAACAGGGTTTGAATTGAGAGGAGTTCTTAACCTTCCTTCTGGCCTCTGCTTGATGCAAGTTTCCAAAAGTTGGCGGGGGATAGAGGGGGAGAGAGAGCATTACTCTGGAGAACTAACTCTTTTAGTCAGAGTTGAGATTCCCCTCCCCACCTCCCCCCCATCTGCCTGGCTCTAGACTTTCAAGTTAATGAAATCTATAAAATGATGTGGCCTGAAGTGTCAAACACATCCTAAATTTATCTTAAAAAATATACAGACCTGCAATGGGTGGATCATTAGATGACACTTGATAAATCCTTTCAATTGATCATATCAAATTGAGAACCAGTCAGGAAAAGAATGGCCTTTTACAAGAGGTGCAGACTAGAGATTTTGAGACTGAAAAATGGCTATGGGCAAATGTGTCCCTTTTCCCTTGCCCATTGCTTTGGTGACCTGTTTTCCTGGAAATGTGATGTTGATTATTGCTGATTTGGCCTATATAATTCTATAGCCTTGTAGCTAGTGATAGATATTCATATATCTGCAAATGGGCCTGATGTGTAGCTGAAATTCATCTTGAAGGCTTCGTTCTCCCCATCTCCTACCCTAAGGCTATAAATTCTTCTTGAGTACCACAGTGTGTGTTGAGTTACAGCAGAGAAAGCTGGAATTGATTAGCAGGCTGACTTTATGCAACTTTCATCAAAAACTTCTGGATACTGGAGAAATTGTAGACAAGGTATCATTAGAGGTTTAGGGTTTGATTGCTGAAGGTGTAGTTTATTAACTAATGTGTACCTTTCTTCTATTCCTTTCATTGCTTTGAATTTTTGGAAGAAACATGACCACAAAGAGTGATTCAACAGGGGGGTCTGTAATTTGTATTTTGTTTCAAAGTATTGATCCAGCAAAAGGCTGCTAAACTGAGTGGAGTGTAACTTTTTAAGCAGAATATTGGCTCAACAAAAAGGATAATAATGTCTGTCTTTATTTCCGTTCAATATTTATAACTCAATTTAGTGCTTATAAAAGTGGCTTCAGTCACTTTCAAGCTTTCTCACGTGATGGGATGGATTAGTGTCTTCGTCTCAGGGCTGAAAAGACTCCCTGCAACCACACAATTAGATCCCACCAGCGTCAACTCCATCCTTCCTAGGTAAATAAAACTAAGGTTCTGTCTGGTCCCCGCAAACATGTAAGATCTCATGGCAGTTTCATCAGAATAGTGGGTTTAAAGATCGTTCACCTAACTCTGTGTTGAGCACAAATATTTGATTACCTCTATGAAGATCCTTGACTTATTTCAAGCCGTTTGTTGATTAAGGGGTTAACATTCAGTAGGGCGTTGTCAGCAACTGGGGGTTGGCTTTAGTATCTATGTATAGGCAGCAGGCTGGAAGTGCCTTTTCTGTTTGTCCTGTCTGCAGCCATCACATAAGGGGTAACATTACAGGGAATGGGGACAATTTAAAGTTCCTTTGTGAGCTATAGTTTGGCAATTGAAAATATATGCTTCACCAAGCGCAAGTTATTGTCCTCCTGTAGGACTTTGTTAAACAGATTTTAAATCAGTGGAAGGAAGGAAAGGGAACTGAGTAAGTTACATTCCACCACAGTCTGATGTTTCACAGCTAGTACATTCAGATGTATATTGGGAAGTCCTGAACCAGGATTAAGACATATGTATTATTGTGAGGATAAAAGGCCATGATCCTGCATCCTTGCTTCAGCATGGAGTTCACTGCAGGATCAGAGCCATAGTAAGTCCTTAGGAGTTTACAGTGCTTTTCATCTGCAAGGGAAAAACCGGAACTAACTAATCTTCATGATGCTGCTGGGAGGTAGGTGTTAACTCCATTGTGAAGATGGAGAAACTGAGGCAAAATGGATCAGTCACTTGCCCAAGGCCAGAAAAGGTGTTTGGTGTCAAAGCAAGGATTGGAATGCAGTTAAGGACAGCAGGATCAGGCCTGATATCCTGGAACTCCAGGCACATGAAAAAAGAGGAGAGTATGCTGTCAGTATAAGAATTAAACAATAATTGAAAAGTTCCCATAAATGAAACATAAACCCATCTGGCTCACCCATTTCAGGAATACATGTGACACATTCCCATCTGGAAACCACATTAGACACAGCATCCATGCACTGAAGTATTACTTAATGGGAAGAAAATCTAAAAGGCTGAAAATCAAAACAGAGAAATAAGTATTTCATCATAACAAACTCTGAGTGTAAATCAAGCCAGAGAATCCAGCCTGCACCTCAGACCCATAGGGTACTCAGAGGCATTGTAAACTTGTCTCTTAACTTTCTGTAAATTGACTGGCTTCCCCCAGCAGCCAGAATAATAACTCTTTGCTTTCAAACTCTAGCTGCACCTTTCACTGAGCTGAGAGCTGTGAACTACAGCCTCACATCGTGCTATTGACTTGCACTCTAAAATTATATTCCTACTCTTCATTAGAGCAGAACAAATGGCAATTCCTCACCTCCTTCAGCGATAAGGATTTCTTAGGTGCTGAACACATATCTCCCACTTGGCTAATTAATGTCTCTCTAACTGGTTTGTGGTGATGTAAGTGATGACAGCAACACAGCCTGCCTGGAGCTCCTGCTATAGTAGATACCAAGCGTAGTGGCTTTGATGCCCTTCCCTAACCCCCATAACTTCTAACTTCTACAGTGCCCCGGTGTGTGCTAGGCACCCTTCCGACAATTGTGATCCAATCCGTAATCCGCTTAGCCAAGAAACTTACTTGGGTCTCTAGGTTCTCTCTCTTCTTGTTTTTTTGTTTTGTTTTGGTTTTTTTAAGCTGACCTCAAATTTCTAAGGCCTGGTCTACACTACTGTAACTGGGGTCCCAGTGGGGCCAGCTGTGGTCACTCAATTAGGGTGAACTGCAAAGAATGGGGCAGCCAAACTCCAAAAAGCTGGTGGATATTCCAATACTTAGATTTACCAAGCCAGCATAAAACAGCTTCTTTATTACCTTACTGGTTACTCAGTTCCCTTAAAGCAGCCCAGCCTCTGGCCTCCATCCAGGTACCCAGGTCAAATATGATGATTTCTGAAAATCTTCAGAGGGTCCTGTGGCACCTTTAAGACTAACAGAAGTATTGGGAGCATAAGCTTTCGTGGGTAAGAACCTCACTTCTTCAGATGCAAGTAATGGAAATCTCCAGAGGCAGGTATAAATCAGTGTGGAGATAACGAGGTTAGTTCAATCAGGGAGGGTGAGGTGCTCTGCTAGCAGTAGAGGTGTGAACACCAAGGGAGGAGAAACTGCTTCTGTAGTTGGATAGCCATTCACAGTCTTTGTTTAATCCTGATCTGATGGTGTCAAATTTGCAAATGAACTGGAGCTCAGCAGTTTCTCTTTGGAGTCTGGTCCTGAAGTTTTTTTGCTGTAAGATGGCTACCTTAACATCTGCTATTGTGTGGCCAGGGAGGTTAAAGTGTTCTCCTACAGGTTTTTGTATATTGCCATTCCTGATATCTGACTTGTGTCCATTTATCCTCTTGCGTAGTGACTGTCCAGTTTGGCCAATGTACATAGCAGAGGGGCATTGCTGGCACATGATGGCATATATAACATTGGTGGACGTGCAGGTGAATGAGCCGGTGATGTTGTAGCTGATCTGGTTAGGTCCTGTGATAGTGCTGCTGGTGTAGATATGTGGGCAGAGTTGGCATCGAGGTTTGTTGCATGGGTTGGTTCCTGAGTTAGAGTTGTTATGGTGCGGTGCGTGGTTGCTGGTGAGAATATGCTTAAGGTTGGCAGGTTGTCTGTGGGCGAGGACAGGCCTGCCTCCCAAGGTCTGTGAAAGTGAGGGGTCATTGTCCAGGATGGGTTGTAGATCACTGATGATGCGTTGGAGAGGTTTAAGCTGAGGGCTGTAGGTGATGGCCAGTGGAGTTCTGTTGGTTTCTTTTTTGGGCCTGTCTTGTAGCAGGAGGCTTCTGGGTACACGTCTGGCTCTGTTGATTTGTTCCTTTATTTCCTTGTGTGGGTATCGTAGTTTTGAGAATGCTTGGTGAAGATCTTGTAGGTGTTGGTCTCTGTCTGAGGGGTTGGAGCAGATGCGGTTGTACCTCAGTGCTTGGCTGTAAACGATGGATCGTGTGGTGTGTCCGGGGTGGAAGCTGGAGGCATGAAGGTAGGCATAGCGGTCGGTGGGTTTTCGGTATAGGGTGGTGTTAACGTGGCCATTGCTTATTTGTACTGTGGTGTCCAGGAAGTGGACCTCCCGTGTAGATTGGTCCAGGCTGAGGTTGATGGTGGGGTGGAAGCTGTTGAAATCATGGTGGAATTCTTCCAGGGTCTCCTTCCCATGGGTCCAGATGATGAAGATGTCATCAATGTAGCGTAGGTAGAGAAGGGGCGTGAGTGGACGAGAGCTGAGGAAGCGTTGTTCCAGGTCAGCCATAAAGATGTTGGCATATTGTGGGGCCATGCGGGTGCCCATAGCGGTGCCACTGGTCTGGAGGTATATATTGTCACCAAATTTGAAATAATTGTGCGTGAGGATAAAGTCACAGAGCTCGGCAATAAGTTGTGCTGTGTCATCATCAGGGATACTGTTCCTGACAGCTTGTATTCCATCTGTGTGTGGGATGTTTGTGTAGAGAGCCTCTACATCCATGGTGGCTAGGATGGTGTTTTCTGGGAGGTCACCAATGCATTGTAGTTTTCTCAGGAAATCTGTGGTGTCACGGAGATAGCTGGGAGTGCTGGTGGCGTAGGGTCTGAGTAGGGAGTCCACATATCCAGACAGTCCTTCAGTGAGAGTGCCAATGCCCGAGATGATGGGGCGTCCAGGATTTCCAGGTTTGTGGATCTTGGGTAGTAGATAGAATAACCCCGGTCGGGGCTCTAAGGGTATGTTGATTTGTTCCTGTGTTAGTGTAGGGAGTGTCCTGAGTAGATGGTGCAGTTTCTTAGTGTATTCCTCAGTGGGATCTGAGGAAAGTGGCCTGTAGAATTTGGTATTGGAGAGTTGTCTGGCGGCCTCCTTCTGGTAGTCAGACCTGTTCATGATGACAACAGCACCTCCTTTATCAGCCTCTTTGATGATAATGTCAGGGTGGTTTCTGAGGCTGTGGATGGCATTGCGTTCTGCACGACTTAGGTTATGAGGCAAGCGATGTTGTTTTTCCACAATTTCTGCCTGTGCACGTCGGCGGAAGCATTCTATGTATAGGTCCAGACTGTCATTTCGACCCTCAGGAGGAGTCCATGTGGAGTTCTTCTTCCTGTGTTGTTGGTGGGAGGGTATCTGTGTATCAGTGCGCTGTTCAGTGTTATCTTGAAAGTATTCTCTGAGTCGGAGGCGGCGAAAGTAGGCTTCCAGATCACCGCAGAACTGTATCATGTTCGTGGGGGTGCTGGGGCAGAAAGAGAGTCCCCGAGATAGGACAGACTCCTCTGCTGGGTTGAGTGTGTAGCTGGATAAATTGACGATATTGCTGGGTGAGTTAGGGGTACCCCTGTTGTGGCCCCATGTGCCAGGTAGGATTTTAGACAGCTTACGGTCCTTTTTCCTTTGTAGAGAGGTGAAGTGTGTAATGTAGATCTCCTGTCTTATTTTAGTAAAGTCCATTTGTGTGGAGGGTTGGTTATTTATGAAAGTCTCCAGGTTGGAGAGCTCTTTCTTGATGTTTATCTGTTTGCTGTATAGGATGCTGATCAGGTGGTTCCTCAGTTTCTTTGATAGTGTATGGCATAATCTCTCACTGTGGTCTGTGCAGTATGTAGATAGCAATGGATTTTTCACCTTCAGTCCATTTGGTATGATGTCCATCCGTTTGCATTTGGAAAGGAAGATGATATCTGTCTGTATTTGTGCAAGTTTCTTCATGAGGTTGATAGATTTCCATTCCATACGGCTAAATGCAGTGCCTTGCATGGTGTCAAGTATCAGAGGGGTAGCCGTGTTAGTCTGAATCTGTAAAAAGCAACAGAGGGTCCTGTGGCACCTTTAAGACTAACAGAAGTATTGGGAGCATAAGCTTTCGTGGGTAAGAACCTCACTTCTTCAGATGCAAGTAATGGAAATCTCCAGAGGCAGGTATAAATCAGTGTGGAGATAACGAGGTAACCTCGTTATCTCCACACTGATTTATACCTGCCTCTGGAGATTTCCATTACTTACATCTGAAGAAGTGAGGTTCTTACCCACGAAAGCTTATGCTCCCAATACTTCTGTTAGTCTTAAAGGTGCCACAGGACCCTCTGTTGCTTTTTACAGATTCAGACTAACACGGCTACCCCTCTGATATCTGAAAATCTTATTTCATCATATAAAAGAAAAGAGTCTACCAATCCCAAAGGAGCGGACACATCACCTCCCAGGTTATTGAATATTCGAGATCTTACCCAAATACACACTACAGTATGGTTAAAAGATCAGTGTATATATACAGACATGAGTTCAATCCATTGAGGTTCAGTTTCATAGCAGAGATGGTGAGCTTTGTAGTTGCAAAGAGTTCTTTTAGAATTCAGTTCATAGGTTATAGTCCAATGTCCAAATATCCTATTCAGGGCGTACCAGCATAACTGGGACCTCAGTCTTGTGACTCAAACTTCCCCTGATGAAGCTTTAGCAGGTCTGAGATGACAGAATCAGGACCCAAGGATCTTTTATACAATTTCATGTCCTCTTTGACAAGTTAGCAGTTCCTTGGGGAACAAAAGGTAATTAGGATGACTTTGAAGGAGGTCCATCACCTGTACTTAATTTGTATAGCTAACATAAGGCTGTGACGGGTTAGATCACAGAAACCCCCCTGGGAACTGCCAACTGATGTGCTTAGACTACTTCTAACCCATTTTCCCTGCCAGCTTGGGACTCCAGAACCTTACCTGTTTGAGCCAGACGTGCTAGCCTGCTACAAACCCAGACCCAGGTCTGAACAACGTCCTCCAAAAGCTGCAGGCTTAACTGAAAACAGCTTAAGAAGTGTTCCTATCTCCAACACTCAGGTACCCAGCTCCCAATGGGGTCCAAACCCCAAATAAATCTGTTTTACCCTGTATAAAGCTTATACAGGGTAAACTCATAAATTGTTCGCTCTGTATAACACTGATAGAAAGATATGCACAGCTGTTCTCCCCCCCCCCCCCGTATTAATACACACTGTGGGTTAATTAATAAGTAAAAATGATTTTATTAAATATAAAAAGTAGGATTTAAGTGATTCCAAGTAATAACAGACAGAACAAAGTGAATTACCAAGCAAAATAAAATAAAACACACAAGTCTAAGTCTAGTACAGTAAGAAAACTGAATACAGATAAAAATCTCACCCTCAGATGTTTCAATAAGCTTCTATCACAGACTGGACACCTTCCTAGTCTGGGCACAATCCTTTCCCCTGGTACAGCCCTTGTTTCAGCTCAGCTGGTAGCTGGGGGATTTCTCATGATTGCAGCCACCTTTGTTCTGTTCCACCCCCTTATATATCTTTTGCACAAGGTGGGAATCCTTTGTCCCTCTCTGGGTTCCAACCCCTCCTTCTAAATGGAAAAGTACCAGGCTAAAGATGGATTCCAGTTCATGTGACATGATCACATGTCACTGTAAGACTTCAAGCCCTCATTCCTCCGAGCCTGACTCACAGGAAGGTCTGCAAGCAAACAGAACCATCCACAGTCAATTGTCCTGGTTGATGGGAGCCATCAAGATTCCAAACCACCATTAATGGCCCACACTTTGCATAACTACAATAGGACCTCAGAGTTATATTTCCATGACCACACTCAGTAGATTATAAGCTTTGTAATCATACCTTACAAGAGACCTTTTGCATGAAGCATATTCCAGTTACATTATATTCACATTCATTAGCATATTTTCATAAAATCACATAGAGTGCAACGTCACAAAGGCAATTTGCTTGTTCTTCCACCATTCACAGATGACTTGCTATACATTTCAAAGAGAGATGAATAGAGAGATATCTGGTGTTTACAATTCATTTAAATGGCAGGGTGTTCTTTTGATCTCTGAATTAACAGAATACAGCACAGACAGGAACTGTTGATTACATTGTCGACCCTACTCATACATATGTAAATACATAAAAACACAAACGTTATCTTCCTACATGTCTTTTGAGGGTTATTTATTTTGCAGGATGTTTAACCCTTTCTTGCCATGCGCCACACCCCCAATGTGAGACTGGTGTGGGAGGGTGAAATTAGAGCTCCTGGATACACCTTAAGGACCTTCCAACTTTGATATGCGCTGTGTTTACATTGAATTATTTGTAAGGCCAAATTATTGAGGCATGCTTTGGCCCAAGTTAAAAACTTAGTCCATACTCTGTGAAACACCTTAGTGATTTCAGGGTTTGGTCTATGTCAGGGGTAAGCAACCTATGGCATGCGTGCCGAAGGTGGCACGCGAGCTGATTTTCAGTGGCACTCACACTGCCCAGGTCAAGGCCACTGGTCCAGGGGCCTCTGCATTTTAATTTAATTTTAAATGAAGCTTCTTAAACATTTTAAAAACCTTATTTACTTTACATACAACAATAGTTTAGTTATATATTATAGACTTATAGAAAGAGACCTTCTAAAAACGTTAAAATGTATTACTGGCACACGAAACCTTAAATTAGAGTGAATAAATGAAGACTTGGCACACCACTTCTGAAAGGTTGCCGACCCCTGGTCTATGTGTTGACTTAACATAGCCATTAATGCTCTTCAGAGAGTACTTACTCTGGCATTCAGCCATGAAGGCTGTGAGGTGTTGTACCTCAGTTTCCCTTTTTTGCACAGCACATTAGGTCTGTAATGTCTTTTCTCCTGTGTACAGTTTCAAGATTAGATACAGGCATTAACTGTGAAATATCAGTATCACAAGGCCTTTTAACATAAAGTGTGTTCTTGTATATCACTCTTAACATGTTTAAGGGTTTTTTCAAAAGATCATGCACATTGTACATTTTTATGGTTTTTGGAATCAGCAACAAGTTAGTCACAATTACTAGCAATAATATTAACATCAGTTCTATCACGTGTGTATATTTACAATCATTTTGGTCATGCCAAGCCTTTTGTTTAGACCAATCATTTGTTAGATTAGCTTGTTCAATGTCCCTTTTGAACCTTTGTAGGTTTTTCTTGACCTTAGGTTCTTCCTTAACATAGGCTTTCAGTTCAACCACTCCCTTGGTGTTTTGTTATTTTAGGGTTAACCTGTGGCTCCCATTAGCATAATAAACTTTCCCCCTTTCTCCCTGTTCTGGAGGGTCAAAATCTGAGCTCTTTTGCTTAACAGAATCCATTGGCTGGCTGGGTGTGTTCTTTATGCTACCAGGTACAGGCAAGTCTTTCATCCCCCAGTCAGTCAGATAATTTGCATTAACACAGACACTAGCTTGTTTACTAGTTTTCAGATCCTTAACTATCAGGGGGTAGCTGTGTTAGTCCGTATCCACAAAAACAACAAGAAGTCCGGTGGCACCTTAAAGACCAACAGAAAGTAAGTAACAGGCTTACTTTCACAAACTTTACTTGCCCACAAAAAAAATCTACTCTTTTCTTCCTCAGTTAGGGCTTTAACCTGATCATCAACTTTAACTTGCTCTAGAGAAACATTTTCCGGAGCCTTATCTAATGCCAGATTCACTTCTGAGATATCAGACAGACACTCAGAAATTTCTTCCACAGATGCACTGCTTCTTTGCACAGATAAACTGCTATCTTTCTCAGACAAACTTTTGGAGAAACCCTCCATAGGCAAGTCCTTGCCCCTAATAGATACAGGTTCAAGATTATTTCTTTCCTGTGACTGAGTTACGTCAACCTGACTGCACAAAGCTTTAATATCTTCCCTATTAAAAGATCTGAAGGAATTGTATTCTTTGCTCCCACAATCATAGGGCCATCAAATCCCTTGCATTTAAGGTGGATTTTAGCCAAAGGAACTCTTACAAAATATTCAGATAAGGCTACAACTGTCACACTTTTTTACCTGGTAAATAATCTTCCTCCCTGACAAGACTTGCTTTAATCAAAGTAATATCTGCTGCTGTGTCTCTCCATGCCGTACACCTTACTCCATTAACTTCTGCACTGCTAATAAACTCTGTATTGTTCCCATATTTAGCCTTAATATGAGTTTTAAGGTCAAGTCCTTCAGAGACAACAGTAACAGCCTTTGCACACAAGATGGCACTGGGCTCTATTTGGTTCACCTGTGTGTCTGCACTCACTGTTATGGAATTGGCACTCACAGGGGTATCAGGTCGTGGGGTGGTTTGGAATTTTGGACAATTTGGCTTTATGTGCCCAGGCATTCCACATTGGTGACAGGTAACTGGCTTCCCTTTAGGGTAAGAGGTTTTGAACTCTAGGCTCCCATGAGCTTTTTTTATCCATGTTGGGGTTAGATTTACTCCTAAATCCTTCCTTTCTTTTAAACTGGGGTGAATAGTGATTATTCTTGCCCAGGGGCTTATTTCTTTCATAACTTCGATTCTGCACAAATTCATCTGCAATTTCAGCAGCATGCAAAACAGAATTGGACTTTCCATCACATATAGCAGCCCGGACCTCATCTGGCACTCATTCAAGCATCCGAAGAAGTGGGTTGTAGCCCACGAAAGCTTATGCTCTAATAAATTTGTTAGTCTCTAAGGTGCCACAAGTACTCCTGTTCTTTTTGCGGATACAGACTAACACGGCTGCTACTCTGAAACCATTCATTCAAGTGTAATTAATTGCATTAACTGTTCAAAATTGCCCCAAGCTTTCTCACTAGTAATCCACTTCCTGACCAAATTTAACAGTTTATGAGCACATTCCACATAAGAAATACCATTAGACATTTTAAAATTTCTAATTTCAACCTGTACGTTTCAAAGGTAACCTTAAAACATTTTAACACAGTATCTTTATATTTTACATAATTCAAGGCTTCATCCATACCCACTGCATGGAACACTTCCCTGGCTTTCCCAGTCAATCTGGTTAGCAGGACAGGCATACACTGCTACTCTGAAATATGGTGAATTTCACACAGATGCTGCTTCCTTATCATTGGCAATTAACAGATTTTTAAGTTCCTGCTCTGGGGCCTTTAATTTGTTAGTCTCTAAGGTGCCACAAGTACTCCTGTTCTTTTTTCTTAAAAGACAACCCCTTCTGTGAGCACAATTCTTCAAAGGTTCTTCTGTCAAGAGCTTCATATGATCCTGGCTCACTCATTGTAACTGATTTTTCACCCTTAAACTCTCCAATATCAAAATTAATTTTTTGACAAACATGTGGTTCTGATCCAAAAACCCAGTTAACCTGTGTTAATGTTTCAGAGTGGTAGCCGTGTTAGTCTGTATCAGCAAAAAGAAAGAGGAGTACTTGTGGCACCTTAAAGACTAACAAATTTTTTTGGGCATAAGCTTTCGTGAGATAAAACCCACTTTGACTACGCCACTGGGACCGGGGTCCCAGTGTAGGCCAGCTGTGGTCACTCAATTAGGGTGAACTGCAAAGAATGGGGCAGACAAACCCCAAAAAGCTGGTGGATATTCCAATATTTAGATTTACCAAGCCAGGATAAAACAGCTTTTTTAATTACGTTACTGGTTATTCAGTTCCCTTAAAGCAACCCAGCCTCTGGTCTCCATCCAGGTACCCAAGTCAAATATGATGATGATTTCTGAAAATCTTATTTCATCATATAAAAGAAAAGGTTCTACCAATCCCAAAGGATCGGACACATTACCTCCCAGGTTATTGAATATTCGAGATCTTTCCCAAATACACGCTACAGCCAATTCTTATTAACTAAACTAAAATTTATTAAAAAACAAAAGAGAGAGAGAGAGAATGGTTAAAAGATGAATATTCATACAGACATGAGTTCAATCCATTGAGGTTCAGATTCATAGCAGAGATGGTGAGCTTTGCAGTGGCTTTGTAGTCCAATGACCAAATCTCATATTCAGGGCGAACCAGCATAGCTAGGACCTCAGTCTTGCGACTCAAACTTCCCCTGATGAAGCTTAAGCTGATCTGAGATGACAGAATCAGGACCCAAGGATATTTTATACAATTTCATGTCCTCTTTGACAAGTTGGAGTTCCTCAGAGAACAAAAGGTAATTAGGATGACTTTGAAGGAGGTCCATCACCGGTACTTAGCTATAGGAATTAACATAAGGCAATTGGCTTGTTCCTCCACCATTCACAGATGACTTGCTATACATTTCAAAGAGAGATGAATACAGAGATATCTGGTGTTTACAATTCATTTAAATGCCAGGATGTTCTTTTGATCTTTGAATTAACAGAATACAACATAGCCAAGGACTGTTGATTACCTTGTTGACCCTACTCATATATATGTAAGTACACAAAAACACAAACATTATCTTCCCACATGTCTTTTGAGGGTTATTTATTTTGCAGGAAGTTTAACCCTTTCTGGCCATGCATCAAAACTACACAGTTAGGTTGATGTAAGGCAGTTTATGTCAACCTAATTATGTCAGTGTACACACTACCGCCTTGTCCTATCTATGTAAGTGCCATATGACCCTGACATAATAACTGCACCTCCACGAGAGGCGTAGGGCTTATGTCGGTGTAGTTAGGGTGACACAGTGTCTGCATAGACACTGCATTACTTACATTGGCTGTTGGCTGTCTTGTCAATGGAGAAGTGAAATTGACAAGAAAGCCAGGCAGCTAGAGCCTGTCTGTACCCCACAGGCTTCCTGCTCTCAGCCAGGCTGCACCTGCCAGGCTCCCCATTCCCAGCCAGGCTGCTGTCCGGAGGTTCCCCACTCAGGGAGTCGAGAAGCCCTGGGTGTCTCCGCTCCTGGCTGGGAGCAGGGAGGTGAGTCTGGAGGGGCAGCTGGGGTCCCGGTGGGGAGCTTAGAGCCCTGACTCTCAGCCCCCCACACTGCCCACTTTCAGTCAGCGGAATCGCTCCTCATGAAGATGCACACCACCGTTAGAAGGCGGTAGTGTGGACATCAGCCACTGCAGTAATTCCTTTGGTGGCTATAAGTTGCTAACATATGTTGACTTAGGTTTGTCGTGTAGACATGCTCTAATTCTAAATCATTTGAAGGCATTAACAGTGGTGCCCTACCAATATTTAAGAAAAGAGCCCCACAAAATGCGTCCCCTTTAGCATGTGGCAGCCCTGTGTCCTGGGGTGTGCATGTGCTGGCTGAGTGAGTGGTGTTCTAATCATTTGTTTTCCTAGTTAAATGAAAAAATGTTTTCCCCTACCCACAACCAGTGGAGAGGCAGCTCCGCTTGGCAAAATCACATGTATAGAAAACTGCACTTTGCCGGAAATGTTTTTCCCGTAGATCCTGAAAAACATTGAGTCTATTAACAGTAAAGCACAGTGTTCAGCGTATTTAATTGGAAGTGTGGGTGGTGAAGACTTTGGGGGCAGGGCTAGAAGGATTCTGCTTGTCTGGGAAATGTTGCTGAAAATACCTGCCATTTGGTGCAGTCTGGTCCTTCCTTGCCAAGCTTCAGCAACTTCTGTGAGCCCCAGGCATAAGCCAATCCTAGCAGGGATAAACTGGAAGTTGTTTTGTCTCACAGCATTCCCCTGAATACCCTTGCTGGAAGCAGAGGCTAGCCATAGGCGAGCTGGGCAACTGCTGAGGTTGGCAGATTTGGCCTGGCCACCTGTCCGTCATGATGGGGGGTGGCTTGGCCAAACTTGAGTGACACTGTGACCCCTATGTGCCATGCCACAATTTCACTCGCTCAAATTTGGCCCAACCACCTCTCCATGATGACAGAGGGGTAGCTGGGCCAAATCTGAGTGGCATGAGGGGGTGACATACTGAAGAGTTGCCTAGGGCATTGGATTGTGTTGGGTGGCCTCTGGCTGGAAGGTTGCAATGGAGCACTACTTTTTAACTCTTAGAATTCACAGTGATAACACACATGAACCCAAACACAGAGACAGAGGCAAACAGGCTGCTTCCTAAGGCAGCAAAGCACAACACGCCCCACCTTGCTTTAAGCTGTCTCTTTTCAGACTGACTTGGTATCGCACGCTTTGCTATAGAGACCCTAAGCCTGCAAGCTGGACCAGGATAACATACCTCCCCCCACCCCCCAGCTCTCCACTCTTAATAGGGTGACCAGATGTCCCAATTTTATAGGGACAGTCCCTATTTTGGGGTCTTTTTCTTATATAGGCTCTTATTACCCCCCACCCCCTGTCCTGATTTTTCACACTTGCTGTCTGGTCACCCTAACTCTTAAAGTGATAGCTTGCAATTCCAATACAATCCTCAGTCTACCACAGCAGTATCCAGAGAGTGGGAGAACTCTGCTGGAGACCAGGAAATCACGCCAACCCTACGCTTTGATTTGGTGGAAGAATTTTCAACAGTGCATCATCAGTACTAACAGCATGCACAATAGTTCAGTCTTCAGTGCGTGCAGAAGACATATGGCAGCACCATGTCTCTGCCTCCTGTGTAACAGGCTGGCCACCTATTTTTTCTCCTTAGACTCCTTTCAGCCATTGTAATATCTGTTGGCTGGATCTGTACTGAGAGTTGCCATATTTGATGGCGAAGCACATCGGCCCTCCCTCGCCCTCAAACCTCCTTTCATGCAGCAGGGGTTGAAAATGACGGTCCCACTTGTGCAAACAGGGGCATTTGTATCCAACCGCTGTTGAAATAAAGTGCTGCTGACTCCTTGTTTTGCCTCCATTGACTTCAATGAAGCTATGCTGTTTTACATCAGCTGAGGCTTTGGCCCTACATGTTTTTAAAAAAATTGTTCTTTTTCTTTCAAATATGTTATGAAAAGATGCAAAAACACCAGCTTTAGGATAAAATTCTGCTCTTGGACTCCCGTAGCAGGTCTCAGGTCCCACATTCTGTTCTCCTTATGGGCACCTCCCATCCCACTGATATCAGTCACAAGGGAAGAGAGGAGAATTTTGGAATCCGTGTACAGAATCACAGCTTTCAAACAAAATATTTTGATGTAATTTAAACATGCATCTTGGTGCTTTGTGTATGTGCGTGCGTGCAAAAGCAAATGGTAACATTTCCCCAAACATTATTATGCACTACATTTAACATTGTAGTTGCTCGAGTCATCCTATTCAACAGAAACTGGTGTTTATTTGGTATATAAAAAGCTCAATCTGAACCACATGGAAGGCTGTTTGCGCTGTATGATGTGGTGTGGGGTATCCTGTCTTTAAGTTATACACGGCTGTAGTTAATTACAAGTTTAATACAGGGCTACAACCAGATTGATTGCTGCCTCAAGTCTTCTTTTTCTGGTTTCCCAGGCTACACCCTCTGAACAAACATAAGAAATGTTGGCTTGCTGGTATGTAGTGGTGCAAAGTCTATAGTAGGCAGCTGCTCATTTATGCTGTATGTTTCCCCAGTTGCCTGTGACTGATCACCATTCTTGGAAGGACAAATCCCAAGATCCACTACTCTGGTCTGGATTGTTTCCCTCAGATCTTTCTCTGCCTTCATAGAAGGTGGTGGTGGAGGTCAGTTAATACTGCCTCGCACTATAGTGGACCTTGTCAGTGTTGTCCATGTCTCCATCACCTCTGGGTTAGACTATTGCAGTGTGCTCTCCATGGGGCTACACCTTAAAATCCTTTGGAGACTGAAGTTGGGAGCTATGGAGCAGTTCATGTTTCTGGGAGAATATGGCACCAGTGTTCTGAAGTCTGCAGTGGCTGCCTATTGGTCTTCTGGGTGAGTTTAAAGTGATGATTATGACTAGAGCTGAGTAAATAAATGATTTTTTTTTAATCAGTGCTCAAACCAAAAAAATCAGTTAATTGTAAACCAAAACTGATTTTTTAAAAAAATGTTTCCTGCCAAAATGTTTCATTTCACCCAAAACAATTTTTTCCCCCAGTTTTTCATTTAGTTCAGTTTTTGGGTGTTTTTAACCCTTTAAACATTTTTAAAAAATAAATCTACCTATATTTTTTAAATGAAAATGTAACTTGAGAATGGAACTGTTTTGAAAATGTCCAAAAAAATTGCATTTGGCTGAAACTATTTGCCAAATTCAACCTGAATTCGCAGATAGTTTTGGTCACCTTCAAAACTAAATTTTTCTGCAAATGTATTATTCAACTGAAAAATTTTGTCCAGCTCTACTGATGACCTCTAAAGCCCTAACTGGCCTTGGAACTGCCTACCTGCCATGGCTGCAGTCAGCAGATCCTCTCATCATAAAAAGGGGATGGGGCATTCTTGGTCCTGGCTGTGGGAGTCTGGCCATGACTTCCCCCCATTCTGGTCATGCTGCAAAAGCTCTTTGTTTAATAAGGTGTTTGGGGTCAGGATGTGGATGTATTCCTGGGTGTGACTTGGGGTCGAGAGGCTTTTCTGGAGTTTTTACATTTCTGTTGTTAGCTGGCTGGGATAATCACTTGTCTCCTGAGAGGAAATCTGACCATACATGTCTGCATCAATTATGTATTTCGATTTGTATCTCAAATGGCGATTTATGTGCTTGACTTCTAAGTTGGTGTGTTAGACTAACAAAGGGGATCAGACCGCTTCAGCCACAGGGGAAGACAGCCATCAGGCTGGCGAATACAACCCATTGAGACTGACTGTATGGGACTAACTGCCCAAGCATTGGAGTAGCCATCACTGGGGTATTCTCCTGGAGAAGGCCTGTTGGATTCTCCTGTGGACTGGAAGGAGGCGGTTTGAACAGGGTAGGCTCAGGCAGAGACAACCAGATTGAGAGAGACCGACACAGAGGAGGATTTGGGTTTGGCTAGAACAGGGGTTGGCAACGTTTGGCACGCGGCTCGCCAGGGTAAGCACCCTGGCGGGCCGGGCCAGTTTATTTACCTGCTGACGCTGCAGGTTCGGCCGATTGCGGCTCCCACTGGCTGCGGTTTGCCGTCCCGGGCCAATGGGGGCGGCAGGAAGCCACGGCCAGCGCATCCCTCGCCCGCGCCGCTTCTCGCCACCCCCATTGGCCCGGGACAGCGAACCGCGGCCAGTGGGGGTTGCGATCGGTTGAACCTGCCGCGTCAGCAGGTAAATAAACTGGCCCGGCCTGCTAGGGTGCTTACCCTGCCGAGCCGCGTGCCGAACGTTGCCGACCCCTGGGCTAGAAGAATGCATGGTTCTGTTCTCTTCCTGTAACTAGAGGAAAGCCTATCTGACTTGTGGCAGAGCGTAACATTAGATGAGCCTAAATATACACAGGCAGGCTGCTTGTTGTTTTTAAAATCCATTTTTATGTGTTTCGTTCCAACTGTTACATAAGTCCTTGTTTTAAGAAAGCTGTTAGTGACTGTCACAGAGCGACTGACCCCTTTGAGATGTAATGGATCCAGCCCACCAGTGCCTCACTCAGCTCTCCTCCCCAGGCACGGAAGGGTACTGCGGTCACATGACAGCAAGGTCATGTGGTTAAGTCAATCCCAGACCTAGGGATAAAAGAGAAGACTCCAGAGAGCCAAAAGAGGGGAGAGTGAGCAGCCAGCTTGAAAGAAGCTGCCCGGCCTTAGAGCCCCGCAACCTGGCTGGAACCTGATGGGACCCAACTACAAGTGTTGGGTCCAGATCAGGTGGGAAACCAGCTAGACCTGCTCAGGTTGGGTCGGCTGCTCTCCCCTCTTGCTATAGGTTTGGTGCATCATCGTCTGTGTGTCCCGCTCCTGCCGGCTGCTACCACCTCACTGTCCTGTGCATGCTGCAGGAAAGCAACGGAACCCTCCTGGGTTCAGGTTGGCTCTCATCCTCCAGGCCGTGGGGTCAGTGCAGGGTCTGTGTGCCCCTCTCCTGCCAGCAGCTGCCACCTCACAGCACTGTGTGTGTGCTGCCGAGGTCCCAGTGCCTCTCACTCTGCAGTGCGCACACAGTGCCGCAGGAGGCTGTGGCTGGCACAAGAGGGGCAGCTGCTGGTGCGTTGATCCGACAGGATCAGGAGGAGGAGAGCTGAACCCCCGGGCAGGAGGCAGCAGCGTCACTAACTCTGGTTCCCGGGTAGGGATGGACCCAGTTGGGCTGGAAAATGATTCTGCCTTCTTGGCTCAGGTCAGGTGAGCTTGGGTCTGGTTCAGGTCTGGGTTGGACCTAAAAATTAGGCCCAAGTATACCTCTAGCCTGCCTGCCCAAGGGGAAAGGACAGGATTAAAAGAGCCAGCTGCGAAAAGCTGATTGAGGACTGACTCAGGCCCCAAAAGGAGGGCTGTGGGGAGCCAATCTGAAGTAGCACTCGGGCCCAGAAGGGATGGCTGGGGGGCTCCTGAACCAAGGGGAGGAAGGGTTTTGGACTGAGGGGCCAAAGGGTCTGTGTTCTGAAAAGATTTAATGAATAAAATCTCTTCTGGCATGTGAGCAAATTATTGCAAGAAGCCTGAAGGAGCTGAGGGTGGGATGCTTGCGAAACCACGCTGTGCCACAAGGGGGTGTGATCTGGGGAGGGGCCCCCTGTGATAGTGACTGTATCGTGGGTCACAGGTGCCTGTAATCCTGTTGGACCTGCAGGGTGATCGGCGATTGGCACACAGGATAGTGTGCCTGGGTCTTGGTCTAGAACTCGGGTGGGGGCTCTTAGAGAGACCAGAAAGCAGGCAGAGGTGTAGCTAGACTTGTAATGCTGATATTTCCATTTGATGATTTCAGACTAACTACATATGTCAGTATTTAGGCTGCTGAGAGCTCAGGGTGCTCAGAGCTTTTGTATGAGCATTCCTTTCCCATCGGCTCCAAGGTTAAACCTAACCGATCCAGAGTGCTAATAAAAGGGACACTGTCAACCCAAAGATCATTATGTAGCTGGTCTACTCACTCCACTTTAGAAATGTCAAACTGAAATCTCGCTTCAAATCAATTGTTTTCTTTAGTGGCTTGTATCAGTAACGTTTGTGAAGCGGGAAGCAGTTGGCCCAGATTATCAGTGGCTCTCACCAATGTGAAATTTCCTCACACTCCTGCCTGCTTGTGCAAAATCCTGCCTTTCCTTATGTGCACAGGACGTGAGGTGCCTAAACACCCAATGTGCATGTGGAGGTGAGGAGTTTGGAGACCTCAGGATATTTCCAAAGGTGCATAGGGCAATCCCAACTGCCCCTGTGCCTCTGAAAATCTTCCCCCTTCCTCGAGAGTCTTGGCTTTTTTGTTGCTTGGTATTTGCCAGTTTCTGTGTGAACCAGCTCAAATTCTGCTCTGGAAGCCTCTCTCTCTCTCTCTCTCTCTCTCTCTCTCTCTCTCTCTCTCTCTCACACACTCTCCAAAGGAGGAGTGGCTGATAGAGTGGAACAGCTGCTGTGTATTCAGAGATGTGAAGAGACTAAATGAATTATGTCACTCCTAATTAATTCTTCCTTGTCTTGCATCTGAAGAAGTGAGGTTCTTACCCACGAAAGCTTATGCTCCCAATACTTCTGTTAGTCTTAAAGGTGCCACAGGACCCTCTGTTGCTTTTTACAGATTCAGACTAACACGGCTACCCCTCTGATACTTAATTCTTCCTGTTTCCTCTTGACTTCATGCTTAAATTTACACCCAGGCTGCACTTCCTACTCCCTTTCCCCTGGCCAGCAATGATTTCCTATTTTCCCACCCAAACGCCAGGACTCTGAATAGCTTTGTTCTCCTCAAAAAGTAACCCTTGTAACCCCATTTCAAACAGCATTCTCCCCTTTCCCCTATTTGTTCTGACCGGTAACATCTGCATGTCATTGATACCCCTCACCTACTGCTTCCTTTCCGGGCCCTGGCCAGTTCCCCCTGGCCACCTTCACATCCACTCCCTCAATTTCCTTGTCCAGTATAGATGCTGGGGTCTGGTTCTTTCTTGATAGAAGCAGGTTTCTGAGGGAAGGGAGGCCCCAGGGCTCACTAACTGTCACTCATTGTCTAAGTATAGATAACAGTCCAGATTCGGGCTCACATCAAGTCACCTTTGCATTCTGGTAGCACAAAATATACTTAAGGCTGCCCCAAATGGGCTGCTCAGGTTCCCTTTTGTTTGGCAATCCTCAGTAGGTGTTGAGCCAGCCTCGCCTGTTCTCTGTCACCCTTGCTGATCCCCCACCATAGAGGCATGCAATTGGAGGGTGAGGCAGTCCCCGACCGGCCAGAGCGCCGGGAGCAGGGCGGCGAGCCCGGCCGGGGCTCTCCGCTCTCCCCGACCGGCCAGAGCGCCGGGGGGAGGGCGGCGAGCCCGGCCGGGGCTCTCCGCTCTCCCCGACTGGCCGGAGCGCCGGGGGGAGGGCGGCGAGCCCAGTTGCGGCCCCGCTCTCGGGCCGGAGCGCCCCGCTGCGCTGCCCCCCTCCAGGCGCCGCCCCAAGCACACGCTTGGTGGGCTGGTGCCTGGAGCCGGCCCTGATTATGGGGCTGGTGAAAGCTGCTGCCATTTAAAGCAGGCTACTCTAAGCTATGCGAGGGGCCAAATCCCACTCCCAAAACTGAAGGGCTCAGA
The DNA here is from genome assembly GCF_028017835.1 of Emys orbicularis. Taxonomy (NCBI): domain Eukaryota; kingdom Metazoa; phylum Chordata; order Testudines; family Emydidae; genus Emys; species Emys orbicularis. Next base: position 22,768,926 of record NC_088688.1, on the reverse strand, counting down.
AATATGGTGGAAAGCATCTGCTCTCCCTGCCCCCAAGAGCATAGAGTTCCAGTCCATCTGTGGGTTCAATCCAATAATCTTTGAAGAACGAGTTTCCTAACTCAGGGGTATATTTTCCTTCAGTGTCCAGGCAGTTACCCGTACAAATCTGGTTAACACTTTGATGTGAAGAGAAGTAGCTAATTAACTTTGCACACAGCCTGGGTAATTACGCTTGGAAAGTGAGAGGGCATCAAAAAATAACCCTGGCATCAAAAACAATTACTGTCTGCTAACTTCAGTGCTATAGCTACTGCAGAACAATTACAAGGCATCACTTACCTTCCCAAATCTGATTCTCGCTTCTGTATAGGCTTCATCACATGGACTCCTGCTAGATCTGAAGTGTGCTTGTATACTTCTATAATGGCAAACTCTCTGGGGCAAGAACTGCTTCTACCTCTGTCTGTACAGCACCTTGCACAGCAGCTGTCAGTGTGATTCCTAGCACAGGGAAGTAGACAGACATGGGTTAGATCTGCTTGTGGGTTAAAAGTCGCATGGCTGTCGCAGTACGGGCTAACTGCCTGAATGTGTATGTAGGGGGATGGGGTGGGCTTGTATTCAGGCAGTTAGCCTGAGCTGCCACGGCCAGACTGCTATTTTTAAAGCACACTAGGTGAAGCAGAGCTGCCATGTGTTTCTCCCCCTAAGCAGACATACCCTAAGGTACTTCTATGGCTGTCTGTGTAGACATACCCTAAGGTACTTATATGGCTTCCCCTGCATAGCCGAACATCTCACAGTCTTTGATGTTACAAGGATATACATTAATGTAAGGTCAGGAAATGTTATCCCTATTTTAAAGATGGGGAACGGAGGCACCGAGAGGCAAAGTGACTTGCCTAAGGTGGAGCAGGGAATTGGTCTCATGCAGTCGTAGGCTAGTTCACTGGGCTATCCTTCCTCTCTAATACACATCACAAAAATACGCTAAGGTTGTGATTTTTTTTTCAAAGCTAAAGAATTAGGATGTCCAAACCCTATTCAAATTAATGGCATGTAGACATCCAAATGGTATAGACGACTTTGGAATTCTGTCTCCTTTTTTAAATGTGGGCTTGTCAGCAAGTCATCTGAATAGACTGCTGACCTAACTGATGAGAATCTGAGCTGAGCTATCTGCGTTGTGGGGTTTTGCCCCATTTGGACTCTCTGAACTCCAAGAGAGAGCAAGCACAGAAATAAATAAATAATAAACATCTGAACAGAGCAATATTTCAATCAGCCTTGTTCATATCACTTTTCCAGAAAGATGCAATCTAACCTCACACTGACCCTTGAGTATATATCGAGGAGAGCAGTTACATAACGCAGAGGAGAACAAAAATACACTCAAGGTTTGCTTAGCCAACAGAACTTGAACCAAACTGACATCCCTCATACAGCAAAACGTCACTCCTTTTAACAGGAAGGGAGGACTTGGAGCACATCTGTCTAGCATGTGTGCCCTGTCATGCTTTCTCTTCCACTAGGCATCTTTCTAACTCTCACTTTATTATTAAAAATAAAATGTGTTTGCAGCTGCATCTTCTGGTGCTGCCTTTGGTAATCTCCTCTACAGATAATTAGTCTGTGCATAAAACAGTTGGTCTTGAATTTCTAGTGTTGTTCTACCTTCCATTTGTGTGATTCAAAGCAGGTCATTAGCAATCAGAAACTCCTGGAACCTGTTCCTGACTCTGTAACTGATTTATTAACCATGGAGAAGTCACTGAATCGCTTTGGACCTCCACTTACCCCAGCGTCCAGCACAATATGTATTTCGTGATGGTTGTGGAGATTTGACTACTATTTTATAAAACTCCTTTGAGATTCTAAAAAGAGAGGCACTATTGTGTATTACTAAATGTAAAGAAAGGAACTGTCAACGTGATAAGGTTCCAAAAGCAACACTAACTTGGCTGCATTCCACAACCTATATATTTCAGTGTATGTTTTCTGGCATATACACATTTAACATATTACCAAAATAACAAGGAACAGAAAAAAACAGCATATGTGCAATATGGCCAAGCTAATTTTGCTGCCATACTCTTAACTTTTGCATTTCCTGATTTCTCCTTTCACCCGCTTTTTTCTTCATTTTAGTTAGAGAGAGGAAAAATAATTGTTTAATAATGTTAGAATCTAAGTGATCGGCACTGGGGTTTGAATTTCCCACCACCAAGGAGCCCTGGGATGGGGAAGGAGTGAGTTTCCGTCTATGCTATTATGGTTTCGTTTGACAAGGTTTGGTTTGTGCAAGGTTGGGATAACAGTGCTCCTGTTTACACTGTGGGAGCTCCATCTTTACAAAGGAATTTTTTTTAAATGAATACTTTGAGTTTGTATGGCAGCGATCTCTTAAAATTAAGTAATCAACAACTTTTTCATGCTTGTGATTTTTCTCCTATTCTTGGTGCTCAGATTGGTTTTCGTTTTGTTTGTTTGTGTTTTGGAGGGTTTTACTATGTATTTCAGTGGAACTCTTAATCTTCGTTATGCAAATTTGTTCTAGTAGCAGCTTGAGAGCAGAGACTGGAGCCCTGCCTCTGACCAAACAGATGGTGAGGCCAGTGATGTCACAAAAAGGCAGGACTTCATTAGGATCTGCTAAAATCTCCATTTTCTCTATTCTTTTCTTCCCCCACCGCTCCAACATGCAATGGCACTGGTCCTCAGTGAGGCCTATATTGTGCCCAATTTCAAATTCCAGCAGTTTTTGCTGTAGTCCTGTTCAAATGAACTATGGTTATAATTTTTTCCTCCACAACTAGAAAATGCCATTTCTCCCCCCAACTCACCTTCACCACAATGCAACAATAGTTGAAAGGATGTTGTTCAAACTCCTCTTCCTCACCAAAGAAAAATCCACAGAGACCAAATATGAAAAGTGATGAGCATACAAAACCAGAGGATTATAATGCAAATTGATTTGCAACCTTAAATATAGTGAATGGTGCCAGTTACCAGCTGAAATAAAGTATTATTGTGTCCCTTCATTTTGAGCCTGTTGCCATCTCATATAGTCATGTGGCTTTAACCTTATTTGTATTCCTTAAAATTATATATGCTACAGTCTTGTCATCTCCTCCAGTGTAATCTTAGAAGCATTTAGCAGGCTCTAAATAAATGCCCCAATCCAAAAAGCTTTTGAAATCTGGGTCCAAATTTTGTGACTCGGGCCAATCTCTAATATTTTTATTCCATCTTTCTGTTTTGGGATTTAAAAAAATCAATAAAGCAGGTCTGATTTCCCTCTCTTCCCCTCAGTCCCCTGACTGTGCAGGTAAACAACCAGAAGACAAATACTTCTTGCAAAACTGTGCATATTCCTGCTGAGGTTGTTGATAGTGGAGCTCATGCACGGGGAAGTGCCATAAATTAAAGGTAACCATATTGACTTCTGCGCCATTTAATACATAGCAGGGGAAATGTTCAAAAGACTCCTATAACTGGAGGACAAAAGAAAATATTTCTAGATGTTAAAGTTGGCATTACAAATGGAGGAGATGGGAATGTGGAGGACCATGGATGGAAATGCAGAATGATAGCTAAGAGACGAACTAAGAAGCCATAAAATAGTAAGTTATTTGGGTCATTGCTCTTGAGTTGCAGGCGTGTTCAGTGAGCATCACGGTGAAATGCTGATTTTAAACTGCTGTGAAAGATTTTAGATTAAAACTTCTTAACACAATTTGCGAGAGAGAGTGGTGCTTCTGTCTAGCCATGAGGGGAATTCAAATTAGAATTTAAAGATGATTCTAAAATGAGATTAAAAGAAGAAACTGTTTCATGCAGTAGCAAAAGACACAAGGATCATTCTGTATCTGTATGGAATATCTCACACTGCAGCATCCTGCATTGTCACTGAGCCTCAGGGGTACTTTGCAATGCATTAAGCGGGCAAAAATGTCATTGATGGGCAGGATGACCTTTCTGTGACCAAAATTTATTCTAAAAGGAACAGGTGCACTAGTGCCCTTTAAATATATTTGACATTTCCTCCCCTCTTCTTGGTTTTCGGAGATTGCCACATAAATGAGCATCTACAGTCTTAGGCTCAGATCCTGCAATTGACAATGCACAGGCGAACTGCTGAGCTTCATACAGGGCTCACCATGCGTGCAGCTGTCCACCTACAGGTTGTCGGATATAGAACTGGAGCAATAAAAGACACAACGCCCCCTCTAGTACAGCAGCAGAAATATATAGCCCTGTTTCAGAGCCTTGATTGGCGTCAGGTGTAGGGCCAGTTTGTGATGTGGTAACCCTTGGCTGGTCAGTTGGGGGCATCATGTCACACACACTAGCCCTGCTCTTGAGAAATAGTCCTTTGCTTAAAACTTATAATGCGCTGTGGTAACATTCTGGCTAAGGTGTGTCATCACTGCCGGCTAATGAGTAGAATGTCAAACCTACCTGTGTGTATTTGAACCCTAATGCTGCTACAGCTAAAGAAGCTTCAAACACCTTCAGCTCAAGTTATAGAGGCCTGGAAGCAGAGGGATCTGATTTTTGTCTCCACTTCTGACTATAAGGTGTTGGTGCTCATGGAATTGTTGAACTGGTTCTGTAGAAGAACCCCTCTCTTGGCCTCTTCCTTGCACCATCTACCCTCACACCTAGGTAGACTATTTCCAAACACTTAACTGACAGAAAGAGGCACTATACAGTGTTGTTGTAGCTGTGTCGGTCCCAGGACAGTAGAGAGACCAGGTGGGTGAGGTAATTGTGACACCGTAGCACATCAATATTCACCACTGTCATGTAATTAGGATATGTGTTCTACAAAGTACGCCTTGTGAGGTATCATTCTAAAAGTCTTGATCTGCTAGACATTAATATCTTGTTGGATTGTGTGTGCTACCATCGTATGTGAAGTTTGGCTATGTATGTGTTACTGAAACATGTTGTGAGGTTGAAAACACCCACAGGCAGCCTTTCAGGTACAACAGTAAAAAAGCCAAACAATGTTAATGACTTATTGAGGAAATGCACACAAGCACAGGGATTATCCCAGGAACTGTGTATAATAGAAACTGCTCAGTGATAGCACTACGCAATGGGAACTGTTTGGCCTGGGTCACAGCAAAAGAGCTTTCCAGGATGTGGGAAGAAGATATAAAAAGGGGACAATGACATCATGATGGTACCTCCCTCTCCCTACAACACCACACCTGGAAACACCTGAGGGGCAAGGACTGAACTGTGGGAAGTGATGGTCCCAGGTTAGAGGGATTTTTAGCCTGTGTACGAAAACCTGGGAAAGCCAAGGCAACTTGTGCCTTAAGAATTTGCCCGCCTGTTTATCACTCAGGTTGAGAATTTGCTAATTCATATCCTACCTATCTATTGTGTTAAGTTCAGTTTGCGGTTTTGTTTATTTACCAAGGTAATTTGCTTTGATAGACTGCTGCTGGGAGGGGGAACTCCAGCGTGGGGCGATGCTTCTGCTGGGGGAGGAGCAGCCTGCCCCCCCCCCACTGCCACCGCTGGTCTGGGTGGGGGGCGGCCTGTGGCCCTGCTGCCACTGCTGCTCCGGGTGGGGGGCAGCCAGGCCCCTGCCGCTGCCACCACTGCTGGTCCAGGTGGGGGGCAGCCCGGGGCCACACCGCCACTGCCGCTGGTCCCGGACTGTTGCTCCAGGGCAGCGCCAGGGACCAGCTGACTGGGGCTGCCAGAGCAGTAGCCAGTGCAGCTGCCCCCTGGGCTTCCCCAGCTGCTGAGGTGGTCCTGTGGTCAGCTGCACCAGCACTGCAAAATTGACGGAGGTCACGGAAAGTCATGGAAGCCGTGACCTCCGTGAATGATTCACAACCTTACTTATAATCACTTAAAATCTATCTTTTGTAGTTAATAAATTTGTTTTTGTTTGTTTGTCTACAGCCAGTGTGTGGAAATTATAACTTGGGGCAGAAAGCTATTGCATATCTCTCTCCACAGTGAGGGAGGGGGTGAATTTTATGAGTTTACTCTGTACAGTTCCCTGTGCAGCGCAAGACAGTATAATTTTGGGTTTACACTCCAGAGAGGGGTGCGTGCCTTAGCAACTGGGAGGTGCCTTCGCTGAGCCTTCCCATGAAGAGCTGATCTCAGCATCTGTGTGTGAAGCTGCGGCTGGGTCTGTCCCTACCTGTATGTGTGCTGGAGGGAGCTTGAGGGCCTGTCAGAGCAGTATAGTGCAAAGGGAGTCCAAGCTGTGGGTCAGGTGGGCTCAGTGGTACCCCAGTTCCAGGTGGCACTCTGAGAGGGACCTGTCACAGTAATATCTTCTGTTGGTGACGGAGATGAGCTTTTGAGCTTATACAGAGATCTTCTTCAGGTCACTAGTATTTAATGGCACTTTAATCTGACTTTTAAAGTTGTAGCAAAAATTTGTTACCTATCAGACCTATAGACACTTTTACCTATGAGTCTGTCTTAATGTGGAGGGTGTCCTCCATTGGCTCCGATGTGTAGTCAATCAGTGGGGTATCTTTCAGTCTTGAATGCTCAAAGCAGGAACTCTGTATGTTCTGATCCTGTATTTTCTGCTGGGCAGGACATGTGTTCTACTGCTTCCATTGACTGCTGTTACGCTATTAAGATGCTAGCTGGCCTCCATACATACTATGTAATCCCATTCCATGAATGAATGAGCACTGTTTATTAGGACATCTGATAAATAGTATTTGTTCATTCATGGAAAACACAGGAATTATAAACACACGGTAATTTAATAACTATATGTGTAGTTAATGGCGGGGGTGAGGGGAATAACATGGCGGAAGGTTTAAAATGTATGGGTGAATGTTGCCATCCAACTCTTTATTAACTGAATTAGGAGTCTATTAAATCAGGTCTGTTCCTTGGCACAAGAGACACACATATATTGTTGGTGTTTATGGATTATGATGATTTTGGAAAGCTTTCCTAAAGGCAGTGCAAAAACACTTTGTGGCTGTAATCCAACTTGTGTAGAATACATAATAAGATCAAGTCAATGGTGGTGTAGGAGGTTAGGCAGCATGTTGTTTTCTTAAGGAGTTTAACATGCTTGTAGTAATTAAAATAATCCTGCTTAGGAAATAGCTTCTATTAAAGTAAAATCTTTGTAGCCTTGTTGCATCCACATTTTAAAACTGCTTTTCTTTTGGCATTTAGGCAGTTTTTTCCCCTTAGATTGTTCATTCCTGCTCTTTCTCTTATATACACACACATCCAGACACTGTCAAAGGTCAGTTTTATAACTAAGTGCCTGAGACTGTCGCTTCTGATTGCTTTTACAACATAGACAGAAATTTCCCCTATCCTCACAATATATCAAATTATCAAAAGACACACAAATCTAAAGCTAAAGCAAAAATGTCAAATACCCCATTCCAACTTCTTCCAAAGCAAGTGCCCATCACATATTAAAGATATAACCCCAGTAAAACATCAGCCCTAAGATAAGAGATGTAAAAAGTCTAAAAATCAAGCCAAGTCCTGCCTTGGATTTTTATGCGAAACTCCCGTTTATTCTACAGAGGTTTCCTGTCTGGATCAGTGGTAGCCCTAGTGTGGGTGAGGTGTGCTGGGAAATAAGGGAAGTCTATATTCTTAACCCTTTCCACAGATAGGAGAGACCTAGAAGAAGCAGGATCTGCTCATGGTCTCTCCTGGATATTTTGGGCAAGTAATCCCCTTTTCTTTATTTGGTTTTGTAATGTTTAAAGTGACTTTTGGGCTGAACACGTCTGACAAGTTTTAAAAACTATTTCTGGGGGTATTTCACTGTCTTTTGGGGCAAACTGAAGTAAAAACCCTGCAAGGGGAGCTTTCCTGTTTCTAAATTCCACAAGTGTATCTCTCCCTATTGTGCCTCTGTTCATCTCTCCTCTGTTTGCAGTCCCTTCCAGATACTGCTCTGTATCTGTGGAAGCAGACAGCTCACCCTGAAACTGCTGGATTTTTATCTGCAAAGTTACCCAAACTTTCTTCACATCAGGTACCCAGTGAGCGCAGCTTGGGTTAACCAAACTGCTCATTATTGCAAACGAATCTGCCGATTGAGATTTACAGGTGTGATGCTGGCGGCAAAGAACTTCCATCTTCTGCACATCAACATTATTACAATCCAAAAAAGTCTCTAGGACATGCATTCAACTGCAGCCCAAGACTCCCATAATTAGTTCTGTAACTATTTTCCCTCCTGTTGCATATGTCGTAAATCATCTGTAAAGTAAGGTGACCTGTGAGGACAAAAACAGAGAAGATGGCGTGTAGGGGTACTCTGTGGGTGGTGGAAGTTTTATTATAACATCCTACCAAATCCTTGCTCGTGCCACTCTGACAGGCCATTCTATCTTCCCTCAAGGCCTTTTAGAATAATTTTGGTCTCATCAACTCTCAAGGATGGACCATCAAAACAGGTCCCCTGCCCCAATAGAATAGTTGTGCCCCTTACAATACAGGAGATAATGGCCACTCCATAATTTTCAACTGCCTAACTAACCTCCAGTCCCAGCCCAAACACTAGGGATGAAATCCTGACTCCTTTAGAAGACAATGGCAAAACTCCCATTGTCTTCAGTGGGGCCAGGTCTGGCCCCCTGGATCAGGAGTGTCACCTGCTGTGTATCAGCTGTGTGATGGGATACAATGCAAGGGTAAAGCATTTCAAAGAATGAGTTCCAATGAGTGATGTTGCCCAACTCTGTCAGATTATTTCGGGGCAGGAGGGCAGTCAGAAAACTTATGAGGAGAAAATATTGTACAAACTTTCAATTTTTCTTTAATACTTTGTTAAAACGACTTTCAGTTTTACAGAAAGAAGGCATGCAATTTAATTACTCTCTTTATACATGAGTAAGCACAACTCTTCTTGTACCAGCTACATCTCTGAATGAAAAGAAAATCTTAAAAGGATGTCTGTGTGAAGAGAGAAAGGAATAGAAAATCTTTTCATAGCAGTACTCCTTGTTAAATGTAAATAAGAAATGGGACCTTATAGGAAACACCAGATCTGACATCCTCTCCCCCAACCAGACTTTTGGGAAGTTCAGAGTCAGCTAATTCTCCATGGGTTGAAATTCACATGCGCAGAGTGGGACAACACGAGGCCTACATAATACTAAATCCTCACAATAAGGTCACATGGAACTTAAGTGGTGCATAGGCCTTGTTCTGGTCCTCTACACAGGAGTGAACATTGTGACTCCAACTTATTTCTGATAGTAGATTAATTTAATAATAGGAGCAGTTTTGGGCCCTGATCCTGCAGTGAACTCCATGCAGGCAGACCATTGTGCCCTTGTGGAGTTCACTGCAGGATCAGAGCATTAGTCTAGTGCAGGGGTTCTCCACCTTTTTTGAATCACCCCCTCTCCTCCCCCATGTGTGTTGACTCCATGAGTGAATGAGAAGGCTCACTGCGCTCCCCCAGAAGATCGGATGTGCTCCTTGGTTGGGAATCTCTGGTCTAGTGCACATAACAGCCATGAAAACATCAGTGTTTAAAACCAGCAGCTAGATAAGGTTGGTGATCAGCCATTGTGAGTTTGTTCTGATGAGGTGGCACTTCTGTCTTTTGTTTCATTGGTGAGCATGTTGCCCCTCAGTATCTTGCATCAGGTAGCGTTTTGGAATAAGTCAGAACTTCTGTACTCCCATCTTGCTTGTGTAGTAAAATGAATCTTTTTCAGTGGACTCCTGTTAGACTATTACTCCCAACACAAGTTAGCCCTGTGGCTATAAGTTACTTCTGAGAACAAAACTGGTTTTCTGCCTTGCTCGTTGTTATCCTAGAACAATTTGTGTTAAATGGTAGAAAAAATTATAATGGTGGATTAACTTTGACGTCTGTTGTTGTCCCACTTCAGAACACTCCTCACAGCTGTTCAGAGAAGTACTTAGCCCCAAAACACCAGAGTTCTATCCCCGAGGGCTGGAGTAGAAAAAGTTGTGAATAATTTGACTTGAAGTCAAGGTGGTGTTCAATGGAGCAGGAAATGAGGAATGCTATTTTTAAACGCTGAAGAACTTATTAAAGAGCAATAACAGTTTTCATTAGACAAAAAGCTTTGGGGTTTGTAGGATTGTGATTCGTTCATCATGCTTGTGTTTTTCAAGGGTCCCAAAGTGAATCTGTGTGTGTGTGTGTGGGGGGGGGGGGGTTGTTTGTTTGTTTGTTTGTTGAAGCATCTGTGGGTCTATGAGAAGAATTATGATGTGGATGAGCATTTAAATAACACAAATCTCAGCATACTGGTTTATGACCCAATAAAACTGGTAGACCAGGTGTTGCCAAATGTTAGCATTTAAAAAAAGCAGCAGCAGCTTTTGTATTTGAGAGTAAAACTGTCCTTTCTAGGAGTTAGCAAATGTTTCCTGAGCTCTGTATCTCTTGTTCCTGGCTCAGGATTGTTCCACTTCTGTGATCTTCTAAGAATCCTGGAGTTGATCAAGAAAGGGGCTTAAATTGGGAGAAGATTGCATTTTACTCTGACCTAACTGGGAAGCCAGCCCTAGTTTGAAGGCAACTGTCGTGGTTTAAAATGGAGAAAACAGAAGAGCTAATTTCCACTTCTTCACCCAAGACAGAAAAACATGTTAATGCAAAGAAGGGTTGACATTAAAAAGTTATGTGGGTATGAGCAGAAATGAGGTCAGCTGTCTCAAAATAAGATTCAGATCCCCAAGGCTGGAAGAAGTCACTTTGATTTTTTTCCAGATCTTTGAGTTTCTTAACAGTGAGTATCTTGCCTAAGGGCTTCTTGGGAGGATGCTAAAGCTAAAGCCAGCAGGTCCAGTTATAGGGACCCAATTTTTATTTTCCTTCTGAACATAAATCCAGCAAAATTGCTTGGAAAAAGAGCACTAGTCATTATATTGACCCATCAGAATGCTTCTAACCCTGGCAGATCAAAAGCTTGAGTCCCCTAACTTATTAAAATGTTTTCATGATTAAGTTTTAATAAATTAAAAAGTTAATAGTTGCACAAAACCTAAAGAAAGATTAATATTTGTACCTTCAATGTGGTTTCGATTCTCCGTGATGTTGAAGAGGCCATTTCGGAACCACACTTCTGTTGACATTAAAATAATTGCCACTTTCATGTTCAGGAGGAGCGACTACTGCCCACTGAAGTTAAGTGGAGGATGTATTTGATTTTGGTATTTTCTCTAATTAACTGAGAAATCACCCCTCCTCATTTTGTCGGCATGCATGTGCAATATGTAAAACTGCCTAAGGGTTTTAGACACCCACATCTTATTAACATTAATGAGGATTTAGCATCCAAATCCCCTCAGTGGCTTTAAAGCTGCTGCTGCTGCTGCTGCTGCTCAGACTTGTAGTACTCTTTGGGCACTGCTCCAGGACTTAATAAAACAAATTCTAGACTTTGGAACAGGGTAAGTTTTGATTCTTGCCTAGCTAACTTGACCACAACATCCAAAAATGGTGGTGGTGGGCTGAGGTCTGGGGATCTAGTGACATGGGTGGGTGGGAAGTTAGGAATTGTCCACCTGATAAAAGTGAATTCCACCCTGGGTATTACTTTGAAGGCATGTTTCCAGTTCTTGGCTTGCAGCTTGTTGTTGAAAAGGGCTGCTTCTTGGGAGTTCTGCCTGCTCTTTTAAAGTGCAGAATTATAGAGAGCTGAGCTTTAATGCTTTCAATGTAAAGTTTTGAGTTATCGGGCACAGTACCAAGTGTTTTCAGCATTGAAGGTCTCAGTTTCCACACTTTTGCTTCTCCCCAGCCTAGAACTATTGAGGCAGAACCCTCAAGAATGTTCTCTGTGTACCTCTGTGGAATCATGTGATGCAAGTGCTGAGGTGTGTGGCATAGTAAGGGTTTTTGTGAAAGTGTTTCACCAGTCCCCAGAAAGGGTCTAATGCGTGGTTGCACCCACAGTGCCTTGGGTTATGAACTAGCTTTTCTCCATAGCTAGCCTAGATGAGTGTCTGGCTCGCCAATGAAAATGGATTTTTTTGTCTCATCCTAATCCCTACTAGACACTTGAAAAACCACCACAGTTCCACGTGGCTGGTAATCTGCACATGGAATGAATTAATAAGGGTGGCTGCCCATCAGGATTGGGTTTACTTGGTTGGGCCATGTGAAGCAGCTTGATATAGTGTCTGCTCATACTGTGGCAGCTGAAACTAGTCGATCCTATTATATTTTCACTTTCAAAAGGCCCAAATTCATCCACAACATAGCATCTCTCTCTCTCTCCTATATCCCCTGCCACGCACCCCTATGTTAGAAGAACATTAACATTTCAAAGTCAAGCACTCAGAAGTTGGGAAATACCAGAATTAAGATTGTGTGTGTGTGTGTGTGTGTGTGGGATACAAAAATGTGAGTCCTTCACAAAATCAGGTCCGAGGTATCTCAAATTTCACCCCCATAAATTAGTGGAAACTTCTGAACGTAATCTCTCTGTGCCTCAGTTCCCATCTGTACAAGAGGGATAATACCACTTCCTCATCTCACAAGGGTGTTGTGAAAATACATTCATTCATGTTTGTGAAGTACTCAGATACTAAGGATGATTGTTCTGAGTGCCAAGGAAACGAATAATTCTGTCTTCAGAGCAGGGTTTGACTAGTGTGCAGGAAATAACGCCTGGAGTCACAGATTGACCAATGAGGATAGAACAAAATATCAAATTGTTTCTTCTTAAGTGAGCACTGTCCATGCTGTACACTGCATAGGGCAGCATCCTGTGGAAAAAATATATGATCACATAATTAAAGACTGTATCATAATGCATATGTACAAGGGGGCTGAATTAAGATTGCACCAGCAATGTTAATTCTGGTATTTCTTAACTTTTGAGTGTTTGACTTTGCAACCTAAATAATGTTAACATAGTTTTTTGTGTATATCACACACAAAAGTGCTTAGATTTCACACACGTGCGAATTTACACACCTACAATACGTATGAGCATGCACACACATCTATATTATGTGTGCATGTGTGCACACACTCTAAATGTCATATTGAACCTAGGTTTTCTGGAAAGAAGCACATAGAGCTGATGCATAAAACAACATATTTTAAAATATTTAACAGATAATTTTTTCACCTCTGAGAGACTCGAGGGAACATGCAGATGTCGATCTTGATGCTAATATCCTATAAAAATGTGCCACTTCAAAATTAGGACACATAATTAAAATAGAGCATTTTAGTAATTTTTTTGGGGTCGCTGGAAAAGAAAGCAATGATAATTGCAGGGAAATTCAGGGAATGCAATGATAATTGCAGGAAAATAGACCAAAAAACCCCCAACAAGTATCTGATTTTCCTTGTCTCTTAATGCTGCATTTATACTTCGGAAGCATGCTCGGCTTTATTTTTATCTTTCTCTCGATGCTTTAAAAACCTTGCTTGTGTCCTAATTTTTTGTGAGGTCTAGAGAAGTAAAATTAATATTTAATGTAAAATGAACAGTTTTGAAATGTAAATGGACAAATAGATTTTCACAGTGCAGCAGGAACTGTGGATGTGGCCCTGAGCAATATCTGGGTCCTCAGAAGACTCTCTAGTGCTGGAGTCTGCCAGAGTGTTAGAATCCAGAAGGAGAGTTAGTGCAGACATAACCCAGAAAGTGTTTTTTTTTTTTTTTTAATTAACTGGGATATTAAACATTTTAAAAAGAATGGTCAAATAGTTCTCCCCAGGTTATAATTGTAAAAATCCTGTTGTTGTTTTTTTCCATAGAAAGTTTTTTGATTTTGCTGAATTTTTTATCTTTATTCTGTGTTTAAAAAAAAAAAAAAAAATCAAGTAAAATATTTTATTTTGGGGCCGTTTGATATCAGACTATGGCCATCTGAGTTGCATGGTGCCTCATAGGAATTATAGTTTGGGTGCCTCATGCCCCTATCATCCACTATGGGCCAAACTTCTTGTGTAGACTGCATCTCCTGTGATGCATCATGTTCTCCCATCTGGTTGAACTGGCACAGTGCATCATGGGAGTCACATAAGCATAGTGCATCATTTAAGATGTAATGCACTCTCTCAGGGCGCCCCCTTGTGTTAGTGTGGGATGTTGCTGCTATCTTCAGCTTCAGCACCGCCTGCTGGCCACCTGGCTCTGGCCCCAGTCTTCTGTAGCTCACCCTCCAGCCAAGTCCTCTAATTTCAGGCCCCTTCCGGGGTATCGTAAACAAGTCAAAACGAAACTGAATAATTCTCTTACTCTCTTGAGCTACTAAAGTCTTTCCCCCTCTATTTACAAACTGTTTCTTAGGGCTTCCCTTGCAAGAGCATATGCTGTCCCTCTAGTGTGCGGCTCCTGTTGTCTCTGTGTGCCCTAACCCTGGGCTTCTCTCAGCCAGCGAGACCTGTGTCCTCTGTCATCTCCCCACTCAACTGAGCTTCTTCAGTCTAATTGTTATGGATTAGCTCCACCCCCTCTGGTCAGGAGCCAATGACAGTAGAATCTCAGAGTTACTAACACCCGGGGAATGGAGGTGGTTCGTAACTCTGAACAAAACGCTACGGCTGATCTTTCAAAAGTTTACAACTGAATATTGACTTCATACAGCTTTGAAACTTTATATATAGGTACCAAAGCAGCTCTGAGGGACACAGATGATTATCAAACCAACCCCAGATGAAATGTTTTGAGATTTCTGAATCAATATTTTTGGAGATCTTTCAGTTCTGTTAAAATTTATTTATTTCAACTTTTTGTCCTAGTTTAGAACAAAAACAAATTTTGAAATATTGGAATATCCGGTGGAATGGAAGTTCATTTTTTGACCAGCTCTACTTTTTAATCATAGGGTTTCTCATGAGGGGGGTGGGCTATTGGCTTTGGTTTTCCTTTTCTGTAAAAAGAATTGAAACATTTAAAACTATTTAAGAAAGAAATTACATGGACTCTGCAAAACAAATGTCAAAAAAGAAAGAAGCTTCAAATGCCCGGGCTCCAAAATCAAGTCGGAATGTCTCCCTTTTAAAGAAAGTATTTTTCTTTAAAAAACAAAGTGCCATGCTGACAAATCTGGCATAATCATGATTTTATCATGGGATTGAACAAAGAACATGGAGACCAAAGTTACCAATCTATTAATCTGTAAATTGCTATAACATAGCCTATAAAACCTTGCAGTGTGCCTTACAAACAAAGCTCAGAGCAGCAGGGTTAAGATACTGTTGTTTTCTGGCTGATATTCAGACAATAGAACTGGTTGTGAATTTTCCCCTCTGTGGACTGAACTTTGTGTGTCTGTGATGAACTTTGCAACAGCCAAGATCCAAACTAGGACCCTCGTGGTCTGTAGGGAGAAGCTGTGCCAGGTGAGATAAAAGGAGGCTGTCTCATTCAAGCCAGTAGGAGCAGAGCTCTGATTTAATTTGTGTTTTGGGGTCTTGTTCAGCATATTATCCCAATAGCCGACTTGACCATTTTAGGGATGAGAGCTTAGTTTTGCATTGTCACTTCTCTCCGTGCCTTCAAAATAAGCTGCCCTCTGACTCCACATATCCAAGCTGGGTCTTTCTCTCTTCCTGTCTCTTGAATTTTGTCTTTCTTATTTACATGTTTGTTTCTTCTAGTCTCTGTCTTCTAGGTTCCCACCTTTTCTCTCTTAGCTCCTCCTCCAAAGCCCTGTGCATGGTGGCAGCCTGGCAATCCTGTCTCTGGTTGGAGAGGGCTGCGTGTTGCTCCTTCCAGAGCCCTTCTTCAGTGTCTTTCATTGTGGAAGATGCAGGGGGGAGAGAGGCACTCTGTTTGGGTACGTCTTCACTACCCGCCGTATCGGCGGGTAGCAATCGATTTATCCGGGATCGATATATCGCGTCTCGTTAAGACGCGATATATCGATCCCCGAACGCACTCACCGTCGACTCCGGAACTCCACCAGAGCAAGCGGCGGTAGCGCAGTCGACGGGGGAGCCGCGGCCATCGATCCCGCGCCGTCTGGACCTCAGGTAATTCAATCCAAGATATTTCGACTTCAGCTACGCTATTCACGTAGCTGAAGTTGCGTATCTTGGATCGATCCTCCCCCCTAGTGTAGACCACTTCACCATAGGCACATCTCCCACCATATAGCAGGGGCAGCAGACCTACACTGATCATTACTGCCTCATTTTCGGTCTACTGCATCTGCTCTCCACAGTACCCCTGAGAAAGCAGCTGATGTGATCCTCCCTTGAGGAGATGTTAAAAAAGAAAATGCCAGAAATGCAGGGTACCTGCAATACCATGCAAAACTCACAGCCCCCCCTGCACCTCCAAAGAGCTGCATAGAAGAAACTTGGTATATGTTACCTGCGTTTTCCTGTCATTGGGAGCAAAATAATTCAAAAAGCACAAAGCTGGAAATCAAAACATGTTTCTCTGTCTAATGGCAAACAGATGAGCAGAGAATGCATGTTCTCAGTATTTTGTGGGGAAGGGGTGGGTATCTCCAGCTGTCCCTAACATTTAAAGCAATATTATACTTGATATAATACATCTAATAGTAGTGTCATCAGCTGGAACAGAAACGTCCATCTCAATAACCAGAAATATGAGTCTTACATATTTTAGTAGAATTGTAGATGAAAAAGACCTAGTGGGATCTTGCCCTTCCCTGTATCAATCCAGGATTATTCCTTGCAGTGTGTCCTGTCTCCATCATACTTATGTGACCTCCGTTACCATAGTATCTGCCTTACAATATTTTAGTGTATTTATCCCCGCAACACTCCTGTGAGGTAGGGAAGTGGTATAATCTCTATTTTACATATAGGCAACTGAGGCTAAGTGACTTGCCCAGGGTCAGACCAGAAGGTTGTGGCAGAGCATGGAATTGGCTCTAGATCTCCAAAATCGCAGGCTAGCACCCTAACCACTGCACTGTTCTCTCTCTCTGGTGCTTTCATTTCTCCAGTACATTTTTCCATATTTCCTGAAGCCACTTTATAATATGTATTATGTGTATGGGAAACTCTGAAAGGGACTGAACAATCTAGTGAAGAAATAGGCTGATTCTCAGTCCAGTCACCCATGATTAGATTTGATGTAATAGAAACTGCCACCCACTTTCCCACTCAGTACAGTTGATTCAATTCCACAGTATGTCACTGATGTCCTTTTCAATTCTTCTGTTAGGCTTTAGAAAGGTCATCTCTCCCCTCCCCCCCCACCACCTTGTACAGTCAGTCATAGCATGTTCGCAACTGTTTGGACAGAGCTGAGGCTTTTAATCAGATCCATATTTACTTGTCATATAGTAGCTGCCGAGAGAGAGAGAGAACATGGGATTCCCAAAGCAGTGAAGGTTGTATGAACACCACCTGGCACTTGGTGGGAAAAATATCTTTGAGTCATGTTCTGGCTTTCCTAGCTGCTGAACTGTCATTGCTTGCTTCCAAGTCCTCCTTTCACACTTGGAAAGACCAGCTCTTTCTACAGTTTGCAGAGCTCTAGTGTATTTGCTCCCCTCCTCCCGTCTTCACTGGCAATGTTAAAGCACTGCCACGGCAGCGCTTTAATGTGACTTGTGTGGTCGCGGTGCTCTAAAAAAACCTACCTCCATGAGGGGAGTAGCTACCAGCAATAGTGCACTGTCTACACTGGCACTTGACAGCGCTGAAACTTGCAGCGCTCAGGGGAGTGTTTTTTCACCGAGCGAGAAAGTTGCAGCGCTGTAAAGTGTCAGTGTAGACAAGCCCTCTGGGAGTCTTAAGTAGGGGTCGGCAACCTATGGCACGCACGCGAACCCATTTTTGATGGCACCACTCTGGGGGTTCCGCCCCCGGATCCTGCCAGCCGGGGTCCCACCGCCGGTCCCACTCAGCACCCACTGCCGGCCTGGGTGAAGGAACCCCAGGCTGGCAGCGGGCTGAGACCCCGGCTGGCAGGAGCTGGCGGCCAGAACCCCAGAGCGGCAGTGGGCTGAGCCGCTCAGTCACTGCTCTGGGATTCCGGCTGCTGGCCCCTTGCTAGCCGGGGTCCCCGCCGCAGCCCCACTCACCTTGCTTCCAGTTGGAGTTCCAGCACAGGCCCCCTGCCAGACAAGGTCCAGGCCTCCGGCCCTGCTCAGCCCTACCAGCTGCGAGCTCCACTCATCTCAGCTGCCGATCTGGGGTTCCAGCCGCTGACCTCCTGCCAGCCGGTTAACAGAAGCCTGTGTGCAGCTTAAAGTATCCAAATACATGCCAGACATTGGAAAACTCAGCAAGGAAAAACAAGGGCAAGGATCACACTAAACTGATAAGATCTGTCTTTTAATTTAATTTTAAATAACTTTCTCAAACATTTTGAAAACCTTGTTTACTTTACATATAACAGTAGTTTGGTTATATAATATATAGACTTCTAGAGAGACCTTCTAAAAAACGTTAAAATGTATTACTGGCATGCAAAGCCTTAAATTAGAGTGTATAAATGAAGACTCGGCACACCACTTCTGAAAGGTTGCCGACCGCTGGTCTTAAGTAACATAACTGACATCTGCTTTTTTGGTAGTATCACTGTGAACTCCAGGCCTCCATTCTCTGCTGAAGGATTACTCGGATCCCTGCGGGGCAGGAGAAAGGGGGGCAGGGAGTGATCTGGACCCTTTGAAGGTGGTAGATAACCTAGTATTCTTCTTTGAGTGGTGGTCCTTATACGGATTCCAGACATGGGTGCGCCAGGCGCCGGAGCCGGAACTGTTTTGTAAGAGTGTCTGTTAACCCACATGTGCATCATCCGCATGTCTGCGTCCAAGGCTACAAGAGGCCGTGCAGGTTGACGCTGCTTGGCCAGAGTTGTATATAGTCGTCTTTGTAAAGATCTTAGTTCATTAGCCTCAACTGCTGGACTTCTTCCCCCAGTGGGGAGACACACACACCCTTCTGGGGATTATGCCCTGAGCAAGCCCTCTTCAAAAATGTGCTTTGTGCCTGTGCTCCTTTTCTGTGAGCAGTGAGCACCAGCGGTGTCTCGACTGCCTCAGCGAAGTCCACGTTTTCACCTGCTGTTCCATCTGCCACTTGTTCCTGCCTCGGACTAGGGAAGCTAGAGAATTTCATCTCCACAAGTTTCTGATGGAGGAGGCTATGCGCCCATGTGCGCAGTGAGATTTGGTACTGGCGATTCTGCCAGAATAGTGCCTGTCACCACCGGTGAACGCCCTTCCGTCTTCCTCCTGAGTACCGGAACTCTTGGTATTGCTGCAGCTGCCAAAGCATCACCAGGGGCATAAGAAGCACAGACATAGGCTAAAGGACGGCTCCCTGACAGGGACTGCTCCTAAATGCAGCGTTGCCTCCCTGAGTCGGGCCCAAGTGAGAAGTCGCACGTTGACCTGGCTGCTCCGGCTCCCAAGAAGCCCCGGATAGAGCATGAGGCAAAACACCACTACAAGTCACAGGTACTGCCTTCCCCTGCGGTTACTGGTCTGTCACCATCTTCACTGCCTGCACTGTCAACACCACTGGGCCCTTCCGGACTGCCACGCCCGGTTCCCTCTGCGCCAGGACGCCTGGTACCGCTGATGCCCATGGCCAAGCTGATGCTCCCGTACACCGGTTCCCTGCTGCGCTTCACCCCCCTCCCAACCCTCCGATCCTTAGCTGCTTCCCTTTCCAGCAGATGAACCTCTCCCACTCCTGCCAGAGTGGTGCACCTCTTCCACCCACACACCACCGGCACCGTCAGTTCTACCTCTACTGAACCCATCCTCGGAGTCTGACTGGTTTTCTGAGCCAGACCCCTCTTCCTCACCTGCACACTCTCTCACAGTCCGGATCCCAGGCAACACCTACCCTATCCACCCACGTACAACCCTTCTGCCGAGCCTTGGTTCTGTTACCCCTGGGACCCGCCGATGCCAGCTGATCCATATGCTTGATTCTGCCTGGCCTCCCTGAGACCCCTACCAGAACCGTGGGGTACCACTGCTGCCATCTTACCGGCCGTCCCCTGCCTGCACCACGCTCCCCTATGGGTATGATGAACCAGAAGACGTTATCATGCAGCCGGCACTGCCAGTCCTTCCGATCCCCACCAGAGCCTCATTGTCCCTGGATGAGGCATTAATTCCGCCTTCCTGCTCCCCTCTGGATGACCATAGACAGTACCATGACCTACTTCGGCAGGTGGCGAGGGCTATTGACCTCATGGTGGAAGAAGTCCAGGACCCACAAAACCAGTTCCAGGATATTCTCCAATCTCCAGGGCCCTCCTGCCCTCCCTATCCACACAGCTGTCCTACAACCATCACAGTCAGTCTGGCACACGCCGGCTTCCTGTGTCCCTACTCCAAAGTGTGCTGAGTGGCAATTCTTTGTCCCATCTCAGGGTACGGACGTCCTGTTTGCCCCCACCAACTCCCTCGTGGTGCGTGTGGCGACCAAACATGCTCAACAGCAACACTGTAAGGCCACCTCCCCCCGGACATGGCGTCAAAGAAGCTGGACCTTTTAGGAGGAAAGGTTCATTCATCTGCGGGACTTCACTTCTGTATTGCCAACTACCAGGCCCTTTTGGTGAGTTACAATGACCTGACATACTCAAAGCTCGCAGTTTCAGACCTTTCTCCTAGTGGGCAAACAGCAGGATTTCCAGGCACTGCTGGATGAGGGCAGACTGGTCACCAAGGTGACCCTCCAGGCCGTGGTTGATGCTGCTGACACTACATCCCACCCCCTAGCGACCGGCATTGTACTCCATCGAGACTCCTGGCTCCAGTCCTCTGGATTTCCTAAAGAGGTCCAGACCACTCTCGAGGACCTTCCCTTTGACAATCTAAAACTCTTTAGGGACAAGACGGACGAATCCCTCCACTCCCTCAAGGATTCCCGCACCATTCTGCAATCGCTCAGCATCTACACCCCTGCCCTGACCCGCAGGCAGCAAACATCCGTCCTTCCGTCTCCGCCCCCACGCCACCTACCAGCCCTATTTTCAACAACCGCAGGAACCATCTCGCCAACGTTCATGCATTCAATGACCCTGCTACCCAACTGCTACCACTTCTGCAATGCCAATCCAAACAGCTGTTTTGACTCTTCCATTGAGACCCACAATCCCCCTCCCACTCCTCCCATGGCGCCCCTGGTCATCTCTGGGGGCTTCTTGCCCTGTTCGTCCACAACTGGGGCAAGATCACCACTAATCTTTGGGTGGTGGACATCATTCACCTGGGTACTTGATGGAGTTCCTCTCGTTTCCCCCCTCATTGCCTACCCCAGTGTGGCTGTGGAGATCCCTACCACTGCGATCTTCTCTGAGAGGAAGTAGGCGCCCTCCTCTGGAAGGGTGCCAAAGAGCATACCTTAAGTTTCTCACCAAGGTGGTCTCCCTGTTCCACCTCAACCAAAGCATCCACCTTCCGATCTTCTAACCCAAACCGCACAGGTCCTCGGAGCAAAAAGGCTGCATTGTCTCGACGTCCGCTGGGCACTGGCCTTTTACCTTCAACGCACCCATGCCTTCCGTGCTTTGCCCAGGCTCTGCCTTTGCGGAACATTGCAGGGGCCAGGCCCTTTCCTCACAGCACATCTCTAAATGGATCTCCTGTTGCAATGCAGAATGCTACACTCTCTCTCATGTTCCTCCGCCCCCTGGAGCCACGTCGGCCTACTTCGCGAACATATCTTGGCAGGACATTTGCAAGGTAGCCACATGGACCTCTGTCCACACCTTTATTGCTCCCTATGCCATTGTCCTGGCAGTGGTGGCGGATGCAGCTGTCGGCTGAGCCGTTCTACAGACTGTGATTTCTCCTGAGTCCACACACCCACCTCCACGCTGAGCACTGCTCACTATTCACCCATGTCTGGAATCCATACAGGAACCATCATCCGAAGATGGGATTTGGATTCCAATATCCACCCTCCATCCCCTCTGCTGTGGACTCCATTGCTTACAGTAAGAGGGATACTGGAGCGGCATTGTCCTGCACAGCCTTTTATAGCCACAGACACACGGACGACATACATGCGGATCAAAAGACACTACTGTAAAACAGTTTTGGCTCCGGTGCATGGCACACATGCCCACCTATGTCTGGTATCCAAATAGGGACTATACACATCTTGAAGAACCTCCAGTTACAGTAAGTAACTACTCTTCTGTGGGCGGCCTCACTGGTACTGCTCTGAGCTGCCATGCAGAAGACCAGGGCTGTTCCCCAGTGGGCCAGATTCTCCCCCTCAGGCTTCATGGGACAGAAAGGGAGGACAGATCTGTGGTTCCCGAGTGGCTGATATTTCACTGTATCCTCCCTTTTTGGATGCAGGGCAGGCGGCACACCATATCTAGGAGGAGGAGTGGCCAGCCCAAGATGCTACTCGGGAGCCCCATGAATCCATGGCCTTCTATATGGCAGGACCTGTCTTCCAAGCCTTTTCCAGCTCCTCCTGCTCACCAATAGCTTTGCTATACGTTGTACGTAGACTACCATCCTTGTGGCTTAGGGCTTGTCTACTAGGGTGACCAGATGTCCCGATTTTATAGGGACAGTCCCGATTTTTGGGACTTTTTATTATATAGGCTCCTATTAACCCCTACGCCAAGGGTTAGGTTGGTATAACTGCGTTGCTTAGGGATGTGTGACATAGTTATACCAACATAAGTTGCTAGTGTAGATCTGGCCTAAAGAAAAAAATCCCAAGGGCCCCACCTGCTGACTTGACAAGCAGTGGTGAAGGTGTCCTATAAATAGGTTCCTGTGCAAATCAGATTTTTTTTAAAAAAAAGAAAATTCACAACAGTATAAATGACAAAGTATTGAATTTCACAGAGTATGCACAGAAAGAATCAGTCAATTTGAAGGATGGAACGAATTTCATTGTTTTGTACCCTTTGTGAAATCGTGATTTACATAGGGCCCTAGTAATAAGAAATCCTAACCATTTCCCTCATAAACAAGGATGGTGGTGGTGATGTGGGGCTAATTAGGGAGTGAGAGGAGGGTATGCTGAATCAGAGATGGGTGTGTGTGAGGGATTCTCAAAGCCTATTCCAGAGCCCATAGGACTCTCATTTGATTTCAGTGCCGAACAGTTTAGTTAGGTGTGAGCTCCCTTCTACCATACAGAACAGTTTTTTAAATTTTAAGAAGCCTGTGTATAAATTTGATAATATTTTGTGTTACAATGGCTGATCCAGTAACACAGTTATAAGTAGTTTGTAAAGCAGACTGGGAGAGATGTTTGTACAAACCACTGCAGTGGAACTGAAAATGCAGTTACCTGAAAAAATCTCTGAAAAACCTGGCTCTGCCAAGTGCTGTGTCACTGTTCACCTCCTGGGAGTTATTGTGTAATAATAGCCTTTCATCTGCCCCTCAGCCATCCAGCCCTAGATGACTTGCTTATTTATGAATTGCAATATTGATCATTTGGTGTGTGTTCATCATTCCAGCCAAAACAAGTGGGTTATTTATTCTGGGCCATCTGGCACAGGTTAGACTTTTCATGCCAGTACCTAGATACATTGGTGATAAGTGTGTCTCCCCCCCCCCCCCCCCCCCACACACTGATGGACAGAATTGGCCTGTGTTGGAGTCCTGTGTTCAGTGATGGACACTACACCTCCAGAAAAGCTGTAGACAGATTTAGGAGAGTTGAGTGAAGAACAGCCATTCTGATGAAAAGGTTTGGAAAAGAAGACACCCGAGGAAAGGTTAAGGGAGCTGGGTATGCTCATTCTAGAGAAAACGAGCCCGAGAGGGTGTGTAGAGAACACACGAGGAATATTATAAAGAGGACAGGGATCAGCTATTCTGATTCGTCAAAAATAATGAGACTGAGCTGCACTAGGGAATATTTAGGCTACATATTAGGAAAAACTTTAACTCTAAGAACAGTTAGAAGAAGAGTCTGTCAGAGAAGGCTGTGGAAGTGCCAGGACTGGATGTTCAAGGCTAGTCTAGATACCTATCTATTAGAAGTGTTTAGGAATAATCAACAAAAGCTGCCATGATGCAGCGGAATGGATTTGGCATCCAGTTACTGCAGGGCGTTGAATATTTCCTTGAAGGCACATTCCATTACCTAACCACTCCTTATTCTTTAATGCACTGTTCATTCTTCCTTCTTTATCCTCCCACATCCAGGTACATAGAACATCCACCAGTTTCTGCCATTTGTTTTGGTCTTGTGCTGGTCTGTTCAGGCTTTCAAGTGTCACGTTGATGAATTTAGGTTCTTTCTCTATTCTGTGTAATATTTCTCTATGTTGCCCTCTTTTTCTCCTTCCAGATGGTATCAGTGTAATCTCTTGATGTTGTGTTGGTGGCATCCTTAAAGCATGTCCTAAATATGTCCATAGTTGTCATCTTGCCATATGTCGTGCTTTTTATTGGTTTGCTCTACTTAGAATTTCTGATGTTGTAATAAACTCTTTCCAGTGAACTCTGAAAATCTTCTGCAGGCATTTACTTTGGAATGAGTTGAACTTCTTATAAATTGCTCTTATGGATTTCCATGACTCTGCTCCACAGAGGAGGACAGACATGATAACGGTGTTAAAAACATATTTTTGTATCACTGCCGACCTTGATACTTTCCCAAAACTTTCAACTTCGTGAAAGTTGTTTGCTGCTTTTGATATTCATTGCTTGCCATCTAACGTGGTGTCACCATCATTGCACATCTCACTCCCCAGATAAGTAAAATGGCTTACTTCTTCTAGTGTTTCTCCATCTACTGTGATGGTCGCTTTTGGAACATTGATAGCCATATAGTTTGTATTCCCTTTGCGGATGAACAAACCAACTTGTTTTGCTGGGTCTGCCAAAAGCTGGGTCTTTTCTTCCATTAAAGCTATGTGTTGGACTGAGCAGGACAATGTCATTAGCAAAAACAAAGGTCATCCAATTGTATTTTATTATTTGTCCATAAAATTCCTCGGTTGCCTTCTGCTGTTACTTTCCTTGTGATACAGTCAGTGATCAGTGCAAACAGTAGTGGGGACGTAATATTCCTTTGCCTTACTTCAGTTGTCTCCGCAAACCATTGGCTGATGTTATATAATCTCTGACTGCATATTCAGCATTATCATATAGGGCTTTGATTATTTTAATTACTCTTGCTGGTATTCCAGAGTATGCCATACATTTCTGGAGACAGTCTCTGTATCCACTGTCAAAAGTCCTCAGGAAATCTATAAAATTTATCGGAAGAGATGCTTCCACTCTGCACTTTGTTCTATGATATGTCTGACAACAACAGTATGGTCTACACGTGATCTCAGTCGTCTAAAACCTGCTTGCTCCTCTCTAAGTTGAAAATCTATTTATTTTTTTATATGTTCCTGGATGATGATGGATATGATTTTCCTAGGCACTGAGAGTATTGTGATTCTTCTCCAGTTATTGCAATTGCTAAGGTCACACTTCTTTGGCAATATTGCTCTAAGGCCTCTCTTCCACTGGCCTGGGTTCTTTGCCTCTTTCCGTAGTCTAATCAAAATCACAAGGAAAGTCTGGAGAGCTGGTTTGTCACTTGCTTTAAGTATCTCCCCAGTAATATCCTCTCCAGCTGCTTTCCGATTTTGAATTTACTGATGGCTTTTCTAACTTTTTCCATTATAGTTGCTCCTAAAACAATATGAAGCTGTGGTGGTAGGTCATCATATATTTGTAGTAATTTGCTTGGGTTTCATCTATTTAAAACAGCCTGACAGTGTTCATCCCATCTTTTCCTTTGTTGTTTTTCTGTGGTAAGAATCTTTCCATTTACATCTTTGGTAAGGCCTCCAGTACTGTTAGTTTCCTGTTAGCTGTTTGATTGTCTTACACAAAGCTGTAAAAATCACCTTTTTAGCTAGCATTCTCAGCTCTTGACTTTCTGTCAATATAGATCTTTTCTAGCACTCCTTTTTACCTCTCTGTCTTGAGTCTGTATTCTTCTTGCCACTTGCTTATCTCTTCACATTGCTTAGCATTCATGAGTATTTTGCTTTACACTTCTCTTTTCCACTGCTGCCCAGGTAGCATCACTAATCCATTCTTACCTTTTAGATTTAGTTATTAGGACTGCCTTGGCACTTCTAAATAGCACTCTCGGTGATTTTCCCCACAGAGTATTGATGATTTGATTTTCTTCAGTTAACTCCATTAAAACAGTGAACTTGTTCTTCAGTTCAAACTGAAAAGTACTTCTTGCATTTGGGTTTTTTAGTGCGCTATTGATGTACGGTCTGTCTTTGACCTTCTTCATTCTTTTTAACATGATTTCCAATTTAGTGACAAAAAGCTTATGGTCCCTGCCCACATCTGCTCCTCTGTACACACATACGTCTGCCAATGAGCTACGAAATTCTCTAAATGAAGAAGTGATCTATCTGATTCTTTGTAGTACCATCTGAGGAGTTGCATGTTGCATTATGGATTTCTTTGAGGGAATATTGTTCCACCTATCACTACATTGTTCACACTGCAAATGTCTACTAATGAGTCACCATTCTGGTTTATGTCCAAACCACTGCTGCACTTACCCATGACTTTATCCAACACGTCATTTTATTTCAAATCTTTATGTTCAGATCACCTGTAGTTGCTACAGTGTCATGTTTTGGAACCTTGGTTAGTGTGAGCACATCCTGTAACAAATCATAAAAAGCATATTTTTCCTCATCTGGCTTTTTGTTGGTTGGTACGTAGCATTGTATGACTTAGTTTAAAAAATCTGGTCTGAAAGTGAGCTCTAGTAATTCTTTCACTGACTGATTTCCATTCAGTCAATGCCTGTTCTGCGTCATTTGACATTAATATTGCTATGCTAGATTTGTCTGTCATCCAGATTCCCGGAATAACGATCATCTTATTTGTTTCTCAAAAATTGTAGTTTGTTCAAATCTATTCCTCTTGCACTCTCTGATTCCAAGGACATCACAAGATGGTATCTATCCATTTCTTCAATTATTTAAAGTTTTAATAGTTTCATACATTTTTCTCACATTTCCAAAATCTGATTTTCATCACTGATCTGGCATTGAACAAGGGACTTCTCAAGACATGGACTCCTTACAGGTTTGACCAACTCCTGTCATATTCTTCACATGAAGACGATCACTTATTCAAGCCTGCTACATGCCGATATGAGTCCTGGTGTTGGTTTCTGTAGTAATTTTTGTTTTATGTTTTATGTGATGAGGTTACTAGCCCCATGCACAATCGTAGGTCCACGGCTTCTGAGTCATTATTCAGAGCTGTCCACTGATTATTGTAGGACTGCTAATGAAAGCAGGGCTGTTGGCATTCAGAAGTTTATTGTAGTATTTGACTGAGAGAAAAACACATAGCAAACTGATACAGTCCAACTGTAGGTCAGATTGGGATAGCCTTGACATTTAAGGCGGTCTAAAAGAAGTGAAGAAATCTGCTGTAGAAAGGCTCTCTACACGGTAGGTTGGATAAAATAATATTTTTTAAAAAAAATCTATTTGTTTAAAATTATGATTTTAAAAAAGTGTTATATTTATATGTTGCTAGTTCTTCGCTTTCTTCCTTTTTAAAGCTTTAAACGGCTAAAGTGGGTGTTTTAGACTTGTCTCTTACTTCATAATTGTTAATAGACTTTCAGATTTGTACATAGTTGTTTTTTTTTTACTAAGACCTTTCACATTTAAAATGCTCGTCTCTGCTGAATAAGACAAATCCAAGGCCTCATTAACATCCTTATTGCGAAAACAAAATACATTCAAACACCAAAATTGGTAAGTAAATAACCCACGCTATGTTAGCAACCAACACCACTTTCTGAGGTATTGAACTTCCACAAGTCAAGAAAGATGAAATGCTTTGAGCAGGCTATACCTCCCCAACAGGGTTTGCAGTTTGAAGTCAGAGGGACTTGTGCTCCCTAAGAGACTAAGTGTTTTGAAAATCCCTCTCTTACAAGCCTGAATAGAAATTTAGGAGCCTAACTTTGGCTTGTATCTTTGGCCTGTGTATATAACAGAAACTTTGATAATGTATTAAAAGTCCAGGTAACTTTTCATTGTTAACACTGAAGCAATTTGGAAGTGACAAACATTTATGCCATTAAGAGGAGAAAGGTGTTTTTTTTCTTTTTTCTTTTTAAATCAATACTTATTTAGAAAATTTTAACAGGTTTACAAATCACCACCATGTAAACATCAGAAATAAAATGTTAATCATTACAACTCTGAACTTCTCTTCTTGTTTAGAGAACCATTATGCAGTAGTGTTATTATTCAATCTCTCTATTGAGAAGAGTATTACCTACTACAGTGACAGCCACTTTACACCACTCACACCAAGTTGTTTCAGGGGATTTTATTAGATTGACTGAAACTGCTGAGTACTCTTATTGATAAACATGCCTGGTTTGATCAAACTTTATTCAAAAAAATTGTACGGGTAGGCTGGCTTTTCTGCACGTGACAGTACTTCGTCTGAGTATTGAATAAATGGTAACCAAATGTCTAAGAGAAAAGTTTTGGATAAAATAAATTTGTCCTCTGATCCTACAAACCCTTATGCACATGCTTAGCTTTAAGGTGCACATGAGCAGTCTATTGACTTCAATGGAGCTATTCGTGTAAGTAAAATTATGTACCTGCCTTGTCTACAAGATCAAGGCTTTAATTTCAATATTTTGTTGTTTGCCTATAGCAGGGTTTGATTTTTGTTTTTAAAAAAGCAGTTATAATTTAGTTTGTGATAAATTTTAATCTGTTTCAGTAATACAAATTTTTGATAAAATCAAAATGATTTAAATCCCCTGGGTTTAATTTCACCCTGCTACAGGGCATAACTATTCATAGATTCCAAGTCTGACCTCCTGTGCTAGGCCATAGAACTTCCCCCAAATAATTCCTAGTGCATAGCTTTTAGAGAAACATCCAATCTTGATTTGAAAATCGTCATTGATGGAGAATCTACCAGGACCCTTGCTAAATTGTTCAAATGGTTAATTACTCTCACCATTAAAAATTTGCACCTGATTTCGAGTCTGAATTTGTCTAGCCTCATCTTCCAGCTATTGGATTGTGTTATACCTTTCTCTGTTAGACTGAAGAGCCCATTAATAAATATTTGTTCTCCATGTAGATACGTATACACTGTAAGCAAGTCAGCCCTAAACCCTCTCATAGTTCAGCTGAAGGAGCTCAATATATTTAGCTTATCACTATAAGGCATGTTTTCTAATTCTTTAATCATTTCCCTGGCTCTCCTCTGGACCCTCTCTAGTTTATCAACATCCTTTTTTAATTGTGGGCACCAGAACTGGACACAGTATTCCAGCACCAGTTGTACCATTGCCAAATAAAGAGGTAAAATAACTTCTCTACTTCTACTTAAATTTAAAATTTAAGTAGAAGTAGAGAAGTTATTTTAATAACTTTAACTTTAAATAATTGCTATTTAAATTTAATTTACTTGAGATTCCTTTTTACACATCCAAGGATCGCATTAGCCCTTTTGGCCACAGGGTCCCCCAGGGACCCCCCAGGGAGGTCATGTTGAGCTGATTATCCACCGCAACCCCCAAAACTTTTTCAGAGTCACTACTTCCCAGGGTAGAGTCCCCCATCCTGTATGTATGACCTACAGTCTTTGTTCCCAGATGTATACATTTACATTTAGCTGTATTAAAACTCACATTGTTTGCTTAGGCTCAGTGTAAAAAGCAATCCAGATCGCTCTGAATCAGTGACCTGTCCTTGTCCTTATTTACCACTCTCCCAATTTTTGTGTCATCTGTAAACTTTATCATTGATGATTTTATGTTTTCTTCCAGGTCACTGATAAAAATGCTAAATTAACATAGGGCTTAGAACTGATTCCTGTGGGACCCACCTGGAAACATACCCACTCAACGATTCCCCATTTACAGTTACATTTTGAGACCTAACCATTAGCCAGTTTTTAATGCATTTGATGTGTGCCATGTTAATTTTATACTGTTCTAGTTTTTTTTAACCAAAATGTCTTGTGGTACCAAGTCATACACTTTACAGAAATCTATTATGTCAACACTATTACCTTATCAACCAAACTTGTAATCTTATCCAAAAAAAGACATCAAATTAGTTTGACAGATCTATTTTCCATAAATCCATGTTGATTTGCATTAATTACATTAACTTCCTTTAATTCTTTATTAATCGAGTCCCATATCAGTCACTCCATTATCTTCCTTGGGACTGATGTCAAGCTTACAGACCTATAATTAACCAGGTCATCTTGTTTACTATATTAAAAAATTGGCACAGCATTGGCTTTCTTCCAGTCTTGAACTGGAACTTCCCCAGTGCTCCAAGACTTATTGAAAATCAACATTAGTTGTCCAGTGAGCTCCCCAGCCAGTTCTTTTAAAACTCTTGTGGAAGGCTCAGAGAGGGAACGAAACTTGCTGCCTCTTTCATATTTTCTTTTCCAGTGTCCCATAGACAGGCCCTACATTACACATTTGAAATATCATATACTATCCTATACACATATATAGATTCTAAAATGGGGAAGTTCACATAGCATGCCTGTAAGCCCAATACCGGGAACAGAGTTATATGCATATGCATTCCAATAAGACCACAAATCAGGGTCCTGAATATTTAAAATACCCAAAGGCCAGACTTCACTTTCAAGACTCTTCCTTTGGCCTTGGCTGAGGGATGCTGAGGAAGATGGGATTCCCTCCTTTGTGTGTGCAGCGTGAATGGCAGGAGCACTGAGTCAGGATTAATAGACCTTTTAAAAAAAAGCAACAACACTCTTTCAAAGATTTTGGGTTTAATTCACAAATATTTTAAAGGAATCCTAGAAACTACTATGACAGTAGAAGGATTGACTGGCAATCTGTAGTAGAAACTATGGCCTGAGACTATAAAAAGGCTGTCAGTGAAATAGCACGTAGCTGACCAACATGACTGTTGGCAAGAGGAGTTCCTGAAGGACAGGAGATTTTGCCAAAAGTTTTGGGCAAGTTCTAGGGGACACTGTGTTTATAAAGTCTTCACTCTCACAAGCAGATGTCCAATAGGTAAGAATCCCAAAGCTGCAGAAATACCAGGTACTGTAGTTGTCACCAGTGGATCCCTGCAATTCGGGAATAAAGTATTAAATGTTGCTAGAAAGAAGTGTAAGCTAACACTCCAATAAGCTAAACTCAGCTTCTACATTGCTATTTTATTAGAGCCACATACAGATGTTGCACCAGCCCAAAAAAGCTGTTTAGAGGCATTGGACTGAAGGCCATGACATTATACCCCACCCCGCTATTGCCGGAATGTGAGAACCATCCTTTATTTTTTCAAACTCCAGAAGAAACCATAATGTTTCCCAACCTCAGAAAGCAGGAGCTAGGAGTGAACATTGCCCTGGATTTGCTAGAAGGGTCAGGCAAGGAATGTTCTGTTATCACACATGTTTTCCTGATGAGCTTTAGGTTGTACAGATGTTTGAACAACAACAAAAATTAATGTAGTCATAACAAACAGAAAGGGTGAGGGGCGGTTTTTTAATTTTTGAGACACTTGAAGACAATTCTGCAGTACAGTTTGGTATTTTGTTTCCAAGAGGTGTTGTGCATTTCCACAGCATGCTCGTAATGGGGTTTACCTTTTATTTAGATGCAAGCAAATACAGAAGTAAAACCTTCTCTGTTTCTTGAGTCTTTTTATCATTGTGTTGTGAACTGTCAACATCCTGTATTCAGACACTCACATTAGTTGTGTTAACTCCCACCCCCCTGAAATATACACCTCTAAATGGGAAGGAAAGGAGGTAAAGGTCTTGTTCAGACCACTGTAACAAGCAGAAACGGCACCCTTTATAACAGGGGTTGGCAACCTTTCAAAAGTGGTGTGCCGAGTCTTCATTTATTCACTCTCATTTAAGGTTTCGCGTGCCAGTAATACATTTTAACATTTTTAGAAGGTCTCTTTCTATAAGTCTATAATATATAACTAAACTATTGTTGTATGTAAAGTAAATAAGGTTTTTAAAATGTTTAAGAAGCTTAATTTTAAAATTAAATTAAAATGCAGAGCCCCCCGGACAGGTGGCCAGGACCTGGGCAGTGTGAGTGCCACTGAAAATCAGCTCGCGTGCCGCCTTTGGCAGGGCCGGCTTTAGCAAGAGCGGGGCCCGATTCCTGCAAGCCCCGCCCCCAGGAATCGAGCTGCGCTCCGGCCGGGGTTGCCGGGCTTGGGTCCGGCCCGGAGCCGTGCCGCGCCGCGGGGTCCGGCCCGGAGCCGTGCCGGGCCACGCCGGAGCCGCGCCGCGGGGGCCGGGGCCGCGCCGGAGCCGCGCCGCGGGGGCCGGGGCCGCGCCGGAGCCGCGCCGCGGGGGCCGGGGCCAAGCCGGGCCTGAGCCGCGCCGCGGGGGCCGGGCCGCGGGACCCGAGCCGGGCCGGACCCGAGCCGCTGGGGCCTGCGTGCTCGGCCGGAACCGGGGCCGGACTGGGCCGCGCTTCCCCGGAGCCCTTCTCGCACCCCCCGCCACCCCAGCTTACCTGGTGCTGCCTGCCCGCCCCTGCTTCTTTTCAGACTTCCCGCGAACCTCTGATTCGCGGGAAGCAGGGGAGGGGGAGGAGCAGGGGGCGGAGCGTTCAGGGGAGGGGAGGAGGGGGAAGTGAACTGAGGGCGGGGTGGAGAGCTGCGGCGCGGGGCCCTCTTAGCGTGGGGCCCAATTCAGCCGAATCGGCCTAAAGCCGGCCCTGGCCTTTGGCACGTGTGCCATAGGTTGCCTACCCTGCTTTATAAACTGCTGCCTCAAAAAGATGTTTTTTCCGTGCTGCCCTTCCAAGGTTCAATAGCACAGAACTATAGTGAATCTGTGTATTGCTAAGCCTTTCATTATGTTTATAAAATTTACTGCAGCACATTTATTTTTAAGTGAGGTACTCTGTCTAGCTCAACCATGAGCTACAGGGCTTGATGCAGGCATTACGGCTGAGGTTCTATGGGCAGTGTTACCCAAGAGATCAGACTAGATACATTCTGAGTTTACCACTACAATGTAAAGTAGGATATGACTAGAACTAAATAGCAAAATACATTTTTATGAGGCAGTGATCCTCAGCTGCTGTAAATCGTCATAGCTCCATTGACTTCAATGTAACTATAATGCTTTACACCAGCTGAGGATCTGATCTGTTGTCTTAATTCACATACTTACTAAGGTCCCAATTGTGCAACTGGCTCAAAACTAGTGGATGTTTGTTCTCACGTAGAGTCCTGTTGCAGTCAACCAGGCCGCACGGGGGAGCTACCTGTGTGGGGCTCTTGTGGCATCAGGCCCTGTTTCACATAGCTGAGTCATCTCCAACACCTTCCCCAGACATCAGTAAGAATGAGTGAAGTCCTACTGTGTGGCATAAAATTTGCATATCGCCATAACGAGGGCTTGTTCTCAAGAAACTAAAGATAAGATATAATTGAAAGCATGAAAATCCTCAAATTAAGAGGGAAATGCAACTTGAACTTAAAGATAAACTGACTAATAAGTAAGAGTTGATAGAGATGAGATTATAAACTAAGATAAAATCTACTTCACAATATTGTCTTTCAAAATTCCTGCTTGGTACAGTTGCATTTGAACACTTGCAGTAGATTGCTAATAAATTACTTTTAGCTATGTGATGATCAGATGAGACTGGAGGTGATTAGTTTAATAGATTTTGGAAATATTTATTTGGAATCCATCTTGTTACATCTGGCAATAATTTTCTTAGGCTTAATGATTCCAGAGGTTAGTGATTATAGAATGCAGCCTGTTTTTCTTTGTGACCCTTCCAATAACACTATAAAATTACATCAGACAGGCTTCCAAGTATATTCAATTTGCAGTGCTGAATCTGCAAGTTTTCCTTTTCTTGGTATGTATCATAAATGCATTTTACAAATGTAACTGCATTTGCTCCTTTAAGCTTAGAATGTAAGCATTACAACTTCATATGCTTTGGTCTGTAATTCTGGTTTTCTTACCTTCTGAACCAACATGGACCCAATTTCACATGTTGCCTGCATTGGCTTTTCTTGTTTTATGAATAACTATTGTCTGAGGTCTTTCCCACAGGAAGGTTTTATGAAAAATGGAAACATTTAAAAGCACTTGCAGATGTGCTTTATAATATTTATAATTTTTTTAAAATATCCCTTTGTGGAAGAACTACTGTAAACAGCAAATTCCTATAGGGCATTAGGGCATGTCTACATTGCAGCTGGCTGTGTGCTTCCCAATGCAGGCAAACAGACGTGCTAGCTCTGCTTGAGCTAGTGCACTAGAAATAGCAGTGTAGTGGGGGCAGCAGCATAGGCTAGCTGCTTGAATACAAACCTGCCTGGATCCCCTGGGGACATACTCGGGCAGCCAGTTTGAACTGTTGCCCAGGCTACCTCCAGCTATGTGGCTATTTTTAGCAGACTAGCTTGAGCAGAGCTAGTGCCTGTATGTCTACCCGCTGTGGAAAGCATGTTGCCAGCTGGAGTGCAGACATTCCCAAAGCAACATAGCACTCTTGCTTCAGAAATACTTTGGCAATGGCTTGAAAATGTGAAATATAGCATTGCAGATACTGAGGAGATATAGATAGCTCTTTATTACATTTTTTTATAGGTAGCTAGTTGACCAGCGAGAGCTGTTGGTGCTCCGCACTCTTGAAAATGAGGTCATTTATTTAAGTGTCTAAATATAGACAAGATTCTAACTTTAGTTTCCCTTAAAAATAAAAGCTTGGCACTATATGTAAAATATTACATGCACACAGACACTGGCTGTTACCCACATAGTGATGCAATGATACTTTAAAACTTTGCATGGGGGAAAGTCTCTAGGAATCTGCACACCTAGGACCAGATTCTAATCATAGTTATACCTATGTACAGTAACTTTGGGCTAAGTCAATGAAGTGAATCATGTTACTCCAGATGTACACCAGTGTAAGAGATGTCAGAATCTTGTTCTGAGTACTAAACCTTTAAAGTTCACAGTGTTGCTGTCTCAAACCAACGCTCCATTATCCATTACATGCAGTTACTAGGCACAGAGAGGTAATAGACACATAGCCCTTTGAACAAGTTTAGAATTGCAGATACCATGCTCCATATGGGGAGAAAAGGTCAGTTTCTATCAATACAGCTCTTCCATCCTGCAGAAAGATCATAATGGCCAGGATTTCTGAGCAGGTTCTTCTGTTACAAAATTAAGTGATTAGAAAAAGGTGCCATTAGGTTTTTGGAAAATGTGACAGCTCTATTATTAATTGGAATTGGTGCAGCTTTCCTCAGTTTTGAAATTACCCTGGTTCAGCGTTAACTGTGTCTATACCACTGGGACAGCTGAAATCCTAGTGTAGACAAAGCCTTGGTGATATGTGTAAGGAGGATGATCCAGTGCTTAGGGTGCTAGGCTGGAATTTACAAGACATGGGTTCAATTCCCTGCTCAACCACAGACGGCCTATGTGATTCCCGAACTGTAAAATGGGGATAATAGCATGTTCCTACCTTGCAGGGGTGTTGAGGATAAATACATAAGTATCTAAGATAGACTGAAATGCAGGTGCCGCTTTGTGCTTGGCCTGGTGTATTTTCCATGAAAACTCCAAAAGGACATTTGACCAGTTCTCAGGTACAAATGTTCTTGCACAATTGGGCATTTTTCTAACCTGCCTGCCCAGTTCTATGCACCTCTATTTGAACTGTTACAATTTTGGGTCCTCCGAGCCTGCTTAGGTGGATGTTATGGAATCCTGTCAATTACTGTAGCTGATTAAGGAAGTTTGGATGCTTGAACACATCTGACTTCTTTTGATTCTTAGTCAACATAAGTAAAGTATGGCAGGTATAAGCACTGGAGAATGCATTGTAGGGAATGCGTCTCCACTGGGCTGGATTAGGAGCTTGATCCAGTGTCAGTGGAAAGTCTCACATCAGTTTCATTGAATTGGGACCTAGATGACTTAATAGATCTCTTCTATCTCTAATTTTTGTGGTTAATCAGAAGCTTTTAGTGTCAATGCATTTCCTCCCTGCTCCAAATTTATTACCCATGCTGAGACCTAACCTGAGATTCACTGATGACTTCAATAGGACCTTTCCTGTGGTGACACCCCCTCCTATGAATTACTCCTATGCTGAATTCCTGCAGGAGTAATATGTCCATTAGCGAAAATTCTGATAGCTAAACTCTATTTTTGAGATTAAGATTTATTTTGTTCTCATTGTCATGTGGATGCTGTTAGATGCTACCAGAAATTAAAAGAAGGAATGAAAACTCAATTTGAATGGGAAAAAAAAATCGATAAATGAATGTCTGACTGGTAATGGGTTTGTTTCACCAGCATTCACTCACCCTCCCAAAGGCTGAAGAGCAGAAAGACATTTCTTTTTATTTTCATTTTCAGGAGAAATCACAAATAGCTGAAAAGATATAACCTGTAACAATTCTAATCTGATACCACTGGAGGAGTGAAAAGGAATAACCGTATGTACATTTTTCCGGTGTTTGGGGCTGGGCTTTGATGTGGCAGGACTATTAACCCTAAACATTGTATCTGCCGGAGTTACGCGCATAAATCAACTTTTAAAAATCAGTAGTGGGACATTTTTATGACCTTTATTATTTCTCTTTCCAAACACAAGGAAGTGGGGTTTGAGAGCTACTTACGTAGTTCTTTTTGAAAAGGGCACCCCCGGAAGGAAAAACTCTATTTGTCAGAAAAAGAAACAGAAGTCTGTATGGAATCAGGATATCCAAATATGCAATGGGGCACTTGTGATAAAGTCTAAGCCTCGGGTCATCTAAAGAAATATTGTTGTATTATTCTCCTCTCATATACGCCCACTTCTGGAGCCCATTCTTCCCACCCCTCAGCTAGTCTGAGAGATCCAACTAAAAAACTAGTCACCACCACATGTGCCATTAACTCATATTAGCCTCTGGAGCAAAAAAGCCTGGAGACCCACAGAAACAAGCATGTTATCTCTACTGAGTTAAATGCCTCCTTAACTGAAGCTTTTAGCCGAAGGGAAAAACATCTTCAACTTAGGGTGTGTCTATACTTGGCACTAGGGGTGTGATTTCCACATCCCCTAGACATACTCACGCTGAGCTAGTGCACTATAAATAGTTGTGTAGCATGGGCAGACGTGAGAGGCAGCACAGGCTAGTAGTATTGAGTATGGACCCGCAGAGTCTAGGTGGGTTTGGACTCAACCCCTTAGCCTGTGTTGCCTCTTGTTGCTGCCCATGCTACTGCGGCTATGCTATTTTTAGCATGCTGCTCTACACAAGCTGGGAATCACACCCGCACCTCCAAGTGTAGACATACCCACACACAATGGGGAGTTCTTACAAAGGGTGTCACTGTCGACTCAGTCTTTGAGGGAAAATTTAATGTGAGAGTTGTAGGTGGAACACGGCGGAGACCAGGCTCTCAGTGGCTCCAGGACCTGTGGGCTAGATTCACTCTTAGATCTATGCTTTTGCAGTAGACCTCATCATAAAAATCTCCAGGGAGTGGAAGTGGTAGCAGCACAAAGGGCCCAAAGCCTCTGTTGCGTGGGGAGAGGAGGTTCTTGGAGGACCATGGTATACAAATTGTGAGCAATGCTGGCCGAGAAGGGGACGTGACCTTGCCTGCAAACACACTGATATCTGCGTCTCCCTTACAACAGCCTCCATCTGTGGAACCAATTAGGATTAAATCCGCACATGGAACCACCAGGGACGGTGGTGATGGAAATGCTTCCAGCCAAACCTCAGAGCATCTGACTCATTAACTTCATTTTTGGAGAAAAGGAAGAGGCTCTGTCCATTACTAATCTGTGTGGGTTTGCTGGATGTACAGCTTTAGGGCTCCGTCAGGGAGGGGTGTTTGGGGCTGTATGCTAGAGTAATATGCAGCCTTCTAATCCAGGTAGCAGCACCATTTAACCTGTCTGTTAAAATGAGACTAATTTATACCATGCTGTGTACAGTGTATGAAGTTTGGTGGCTTTCCCCCAATGCCCATGCACGGGGCGCGGGGGGACACTGATAGTGCAACTTGTGAAGTTTAGCTAATTCACTTAGGGATTTTTGTTGCATTTTTTAAAAAAAGCACAATCAAACCGCATGTGGTTAGTTAGAGCCAGGTCGTGGGTTTAAACCACAGGTCAGAACAAGTGGGCATGCAGCAAATGCCCCCAGAAGCATTCTCAGTGACTCAACCAGAATCTTAGGGGTTAATGATGCACAGTGGCCGGGGAGCGCTGTCATCCTGTTACAGGGTGCAGTATGCGCTCCCCATTTCCCAGTGGTGCCAGTGCTAGGAGAAAAAAATAAGCCACAACATTTTGTACACAAGTCGTGTACATGAGAGAGTAAAAATAGCTGTTTGGGGAACGCATTGCATACAAAAGCAAACATAGGGTGATGATGGAAAAAAAAGTTCTCCCAAAGAGGTCCCAAAATCCAGGGTAAAATTCCATTTGGCTCAAAGCTCAGTTTGCCATTTTTCTCAGCGAGCTCTTTCTTTTTCCAAAGAGAAATCTGCCACCCAGTTTGTCACCTTTCTGTTTTTGCTAGTGTGTATATTGGGCTGTTGTAACTGCTGTTCTCACCAGGCTGGGTGTGTTCAATTGATACATCAGACACTGACTTTGTTGGGTATGGAGCTGTTTTAGTCTTGTACAGTGGTGCTGCTGGTTTCACTCAGAAGCAGATTTCCTATTGATGGTTGCCATAGTCCTTTTCCCCAGGTCAAAGTCGTGTGTGTGTGTTTTAATCACGTAGCTAATTATACAGTACCCTCATTTGATTTGCTTCGTGCCATCCACGGCCCCGAACCTACAATGAGCTTCATGTAGGTGGACTCCTATTCTTGTGCCTCATAGCTTCCCCATTCTGCTGAGCTATTTGCATGATGGTGGCCCAAATTAACATCTGGTGCCTGCTTCCCTGAGAACACTGTCAGCTCTAACCAAATGAGAACAAAAGTTAGAAATTCATAGATTCAGGCCAGAGGAACCATGAGTCTAACCTTCTGTATAACCTAAAATAAATCTGAACCTTGTCTATAGTTATTGAAAGTTGTATGATCAATTAGTCCTGAAAACTCAGCTCCAAGGCACCTCCACATGATCAGGTGTGATGATGGAGGGGTTTTTCAGTGTAGTGCCCCCTTTAGCTGTTCTGGTGCACAGTGATCTGTTGTTTCCTGTGGTCTAGTTCTCCAGCCAGGTCACTACTCAGCCCATTCCCCTTCCAGAGTATACAGAAAAGTCCAAAAATAGTAAACTCAAAATCAAATGGCCTTCGAGCCCGTCTCCTGATGTTTATCTGTAACTTTTAGTTCGTGGCCTCTTTTATTCTTTTAATGCCTGTGCACCCCCTCTTGTTCTGGCTGGGAACTAGGTAGGGGAACGCAGGCTCACACTCTCCTCCAGGTTCCAGCCCAGTGACCCAGTTTTGGGTGGATAAGGCACGTTTCTTTGATCCCTCCGCCACATTCCTGAGTTGCTTCTAACTTCATCCCACTTGTCAACATCTTCACCAGGTCTCTGGAGTCTGCTATCCCTGCCTGGATCTGTGGTTCCTCACAGTGTCTCCTTAGCCAGCTATGAAGGTGCTTTCTCAAAGACCACTCCCTGCCCTCCTCAGCAGCAGCTGGGCTATACTGCAAGCAGCGCTCTGTCTCTTACCTTTAGAGCAGTCGATATGTGTCTCCTTCAAGCAGGAGTCGTCCCCCCTCCCCCCTCCCCCCTCTCTGGGCTGGAGTTTGTGTCTTAGGCCTCTTGTCTTGGAATAGTCAGCTGCAAAGCTTTTGCCAGTTCCCTTCAGCTGAACATAGGGTTACCATATTTCAGCAAGCAAAAAAGAGGACGGGAGCAGCCCCGCCCTAGCCCCGCCCTGCCCTAGCCCCGCCCCTCCCCCTCCCACTTCCCGCCCCCCTCAGAACCCCCAACCCTCCCCCCGCTCCTTGTCCCCTGACTGCCCCCTCCTGGGACCCCTGCCCCTAACTGCCCCCCAGGACTCCACCCCCTACCTAAGCCTCCCTGCCTCTTGTCCCCTGACTGCCCCCTCCTGAGACCCTCCCCCCATCCTAACTGGCCCCCTAGGACACTACCCCCTACCTGTACCCTGATTGCCCCAACCCTTATCCACCCCCCCACCCCCAGACAGACCCCTGGGACTCCCACGCCCCATCCAACCACTCCCCACCCCCTGACAGCCCCCCCAGAACTCCCGACCCATCTAAACCCCTCTGCTCCCTGTCTCCTGACTGCTCCAATCCCTCTCTCCACCCCTGCCCCCTGACAGCCCCGCCCCCAGAACTCCCAACCCCCCCCCCGCTCCTTGTCCCCTGACTGCCCCCTCCTGGGACCCCTGCTCCTAACTGCCCTCCAGAACCCCACCCCCTACCTAAGCCTCCCTGTTCCTTGTCCCCTAACTGCCCCCCAGGACCCTACCCCCTACCTGTACCCTGACTGCCCAAAACCTTCTCCACCCCCCCCAGAAAGCCCCCCCCCGAACTCCCGACCCCCCCCGTCTCTTGACTGCCCCCTCCAAAACCTCCCTGCCCCTTCTCCGACCCTCTGGCCCCCTTGTTGTTGGCCTTCGCCTAACGTCTCTGTGAACTTGCTCAGGAACGACCTGAGCTGTTCGTCCCGGCACGCTGGGGAGCGGGGGAGGAGGAGCGGGGGAGGAGCTCCAGACTGCTGGAGGTGATCTGCGAATGCAGGGAGGGAGGGAGTGATCTCTGCTGCAGGGGAGAGGAGGAGGGGCTCTCTCTGGCTGTCGGAGCCCCATGTAAGTGGCACCATCCGGCCGGCTGCCCTGTTAGCCGCGCGCGCTCTGCATGGGGGGGGAAGTCCGGACATTTACAAATTCCCCCCGGACGCTATTTTTAGCTCAAAAAGCCGGACATGTCCGGGGGAGTCCGGACGAATGGTAACCCTAGCTGAACACCCTCACCAAACTGGAAAGTCCAGCAGGCCAGCCTTCTCTCAGTGTCTGCCCTCCCTGGGAGGGAGAAGGAAGCCTTTATGCTGGCCCCTTCTTCCCAGTGTATCCCTGATTGGGGGAAAAGGGAGTCTGACTCCACTCACTCTGCCAGGCTCCTGGTGCCATGCCGGATGGTGGGCTGGGCTGACCACTAGGCACTACTGCTCATAAGGGCAGGCCATGCTCTCACACCAATGTATGTCAGCTTTATATGTGGCAGTCACTATAATCACTCACTTTACATTGGCCTCTGAGAAGCATTGAACACTACTTGAAAAGCTTGGTGGAGGAAGTTGTATATGATGAGAGTGTTTTGCACCTATAACTTGGGGATCCACAGGATTATAGGCATCATTTGTGCCCATTTATTGTGTCTTACAATAGCCCTGGGTAGTGGGTAAATAAGTATTACCTTGTACCTATTTTATAGACAGATAAACTGAGGCACAAAGAGGTTCATAAGTGACATCCCTAACATTACTCGCCATCTTGGGTTGAATCAGGGATAGAATCTAAGGGCCTGGTTCTCCAGCCCTGACTCTGAACAGCTCCCATTGAAATTTATGGAAGCTGTTTGTTTGCAGTGGCTATGAACCATTCTCCAGGAGTCCTCAGCTTTTACCACGGCCTCTGAGCTGCTGTATTAGTCTTTTGTTCTGACAGGGAGTATACTGTTGTTTATAGGGCCTGGATCTCCGTTGGCAGGTCAGGTTGTAAGAATGACCTTTTATTCTCTTCCTGAGAAGGATAGGTGGTGCCCCCAAGTGGTAGACAAGAGAATAATACAAATGGTGATTGTGGAGAGAACTGTACACCCTGCACTCTTAGCCAGCAGAATGGCATAACCTGGTAACTAAAAATTAAAGGGAGAACAAAATAGAGTATGAAACACACACACACAAACGTTAGGAAAATTTTCTTTTGTGTCTAATGAGCATAGCAGCTGAGAAGCATTTTGGCTGGAACGATGACCAGGATCGTAATGCTTCTGTTTTTATCTTGCAGGCCAAGCAGGTGTTGAATGGCTGTGGCGATGAACTGACAACATTCCTTGTGGAATGAATTCTCATTGGATTCCAGTGTAATTTGTAGCTGGCCAGCTGTAAAAGTAACCCAACAAGAATTCACTGACACTTCCTTCCTCCTCTTGCTGAGCCGTCCACAGCAATTGTTTCAGTGTTTTCATAAAAGCGTCCTGTTATCCTTTGCCAAACTGAACAGTTCAACAGCGCTGGACCTGAGTGGTGGCTCCCCGGGTGTGCTCTCTCTCTCTGAACATGGCTGGGGGTGACGCTGACGGATGCCGTGATTCTGAAAGGAGGACCAGTGAAGCCCCGCAGAGTGAACCCAGAAAGCCATCCTTCACATGATGGGATCCTTGGGTGCCCATAATGCCCATTACTCAAGAGAACGCTATGCTCTTCCTCCCGCTCCTGTATCAGTGGCTGCAAAGCAGCCAGAGGGAGGAAGTGGAAGGGCCAGAGCAGAGGCTGTGTCAGTCTGCCATTCAGAAGCTGAGAGAGTACATACAGCTAAATTTTTCCATGGATGACAGCAAATTGCAGCCCAGTGGTCCCAGCACTTTAGACAT
This sequence comes from Emys orbicularis, assembly GCF_028017835.1. NCBI lineage: Eukaryota > Metazoa > Chordata > Testudines > Emydidae > Emys > Emys orbicularis. The sequence continues at coordinate 22,726,431 of NC_088688.1, read as the reverse complement.
GGAAATCTGCACGCTCTACCTTACCAAGGAGATGGGCAAAAATGAGGCTCTTGGCTTAAGCTTTGGGAACATCCCTGCTTTTGGAGACTATGGAGAGAAACGGAGAGGAGGGAAAAAGAGGAAAGGGCACAAAGGCCCGGTGCTTGATGTTGGCTGTATCTGGGTAACGGACTTAAAGAAAAATAGCCCGGCAGGGAAATGTGGGAAAGTGCGACTGAGAGATGAGATTCTTTCCCTGAATGGTCAATTAATGGTCGGCGTGGATGTCAGTGGGGCAAGGTAAGGGGCAAAGCAGTTACTGCAGATCTGCAGTGCATCGGGATTGCTGCATAACACAATGGGTTGTCTTTAATATTGATCTGCTAGAGCTGTGGTCCCCAAACTTTTCAGGGTCATGTCCCCCCTTATCTCTGTCCATGCCCTCCCCAAGCTGGGTCTGGGAGCAGGGCTATGGCTCGGGGGGGTGGGGGGAGGGAGGCAGACAAGGATGAGGGGATTGAGGCTGGGGTCACAGCGGGGGGTGGGTCTTGGACCGGGAATGGGGGCGGGAGCAGAGCCACAGCCAGGCTGCAGTGGGGGCTGGCAGCCGGTGGCTGGGTGCAGCTCCATTCCCACCCCCACCCTCACCCCCACCCCCAGCTGGAAACAGTGCTGTGGCCAAGAGCTGAGGCTGGAGGCGGAGCCACAGCCAAGCCATGGTGGGGGCCAGCAGTTGGACCCGCGGCCTGGTGCAGGGATGCACAGAGGCTGGGGATGGGGATGGGAGCCAGAGCAGAGCTGGGGGCGGAGCTGGGTGGCTCTCCCTCCCCACCCCGCATAGGGGCTGGCCCAGCCCCCTCCCAACATTCCTCTGTGCCTCCCTAGGGGTGCGTGCCCCACAGTTTGGAGACCTCTATGCTAGAGGCTGTAGAAGGTCTTCACAAGGCAGCAGAATAGCTCATGCTTCCTGTTGCTTGTGGTAGGGGTGAGGGGTGAGGTTCATTCACTGGTTTAAGATGGGGAAATACAAGTGCAGTGGTGATAAACTCATTTTTGTTTTAGAGGGCACAAAATCTCTTCCCTCTAGGAAAAGGGCGTACCTCCAGCAATGGATGGTTTCGAATGTGATGCACAGTGTCAAACAAGTCACCTGTAAAACTAAAATGGCCAGATCCTCAGCTTGTGTGCACCGGCATAGCTTCATTTACTTCAGTGAAGATGTGTCAATTTATACCAGCAGAGGATCTGGCCTAGTAAGTAAAATCCCAAATGGGGGGAGAATGAATAGGATTGTTATTAGTAATGTCGCTGGAGCTGCTTGGAGAGAGTAAAAACTTACAGAAATTTTCCCATACTCCATTGGGGAGGAAAATATCAGTTAGCACTGGTTGGAAAATGCATTGTTTACCACATGCTATCAAAAGCAAAAAGACAAGGTCCCATCCTCAGGGAGGTAACGCTCTAAGGACGTGATCTGCAAAGTGCTGAGCATCTCCTGCTACCATTAGGTGATGAAAGTCCTCACTTCCTCCTGGCCTTGTCTACAGTTTTGGGAAAGTTCCCCACCATTGTAATTTCTGTCTCTGCTGCAAATGTCTAAGCGTGAGCAAGTGCGTGGATTTACAGAGCCTGGGTTATGCCCCAGCCTTTAAACAGTCCTGGGAATTTCCCTTGGGTGTGCCAGACCCCCCAAGGGAGCACACTTTTCCACAAAAACATACCACACTGCTTCTGCGACTCCTGGACAGGGCCTTTGGTTTCCAGCAATGACCTGTTTTTCACCATGGGTATGTCTACAATACTCGCCGGAACGGCGGGCAGCGATCGATCCAGCGGGGGTCGATTTATCGCATCTAGTCTAGACATGATAAATAGACCCCCGAGCGCTCTCCCGTCGACTCCTGTACTCCACCACCGCGAGAGGTGCAGGCGGAGTTGAGGGGGGAGCGGCAGCAGTCGACTCACCGCGGTGAAGACACCACGGTAAGTCGATCTAAGTATGTCGACTTCAGACGTAGCTGAAGTTATGTAATTTAGATCGATCCCCTCCCTCCCCCCCGTGTAGACCAGGCCCATGGCTCTCAACAGCAAGCCCAACCCAGATCAGACTCTAGACAGAGGCTTTTCCTTGTTAGGGGAAGACCGTGAGTATCTGGAGTAATGCAAGGCAGTCTTTTCAAAACAAGGTAGCTTTTACCAGTCACCTGGATTGCAGCATTGGAGAGTCCATAGCATGGGAATGACAAACTGAAGACAGAGTCCATATTAGTGGGAGCTCTGGCCCGTGATCCATGCTCTCCTCAGTTCCCAGTTCTCTCTCTTTGTCCCGCTGTCCCTGCTCGGTTGGCAGCAGTAACCTTAAGATGCAATCACTTGACACCTTGCCTTTGTTATCCAGCCAGAGTCTTTTTGCTCTGCTTCCCTATGGAGTGGTTGGGAGGAGTAACTTGTTCTAGGGTTTGATGTTTGGTCTTTGAGGAGTCCATTGTCTCAGTAGGGTTTTCCATTCAAATGTGGTGATTCCAGCCCTGACAGTCCTAGTGAATAGATGCACAGGCACCGGCTTCCTCCGGGCCCCAGGCCCCACTCCCACCTGACCCCTTCTCCCAAACCCTTCACCCCCACCCCCTCCCCCCAGCATGCCTCATCCTCACTCTTCCTCCTCTCTCCCAGCGCCTCCTGCACACCTCAGAACAGCTGATCACGGCAGTTGGGAAGGAGGGGGAGTAGTTGATTGGCGGGGCCACTGGTGGATGGGAGGCACTGGCAGGGGAGGGGGATAGCTGGCTGCTGGAGGGGGCTAAGCATCCACTAATTTTTTTCCATGGGTGCTCCAGCCCTAGAGCACCCACGGAAATGGTGCCTATGACTAGATGTCTCAAGCACCTAGCCTTAATCTCCCATGTCCAAGGGAGAAAATTAATTCTTCCCCCCAGGGGTAGTGATCGTAGAATCATAGAAGATTAGGGTTGGAAGAGACCTCAGGAGGTCATCTAGTACAACCCCCTGCTCAAAGAAGGACCAACCCCAACTAAACCATCCCAGCCACGGCTTTGTCAAGCCAGGCCTTAAAAACCTCTAAGGATGGAGATTCCACCACCTCCCTGGGTAACCCATTCCAGTGCTTCACCACCCTCCTAGTGAAATAATGTTTCCTAATATCCAACCTAGACCTCCCCCACTGCAACTTGAGACCATTGCTCCTTGTTCTGTCATCTGTCACCACTGAGAACAGCCGAGCTCCATCCTCTTTGGAACCACCCTTCAGGCAGTTGAAGGCTGCTATCGAATCCCACCTCACTCTTCTCTTCTGCAGACTAAATAAGCCCAGTTGCCTTGGCCGCTCCTCATAAATCATGTGTCCCAGCCCCCTCATCATTTTTGTTGCCCTCTGCTGGACTCTCTCCAATTTGTCCACATCCTTTCTGTAGTGGGGGCCCCAAAACTGGATGCAGTACTCCAGATGTGGCCTCACCAGTGCTAAATAGGGGGAATAATAACTTCCTTCAATCTGCTGGCAGTGCTCCTACTAATGCAGCAAAATATGCCGTTAGCCGTCTTGGCAACAAGGGCACACTGTTGACTCCTATCTAGCTCCTTGTCCACTGTAATCCCCAGGTCCTTTTCCGCAAAACTGCCGCGTAGCCAGTCGGTCCCCATTGTGTAGCGGTGCATGGGGTACTTCCATCCTAAGTGCAGGACTCTGCACTTGTCCTTGTTGAACCTCATCAGATTTCTTTTGGCCCAATCCTCCAATTTGTCTAGGTCACTCTGGACCCTATCCCTACCCTTCAGCATATCTACCTCTCCCCCCAGCTTAGTGTCATCCGTGAACTTGTTGAGGGTGCAATCCATCACATCATCCAGATCATTAATGAAGATGTTGAACAAAACCAGACCCAGGACCGACCCCTGGGGCACTCCACTTGATACTGGCTGCCAACTAGACATTGAGGCATTGATCACTACCCGTTGAGCCCAACGATCTAGCCAGCTTTCTATCCACCTTATAGTCCATTCATCCAATCCATACTTCTTTAACTTGCTGGCAAGAATACTAGCAAATGCTTTGCTAACGTCAAGATATATCACGTCCACTGCTTTCCCCATATCCATAGAGCCAGTTATTTCATCATAGAAGGCAATCAGGTTGGTCATGCATGACTTGCCCTTGGTGAATCCATGTTGACTGTTCCTGATCACCTTCCTCTCCTCCAAGTGCTTCTAAATGGATTCCTTGAGGACCTGCTCCATGATTTTTCTGGGGACAGAGGTGAGGCTGACTGGTCTGTAGTTCCCTGCATTCTCCTTCTTCCCTTTTTTAAAGATGGACACTATATTTGCCTTTTTCCAATCATCTGGGACCTCCCCCAATCGCCATGAGTTTTCAAAGATAATGGCCAATGGCTCTGCAGTCACATCAGCCAATTTCCTTAGCACCCTCGGATGCATTGCATCTGGCCCCATGGACTTGTGCATGTCTAGCTTTTCTAAATAGTTCTTAACCTGTTCTTTCACCACTGAGGGCTGCTCACCTCCTCCCCATACTGTGCTGCCCAGTGCAGCAGTCTGGGAGCTGACCTTGTCTGTGAAGACCAAGGCAAAAAAACATTGAGTGCTTCAGCTTTTTCCACATTATCTGTCACTAGGTTGCATCCCCCATTCAGTAAAGGTCCCACACTTTCCCTGACCACCTTTTTGTTCCTAACATACCTGTAGAAACCCTTGTTGTTTCCCTTCACATCCCTTGCTAGCTACAACTCCAATTGTGCTTGCCTTCCTGATTACATCCCTACATGCTCAAGCAATATTTTTATACTCCTCCCTAGTCATCTGTGATGCCAGGTGGACAGGTACAGAGTCATACAGATCGTTTGTAAACATATTACAAATATTTCCACATTCCTCACAGGTCATTTAATCTCTCTGGGCTCTTCTACAGGTTGGGGTAAAGCGCTACCTTAAAGTGCACTAGGAAATCTTTAGTGCACACCAGCAGGGTCTACACAGACCAATTAATGGGCAGCATGATAACACACTTTAGAAATCACAACCCCCTAGGGTGAATTGCCCCCTGGTGTAGACAAACCCTCTGACTCACTTTCCCATCTAGAAAAGTGGTCCTTCCCCCCACCCTTTGTCTGTCTTGTCTATTATGATTGTAAAACCTTCAGAGTAGGAGCTGTCTCTTACTTTGTGTTTTGGGCAGCACCTAGCTCAATGGGGCCCTGATTTCAGTTGTAGCCACTAGGTGTTGCCATAATACAAACAATCAATAGAAGTAACAGTGCCTGTTGAGCTCCACTGGTGTTCGTAAAGGTGGGAGGTGATTTTGCCCCATGTCATCTAATTCTGCTGTGAGCAAGAGGCTTCTCGTCTGCTAAACAAATTAAGAGCGTGCGATAAGGTGGTGAGAAAGATGGAGCTGTGTCTCACACAATATCAGACCTGATTTTCAAAGGTGCCTGACCCAGCCTCTGTCTTGCAATAAAATGCCTCTGCAATTAATTGTGTGCACAAGAGGTAGTATTACGCTATCTAACCACCTTACTGTGCCTGCAAAACAGGCCATTTCTTAAGAGCAGTCCTTAACCTATGGATGAGGAACCATGATGTGTTATTGCCCCTCAGACAGAGTGACCTGTTCTTTAAATCAAAGGTGATCTGTTCCTAGAGGTCAGGGATAATGTCACATTATTTTTCATGCCAAGGAAGGTAATGCTTTGTGGAGTCCGAGACTTTCAGGTGTCTGTTTTTATTTTTCCACCCCTCAGAGTCTCCAGTTGTGGTGGTGTTTTTTAAAGGCTCTGTAGCAAAACCAGTAAGCTACGGAGACTACCGATAATTAGAATAATGTCCTTTTTTTAATTTTCGAGCTCAGATGTTCTGTGAGCTCCCAGAGCTAGAAAAGCCCTGCAAAACCTCACTGGGAAGCTGGAATTCCTAGATTTTGGTTGTGTGTGGCAGTTTTGATTCTTGCTAGTTCATGAGATCTTACTCTAAAATGATCTATGATCTCTTGGACCAGGGAAAAATATAGGCCATTTAGCAGACAGACCTGGACATTTTCGTCACCCTGGTCTGATCTGCCCCTGCATCATTGCCATTGTTTGATGAATGTGATATTAATAGAACAAACTTTCAGGGCCTTATGGGACTTTTTCACTTCTGATGCTGTTGTGAATGCTTGGATTCATCCTCTGAGGCCTTGTCTACACTACAGGGGAAATTCAATCAAAGCTACGTCAATTTGAGTTACGTGAATAGCGTAACTCAAATCGACCTAGCTTAGATCTACTTACCACGGGGGTCCACACTACGCGATCTCTGTCGCCTCCCCCTACTCTTCTCGATCCAGTGGAGTACAGGAGTCGACGGGAGAGCGATCTGCGGTTGATTGAGCAGGTCTTCACTAGACCCGCTAAATCGACCGCCGATGCATCGATCGCTGCTCGTTGATCCCCTGGTAAGTGTAGACAAGCCCTGAGTAGCAAATGGCACTCCTAAAGTATAAGTGGTGTGCACAGGACTTTGTAGGTACCACCTTGTAAATCATGTTCAGCACCCTTTAAAAGCTGGAGGTTTCTCAGGGATCTCAAAACAGTGATGACTCCTGCCCACCATTGTAAGATGCAGTTTGTAAATATGGCGGAGTGAAAGGGAGTCAACTTGTGGACTCTTTGCTGCCTCTAATTAGGCTTATTTCAAAATTGCAGCACTCAGTGTTTCTATGTTACTGCTATAGTAGCAGAGCTTGTTCCTGCTGGTTCTTCAGGTTTCACTGAATCTGTAGGGGCCTGTAGTAATGGAGATTCTCAGCAGGGATAGGCAGGGCTGCCTCTGTGCTTCTCAGTGCTAGCCCCTGTGTTGGAATTCTCTTGCTTATTAAGGGCAACATCCTTGTTTGATGTGAAGGGGCATTAATTCTGTGCTTTGATGCGTGACTCAGTTTGCATAGTACATGCATGATTCATAGAGTTAAAATTCTCTTTGTGGCTCATGCCAAGGTTAGCCTGGGCTTGAGTGAGTGAGAACTGGGTTTAATTTTAGTTTGTAGTTATTGCTCTGAAACATGTGTACCAGAAACGCACCCTTGTTGCCCGTACAGGGAATGATCATGTTGCAGTCTACATAAGGCACTCTTCGGTATATAGTCACTGTATTTTTTTCTTCTTTTTAAATTCTTTTTTTAAATAATTTTTCATAAAGAAACAAACGATAAAAATACAAAAAAGACTGACAGCTTGTATAGATAGCCAATAAAATCACACAATTATGCAACTTCACAACTTGTCGAAGCTGCAAGACCAGACAATACACCGACGATATTACACAGACATAACATGTTAGGGTGGGGGTAACAATCGTCTTTTTTTAAAAAAAGACACACACAAATAGGCAAAAAAGGGAAGGCAGGAACCAGGGGCAGGGGATAGGGAAGGGGCGTAGTCACTCTTTAGATGATTTTGTTCCACGCCATTTACAAAATGTGTCACAAAAGACAACTGATAATCTACAGAAGTTAGAGGGCCCTTTTTCCTACTCAAGCAGACTTAATCTGTTTGTAAAGTGGTTATCAAACCATCCATGTACTCTTTCTGCATTTCCTTTCCCATCAATGATTGTGTCTGCACCTTAGATAGCAGCCTATTACTTCTGCCTCATTCATCCAGTGTTGGCATAATCACGTCTGTGGACTGTGCTGCTTTAGGGCCTGAATCTGTGAGGGCTGAGCATCTCCTGCAAGGGCCTGAGCTCCTAGTGGAGTCAATGGGAGTTGAGGTCAGTCAGCATCTTGAGGGGACGCATGCATCATCTCCAAGGATCAGGCCCTTAGTGGTTGCGTAACTAATTTTGCCATTTCGCGTTCGGAAAGCTAAGTCTGGTTTTAATTTTGTTATTTTAGTAATTATTTATTTGGGAAGTTTTAACAAGTTTACAAATCATTATAATGGAAACAACAGAAGTAAAACGTTAATCATCTCTGAGCCTTTTTTTTTTTTTTTTGCTGAGCGTATCTTTCTGTTTAGAGAAAGATTGTGCAGTATCATCAAATCTCTTTGTCAGAATGCTACCATATTACAGAGTGAACGTCCTTACATCACCTAGCATTTGTTGTTTCTCAAGATCTTATTTAACTCAGTGAAAATACTAACTCTGGTCCTATTTATTAAACCAGTGTGTCTGTCAATCATTAATATTTAAAAATATAATTGGATAGGTGAGATGTTTATTGCAGACAAATGTACTTTGAGCAATGAATAAATGGTAACCAAAACTTTTAAGTAGCTATTTGTCCTCTGTCTGTTTTGCAAGATATGTACTTGATGTATTCTTCCACAACAAAAACGCCGCCATTTTTTTTGAACCATTCCTCCAATTTGGGGCTATTTTTTTCCCAGTAAGAGACCATAAGTAGTCTAGCAGATGAGAGATTAAATCTTCATTTCTCTGTGTGTGATCATATCATTTAGGAAGCCCCAGGAGGATTACCAAAGAAATGTTTGGTAATGAACACCCACCAATTTGATATATTTAATTGCAAATCACACCACCAATACTTTTGAATGACTGGACATGTCATCTTTTTAGTTTTAATATCAAAACTGAAAAGCTTCCCTCAACTAAAAGAGGGAAAGGAAAAGAGAAAAAAAGTAAGTTACAGCTAAAACTGTATTTCAAAGGAGTCCACCCACCACCCCAAAATGACGTTACATTGCTTTACAAAAATTCTACACCTCCTAAAACATCCAAATATTACAATGCCTGGAAATGTACAGTTAAGGGATCCAGTCAGTTTTCTATCACCCACAAACCCAGGATAATTTTGACAACCATGACTTGAAAAATATTTTTCCGTTCTTCACACCCCTCATCCCTCGAATTTCCCCAATGAATTTTACCATGGGATGAGACGTGGCATATGAAATTGCAGAGGAATTGGTTTCTTTTCAAAAAAGTTGGGGCCCCGATGATTACAAATCAGACTTGTAATGGGGAGATAGCTTCAAGCCTAACTATTTAGGGTAAAGTACTGGCCCCATTGAAGACAGTGGCAAACCCCCCACTGACTTTAGTAGGGCCAGGATCTTACCCATAGCGTTTACTGCTACTGTGTTTTATATTCAATGGTGTTTTTAGCTGTGATGGGTTGTAAAGCTTTTCTAATTAAACTGATCAGAATTATTTTGAGTAGAATCTTGCACATGTTAAATATGCAAACTTGATAAAACTCAATCCAGGCTTTCTCTCCCCACTTCTCAGTAATGTGATAATGTGGTGTTGAACTTCTACAGACTTAGAATTAGAGCCAAATTACCCGTCAAAATGAACAAAATACATTATTACTCCTGCTGGAATTCTGCGCCACTGCGCAGTGCAGAATTTGCACAGAATTAATGTTCCCGGCAGAATTTTATTTTTTCATGCAGAATTTGTGATTTCCATGAAAATGCTTTTCCCCCCGATTTTTTTGTTTCAAGTGTATTAGTTTCGTATACATGTAATGTCTTTGTGCGTATATGAGCCTAAACTCACCCCCTCCTCTCCCACCTAGGACTGCACCCCTCCCCAGCACTCCTGCCTGCACCTGGCATGGGGGCGTACATACCACCTCCAGAGACAAAGGGGTGTTGGCTAGCGAACCATGTATCCGACCCAACCCACACAGACACTATCCCCGACACACACTTTACCCTGGGTCTCCCTTCCCCATGCTAACCACCTGCTATCCTACAACTAAACTACTGTTAACTCACCAACCCTCCCTCCTGCTACAGTGGCGTGACCCTAAAACCTTACAATACACATAGAAGCTTGAACTTGGACAAGCCATGACTTACAGACACGCAAAACAGTCTTTAAGGATGCTAGTGCTCTCTTAGGCCGGGTTATTACAGAACTTTTGTATAACATACTTTTGTATAATAATTTTGTTTAAATTAAATATTTAATTTCACTGAAACAGAAGATAACTGTCAACAAAGATGCATCAAGTTCTATGTTAATCTGCCTAGAAAGGAATCTATTTGTCAAAAAACATTTCCTGAATCTTTTTTTGTTGTTTGTATTGTTACAGACATACTTGCTGACAGGTCTTTTGAAATAAATTACCAAAATAATTGAAACTGGCCCATGATTATATTGTTATTTTGATAAATAAAATATGCAGAATTTTAAAATATTGTGCACAGAATTTTTATTTTTTTGGTGCAGAATTCCCCCAGGAGTATTAGGTAGATTTTGTTTGCTAACTTGTCACAACTGGTGCGTTGCAATGGGCTTCTCAGTCATTAGTGTGAGTTAGTGAGGTTCTTTTTTCTTACAGTTGCTTCTGGTATTGTATGCACCACATCCAACAGCTAAATTCTCTTCTGCACTCCATGGGGTAGTGGTCTTCAAGAGCATATAACTCTTCTGGAGCTCTGTACACAGCAAGAGTGCAGAATAGACACCAGTACATCTGCTGTGTGGATTGGAATGGAGAAGGTAGATCTAAAACCTTTCTGAGTAGAATTGGTCAAAAAATTGGGGGGAAATTTGCAAAATACTTTGAAAATTTTGGTCATTTTTGCTCTGCATGTTTCAAAAAAATTTTTTTTGTGTATTTGTAATTTTTCATGAACATTTTTATTAAAGATCTTTGTTTTTGTCCCCCCTTCAATTCTACTTCTCCTTTTTCTCCTTTCCCCTCCTTTCTTCCTTCTTCCACATTGCCACCAAAAAAGCGGGGGGAAGGAGGAGGGAGAAAAGACAAGAAGCTAAATCCCCGCTGTGACGTTGTGCAGTCTATATGGTTTTATAAAAACATGATAATAAGTGAATATAATGTAACTGGGATATGCTTCGTGCAAAAGGTCTCTTGTAAGGTATCATTACAAAGCTCATAATCTACTGAGTGTGATCATCCTATTTGTAGAAATGTACCACTCTTGTATCTAAAACTAGAAATATAAAACATAACTCTGAGGGCCTATTGTAATGATGTAAAGTGTGGGCCATTAATAATGGTTTGGAATCTTGATGACTCCCATTAACCAGGACCATTGTCTGCAGATGGCTGTGTTTACCTGTTAGTCTTCCTGTATATGTGTGTGCTGGCAAGTGGGCAATGAAGTCTTGCAGTAACATGTGATCATGTCACCTGAACTGGAATCCATCTTTAACCTGGTGCTTTTCCAGTGAGGGGGGGGTGGAAACCCAGAGGGACAAAGGGTTCCCGCCTTATGCAAAAGATATATAAAGGGGTGGAAGAGAACAAAGAGGGAGAGGAGCCATCATGAAGAATCCCCTAGCTATCACCTGAACTGGAACAAGAGCTGTACCAGGGGAAAGAATTGTGCCCAGGCCTGGAAGGTGTCCAGTCTGAGAAAAACTTACTGAAGCATCTCTGAGGGTGAGATTATCTGTATTTAGCTTGATTAGACATAGATTTGCGCATTTTATTTTATTTTGCTTGGTGACTTACTTTGTTCTGTCTGTTACTACTTGGAACCACTTAAATCCTATTTTCTGTATTTAATAAAATCACTTTTTATTTAGTAATTTACTCAGAGTATGTATTAATACCTGGGGGAGCAAACAACTGTGCATATCTCTCTATCAGTGTTATAGAGGGCGAACAATTTATGAGTTTGCCCTGCATAAGCTTTATGCAGGGTAAAACGGATTTATTGGGGTTTAGACTCCATTGGGAGTTGGGCATCTGAGTGCTAAAGACAAGCACACTTCTGTGAGCTGTTTTCAGGTAAACTTGCAGCTTTGGGGCAAGTGATTCAGACCGTGGGTCTGTGTTGGAGCAGACGGGAGTGTCTGGCTCAGCAAGACAGGGTGCTGGAGTCCTGAGCTGGCAGGGAAAACAGGAACAGGGGTAGTCTTGGTACATTGGGTGGCAACTCCCAAGGGGGTTTCTGTGATCTAACCCGTCACACCCACCTCCCCCTGAAACATTTTGAAAAAACATTTTTTGAAAGTTCTAGATTTCAAGAGCAGCCTATTTTTCAGTAACAGAGGGGTAGCCGTGTTAGTCTGAATCTGTAAAAAGCAACAGAGGGTCCTGTGGCACCTTTAAGACTAACAGAAGTATTGGAGCATAAGCTTTCGTGGGTGAATGACCACTTCATCAGACGCAAGTAATGGAAATCTCCAGAGGCAGGTATAAATCAGTATGGAGATAACGAGGTTAGTTCAATCAGGGAGGGTGAGGTGCTCTGCTAGCAGTTGAGGTGTGAACACCAAGGGAGGAGAAACTGCTTCTGTAGTTGGATAGCCATTCACAGTCTTTGTTTAATCCTGATCTGATGGTGTCAAATTTGCAAATGAACTGGAGCTCAGCAGTTTCTCTTTGGAGTCTGGTCCTGAAGTATTTTGCTGTAAGATGGCTACCTTTACATCTGCTATTGTGTGGCCAGGGAGGTTGAAGTGTTCTCCTACAGGTTTTTGTATATTGCCATTCCTGATATCTGACTTGTGTCCATTTATCCTCTTGCGTAGTGACTGTCCAGTTTGGCTAATGTACATAGCAGAGGGGCATTGCTGGTACATGATGGCATATATAACATTGGTGGACGTGCAGGTGAATGAGCCGGTGATGATGTAGCTGATCTGGTTAGGTCCTGTGATGGTGTTGCTGGTGTAGATATGTGGGCAGAGTTGGCATCGAGGTTTGTTGCATGGGTTGGTTCCTGAGTTAGAGTTGTTATGGTGCGGTGCGTGGTTGCTGGTGAGAATATGCTTAAGGTTGGCGGGTTGTCTGTGGGCGAGGACTGGCCTGCCTCCCAAGGTCTGTGAAAGTGAGGGATCATTGTCCAGGATGGGTTGTAGGTCACTGATGATGCGTTGGAGAGGTTTAAGGTGAGGACTGTAGGTGATGGCCAGTGGAGTTCTGTTGGTTTCTTTTTTGGGCCTGTCTTGTAGCAGGAGGCTTCTGGGTATACGTCTGGCTCTGTTGATTTGTTTCTTTATTTCCTTGTGTGGGTATCGTAGTTTTGAGAATGCTTGGTGAAGATCTTGTAGGTGTTGGTCTCTGTCTGAGGGGTTGGAGCAGATGCAGTTGTACCTCAGCGCTTGGCTGTAGACGATGGATCGTGTGGTGTGTCCGGGGTGGAAGCTGGAGGCATGAAGGTAGGCGTAGCGGTCGGTGGGTTTTCAGTATAGGGTGGTGTTAACGTGGCCATCTCTTATTTGTACTGTGGTGTCTAGGAAGTGTGGGTGGAGGGAACTTCATTACAAAAATATGACCAGTCATTTCAGAGGGAAGTGCTCTGATTATTCTGCATTTTATCACAAAGGCACAGCTTTCTGCCACATTGTGGTGAGATGCTGGCAGTGCAATAAGTGTTTTGCCATAATCACTGTCTGTTTTCCCCATTGGTGGCTGGGGCAATCTTTGGAGCAGCCACAGGAGTTTAAAATGACGATTCATTTGGGTCAGTGGTTGAAATACTTCTGTTTTCAGTAATCACAGAAAGAAATTTCTTGGCCCAGATGTTCATTAGTAGGCTCAGTCATTAGAATTTCCTATATATTCTCAAAAAGAACAGGAGTACTTGTGGCACAAATTTATTTGAGCATAAGCTTTCGTGGGCTACAGCCCACTTCATCGGATGCATAGAATGGAACATATAGTAAGGAGGTATATATACACATACAGAGAACATGAAAAGGTGGGAGTTGCCCTACCAACTCGAAGAGGCTAATTAATTAAGATGAGCTATTATCAGCAGGAGAAAAAAAACGTTTGTAGTGATAATCAAGATGTTAATCCCCATGTTAAGTATCCTCACACCTTCTTGTCAAACTGTCTGAAATGGGCCATCTCTAGGGTGCCACAAGTACTCCTGTTCTTTTTGTGGATACAGACTAACACGGCTGCTACTCTGAAACCTTATATATTCTACTACACATAGATGCATACACACAATTTATACAGTGAAATAACTTAGGGAAAGTTGGGATGATTTCCCTGCCTGATAGTATCATCCTGTCTGATAGCTGTTGTCATTCCCCTTTTTGCCTTGTGGAATAAATGAGATTGCACCCACTGCCAATTTTAAAAAATAAATGCTCCAGAGAAAAGTACCCCAGATGCCACCAAACACTTGAAATTCGATAGGCGGATGACTGTACTTTACTGTAAATGGATTCAGTATATTTTTTTCAGGAACAAAGTATGAACACTTTCAACAAAGTGCAGTTTAAGAGAAGTTTGTTTGCCCAGTGTTCTTTCCTTGGTTATGTGTATGAGAAAATATTTTTGTTTTAATGTGAAAACAAATGAATAAGTTTCCTGACCCCTCGCCCCAGGACAATGGGCAAAATTATTATGGGAACTTCCTGTTAAAATATTTACAGCACATCACTGAGTTCAGAACATTGTTTTCTCCAAAGCCTAAATCAGTGGCTTCTCCTCATAGAATGGAAGGTATTAAATTTCACTCGACTAACCTAAAAATCCAAGCTGCTGTAGATCATTGTTTTTGTCTTCATTTTATTTACAATTATCAAACCACAGTGGGCTCCAGTTATGGGACCAGGGTCTGCTTAGCCCGAGTGTGCAGCTCGAAATGCTTTGGTAGCCCCCGGCAGATGTGCTCTGAAGATAATGAATCAACAGCCCAAGAAAACCTTGGCTTGTGCTATTCTTTTCAAATTGAATTTGTATTGTCAGTGTGCGATGGATCTGTGCAAAATGAGAAATAATCTGCACTACGTGATGCTAATACTCCTCAGACGCAGTAGATCATGCCCCCGAGAGGATTTAAACCCCAAATGTTGGCGCGCAGAGCCCCAAGTGCACTGTGGGACTTCCCCAAAGCACTGTGATGATGAATGTTAAGCCCTTTCAGAAGCTAGTAGAACTAGAACATATTTGTGCGGTGTTGTTTTTTCCCTTTCTTTAAGTCCCCAGGAAAGCTAGAGGCAGACTAGCTAAACATGTTGAGAAATAATTTGCAGGAAGAAATGAGCTTTCTCCAAAATCCTCCTTCAAGAGTAAAGGACTTAAGCAGAAGGTCACTAATCCCCAGAGCCGGCAGAGATCATAGAGCTTGTTTGCCGCCTTTGCTTTGTGAATGGGAGCGTGGGTTTGTTGTGCTCCCCCTCTCCATTCTCTCTGCTCATATAACATCTGGCTTCCCTCTCCCTCCTCTCTTCAGGGCCACCCAGAGGATTCAGGGGGCCTGGGGCAAAGCAATTTTGGGGGCCCCTTCCATAAAAAAAAGTTGCAATACTATAGAATACTATATTCTCGTGGGGGCCTGGGGCAAATTGCCCCACTTGCCCCCGCTCCCTGGGCGGCCCTGCCTCTCTTTGCACGGTCGCTCTACTGTTGAGATGAGAGCCTTCTCCCCTGTTGCTGGTGTGACGTTGTGCAGTCTATATGGTTTTATAAAAATATAAGTGAGTATAATGTAACTGGGATATGCTTCATGCAAAAGGTCTCTTGTAAGGTATCATTACAAAGCTTATAATCTACTGAGTGTGATCATCCGATTTGTATAAATGTACCACTCTTGTATCTAAAACTAGAAATATAAAACATAACTCTGAGGGCCTATTGTAATTATGTAAAGTGTGGGCCATTAATGATGGTTTGGAATCTTGATGACTCCCATTAACAAGGACCATTGTCTGCAGATGACTGTGTTTACCTGTGAGTCTTCCTGTATATGTGTGCTGGCAAGTGAGTAATGAAGTCTTGCAGTGACATGTGATCATGTCACCTGAACTGGAATCCATCTTTAACCTGGTGCTTTTCCAGTGAGGGGGGGTGAAAACCCAGAGGGACAAAGGGTTCCCGCCTTATGCAAAAGATATATAAAGGGGTGGAAGAGAACAGAGAGGGAGAGGAGCCATCATGAAGAATCCCCTAGCTATCACGTGAGCTGCAACAAGAGCTGTACCAGGGGAAAGAATTGTGCCCAGGCCTGGAAGGTGTCCAGTCTGAGAAAAACTTACTGAAGCATCTCTGAGGGTGAGATTATCTGTATTCAGTTTGATTAGGCATAGATTTGCGCATTTTATTTTATTTTGCTTGTGACTTACTTTGTTCTGTCTGTTACTACTTGGAACTACTTAAATCCTACTGTCTGTATTTAATAAAATCACTTTTTATTTAGTAACTTACTCAGAGTATGTATTAATACCTGGGGGAGCAAACAACTGTGCATATCTCTCTATCAGTGTTATAGAGGGTGAACAATTTATGCGTTTACTCTGCATAAGCTTTATGCAGGGTAAAACGGATTTATCTGGGTTTAGACCCCATTGGGAGTTGGGCATCTGAGTGCTAAAGACAAGCACACTCCTGTGAGCTGTTTTTGGGTAAACTTGCAGCTTTAGGACAAGTAATTCAGACCCTGAGTCTTTGTTAGAGCAGACTGGAGTGTCTGGCTCAGCAAGACAGGGTGCTGGAGTCCTAAGCTGGCAGGGAAAACAGAAGCAGGGGTAGTCTTTGCACATTGGGTGGCAGCTCCCAAGGGGGTTTCTGTGATCTAACCCATCACAGCTGGAACATACTGTCTATCCCTGGCTCATCAACACAACATCACTTTCCAAATCTTTATTGCCCCTGCCTCTTATTTCCCTTCTTGGTTGTTAGCTTTCTGACTGAACACCATTCAGAGTCCAGTCTTCTGTCTCATGCCCGTTCTGTAAAGTGCCTTGGGATAGCTGGTACAATAATTGCCTTCCCTCTTCAGGGACAGGGGGATGGGAAGCCTGGAGCCATCAAAAGGTGGAGGAGAAGCTCACTGGAAGGGCGGCTAGAATGAAAAAATGGGGGTTGGAAGAGGGACCTTTAAGACTAAGGCAGTTCAGAGATTCTGGCTCTGATCTAGTGACCATTGAAGGCAATGGACAGATTCCACTGATTTTGAAGGGTGCTGGATCATGTCTATGTGTGTTCCAAACAAATACCCCTCCCCCCCAAAAAAAATATTTTGGCTACAGATAAGAGTCACTCGTGACTGTCTTTTGCATCCTACTTGCTCTACCTCCTATTCCCCTCCAAGACCCTGTGGCAAAAATATATATGAGTGGTCTCTACCTGGTGAAACCTATAAATCCTCTTTCAGCCAGGACTACAAGAGGGGAACAAACTTTCCTTTGGCCTCCTGCCATGCCCATCTGCACTTTCTGGGGGATGTGTTTATTTTGAGCTGTGTGCTAAGTCAGCTCTGGTAGTTGCCTAGTTGCTGTAGTTCTCTTCCCCCTGGGCATCCAGTGGGCAGATGGGACTCTCCAGGCAGGCTGGAGTAGGTCACCAAAAGGCTTGGGAGGAGGCTGGTGATGCTGCCCCAGAGTGTGTAAAAGGCTTTGAGGTAAATAACAAATCTGATAAGTTCGTTAGCACCAGAGTGCTAAAAAACCCTTTACTAAGACAGAGGCACATCAGTGCCGAATGCATGGTACGTATCTCCATTTCAGTATATGGTCTGATCATCTACTACCTCTGAAAAGTGCTTGCACTACAAGATCTAGTGAGCAAGTTGCCGTTTTCACTGGGATTCCAGTCTTGCAGCAGGTACCTCTGCTTCCCAAGCTACAAGGCAGTCTCCGACTTGCAGAATTCCGCGTGAATCTCATTAATCTGCAAATTGCACAAAATATGGCAACTTGTCTCTGCCCCTCAGCAAAGAGCAGGTGAGGTTTCCTATCAGGAGAGCATTGCTACTTTCATACACTCGCTGATGGTGCATTTGCTAGCACAGCACAGAGTGCTTTAGCCATGCATAATTAAAGGCGTAATTGTTCAAATCAACGCACAGAGAACATTTTGTGTTCATTCTCCTCACTCTTTCTGTAATGCTTGTGTGCTCACTCACTGACTCACAATGTTCGGTCATTCTCAGTGGTATTTCTAGTCTGCTAATGATAAGCAACTACATTTAATATGCTGGAAGTCAAAGGAAATTTGCATAGGGCCAGGTTGTGTGGTTAAGGCATGAGCCCTGCATAGAGATGGTGTAGACTAGAGCTGCCCTAATTGAGGGGGTGGGAGGGCTGAACCAAACACAGGGGGATGGGCAAGCTGCCACACTTATTACAAATATGCAGCATGATCTCCCTTTTCAGCTGTGTTGGCTGGTGTGGTTGGGATATAGGAAAAAGCTTGGCCACGCTTCCCCTCCGTCCTGTTTGAGTATTTGTCCCAGGGAGAAGTCCAAGATTCATTGCTCCTGCCTAGGGGAGAGGGGCTCAAGAGGAGCGGAGGAAGGCTATTGCACCTTCCCACCCACCTTGTGTATCCATGCATGACAGCTCCCATCTTGAGCGACACACAGGTAAAAGCATGAGCTGCCACGGCTTGAGCTAGAGAGTCCAGGCTCTTTCGGTGGGGCTGTAAGACTCTCATCCTATGTGGAGCAGCCATAAAGGGGGACTCACGACACACTGACTAGTGGGTTACTCATGCAAAGGTCATGCTCAGTCTCAGGCTAAGAAAGGAGGCACCGAGTATCAGCCTGCAGTTTAGGAATAGAAGTGAGAAGGATACAGATGGAAAGTGGAAGTCTGCTCAGCAGAGAATGCAGATGACTTTTTTGAAAAAAGAAAAGAAACTGCTTGTTTGGTGAACGATTTTGGGGCAATGTCTCTTTCGTTCTGTTGAAGAGCTTTACACTTTGCTTATCCGATATGACACTTCCCTCCAGGCGAAGAGTGTTGTCATGCACTCCTGGATGCTCATTTCCCCCCCTCTTTGAACCAGGTGCAGGATATGGTATGACGGGCTTATGTACCAGACACAGGCCAGCCTTTAATAGCTCTCTCCGTTTCCATTGCTGACTTTGAGTGAAAGGCGGCACACTCCGCATAGCAGAGACTGTGCCTTCAGACAGAGCTCATTATATGGCTGTAATCAGCAAAACGATAGCTTGATTTGTTCTTGCTCATGTTATCTGGATATGATGTGCAGGTTGCGGCAGCTCAGGAAGATGTAGTTTGACACATTCTTACCCTGTCATTACAGGGGTAACATAATTAACTTGCAGCCAGTAAAAACAGCAGCAAATCCTATTCTACGCCACCCAGTGCTCTGTGGACAGAAGCCCTGCCAAAGATATTCTTTGTTACAGCTTCTTCCATAAGAAACGGACACGAGTAGGAGGAAAACTTATTCAGGCTATGGTAAAACAGAAGAGCAAAATTAAATGGGAGAATTCTTGAAAAGTTGAACTAAAGGAGTTATTTTTCCTGCTGATGACTAAGACCTACTGGCACATTTTAGAAAGGATTCATGCATAAGTATGCATGTCTCTGCTCCTTCGATTTTATAATTAATTAATTGGTTTTTGCCTGTATGAACCATGTACATGTGTAACCCCCACACCTCCTGGGTGTGGTGTTCTGTCCCATGTAGTGACACCGAGACCACTTAGAGAGAGAGAAAATGAGTTTGCTCTACAGCGTTACCTAATATCTAGTTGGCTTTTAGCTCATGCGGTAGAGCAGGGGTCGGCAACCTTTCAGAAGTGGTGTGCCGAGTCTTCGTTTATTCACTCTGATTTAAGGTTTTGCGTGCCAGTAATACATTTTAACGTTTTTAGAAAGTCTCTTTCTATAAGTCTATAATATATAACTAAACTATTGTTGTATGTAAAGTAAATAAGGTTTTTAAAATGTTTAAGAAGCTTCATTTAAAATTAAATTAAAATGCAGAGCCCCCCGGACTGGTGGCCAGGACTCGGGCAGTGTGAGTGCCACTGAAAATCAGCTCACGTGCAGCCTTCGGCACGCGTGCCATAGGTTGCCTACCCCTGTGGTAGAGGCTCATGCACAAAGCTACAGAGGTCCCTGGTTTGATCCTGGGGTCTGTTTGCGTTACACATGCACTTAAATATTTCAGGGTCATGACAGCCCTTTGGTTTCCTGTAAGTCCCATATGTGGAAATTATGGATGGCTGTAATTCTCCTGGAAAAAATGAGAGCTAACTGTCTGGTGATTAGAAGGAAAAATTATTGTTGTGATTGATTTTTCCTGGTCAGTTACTAAAGAAACCTTGTCCCTGGGACAAACAAGTCCAGACTAGCTAACTGGTAGGAAGAAAGGGTTTACTGATGCCCTTCTAAATTACCTCATGTTCAAATAAAAATAGATATATTGCCCATCCTTATGTTATGCTAGGGCCCATGTGTCTATGAAAAGCCCACAAGTTTTGCATGGACAATGTCATTATTTTTATTGCATGGTGCCTAAAGGTCAATCGAGAACTGAACCTCATTGTAACCAGTAGACTCTGGAATACCTTCTGAATGACTAGCCAAGCTAATCACCAGTTAATTAAAGGAGCTGCAATAAAGTGCTTTATCATGAAGCTGTGAAGTTCTCTGCTGGAAAATTAGTTGCAGTAATAATGACAGTAAGTCGGTTTTGGACACGAAGTTCTTGTTAAAATGGTTTTAAGACGTAGACTTTCCTGGTTTGTACCTTAACAAAACCCTTAACAAAAATTCAGACACGACATAGATTTTTCTATTTCCTCCAGGGGGCAATGTCTTATAAATATTTTGAGCAACAGGGTTGTGTGATTTTTGTTTTGTAGCACTGTGCAGTCTAGCTGAATGTATTTTAGATCTCATGCGGCATCAAAGAGAAACGCTTCTGTGCATACCTTTTTGTATACATGATTAATATATATTTCTGTGTGGGAGTTTTTACTTACCAAATACAGTTGTGGCTCTGTTCAGGGACTATAACATGTCTAAGCTTTGGGAAGACTATAGTGCAGAAAAAAGCATGTTAATCAACAAAACTTGAGAGCTGTGCTATTTCATAAGGGCCTGAGTGTCCTTTCATGCTGTTGTAAGTCCACTGACTTCAACATGGTTACTTCTGATTTAAACGGGTGTAAGAGAATAGTATCAAATGCTAAGCAGTTACCATGTAGTTCACTTTAGTAATGCAGTACAGAAGTCATGTTGAAAGTAACTTGACTGGTCCAATGTAAATTGTGAAACCCAGAAAATGTAACGGGCTTTCTTTAATTGCTCATCACCCTACTAGTAACTGAAAGTTGAGGCTGAAATTCAACTGTTTCTCTAACTTGCTTGATAGATGTATAGTAAGGGTCCAAGTCTGAATTTGTCGTTGTGCTCCCAAACTCTCATGGGAATTAACGGGAATCAAGGGATGCTGGGTTGGCTCTAGGAGTTGATGTACATTAGTGGAGCATAGGTGTTAAAGATCACTCTATGTTGGAAGAACTTTGCAATACAATAAAGGGAGGCTTAGTTTCATCTAAGCACTGGCACATGTGCTTAAATCCATCGCTATTCATGCAAGCACTGAAGCGTTGCTGCATCGGAGCGAGTGTCCAACTCTCAGTTGCTGTGGTTTTGTAGGTTTGTCATTATTTAACTTTCTTTTTGCAGTTTAATTTCCCTTTAAGTAATAAAGAATATTACTGTCCAATATAGATTTCCCCCAGGATTTTACTGATGAATGGGAAGAGCTTGCCATAGAAGGATATTTGGTCAACTGAGGCTGATCAGAAATTTACACGCATAAATGTTTGTACTAAAGAGAGTAACTGATCCCTGCACAATAGTTTAAAATTTATTGATGGATCATTGTTCAAAAACCTCAGTGGTTTGAGCATTGACCTGCTAAACCCAGGGTTGTGAGTTCAATCCTTGAGGGGGCCACTTGGGGATCTGGGGCAAAATCAGTACTTGGTCCTGCTAGTGAAGGCAGGGGGCTGGACTCGATGACCTGTCAAGGTCCCTTCCAGTTCTAGGAGATGGGATATCTCCATTTATTATTATTATTATTATAGTAACTATTGACTTTCCCATGTGAAATTAGATTTAGGGGACCAATAACATTCAGATCCTTTCCCCCTGCTCAATGGTAACTGGGTCCCTGGAATTTCACTGTAATGGCCTATTGGATTAACCTGCAAATATCCACAAAGTTCTTGTGTTAAAATTCCTTATGGAATGTTCACTCCAACAAAGTAACTAGGGAACTATAGTTGCCAAGTCTTCTAAATTAATAAGCCGTGTGTTCCCTCTCCTTCCCCCCCCCCCATATAGGAAAAGCAACCAATTCAAGAAAAATATTTATTCCCAGAAATGTTCTAGTTGAAAACAATGGGCCATGAGTCAAGTGAGCAGTAGCCCCATTAACGTCAGTGGAACTAGCCATATGAGTAAAGCAAACAGGACTAGCCCTCTTTGGTTTGAGTAACAGGAAGACTAATAAGTCTGAATGCAGAACTCCCTCCCCCGGCCCACCCCATAACTCCTACAGTTTAAACAGGTGGAAGCTTCTTTTTAATTTCAGCTGCTGGCCAGACCATTCCCTGTTCTGTTTTGGTAGATTTAGACATCAGAGTAGTAAAAATAAAGGTTTTTACAATTTATAGTCTCTGGAAAAAAAGACAGCCCAATTTTAGATTGCTTGTAGAGAAATAAGTGTCCTGAGTTCCATTTCCTGAGCCACATGTGGGTGATTCATCTGACAGATGACCTCAGGCCTGTATGTCTGACCTCAGGCCTGTATGTATGTACGTCACACTGATTTAGTGCATGTGGTCATGTCTCCCTTTAGTGGCTGGTCC
Organism: Emys orbicularis; assembly: GCF_028017835.1. Taxonomy (NCBI): domain Eukaryota; kingdom Metazoa; phylum Chordata; order Testudines; family Emydidae; genus Emys; species Emys orbicularis. The sequence goes on along the minus strand of NC_088688.1, from coordinate 22,703,890 downwards.
TGGGAAGTATGACAGCCTAGTGCTTAATCACTGTTAGGGAATTATTCTTTACCTTCAGTTATAAGGGCCTGTGTTTTGGGGGTTCAATCCCCTCTGATGACCTGTGATGTCTGTAGGTATGCCTCCATAGATATATTACACATGGAGTGCTGCAGGTTACCAAATAAAGGGCTAAAGGTCATTGCTTCTGCCGTCTGCTCTGCCTTTTGCTCTCTTGTTGTGGAGGGCTTTGGAGAACAGTTTTATTGCATAGAAGAATGAGGCTTAGTAGCCTTGACTCTGGTATCACTCCCGCTAGGATAACTCCATGGTCTTTGGGGGAGTTACTTTTGGTTTACTTTGGTGTAAGTAAACCTGACCAAACTATAAGCAGTATTGTTTCCGAGTTGATTTGTTTTTGTTCATTACCTGCATTCAGAAAACAAGTAGTGAGCACAGTAGGACAGAAAACCGTGTTTCATAAATTATCCAATTTCATTTGAATGAGCAATGTGGTTAAAAGAAAACTGATTTCAATAATTCACCAGCGATGCTGCATGGAGAGAAATAATAAAGCTGATGTATATTGATGTGGAATGCATCAGAAGTTAATGGCTGGAGCTCGGTAGTCAAAGTCAACAAAAGTTTACCACAGAGCTCTGTGTATGTGGCTTGGGTTTTAAATAATATATGAAAAAGCTAGAGTCTTGGTGCTTATAAAGATTATTTTATGGCGTGGGTGATTAAAGATAGCACCTAAGGTTCGTATGCCAGACCCTGGAAAACATCTTTGAGGGTCATTATACAACAAAAGAAATCTCAGGCAACTTGGTGCAGAAATAAACATCTGTCTTGAGGGATATGGACTTCAGAAGAGATTGGAAAGAAATAAAAGAAGCAAAGAGGTAGAAATAGCTTTATGTCTGAAGAAAGATGGGGAAATAATTGACGTCAGACCCTGGAGGAGCTTTGAGTGGGGTGGAATCATTAAGCCTTATAATACTTACAGCTGCTTGAATAAGAGACCAAAGTATGTGTTTAATATATTTTATTTATTGGTTGAATATGGTATTTGCAGAATATGGTTCAGCCAACCCTAATAATCAAAGATAATTATCATATGTTGATGATATACTTGTGTGCAAACATCATCCCTCATCTCCCATGCCCTACTGATTTCTCTAACCTTGAATGTTCTCACATCTAATGATTAGATCGGTAGCAAGATTGAAGAATATTGGAAGTTGTATTTTTCCTTATTTGGACAAGCTTCCTATAAAATTCTCAACATATACTGGAATATTCGAAGCCGCCCAGATATATATTGCATTGGACAATCATGGATCCTACTGAAACCACTGCAAGAGCTCCCTGACAAAAGATTACATACCTAGACTACCAAAATGCATGCTGTGGTTCTGATTATCTTCTCACCTATCTATGCCCGTGTAACTAAGGCCTTGGCTACACTTGCGAGTTGCAGTGCTGTAAAGCCGCCCCCAGCGCTGTAACTCACTCCCCGTCCACACTGGCAAGGCATTTGCAGCGCTGTATCTCCGTGGTTGCAGCGCTGCATGTACTCCACCTCTCCGAGAGGAATAGCAAGTGCAGCGCTGCCGGTGCAGCGCTGCGGCGCCAGTGTGGCCGCCCAATGCGCTGTGAATGGCCTCCAGAATTATTCGGCAGTATCCCACAATGCCTGTTCTAGCCACTCTGGTCATCAGTTCAAACTCTACTGCCCTGGCCTCAGGTAACCAACCATGTGACCGACCCTTTACATTCCCCGGGAATTTTAAAAATCCCCTTCCTGTTAGCACTCCACGCCACGCCGGGCTGAGCAATCAGCGAATCTTTCCAGGTGACCATGCCTCCACGCGCCAAGCGAGCCCCAGCATGGAGCAATGGCGAGTTGCTGGACCTCATCAGTGTTTGGGGGGAGGAAGCTGTACAGTCCCAGCTGCGCTCCAGCCATAGGAATTACGATACCTTCGGGAAGGTATCAAAGGACATGATGGAAAGGGGCCATGACCGGGACGCCCTGCAGTGCAGGATTAAAGTGAAGGAGCTGCGGAGTGCCTACCGCAAAGCCCGCGACGCAAATGGCCGCTCGGGTGCTCCCCCGGCGACCTGCCGATTCTACAAAGAGCTGGATGCGATACTTGGGGTTAACCCCACCTGCACTCTGAGCACCACCATGGACACTTCAGAGCCGGTGTGGGGAAGGGAGGAGGAAGAGGAGGAGGAGGAGGAAAACGGGAGTGATGGTGGTGGGCCTGATGGAGACACCCCGGAATCCCTGGAGCCATGCAGCCAGGAGCTCTTCTCGAGCCAGGAGGATGGTAACCAGTCGCAGCGGCCGGTACTTGGTGGAGGACAAACGGAAGAGCAGGTTCCCGGTAAGCATTTTTTTTTGGGGGGGGAAGGAATTTTTTCAGTGCGGGCTCTTTGGGAGAGGAGGGTTAGGCATGCATGCCTAGATGCGGAATAGTGCATTGATGTGGTTTATCACATCGCGGTAATCGGCCTCGGTAATCTCCTCGAATGTCTCATCCAGAACGTGTGCAATGCGTTTGCGCAGGTTTATCGGGAGAGCCGCCGTGGTCCTTGTCCCAGCCAGGCTAACGTGTCCGCGCCACTGTGCCGCGAGGGGAGGGGGGGACCATTGCTGCACACAGGCAAGCTGCATATGGGCCAGGGCGGAAGCCGCATTGCAGTAGAATACCCTCCCTTGCTTCCCAGGTCACCCTCAGCAGCGAGATATCATCCAGGACAAACTCCTGTGGAAAATGTTGGGACAGTGTTCAGTGTAGGTGCCCCCTGAAGCTGTTGGCTCTCCCCAAGGCACAGAAACCCAGAGGACAGTGCAGCCCTGAAACAATCAGTCCCCCTTACTCACCATTGTGAGGCTCCCGTGGGATATGTGTGCTCTGTTTCAAACGGGAAAATTATGCTATCGTGTAGACCCTGTGTGTTTTCTACTCCTTAAGTGCGGGGGGGATCATTACTCTGTCTGGTATGAACAATTCTGCCTCTGTTAAATGTTGCATTTTGCCTATACAGCTGCATCAACCTTGAGACCTCAGCCGTCCCTCTTATCGCCTGCTCAGAGACTGCAAAGACTCAGGAAGAGACCGCGAAAAAGCAAAGAAGACATGCTGCAAGAAGTGATGCGGCAATCTATTAAAGAGAATGAGAAAGCACAGGACTGGAGGGAGAGAGAAAGCAGGATCCACCAGGAAAATGCAGCACACCGGCAGCAAAGCACCGCGCACCGGCAGCAAAGCACTGATAGGCTCATAAGCATCCTGGAGCGCCAAGCAGATGCTATCCAGGAGCTGGTAGCCATGCAGAAAGAGGAGCAGTACCGCAAACGCAAACGCCACCCCCCCCTACAGCCCTTGTCCCAAAACTCTTTCCGTTGTGCCCCACTGTCACCTCCAACCCACTTTCCCCAACTTCCGTGTTCTTCACGCCACCCGCTGCCTCCAACACCAGTATCTTCACCACCCAGCCCTGAAAACCACGACCCTTACCCTCTGCACTCAACCCCCATCACAATGCAGTATAGCTGTCCTGAAGTGCAGCACTCACTGCACAGCACACCAGACAGGACATATGCGAATCTGTGATTGTATTGTTCCCCACTCTACCCCCTTGTTTCTTTTCAATAAATAATTTTTTTTTCTTTTCAATAAATGGATTCTTTGGCTTTGAAAACATTCTTTATTATTGCATAAAGTAAAAGACTCCTTAGCCCAGGAACTAAACAGGCACTGCAAGTCTGCTTGTCTGCTTAGCAGACACTGATTCCTAAAGATTGGAACTACTGCACTTCACTCCTGTGCAGGGCACCAGATATCACTGCTGGTTTTCAGCCTCAAATTGCTCCCTCAAGGCATCCCTAATCCTTGCAGCCCCGCGCTGGGCCCCTGTAATAGCCCTGCTCTCTAGCTGTGCAAATTCAGCCTCCAGGTGTTGAACCTCGGAGGTCCATGCCTGAGTGAGGCTTTCACCCTTCCCTTCACAAATATTATGGAGGGCACAGCACGCAGATATAACCGTGGGGATGCTGTTTTCAGCCAAGTCCAGCTTCCCATACAGAGATCGCCAGCGGCCCTTTAAACGGCCAAAGGCACACTCCACAGTCATTCGGCACCGGCTCAGCCTGTAGTTGAACCGTTCCTTGCTGCTGTCAAGTCTCCCTGTGTAGGGTTTCATGAGCCACGGCATTAACGGGTAAGCGGGATCTCCAAGGATCACAATGGGCATTTCAACTTCCCCTACCATGATCTTCCGCTCTGGGAAAAAAGTCCTGGCCTGCATCTTCCTGAACAGCCAAGTGTTCCGAAAGATGCGTGCGTCATGCACCTTTCCGGGCCAGCCTGTGTTAATGTCAATGAAACGCCCACGGTGATCCACAAGCGCCTGGAGAACCATAGAGAAATACCCCTTCCGATTAACGTACTCGGATCCTAGGTGGGGTGGTGCCAGAATAGGAATGTGCGTCCCATCTATCGCCCCTCCACAGTTAGGGAACCCCATTTGTGCAAAGCCATCCACTATTTCCTCCACGTTACCCAGAGTCACGGTTCTTCTGAGTAGGATGCGATTAATGGCCTTGCAAACTTGCATCAACACGATTCCAACGGTCGACTTTCCCACTCCAAACTGGTTTGCGACCGACCGGTAGCTGTCTGGAGTTGCCAGCTTCCAGATTGCAATAGCCACCCGCTTCTCCACTGGCAGGGCATTTCTCAATCTCGTGTCCTTGCGCCGCAGGGTGGGGGCGAGCTCCTCACACAGTCCCATGAAAGTGGCTTTTCTCATCCGAAAGTTCTGCAGCCACTGCTAGTCATCCCAGACTTCCATGACGATGTGATCCCACCACTCAGTGCTTGTTTCCCGAGCCCAAAAGTGGCGTTCCATGGTGCTGAGCATGTCCGTGAATGCCACAAGCAATTTCGTATCGTACGCATTACGCGGCTCGATAGCATCGTCGGACTCCTCACCCTCACTCTCACTGTCACTTTGGATCTTAAGGAATAGTTCGACAGCCAAACGTGACGTGCTGGCGAGACTCATCAACATACGCCTCAGCAGTTCGGACTCCATTTCCCGCAGACAGATTGCGCTGCACTCTGAAACTGTTGAAAGATGGCGCCAAAGGTGGACGGAAACAAAGGGATTTCTGGGATGCGAAGCGATGCATCACGGGGCATTGGGACAGGACCCAGAATCCCCCGCACCCACGCCCCCTTCCCACAACCCACGGCGCCAGAATGGGAAAAGGTGCTCTGTGGGATAGCTGCCCATAATGCACCGCTCCCAACAGCGCTGCAATTGCCGCAAATGTGGCCACGACAGTGCGCTGGGCAGCTGTCAGTGTGGACAGAGTGCAGCGCTTTCCCTACTCAGCTGCACGAAGTCAGGTTTAACTCACAGCGCTGTACATCGGCAAGTGTAGCCAAGGCCTCAGATCAGAAACAGACATGTAATTGAGGTAAATTCCTCTAAAACTCTACCTTGTGCCTCTTGGTTTCTTGTTTGTTGTTTGTGAATTTTTCATCTTTTTTTTGGTAATTATACACTGATTGCCACCTCCCTAAATTACCATTTGCACTGGTGAATGTTAATTATATAAGTGAATAACTTTTCTTATCTATACACTTGTATCTTAAATCAGTCATCACTTAGTGGGAGCTTCCCTGTATAACACGCACACCACCCCACACACAACATACACTTTTTCTGTCATGTTGGAAATTTTCCTTAGCTTATGGAACTGCTGACTACCTGTCTGTACTGGAGGTACTCTAACACAGGATTGCTTTCATAATGGGTAATAGCAAGATATCTTTTAAAACATCTCTTGCTCTAGACAGACATTTGAGCTATGTGGGTAACCTTATGAGAGATGTACTGATAATTATGAAATTTAACAATTACTGTCCAGTACTGTCTGGTACATCTATAAGGCAGAAATGTAGGAGAGTGAGAAGACTTATTTACCTGTAGGTTTGTTACATTAGTTAGAGTGGAAAAACTGAACTGTATTTTTCTAAATTTTTCCTCCTGGCCGGAACTCTGTCTCTTTATGCTCCTGGTGCAGACTTTAAAAAAAAACAAAAAAAAAACCTTGTTGTGTGGTGTTATTCCAGCCAACATGCAGCTGAAATTTGGTTTCCAGATACACTATTTTAGGTTTTCTGTAAATAAGGAGGTTCAAAGCCAACCATGCTGGAGCTGCCAATTTTGTTTTGAGCAAACACTCTCTAACAAAAGACATTCATAGTTTTTTTTTTTTTTTTTTTTTTTACAAAACTTTGCATATTATACACTCACTGTTTATCCTAGAGAGCTAAAGCTGTTCAAAAGTCTAGTACATAGCTCTGCATAGCAGAAGTTTGTTTACATGGGAAAAAATTCACCAGGACTCTGGGAAACTTATTCATAGGGATGAAATTGTATCCTGTTCAATTAAAAATCCTTTTTCGTGAGTAGTCCTGTGCAAGTTGTAACAGGCTCCTTGGAAAGCAATTGAATCAAGATAAGCATGCAATATTTTTTTAAAGAATTAAATAGAACCATATAAATTATTCCCATGACTGGTGCGTTTCCATAGTAGGAATAGTTTGGTAAGGACAGGTAAGTTTTAAAGTTTTCCCCCTCATATATCCTCTCTCACATGCATACTTCATATCCGTTTTCCTTGCTTAGTAGTCTTCAATTACACAAGCGTGGCCCATTGCTGCCTCTGGAGATCTTGATATCTTCATCTAATTCATGATGGATAAGTGTCCACATCCCAACCTCCACATCCCAACTGGCACCAGAGGGCATGCTGGCAGGGAGTCTCAACCAAGGCAATGAGACTGGTCCTTTCTCAGAGGTCAGAGTTGAAGCACATTGCTGTAGAGTGTGGAGAAGTCTGCACTGCTGTTACTCATGATGGTTTTGTTCTGGGAAGAGAGGACCGCAATCTCTAGGGTTTGTCAATCCAACACCTTTTGTAAGTACTAAATTCATACACACAGTTATGTGGAAAAAAAGTGAATGATAGATGTTGTTGAGATCACTGAAATCCTCATCATGTGCTTTTCTTCAGCATCCACCTGAGAAACTGAAGGTTACATCCTGTAGAATAGAAGCATGTGCCTGGGGGAACGTGAAATGTTAAAAGGTTTTGTGACTTTCATTTTTGCTAGAGTAGTTGTTGATTAGAAGTCTTAACCTTTAGATTGTGGTGGATGCTGTAAACACTCTTGTATAGTCATTGAGAACCCAATGTCCTTTCACTGAACTCAACAGCAAAACCTGCTCTTGATTTCAAGGAGGGAAGGATCAGGTCTCTAATTAGCAAAATGAAGTCAACCCCAATGTTAAAAATTGAAGAAGAATATGAAATTCCTTTGGATTAATCTAAAACGCTATTCATAAGTAGTATAATAGTAGAGGGGATAGTACAGTCAGACAAGAAGTATTCTTAATACCCCTGGAAAAAATAATGTTCCTATCTTTCAATGCAGTTGTTTAAACATAGGCATTTTATTGGAGCAGGGAGGGATCTCAAATATCAGATGAAGGCAACATAGATTTGGAGGATCTGTTTCTGATTTCACTTATAGCAGTCGTAAGCCACTGTTCTTAAGAGTTGATTTATGCTGGTTTAGAGCAGAAGAATGAGGCCTCCAGTATCTGTCATCAGATGGTAAATTTCACAAACTGGGCATATAAAAAAATACACCAGCCTCAGGTGAAGCAAGGGACCAGTCAGAAACCTCTGATCCAAAGAGACTGAGGGATGAAGTGAGGTAAATTTAATTAACATAGCAGAAGGACCCTGCCCGTGAAGTGCCTTAAACATCATACGGAAGATCTTTTTGACAGTACCAGATGCTGCTGAGAGATGATGTGGAGACTATAATGAAGGCATGCTGCACCCATCCAACCCAAGATGGAAGCCTAGCAGATTAAATTTGTATGAAATGAAGCCTGCAGATTAATTTAGCAGGAATAATTGAATTTGGGCATTTGAGGGGCCTGAATCAAGGAATCCAATTTAGATCTCATATTTAAGGGGAAAAGGACAAATTCTGGCAATATTCTTAAAATGGTTTAAAAATGAAATACGTAAAAACAGCTAGAGTATGTTTCTGCATATCAATCCAGAGTCTGATGAGAGCGATCAAGAGAGACACAATCCTCTATAAGCCTCGTGTATGTTTTAAGGAAGATTCTTGAAGCATTAATAAGTGACGGGTGTATGGCAAATTTCAACGTGCACTGGGTAGTACACAGAGATAAAATGCAGGATGCTTGGCAGTGTTTAAAAAGCAAACGAGATCTTGGGTTATACTGTGCCTATAACATGGTTTAAAGCAAAATATATTGCACTGATGGAAGCTATTGTAGCCTGAAATAAAAGCACATTTGGAACAATCTCTGCAGCTCTGGTTAACATACTAGAGTCAGGGCATTGGTGAGACTAATATAAATGACTTCAGGATGGAGCTAGAGATGCTGGAGGGGGCAGCCACTGCCAGAACCTGGGTTATTTTGTGTGTTTAGGAGGATGGAAAGTGTTAGTTGGTCCTTTCCTAGAGAGCAGCACTCATGGAATATATGTTTCCCAGGGTGAAGTTCACCCTGTAGAGAGGGCCAGCAGAAGCCCCATTTGCCACTTGAATCCCACATAAGTACTATGCTGAGGGCAAAAGTGCTAGATAGGCCTTGTGCTGGCTCTCTGCACAGGGTTGAATTTCATCCCTAGCACTCAACTGTTCCTATGGTAACTCTGAGAATGTGGCAGGCCAGTGCTTCCATTACTTGAATGAGCTCTTCTTGAGTTTGCCTGTGTGCTCTCTACACTGGTTAAAGGACTGATTGCTGACAAAAAGTTTGTCCTTGGTCCCCTATCAACTTCTGTTCAAACAGTTTAGCTGTTAAGTGCCCATGACTGGAGACTGAAAAGGGGATTGACACTCTGTTTCCCATGCTCCTTCTGTCTCTCACAGGTCTCACCAGGTCTTGATCATGCTTCGAAAGTGGCTTAGTCCCATCTCCATTGTCTGTTACATTACTTTCAGCACCAAAGGGGGTGGGGTGAGGACTGGGTATCAGCAATGGATCCTTTTCCTGGAGTAAGTCATTATATATCTTTCACTATCCCTCACAATGCTCAATGATGGCTCTGAAATGAAGTCCTGGTGATTTGCTATTTCTCTGCTGGATCTTCCCATCAGTCTGCTGCACTTGTTTGGTAGGTTTACTTTTCTGACAACTAATAGTAGAAGAACTTTTGTATACAAAGCTAAAGGATTTCTATAAAGGGGATAGAGGCTCTCTGCAAAACCCATCAATGCCGCAGAAGCAGCATGAAGCTGGCTCTAGTTAGTTATTTGGTGTTTTTAAATACTGTTTCCAAATATAAACCTGAGCCCTTACTGGGTAATGAAATGTCTGGCACATTGTGTGCTGTGTGTGGTCTCAGGATGTTTTCTTGGAAGATGCAGATTGCTGCTCTTGCAAAATCCATTTGATAACTATGATTCCCCTTCCCCACCATGGTTGCTGTACTTCTTGTGTAACTTTTTACACTCAACAGAACTGGAGTTAAAATAGTTTTCTTTCTGAATTATCTCTCTGGAGTAAAAGTGTCCTTAGGTTATGTTCTGAAATGCTAAACTTTGTACAGACAAGGAAAGAAAAATTCAAAAAACAAAATGTTCATGTCTTTAGTTTCCCAAATAATATTGGGAAGAGGTTAAAGAGTGAGAAAGCTGTGGTTTAACCCTGAGGGGAAAAAGATAGGAATTTAACTATAGATCTACAAATAATAAGCATATATTTTAAGAAATATTCATGGAAATATTCTCATCTCAATACACAAAAGAGGATTATCTGAGATGAAATGTGCAGATCTGCATAATGGACACAATCATGTTCCCATGGAAGCTGATGGGAACCCTTCCACTCACACCAGTGATGCAGGATTGGGCCGAAAGTTCATGTGAAGTTAGAATCTGACCCTTCACTCTTTTGTTTTTAAAGGACACTGTCAACTCTACATTTGGATCCCAAATGAAATTTTTCTAAAACAAGCTTAGATAAAACCTAAGAGTAGTAGAAATATTCCCAACAGTGTTTAAAAGATTCCAATGAAAACAGATTACTTTAAAACAAATAAACATTCCCCTGCAATGTCTGAAACTCAGAAGTGAAAGTGACTATAAATAAAAGTGAAACTAACTTAATTGTTTAGAGAAATGGAAATAATAAACAATGAGAGGTAAACTGGAACTTTAAAATTCTTTCACTTTTAATAATCTACGGTGTTAGTGTAATAGGTAAACACATTATTTTAGTGCAAAGTAAGATGGTTATATCACCCATAAATCTGGAATTACCGCTAAATAATCATCTATGGGATTATTATTATGCTGGAAGGGCATAATGAGTGGGGTCCCGCAGGGATCAGTTCTGGGGCCAGTTCTGTTCAATATCTTCATCGGTGATTTAGATAATGGCATAGAGAGTACACTTATAACGTTTGTGGACGATACCAAGCTGGAAGGAGTTGCAAGTGCTTTGGAGGATAGGATTAAAATTCAAAATGATCTGGACAAACTGGAAAAATGATCTGAAGTAAATAGGATGAAATTCAATAAGGACAAATGCAAAGTGTACTCCATTTAGGAAGGAACAATCAGTTGCACACATACAAAATGGGAAATGACTGCCTAGGAAGGAGTACTGCGGAAAGGGATCTGGGGGTTATAGTGGATCACAAGCTAAATAAGAGTCAACAGTGCAACACTGTTGCAAAAAATAAAATAAAAGAAGCAAACATCATCTTGGGATGTATTAGAAGGAGTGTTGTAAGCAAGACACAAGAAGTAATTCATCTGCTCTACTCCGTGCTGATTAGGCCTCAACTGGAGTATTGTGTCCAGTTCTGGGCACAACATTTCAGGAAAGATGTGGACAAATTGGAGAAAGTCCAGAGAAGAGCAACAAAAATGATTACAGGTCTAGAAAACATGACCTATGGGGGAAGATTGAAAAAATTGGGTTTGTTTAGTCTGGAAAAGAGAAGACCGAGAGGGACATAACAGTTTTCAAGTACATAAAAGGTTGTTACAAAGAGGAGGGAGAAAAATTGTTCTTCTTAACCTCTGAGGATAGGATGAGAAGCAATGGGCTTAAACTGCAGCAAGGGAGGTTTAGATTGGACATTAGGAAAAACTTCCCAACTGTCAGAGTGGTTAAACACTGGAATAAATTGCCTAGGGAGGTTGTGGAATCTCTCCATCATTGGAGATTTTTAAGAGCTGGTTAGACACACCTGTCAGGGATGGTCTAGCTCAGTGGTTCCCAAACTTGTTCCGCCGTTTGTGCAGGGAAAGCCCCTGGCGGTCCGGGCCGGTTTGTGTACCTGCCGCGTCCGCAGGTCCGGCCGATCGCGGCTCCCAGTGGCCGCGGTTCGCTGCTCCAGGCCAATGGGAGCTGCTGGAAGCGGTGCACGTACTGGCCGCCGCTTCCAGCAGCTCCCATTGGCCTGGAGCAGCGAACCGCGGCCACTGGGAGCTGCGATCGGCCGGACCTGCGGACGCGGCAGGTACACAAACCGGCCCGGACCGCCAGGGGCTTTCCCTGCACAAGCGGCGGAACAAGTTTGGGAACCACTGGTCTAGCTAATACTTAGTCCTGACTTGAGTGCAGGGGACTGGACTAGATGACCTCTTGAGGTCCCGTCCAGTCCTATGATTCTATGATTTACAAAGAAAGGCTCAGTAAAGCAAAATAATTTAGCTGCAACACATACACATTTTTATTTTACTGCTGTAGTTATGTAAAGAGTGTTTGGCAGAATGTTCTCTTACAGTAGGAATATTTTTTATATGTGATAATTATTTTTTAAATGATCAGTCTATAAATAAAGCTTGAATGAAAAAAAACAAAAACCCCAGCTATAACATGGTTGTTTGCTAACTGAACAAATGCTTCCCTATAAACTTGCATAAACAACTCCATCCTTGAAGGGCCAGGTTTCTGGTTTATGTAATAAATTTGGAACCAATATTCCAGAAAGGCACTTGTGCAAAGGAGATGGGGAGGGCTATGAATAGTGTCACCCTTAAAACAGACACAGTACAGAGATAAGAGATTCAAGAGTTCCTTAAAATTCCACTTTGAAAGAATGAGAGTTCTCGTGTTTTGAATGTCCGCTCCTGTTTAATAGTCTGGAAGAATGTGTAATTCCATGGGCAAGTTAATTATAGAAAGGCAAGGAGGGGGGGTCATTTGATTCGTAAAAAATCTACATAAGAATGGCCATATTGGGTCAGACCATTGGTCCATTTATCCCAATATCCTGTCTTCCAACAGTGGTCAGTCCCAGATGGTTCATAGGGAATGAACAGAACAGGGCAATTATTGAGTGATCCACCCCATCATACAGTCCCAGTTTCTGGCAGTCAGAGGTTTAGAGACACCCAGAGCATGGGGTTGCATCCCTGACCATCTTGGCTAATAGCCATTGATGGACCTATCCTCCATGAATTTATCTAATTCTGAAACCAGTTATACTTTTGGCCTTCACAGCATCCGCTGGCAACAAGTTCCACAGGTTGACTGCATGCTGTGTGAAGAAATACTTCCTTATGTTAGTTTAAACTACAGAACTATAATTCAAGGGTGTCACCCTCTGCAGCATGACAGGGGGGACTTGCTGCCCTCATGGCTCCCAGCTCCAGGTTCTCTGGTTGGTGGAAATTTTGATAATACAGAGTGGTCGGAAATGGGTCGAGTTAGGACCTTTGACTGATGCACTTCTCCCACGAACACAATGGTACCAAATACGACACACCGACGAAGTGGGTGTTCACCCACGAAAGCTCATGCTCCAATACATCTGTTAGTCTATAAGGTGCCACAGGACTCTTTGCTGCTTTTACAGATTACTGCAAGTGGAAGGAGAGCCTTGGGTTGATTTGCCATCATTGGCAAAAAAGAAGCAGTTCAGTGGTACTGACTATCAGTTTTGTTTATTATGCCAAAAGAGGTGTAAAGAGGCACTGGTTAAGATGTCAGCATCCAGCCAGAAATTACTCGAATTCATCTGCAAATGGAATGTGGACCTAGGGGATTTTGTACAGTGACACAATATTGTGAACCAAATTCTAGTGAGGAAGCACACACACGAACACTTGTTGCCCTTCGAAAATGCTACCTAGATGTCTTATTTGAAAAGCACACTGATGTGTTTGAAGTCATTTCCCAGGGCCACATATCCAGTGTACATTCAGCTCTCAATGACCTATTGCACATGATGGAGAGCTGCCGTTTTACAGAATGGATCAAGTAATTTGATAAGATTTAATCAGCGATGAAGCCAATTTTGGGGATGGTGCAGCGATTCATAAAGATGGTTGAGTCTTTGCTACCCTTTATTTTATCTGTTAGGACTGTTATTTGAAATTTGCATCTCGCTGCACTGGAAGACTTTTTGAAATACCTTTTTTGCTTTTGCTTTTAACCAGCTATTCTGCGATGATTGGCTGGTACCTCGCTGAAATAAAACGTGTAGAAAAGTCTGACCCTGACATACGGGAGGAATTTTGAAAAGGAAGTTGGATTGTTAAAAGGTTGCCAGTTCCCTTCTGTGCATTTGGTTCAGATGAAGCTCTAGAACACGAAACAGAGCAGTGAAAGTCGTTGTGGGGTTGGTGGGCATAACACAGCCTCTAAATGCTCTTTCTTGGTTTTTCCAGACAACCCCAAAACTCCATCAAATTTCAAATGAAACATTAAGCATGGCTGGGATGACTTCCCCAGAAGTAACTCAGCACCACCTAGACTCATTAGGTGCTGTTAAATGCCAAAAAGGGGGCAATTTTAAATTTACAGGATGAGCTTCCACATATTGGCAACCCATTCATATATGACAGACCAGAGCTCATTAATATCCTTATGAAAGCAGCCTTCAGGAGATAGCTAAAGCTGTTAATTGGATGAATACTTTGGGTCATGACTTGCATGAAGCCTTCAAAACCCAAAGCATTGTCCAAGGCTTCATAATCTGTGGGCTTCTAATCAAGAAGAACAGACTAAAGCTCTGCTCAAATGTAAAGAAGGAAGTAGAGCAAAGGTAGCAGGGAACATTATAGAGCTAACTGCAGACAGGTCACTGTTTGCTTGTCTCTTGGTCATGTCTGTGTCTCAGAGTGATGTTGATCTACATGAGACTTTGGGGAAAGTACTGTATGAGTTCTCTGTGGTATCTCGGTGTAGTTTTTCAAGGCACCCCAGCTTCTCCTGGCTGAGCCTCCTTATCTTGTCTTCAACCAGGTCAATACCTGGACCATCACCTCTAAAAGGCAAGCAGCCCTTCAATGTTAGGGTTCTTAGTTTGCTTCAGCCTCTTGGTTACTTTTTTGAGGAAGGCTGGTGCAGGGCTATCTCCCCTTTGCTGTCCCAGGCCTTTCTGCCTCCCCTTCTTTCTCTGTACCCTCTCCTTTATAGCAGGGCTTTTTCCCTCTATTGGTTGCAGGTCTGGGTGCCTGTCTCCATGATTGGCAGCTCTGGCAGGTGTGTGGGGGTGTGATCAAGCTGTTTGCTTGTGAACAGGAGAGGTTCTCCTCCCCCATCTGTCTAGGCCCAGTGTTGGGTTTGTAGACCCCATTACAGTGGTACTATGATTGATGTTTGAATGTGATGGAATCATGCATTACGTGCCAGGTGAAAAGCAAACTAATGCACATCTTGCATGGTCTTCTTAAGCCAGCACCTATTGACAACGTGATCTGTACCTTATACCAGCAGAGGCCTTTCATCGTAGCAATCATAGGTGGTAGGCTGAGGTACAAGCTCTCGACAAACCAGAAACTATTAACAGCTGCTGAGATTTGGCTGAACACTTCATTATGAAGCTACAGAGAAAATACTGGACCTATGTCAAAGTCCACCTCGTGTTTGACACACATGCAGAGGGATCAATTAAAATATTATCAGACAGAAGAGTCTCCATGGTATTGCAGCTGTCCAGTTCAAAATCATTGACTTCATGAACATCTCCAAATGTCACAGTGAAGAAGCTACATGCGAGTATGGGGCAGAAGGACGTTAACTGCATACCTTGCAGGAAAAATGCTCCAGCATGCAAAGAATTGCTCGAAGATTTTCATCATTGCACAGCACAATGAGGCTGCTGCCTCGCACTGTTCAGTGGAGATTTTTTGTCGTTCCCAGGAGGAGGTTGATACTCAAATTATCGTGCATGACATCAATGCCACAGAGAAAGGTGCTATTAAACTCCAGATTTTTGCACAAGACACAGATGTTCCAATGCTCTCTCTGAGATGCTATTCAACATTTCTGCAAGACTCTGTTTTTGTGCCTACTGCTGGGGAACGGAATTGCTGTATATCTCTCAGAGAGGTGTTCCTATCATGTGGCCCAATAAAGTCACTGCATAGCCAGGTTTCCATGCCCTTTCAGGATGCAACACTATTGGAAGGTTGGCTGGAAAGACCAAATGATCTTACTAGAAGGCATTTGATTCAGCCTCCAATGACTCTCGCCTTGCTTTGAGGGTACTCTGAATGGCAGGGACAGTCACTGATGACATCCTAAATGCACTGGAAGTGTTCATATGCCAAGTTTACCATTTGAAGACCAACGTTACAACACTTGCAGAGCTATGCTGGTGGATGTTTTCCAAGAAGCAGACAAACGGAGAAAAATTGACACCGACAAGAGCACGCATAAATGCATCTGTGACGGGTTGGATCACAGAAACCCCCTTGGGAGCTGCCACCCGATGTGCAAAGACTACCCCTGCTCCTGTTTTCCCTGCCAGCTCAGGACTCCAGCACCCTGTCTTGCTGAGCCAGACACTCCCGTCTGCTGCAACACAGACCCAGGGTCTGAATCACTTGTCCCAAAGCTGCAAGTTTACCTGAAAACAGCTCACAGAAGTGTGCTTGTCTTTAGCACTCAGATGCCCAACTCCCAATGGGGTCTAAACCCAAATAAATCCGTTTTACCCTGCATAAAGCTTACCCAGCATCCATCAGGAGGGCAAATTATCAAGCAATGGAATGGCTCCAGGATGATCGAGTGCATCCTATTCGGGCATGGATGGGTCTTTTGGAGGATGGACTGATCACACCAGTTGTGTGAAATACCATGTGCTCCTGAATCAATCCGTCAGCTAATTAAATGCTCATGTACAAAGATTAGATGCTCACCACCCTACAAATGTTTGGCCAGCAGCCTGCCTGGTACAGAGATGTGCAAGTGCGGTGCAGATAGGATCAGTTTGACAACATGTCTAGCAGTGGTGCCCTAGAGAGAGGTGACGCTAATGATGACTTTGATGAGGACTTTCAGTCTTACATGTCAAGACTAACTTCCCAAGTAGTATCAAAGATCAATGTCTTTTTTTATGTAAGCCATGCATCCCTGTGTGAAAGTATCATTTTAAAAGTTAATTTTTAAATATGTTCTCGAGTATGTATGTACATAATTGTTCTAGGTTTGTCGTGTTTGGTACCATTGCGTTTGTGGGAGAAAGGGCTTTCGAATAATACCCAACTTGACCCATTTTGGATGACACTGTATTATCAAAATTTCCACCAACTGGAGGACCTGGAACTGGGGGAACAGCAAGTCCCCCCCCCATGCTACAGAGGGTGACACCGTTTAAATTATGATTGTGTAGATTTTTATGAATCGAATGACACTTCCCTTACCTTTCTATCACTAACTTGCCCACAGAATGAGAGTTGACTACATTATGCTCCCAGACTGTTTGTCAGAGTGGAATGTAAACTCTTTGGGCTAGGGCCTTATTTGTATTTGCTTTGCAAATTACCTAGCTTGCTGTTGGCGGCTGTAAAATAACAAATATTAATAACAAAATGATAGGTGAATTTCACCACCAGTTAGCAGTACTGCTAATTACACTTTGTTTTTCTGGGAGTGTTTTACCTATGTTGGGCATTTCCTCCAGTAATGACAACAGAAACTACCTCTGTTTGTTGCTTACAAAACTACAGTTTGCTGTGAGAATGTATTACAATAAACAAAAATTCATGGCCCCATGACCTGTCCATGACTTATACTATAAATACTCCTTACTAAATATTGGGAGGGGGCCGCTGGAGGGCACTGCTGGGGGGTGCACCCTGGGGGTCTGCAGCTGGGGGAGGATTTGGAAGGCCGCCCGGGGACTGCCAGCAGCGGCTGCTCCGGCTGCCCGGGGACCGTCAGCAGTGGCTGCTCTGGCCACCCCAGGGACAGCTGCTTGGCGGCCCCGGGGCCAGCTGCCAGGGGCCGCCCGAGCAGAGGCCAGAGCGGTTGGCTTCGGGGCTTCCTGGCTGCAGAACCGGTCCAGCAGCAGCAGAAGGTACGGCTGTCCCTGGGGCCACCTGAGCATCGACCCAGGAGTCAGCCGCTTGGTGGCCCTGGGGTCAACCACACTGGCCGCTGCAGAAGTCACGGAGGTCTCGGAAAGTCACGGAATCCATGACTTCTGCAGCCTCCGTGACAGACACAGATGGAGCCCTACCTGTGCATGGCCTAGATGGCTCTATGAAACGCTGATCCTGGGCTTCATCTCTGGCTCTTCAGGGCCATTTACAGCTGGCATTTATTGGCTCTTTTTGTTAATGTGTGTGGTCAAGAAAGGGTTAATGATTTGCAAGGGGAAGATTTTCTCTGCTGTGTTTTCAGGCACATAATGTGATAGTATCTGGTCTGGTACTGGTGGAAGCCTGTTTATGGCTTTTTGATGGCAGACTGCATGGAGAGTTAGGGAACTCAAAGAGGCTGAGTATACTCCAGTCCAGAGAACATAACATATGGATGTCAGCAGAGTGACTCCATATTCACACTGGTGGCAGAATGTGGCCTTTACAATCTTGGCTCTGCTCTGATGGGCTGAATTTTTGTTGGTTAATTTTAAGCTTCCTTTGAGTCATTTGTGTGGTTTCTGGCTGAATTCTGAGGTTTGTTGTTCCCCTCCATGGAAAAATGGAACATCATGATGTTCTCCTGGATATAGATACTTATTGCGTTATCATAGGAATTTAATTAATTAATTTTGCTCCCCATCAGATCTATGAGAGTCTGGAGCCTTTAGAAAATGTGTATTATGTAATATGCAATATGTCAGCGCTGTCAAACATCCATTGTCAATGACACATCCAGTTTCAGAAGCATCTGAGATTATTTTTACCATCTTTTTTTAAACGAATGAAGGGTTTCTACCACTTATAGCTGGTAAGGAATCCAGTATCCTTTTAAGTGTGAAAGGAATGTAGTGCCATTTTAGACAACATATGTCTACACGGGCACTTTTGTCGCTAAAACTTTTGTGGCTCGGGTATGAAAAAACAAACGTTTTCGCGATGAAAAGCGCCAGTGTGGACAGCGCTTCGTCAACGGGAGCACGGGCAGTGACGAAAAGCGCCAGTGTGGACAGCACTTCATCGGTGGGAGCTGCGCTCCTGTCGACGAAGCTACTGCCCTTTGTTGGAGATGGTTTTATTTTGTTGACGAAAGAGCTCTCCCGGCGATAAAGAGCGGCCACACAGTGCCCCTTCAATGGCACGGCTGCAGCAGCACAGCTGCACCACTGTAAGGTGCGCTGTGTAGACGTAGCCGAGAGCTGTGAACTGTCCTTATGCATCTCAATGAAGTGTTAACTCTTGATCCTGATAATGGCATGTTATGGGTCAGATTTCTGTATCATTTAGGTGTGTAGTTGTCTCTCAGGTAACTTGTGCACACAGTTACCTGATTTGCATCCAAAATGCTAACTGCATATGGAAACAGATAAGTAAGAAGCCAAAAAAAAAAAAAAAAAAAGCACTGGCCCTAAAAATGCCTCGCACCATTTCCCCCCATTAAGTGATGATGAATGCAATGATAATGTCACTATCTGAGGTCGTATTCCTGAAATTTTCCTTGCCTAGGCAGTACTCATTGAAGGACTGGGACCTAAAAGATTAGTTACTACACAAAGGCCATATTCTGCTGTTGATCTGTGTGCCAAACATCTGTTAACTGCAGTGGGAGACAGTTAGTGGAGGGAGGGAATTATATAGCCTTAATTTTGTAGCACTGGTACGTGGTCTGAAATGATAAATGTCACTATAGAATGAGTTTGACACCCATTTCATATGCAGTAGGTAAAGTAGTGCAGTGGGAGTGGATCTGTTGTTCTGAGTAGTCCTGCTGGCTACCTCTACATGTATACAGCCATTTTTCTTTCTAAAAACTTGATGTATGTGTTGATACATTAATCCTTCTACTTGTAGTAAAACATATGACTAAAATATTGTTTTGACTTACATCACAATAGCTGACTTTGAAATGCATAGCAGCTGCTCAACCTATTTTTTATAGATCATCCAGTTTTCTATTAAATGAGAACTGCAAGCATTTAGAGAAATGGATTCAAAGCATGTTTCTGGACAGTCACTACGCAAGAGGATAAATGGACACAAATCAGATATCAGGAATGGCAATATACAAAAACCTGTAGGAGAACACTTCAACCTCCCTGGCCACACAATAGCAGATGTAAAGGTAGCCATATTACAGCAAAATACTTCAGGACCAGACTCCAAAGAGAAACTGCTGAGCTCCAGTTCATTTGCAAATTTGACACCATCAGATCAGGATTAAACAAAGACTGTGAATGGCTATCCAACTACAGAAGCAGTTTCTCCTCCCTTGGTGTTCACACCTCAACTGCTAGCAGAGCACCTCACCCTCCCTGATTGAACTAACCTTGTTATCTCCATACTGATTTATACCTGCCTCTGGAGATTTCCATTACTTGCATCTGAAGAAGTGAGGTTCTTACCCACGAAAGCTTATGCTCCCAATACTTCTGTTAGTCTTAAAGGTGCCACAGGACCCTCTGTTGCTTTTTACAGATTCAGACTAACACGGCTACCCCTCTGATACTTTAATTTCACTATAGCTCCTGCATGTATGTTTCTTGCTGCAATTCTGTTGTGTAACTTGTTACATTAATACTCACTAGTGAATTACTACAAGCAGCCTTATGTCTCCTATAGAAATATTAAAATAAGGGAATTAGTTTTCCTCCTTCCATCTATAGAACACCACACTCCCCGTGTGCTATATGTGGCCCTGATCCAGTTCACAGTGATACCAGTATGTCCTGAATTAATGCACTCTTAAAATGGAGAAATATAATGTAATTCTGAATCATAAAGGTGACTGTGATTTCTCTGTATTATCCATTATCTTTAACTATGCACAGGGCAAGGTGGATGTCACCCTAGTATTACCTGGCTCTGCTGGCCATAAAGAAAAAGTACCCACTCAGAGAGACATAACCCACAGCAAGGCATGGTGTGCATGTGAATATAATGCCAGAATTAAGGTTGTCCCGTGGGAAAAAATGTGATCATGTAATCAGAGAGTCTATCATAATGCATATGCATTAGGTGGCTGAATTAAGATTGCACCGGCAATCTTGATTCTGGCATTTCCTACCTTCTGAGTGCTTGAGTTTGCAAGCTTAATGTTCTGTAAATGTAATTTTTTGTTGTACATAATTTTACATAAAGGCAGCATTGTGTTTGAAGTAAATGAAGGATCTCAGAGTGCATTACTAGCTTAGCAAACTGATACATTTATAGATCACTTCCATGTCCAAAGAACATGTCTCCTCAGAAATTCAGGCTGTAATACTGGCTACTCCATCACTATTATTATGTTCATAATAGAAAAGGTGAGGTCCTGCTCTGAAAAATGACTGTAAAAGTCATATGGAACGGTTCCATATTTATTGCTGCTTGGTGACTTTCAGAGAAAAATGTATTCCATTTAAAAGTAGAAGACTTTTTTTTTTTTTTAAGCCTGTCCTCCACACACTCAATCTGAAAGTCAGGCTGAGATCTTTCTGGCTCAGGAATTGCCAACAACAACGATTCTACAGTCAGAGCTTATTTAACAATTTTCTAGTTGATGCAGGAAGCAGAACAGTATCCAACTCTGTCATATTTGAGCTCTATTGGCTCTGCAGGGCTACTGGAGGTAAAAAGTAATACAGCTTTTTAGCTACTACAAATAAGCAGAGATGTTTTATATAGACACACAGAGCAGATCTACTCTGTCAACAGGGTCATTTTTACCTAGCCACATTTTGAAATAGAGCTGCATTTTAAGTTTTAGCTCGCAGGCATCTTGATCAAGTTAAGTAAAATATTTGCAAGGCTTCCGTGCAGCACTGTAGTGGGGAAAAGATTTTACCCTTCCATTGCTGAGCTTCAAAGGGGCCTGCTAATTTAACTGTATATATATTTTGTAGACTAGGATTGAAGATTTTCACATGCAGTACAATCAAAGCACTACACAGCCGTAACCGGCACGGAGTGTAATCAAAACAGCGTACAAACAGAAGTGAAAAATACAATATCCAGTTGAAGCCGAAAGGTAATTTAAGAAGCCGGAATGCAATTGTCCAACTTGGAAACTGGCCATAACTCTTGTGAAAAATTGCAACGCGATCTTAAATGCTCACAAGTGATACGGTGTTCGGTTTTGTGTCTCAGCAGAAAGACCTTGCTTCCAGCAGCAAACACCATGGGTCATGACAGTGTCTCTCGTTGCAGCCTTAGCGGGGAATTAACCTGAAACAGGGAAGATAGGATTTGCATGCCAGATCTCTTTAAATAACTGTGGTCTGGAGGGAGCGCTCTTTGCTTTCAGCAAGGGTTGGACGGGAGGGATCGTGTTCAGGTCTGACTGGCACGAATTGCCTGCTTACCGGTGTAACGGAAAAAAGCAGAGCGTGCGACCACCCTGCCCCGCAAGCGGGCTACTGTGGCTAGAGTAGTTCATTTCAGCCAGGACGCGCTCCCTGGATGGGATAGGAACAGTTGAGCAGCCTGGGTTGTGCCGCCTCATGTCTTTGCAGCCGGCCGCGTGGGGAGAAGCCCGCTCTGCTCCCTGGGGAAGAGCTGGTTGCTGGAAGTGAGCTGGGGAAGGGGAGGAGAGTATTGCACGGGGGTAGAAAGGAAACGCTTAGGCTGGGCCGGCGGAGATGGAAAACACCCGGCTGTCCTGCCCTGTGGCCCCCAGCGCAGCCTGAAGCGGTTCTGGGATGGGCCCGCCCAGCAGAGCAGCAACAGGAAGAGCGGCTCTGAAGTAGCCACCGGCGCTTTGGAAACGGCTCCCCTCTGGCGACCCCCCAGCTGCCAAGGAACCGCCCCCGCAAGCCCGACCCTCGGCCCCGCGAGTGCCCGCCGAGCGCCCCCCGGGGGAGGTGCCGCTGATCGCGCTGCAGGAGCAGAGCGCTCCGGTCTTTCCAGCGGCTCCTCGCCCAGGCATGTGGTTCAGCCCTGTGGAAACGCGGCCAGCCGAGCCGAGCCGCTCCGGGAGCCGGGCGGGAGGGTAAACAAGCCCGTCTGAGCAGCGCGTCCCGGGGGGCCGTCGCCGCCGCTGCTGGAGCGATCTCCCGTCGCTGCTCGGGGGCCGCTCGGCTCGGCCGCCAGCAGGTGATTACACTAATGAGCGGTCTCAGGGGATTGCGGACCCAGCCTGGCGGGGATTAACCCGGAGACGCCAACTGCTCCGCAGAGCGATTTCAAGGAAGCGGCGGAGAAAAGGGAAACCATGAAGGTGAATTAAAAGCCAAGAGGTAGGAGCCCTGGTGTGAATGTCCGGGGGCTGCGAGCAGTGGTGGGTGGGGGGTCTCAAAGGGGGCTGGGTTGAATGTCACTGGAGGCTGAATTAAGATCCTGATTACAACCCCAGCGCCGAAGCAGCCCTAGTTTTAAAAGCAAAAGAGGCGCACACCGAATTCTGCCGATGAATGTTTGTTTGGTTTGTGCTTGCAGCCCTCTCAGCTGCTAGCTCTACAGACCGTTCGCTTTGGGGTTGGTACTGGCTTTGTATACTGCACCTTAGCCGAACCACTTGTGAGGAATTAGGGTAACCAGCTTTGTGATACCGTAGGCAGTTCATCTGCAGTGGAGGAGTCAATCTTAATTCCTCTGCTGCCATGAATCGGCGCTGTCTGAAGCTACATTTAAACTCAAAAAGTACAGTGCAAAGCTGAAAAATCAGTAGTGACCAGAACAGTTGTAATGTCATGACATCTGGGAGCTGACACCTTCGTATCAATGTTTCCCTTTCATCTAGGCTATATTTTTGGAGATTAGGGTGGAGCTGGATTAGACGTTGGGCAAAAACTTTGTTTATGATCTCACATGAGGTTATGATTTCCGGTGGGGACAGAACTCTGCCCAAAACCACTAAACAGTTCCTTTGGAGAAAACCTTTACAACTAAAGACACAAAATGTTTTCCTGTTGGACACACACGTACCAGATTTTAAAATGAAAGCGTTCTTAAAGATTAGTATAGAAGAATCTCCCAAATGAAGTTTCACTGCAAAAGTTTCTAATAAAGAAATAATTTCCTCCTGCATTTCAATTTGGGCAAAAATATAGATTTATTATTATTTCCAAAAGCATATAATCATCTGCAAGTTTCAGTTCCCAAAACATGGTGGCTTTTTTGGTAACTAAAATACCTGTTTGTATTTGTGGATTTTGTATATGCAACGGACAGGGATAGTTAATTTTTATTTATTAAGATTTATTATATATTCATACAAATTCAAGGCATCTGCTCAGCCCTATATTTTGGCAGAATCGTCTTTTGCAGTGGAACTGGAGGGACATTATAAGTGAAACTAATAAGTAAAATATGTTTTAGAAATAAAATACAGATGGGGAGCATCTAAGTGTTGTATTGCACAACAGCGTGCTCTGTGTGTGTGCCATTCATCTCCTATAACTCTAGGTTTTGTGAATGTGTCTGCAGTCTTGAGTTGTATTTTGAACTGTTCTGGAAAAGTCACTTAGTGTACAAACTATTAATATACATAGCACGCTGATGAAACAGGCTAGCTAGCATCTCTGCTGGTCTTGTTCTGGCTAATGGTGCCTCTCATCCTAAAACACTTATGAAAAGTGTTTCCCTTTTTATAACAAGTTTTCTTTTGAAAATATAAATTGTTATATAAGAATGGCCTTAGAGCTATTCAGCTAGGCTTTGTCCCACTCTTCCAGAACAGTCTGCCATCAGACCCATGACTTTTGCATCCCACATCACTATCCTCGATTCCCGGTTTGCATTTCCATCTGACTGGTGCTAACAGATCATCACAACAGAGACCGGATGTCGTAACTACCCTCTCTTTTCTTCCATGATGGGAAGTTTCTCTTTGGTTCCATCATCTGGCTTAAAAGGGATTTGCCTCTGCCTTTAAGAAGCGGCTGTAGACAGACAGGAGAGAGCTGGGTGGCATTGGTCAAGTGCAGGTGAGGAAGGAGGTAGATAGAACCCTGAACACGTTCCCTCACAGAGCTTTGCAAAGATAGGAGCAGTCCTGCGCATAGCACATCTCTTGACAATCTTGTGGTCTTTATAGCAAATTCTGCTATTGGAAGTGCATGTAGCTCCTGTTGGCTATTTCATGGGAGCTGTGCCTCCATTCGAATATTGAATAGCCTTTAGGAAGAGAGGAGAATTTGCCTCTCTATTCTTTCATCCGTGGAACACACAAGGGAGCCCTTTTGATTAGCCTAAGCACATCTGTTGTGATAAGTGGCGAAGCTTGGCTTGCATCCCTGCTTCTAGACTTCAGTTGCATTCTTAGAGCCTATTACTACAAGGGGTCTTCAAATCAGTTTTACATGGCAAGAGGCACTCTGCACCTTCAGGATCAGAGCATGAGTCACTTGCTGTACTCCTTATGCCAAAGAAAGACTCTTAAAGTAGAGGATAAATTATACTATCGTGTTGAGAATCATGAGTTAGTTTCATATTCTTTACACGGATCTGTCAGAATGGTTAGTCCTCCAATCTGTCTCAGTGCTTTATTCAGTCATACAATGTGTTAATTATATTTCTTTTATTTAGTGATTTCTCTGCAGTCAGACAAGCGTGTTGCCTGCAGATTATTAATCCACTAGAAATGTGGCAGTGTACCAGGATCTTGCTGTGTTTTAACAGACTGCATACCTATGCATGGACTTTGAATATGAGCAGAGAGAATCCCATTCTTTTGTCTGCATATGGTAGCTACATGATCATTTTATTGTGAACTTCAAATGTATACCTTATTCCTTGACAAAGGAACTTCTTCTCAATGTGGTAAGAATAGAACCGTTTTTTTTTTAACCATTTTGTGGAATTGGATTATCAGGGAACCCTAGGATGACAGATATTTCTCTCCCCATCCAGCAAGTCCCCAAACCACCCCAAGTGAAGCAGGTTTGGATGTGCATATGTTGTTGTTTATGATCTCCTACCAGATGTGAAGAAGTTTGTTCTGATATTTGCAAGGGGCCTATATGACCCTGGGCCAGCCCTGTGTGGGGAAAATAATAACTCCATATGGTATGTGAAATAGCAAAACCATCAGATCCAATGCACACTCTGTGGATGCATGTACTATGTTCTAATGTCCTCACAAACAGACATGCTTCTGTAGAAGCCATTTAACACTTTATCCCATTATCAACTACTACTATTAATATTAACAAATGACATTGGCTTTGAATAAGTACTAATAGAGGCAGCATGGTCTAATGAATTGAGCCAAGAACTCCTTTGTAATAATCCTCACTCTGCCACTGACTTACTGTTTGACCTTAGGTTAGTCTCTTAAAAATATGTTTTTTGCAATAAAGCAACTATGTAAAAGTGAGTTTTCTTTTCCACAGATCTGCTTTATGTGTGATCTAAGTTATATCTCTTATTTCATTGACAAAATATGTTTTTACTACATTTTCACCTGTGAAGACCACAGAACCAGTTACAGCCATGGAAGACTCAGCTGAATTCTTTCCTGGCCCATGCACCATCAAGAGAAACATTACCTGCAATAAATCCCAATTATGGAACCCTTACATGCAGCATGCTGTCCCCCTGAATGATTTCCATATTAAAATTGTTCAGTTGGCAAGTAAAAAGTGTTTTCTAACTGCCAGTACTTCAGCTGGGATATGAAAGCCAAGCTGTGTATATAAATCCACCCACACCTTGAATATTGTGTCCGGTTCTGGTTGCCCCATCTGAAAAAGATCTAATGAAACTGGAAAAGGTGCGAGAAGGACAACAAAGATGATTATGGATATGGAATGGCTTCTGTAGTAATCTTGGGGTTCATTAAATAACAAACCAAATTAATGAGAAAGGAATAAAACTTTAATAAAATAAACTGGAGAGCTTCTGCAGTGAGAGGCTGTATGCAGCCACGCTGTGTTCCCAACCTCTGCCTCCAGGGCACATCACCAAATTCCTATGTTCATAATACTGTCCCTTATGAGGGAGCATCTCTAAATAATAATCTTCTACAAACATATCTCTACGTCTTCCCTCTTAAAGAAAAACAAATTAACTCTCATATAAAATAGCTAACAACAATCTAATGACACATGCATTAATTTCTTAACTCATGTAATTTCCATAAACCCAATGTTTCACTTTCCTGAAATACCCCTTTTCCAGGCAGGTTAGGAAGTCTTTCAGGACATTTAATCTCCCGCTCCGATCATCTCCGTATCAACCTTTGGTTAGAGTCTGAATTGTTCTCTCGTTCCTTGACAGTTTCTTCTTTGTACGTTGATAAAGGATCAGTCAGATGGGAAATGCCAGAGTCCACATCTACTGTCAATGTGTTGGAACGTTCTGAGATTATTCATAAATCCCTTCGATTATGTCAAAAGGTGTCTCCCTGGTCAGTCTATACTACATAAGACCTTAGATGCAGCTGTTCTTTAATGGTACCCCTTTGGCCCCAAGTATTAGAGGTTTGATTCCTCAGGCACATTTTATCCACATCGGTTAAGAGATGCGAGATCGCGGGCCCTTTTGTCAAAATAATATTTCTGCTTCCACTTCTGATTTTCTTTCATCTTCCATATGGTTTCATTGTTATGAGATTTCAGCAAGCTATCAGTAACTGGTAAATTAGATCTGATCATTCTTCCCATTACCAGCTGAGCTGTGGAGAAAAGCCATTCTCCAGGGGTGTACTTCGGTAAACCAGTAATGCTTTATACATATCACCCCCACTGTCAAAAATCTTTTTCATAAGGTTCTTTATTGTCTGTACAGATCTTTCAGCAAGTCTATTTGATTGGGGGTAATTTGGACTTGATATTTTATGATGAAAATTGCAATCTATGGCAAATTGCCTAAAATTTGCACTGGAAAATTGCAGCCTATTATCGCTAAAGACTTCATCAGGAATTCCATCTCTGGAGAAGCTTCCCTTCACGTCGGCTATCACTGACTTACTATTAGTACTGTGAAGTGTGCAAATTTCTGGATACAGAGAATAATAATCTGTGATTATTAAAATAACCCTTTGCCAGGTGAATAAGTCAGTGCCTACTTTCTTATAAGCCCTTTGTGGAACTGGATGAGGTCTCAATGGCTCTGCCTGTTGCCATGCTTTATATTTCAAACAGGAAAAGCAGTTTCCTGCCACATTAGTAATGTAGTGATTGGTCTGCGGCCAATATAACACCTCTTTGTGCTCGTTGTTTGCACTTCTCAATTCCTAAATGACCCTCATGGATCTTCTGTAGCATTTCTTTTCCAAGGTTCATTGGAATTACAACCTTACTGCCCTTGAAAATCACCCTAAGTTCATGTCTGCAGTTCCGATAGTCTCTTATACTTGGACAGCAACTGTTTATTTCTTCAGGCCACCCTTTATTATCACTTCTTTAAGGATTTCCAATGATTCATCTTTCTCTGTTTCCTCTCTTATATGTTGCAGTTTCCTGTTAGCTATGGGAGTTGACTTTACAATTGGATCTACATAGACTTACATCTCTCTGTAAAGTCTTCTCTGGTTTCATGGGAGCCACTGCTCTAGAAAGTGCATCTGCCGTGAACATGATTTACTGGGCGAGTAGGTCACAACCAAATCACACTTTTGCAGCTTTATCATCATTCTTTGAATCCTTAAGGTATAGTCATGTAGCAGTTTGCTAAATAACATTATCAGGGGCTTGTGGTCCGTTTCAACTTCCACTGTCCATAAATATACTGATTGAATCTCCCACAGGCAAACAGTATTCCTAAAAGCTCCTTTTTGATCTCTACATATCTGGTTTCTGCCTTAGTCAGTGATTTGGATGCATATGCTACTGGTTGCCAACAATCCTCATTCTTCTGTAAAATCACTGCACCTAACCCAGACTGTTACGCATCTGCTGAAATTTTAATAGGCTTTCCTGGTGCATAGGATTTCAGCACTGGTTCTTGTATCAGTTGTTGTTTTAAGTCTTCCCATGATTCCTCCTGTTCTGCACCCCAATTCTATTCATTTTTATTCTCTAGGAGTTTTCTCAAAGCTGCTGCTTTGGTAGATAGATTAGGTATGAATTTTCCAAGATAATTAACCATTCCCAGGAACCATTGGACCTCTTCGACTGGGGTCATGGCATCATTTCAGTGGCTGAAATCTTCCTTTACACCTTCATTGGAAATAATGTCCCCAACAAAAGTCAGTTCTGTTACCCCTAAAACACAGTTCTTCCTATTTAATTTGAGGTTTGCAGCTCTAGTTGCATTCAGGACTTTCCGAAGTCTATGATCATACTCCTCTTTCGCTGAACCCCAGATGATGATGTTGATAGCTCAATGGATAACAACATTAATATGTTCATAAATCACATGTATGGTTTTGTGGTACACTTCTGGTGCTGAAGTTATGCCGAAGGGTAAATGTAAGAATCTGTTTCTTCCAAATGGGGGTAGTAAATGTGCATAGTTTTGAGCTTTCTTCAGGTAATTTTAGCTGCCAAAAACCTGAGGATGCATCCAATTTACTGAAATATTGAGCATTGGCAAACTGAGCCATAATCTCTTCTCTGGTTGGTAGTTTGAAATGTTCTCTTTTTATAGCCTTGTTGAGCTCTCTGGGATCTAAACATATGCATCGCTGGCTATTACTTTTCTCCATGATAATAAATGGAGATATCCTATCTCCTAGAACTGGAAGGGACCTTGAAAGGTCATTGAGTCCAGCCCCCTGCCTTCACTAGCAGGACCAAGTACTGATTTTTGCCCCAGATCCCTAAGTGGCCCCCTCAAGGATTGAACTCACAACCTTGGGTTTAGCAGGCCAATGCTCAAAGCACTGAGCTATCTCTGTCAGGTGGTCAGGGATGTAACCCCATGCACAGGAGGGGAAGATGGGAGGATCTCTCCAAAATGGCTCTATTCTGTACATTCCTCTTCAAGCTCTGGTATTAGCCACTGTCAGAGACTAGATGGACAATTGGTCTGACCCGATATGGCAGTTTGTATATTTTTTTCTGTCTTATGCACCATCAGGAAATCTCATTCATCTGAAGTGCTTTGTAAGTCCAGTTAAGATGTCGTGCGTTGTATCAGCAAAGCTGTGTGTGTGGACAATTTTACAGAGTGTCTGTCTAGTCCATCGGGCAAGCAGTGCTTTACTGAGAAATGAATGTTTACTAAATTCACACACACACAGCTGAGTTCATTTCGATCCTCCAGAATCTCCTTACTTTTCTCTCCTTCTATCCCACCTCCTCCTACTCAAGACCTGGCATCATGGCAACCTTCCTTCTGGCTGAGAAGGGCTGGACAAGGCTCTCTGTGGACCCATCCCTCTCCACGCTCTTTCACAACTTGTGGGGCAAGATTCTATAACCTCAACTCTAGTCAACCTGGGTTATGTAAAATTTCACTCCCCCATGGAATGCAGTGAACTCTAGAGTGGAATGCTTTGCTAGGCTAAAGCCTTTAAACAGTTCAAGAGAGGAAATGAAGAATAATTGATTCAGTTTTAATAACTATGGGGGGAATTTAGGTACTGTAGGCCAAGATGTAATTACCTGAGTTGGAGTTTAGCCAGGACTACAGGGGGAAAAAAACCTACTCTTGCAAAGAGAGTAATGGCATTTTATGACATGTGGCCAGGTGTCTTTGTAGAGTTTAAGGTAGAAGGGCCCACTAGATCCTAGTTTGACTTCCTGTATATCACAGGCCACCAACCCCAACCAGCACTGGCACACTAAACCCAACAATGGAAATGAAACCCTCATAAGACTGTTACGTACCAGAGGCAGAGAGTAGGTGCACTGGTGCTTGAGGGCCCTGCAATGGCAGGGAAATGATACTCTGATAGTCCTGGCAAGTGACCTGCACCCACACACTGCAGAGGATGGCAAAAAACTCACAAGGTCACTGACAATCTAAGCTGGGGGAAAATTCCTTCCTGACCCTACATATGACAATCAGTTGGATCTTGAGCATCTGAGCACGAACCAGCCAGCCTAGCGCTTGAGAGAGAGAGAATGCTCGGGGCCACCTCAGAGCCCTGACCCTTCCTGTCAGGTGTCCCAACTCTAGTTGTGGCCATCCATGATGCTTCAGGGGAAGGAGATTTAAAAAAAAACAACCTCCCAGAATATATGGGGTGGGGGGTGAATCCGTTTCTGACCCCTGCCGACGGCCAGCTGAAACCCTGAAGCATGAGCTCTAGGAGCATAAGATATAAACTGGAAACCCCAGGACTGCTGAGCTCTGTCCCCCATCATCACAAGCAGCACCATCATACAATTACACTCATAAATTTGTCCAGCTCTCTCTCAAAACAAATTGTTTTCCCCTACAATTCCTGTTGGGGGGCTGTTCCAGAATCTCACCCCTCTGGTGGTTAGAAACCACTTTCTGATTTCCGGCCTGAATTTGTTCATGGTCATTTGTTCTTGTGCCTGCATTGTCCTTTAGCTTAAAGAGCTCTTTACCATCCCTTGGTATTTACCCTCCTCCCCTCCCCCAACCTATTTATAGAGAGCAATCGTGTCCCATCGCAGCCTTTTTTTTTTGTAAAACTAAACAAAGCAAGCTCTTCCAGTCTCCTCTTATAAGAGAGGCCCTCCATGCCCCTGATCATCCTAGTAGCACTTCTCTGCACCTTTTTCAGTGTGAATTCATTTTTCTGTTGGCGACCAGAATTGTACACAGTGTTTCAGATGAGGCTTTGCCTTGTACAATGGTATTAACACTTCTCTATATCTACTGAAAATTCCTCACCTAATACATCCTAGGATTGCATGTGTCTTTTTCACAGCCACATCACACTGGTGGCTCATAGTCATCCTGTTATTGACCCGCACACCCAGGTCTCTTTCCTCCTCTTTCACTTCCAGTTCATGAGCCCCCAGCTTGTAGCAGAAATTGTTGTTATTAGACCCTAAGTGCATGACCTTGCACCATATAATATTGAATTTCATCCCATTTCTGTCACTCCAGTCTTCAGGGTCATCCAGATCTCCCTGTATAATATTCCGTTCTTCTCTGTATTGACAATGCCTCCCAACTTCTTATCATCAGCAAATTTCATTAGCACATTCCTACTTTTTGTGCCAAGGTCATTAATAAAAATATTGAATAAGATTGGTCCCAAGATCAATCTTTGAGAAACTCCCCTAGTAACCTCTCTCCAGTCCGAATTCACCTTTCATCACAACCCATTGCCTTCTCCCCTTTGGCCAGTTCTTTATTCACCTTACAATGCTTGTGCAGATCTCCATCTTCCCTAATTATTTCCCATGTGGTACTGTGATAATGCGGTTCTGGCGGAACCCAACTGAGAGTGCCAACTCAGGACAAATTGCTCAAACAGGGCAGTTACAGCCCAAGGCTGGGGGTTTTCCACCTCTAAGGCAAACCAAACCAGCCAGACTAAGAGGACTTCGGTCTCACCCCACTGGCTAACCGCAAGTCTCACAAGCAATCTCCTTAGACACTCCAGTTTCCCAGTATTACCACCAGTGACACTCGTTATGGGGACAAATGGTTATGAAAACCAATACCCCAGTAAAAGAAAAAGGTTCTCCTGATCCCAAAGGACCAAGCCCCAGACCCAGGTCAATATACAAATCAGATCTTACCCACAAATCACGCTGTTGCCAATTCTTTAGAATCTAAAATCTAAAGGTTTAGTCATAAAAGGAAAAAGATAGAGATGAGAGCTAGAATTGGTTAAGTAGAATCAATTACATACAGTAATGGCAAAGTTCTTGGTTCAGGCTTGCAGCAGCGATAGAATAAACTGCAGGTTCAAATCAAGTCTCTGGAATACATCCCCCGCTGGGATGGGTCCTCAGTCCTTTGTTCAAAGCTTCAGCTTGTAGCAAAGTTCCTCCAGAGGTATGAAGCAGGATTGAAGACAAGATGGAGATGAGGCATCAGCCTTATATAGTCTTTTCCAGGTGTAAGAACACCTCTTTGTTCTTACTGTGGAAAATTTACAGCAAAATGGAGTCTGGAGTCACATGGGCAAGTTCCTGCATACTTTGCTGAGTCTCAAGGCATATTTGCCTTCTCTCAATGGGTCCATTATATAGCTGATGGTCCTTAATGGGCCATCAAGCAGGCTAGGCAGAGCTAACACCAGTTTGTCTGGGATGTCACCCAGCAGCATAGCATAAGTTTGAAATACAGACAGTATAGAGCCAATATTCATAACTTCAACTACAAAATTGATACACACATATAGACAGCCTAATCATAACCAGTAAACCATAACCTTGTCTTA
This sequence comes from Emys orbicularis, assembly GCF_028017835.1. NCBI lineage: Eukaryota > Metazoa > Chordata > Testudines > Emydidae > Emys > Emys orbicularis. The sequence continues at coordinate 22,671,259 of NC_088688.1, read as the reverse complement.
GACACCCCATTTGACCCCCTTTATACAAGATTTGGGTGCCACTACAGGACCTTGGTTGCAACAATGATCTATATGGTCCCAGATTATATCAATAACGTCACAGGCACCATGTCAAAACTTTACTGAAGTCCAAATATATTAGATCTACTGCACCTCCCTTATTTAAAAATTCCGTTATTTTCTCAAAGAAGGAAATCAGGTTAGTCTGGCACGATCTACCTGTGGTAATCCCATGTTGCATTACATTTACCTCTATGCATTTAATTATTTCCTTCAAAATTTGCTCTTCCCTTTACATTTGGACCAAGCAATGTATTTTCTAACAGCAGCATGCTGGGATATTGGTTGAGTACCATCACCTGACTTGCAAATATCACTTTAAGAATTTGGGTTTACACTGGAGTTCTATCCAAGTGTGGAGAAGGCCCATCTCTATTTGACTGTTAGATCCACTAGGGGCCATAGTCCATTGTGATGCAGCTGCAGAGCCAGCACAAGGAGATTAAACATGAAAGTTGTCAGTGTTGGTATTTTAATTCTTGCTGATGGAGGGTTTGGATTTTGACTGGATGGAGATTTGAACTCCACAGGGTACTTTGGTAGATGATAATCTTTTTAAGGTAGGTCAGCATTTTGGTCTCAACTGCTTGACTCAGATTGACCTTGTAAGATGTTTGAACAACGAGGAGTACTTGTGGCACCTTAGAGACTAACAAATTTATTTGGGCATAAGCTTTCGTGGGCTAGAACCCACTTCATCAGATGCATTGAGTGGAAAATACAGTACAAAGATATATATACGTAGTACATGAAAAGATGGGGGTTGCCTTACCAATTCTAATGAGACAATTCAATTAAAGTGGGCTATTATCAACAGGAGGAAGAATCACTTTTGTATTGATAATCAGGGTGGCCCATTTCAAGAAGGTGTAAGTAACAATAGGGGAAAATTAGCATGGGGAAATTAGTTTTTAGTTCTTGTAATGACCCATCCACTCCCAGTCTTTGTTCAGGTCTAATTTGATGGTGTCCAGTTTGCAGATTAATTCCAGTCCAGCTGTTGTTGTCCTTCTAAACTGTAACTGTTCCTGTTACTTAAAGGCCATGGACCATCTTCCAATCCAGCTTTTAAAGCAAAAGTTTCGAGCAGTCCAGGCATTTCTGAGGTTATCCTCAAGGGGAAGAAGAACTTCTAAAGAAACCGCCTCTTAGCCATGGTGCTCGACCAGCTTTCCGGAAACCGTTGTTAGAGACTCAAAAAGCTGAACTGGGATCCATTTCACAGCTGCAAATTCAGTTTCTCTCCGGTAAGATTAAAAGTGCAAAGGAGCCCAGCTGCCTACAAAGGGTGACAGCTGGCTGAGCAGGAAGGGTGCTCATGTGGCAAAGTAGTAACAGTTTTACACTGGCTCAAGTGAGCCTAATTGTCCTTTGAGCTGAAGCTGCCTGCTTGCATTCTGCATGAACTCTGAGACAGCCCCCTGAGAATACAGGGCCATATGCCGAAAGACTTAAGAACAATTGGTGGAACTATTTTTAATATAAATTAAATGGATTTTTAAAAGCCACAACATATGAATAATTTCAATTATGTGAGGCCAATGCTTGAAAAAAATCCATTTGTCAATGTCTAGTTAAAAAAATGAAAAAACAAAAAAAACTTCCCCAGGAAAAGTGTGAGGATCCTAGGCCATTAATTTCTGCAGAATTGAAGTTTTTTAATTTAAGAAAACCTCCCAAATGTTAACCAATGAAGTGGCGTATTCTTGAGTCTTCTCCATTTCCCTCTCCTCCTATCATAAGGTTCTCAGAGCAGCCTCAGAGTGATGATCAGACTCTAGTCAATGAGCAGCCGTGAAACTTACGAGAATCGTATCTCTGCTCATCTTTTCTATAGCCTTTGTCTAATAGGTTTAATCCTTTTGCTGGCAGCCCCCTAAATTTTTCAAACCCATTATAATGACATGGAGATTAGCTGCTATGTTTACTTAGACTTTTACTGTTTTCAGTATTGGAGGGTATGAGTTTAGCAAAAACTGTTGCTAAACTGAGTTTAGCTGTTGTGGATGTGAAGTCCCTGTGTGAGGGGTTCAGCGGTGAAAATCTTTGTAAGAGATGGCCTGGAACCCAAAGCTCGTTACTTTTATGTGCACTAAATTAAATGGCAAGGTTAGCAATTAAGCTGTGGTGTTTTGTGAATGAAATACACTCTGGGGATATAGTCTTCTTTCAACATACCCATATATCGTTAATTGGAATTATACCTATGCATCATTTAAAGCATATTTCCTATTTGGCTGCCAACACTAGTATTTTGAGCATTCGCTGTATTGACCATATTGGAGGGATAAACATCCGTGGGTCCCCATTACATCTTGTACTTGTAATATAAATATCAGTGGTGTGCTTACATAATGAAAAGTTCCTGGTGGTTTCTAACTAAGCCTGCTTTCTTGTTACAGTGTTTTCTTTTACTCTTCATTCTGTTCACACTTATTTCACTATTCACCGAAGTGGTATCTCAAGTGTCTTGCGAAAAACATCAATCACTAGTTTTGTAGTTACTGACACTGAATTGGCCTGCGTGAGCTTTTGCTTAACTTGGAGTTTTTAATGTGAAACTGGTTATAAAATAGACATTTTGAAACACTGAGATTAAAAATCACCCCTTTCAAACCTGTCTGTACCATTTATTTTAATGAGTTATATACTTGAGAAATAAGCATAAACCATGGTAATGAACTGCATCCTGATATCATTGATCCATTCTTGAGTCCTTCAGAAATGGCCACACCACCCCCAGTTCTCAATACTTCTGGTTCCCCATTCACCACAAGAGCCAGTTCAAAATTGCCCATATCTCGTTGAGACACCACCCTCCTTTCAGTACATTCGCCACACCCTCATCTCATCTCACCCTTTCCCCCAATACAGCCTCACTTCCATTGGTGCAAGAATCTTCTCTGCAACATCTGTTGTCTGAAAAAACCTCCCATGTAGCTCTCTTATCAAATCACACCTGTGAACATCTCCCTTTCCCCTTGCCCTATACTTCTTAATGTCCACCTGTGTCTCTGTTGTCAACTCTGTAATTGTTTGTTGTATTTATAATCGTTCTGTGAAAAGGTTCTAGGAAAGACCCTATATAGTGTACCTGAGCCAACATTGTTATCAAGCTGAATATAACAAGATGGTGCGGTATCAGAATTACTGCTTGACCACTGCACTTTATGCAAGACATGCCGGTATGAGCAGGGCTGTGCACCCTCTTCTTTTAGTACAGTGGTACTAAATTGTGGCTCTTAACAGGTGAAGGATGGCTTCAAATTATGACTTTGTTAGTGTCATCATTTTAAAATTTCTGAAGGAGCTCTTCGTTCTACAAACTTTGGGTGGATTTACGTAGTAACTTTTTATGATTTCTACCTTATAAACCAAAATCCGCAACCTCTGAAGAAAATTGGGGTTGGCATTTTTCATTTATACCCTTATCAGCTGTAAAAATAACTATAGAGCTGAAAAATGTCAAGCTAGTCACTCCTAAGCATTGCAGGCATTACTGAAATAGCATTGTTATTGCCTGTAGTCTCTTATCGGAGTGTATCCTCCAGCAGAAATCACTTTTTAAAAGCTTTCCCCCCCCCCAGTGCCAAAAGTACAGAACAGATGTTCTCTATAGGCCCCATCCCATTCCCATTGAAATGGAGGAGAAGCTACCCAATGTGAGTTAGATTTGGCCCTACCTAAGCTCATAATGCAGCTTAATAAGATACAGCCTTTGTATCTATAATAATATACCAAGTAGGCCATAAAATGAAGCTAATTTTCTAAGGGTATATTGTGAATACCAAGCCTAGCTATTAACCTAAATAATTAACAGAGACGTAAGATGGGGTGAGGTCATATCTTTTATTGGACCAACTTCTGCTGGTGAAAGAGACAAGCTTCCAAGCTCCGCAGAGCTCTTCTTCCGGTAAAGTTATTAAAAGGCATCTTGGCACTTTTAGGGGCATTTACTTTGTAAGTTTCCAAAGTGTGTGTTGCTTGCTTTCTAAGTTCATCATTGACTTTCAATACACACTGGGGTAGGACCAGCCCATGCGAACTTATATAAGCATGGCGTTCAGAGTATCACTGTTATGCTGTTTCACCGAATTTAATGAACAGTTGAGTCATTCCAAGACCATTCTGAGAAACCCAGATCTGAGGCTCACCTGGGTCTTTTACGCACTCAGTTAATGAGGGTCTTTTACGCACTCAGTTAATGAGGGACATTACTACTGCAGTTTGAAAACTACCAGTATTAGTTTTGAGTATGAGATTTTGCTCTTGTACACTTAACAGATCCACTGTTACCATTAGAAGGAAAGAACAGTTTTAAAGATTTTTTTTTCCTATTAAAAATAACGTAGGCTCCTAAGTCACTCAGGTGCTTTTGAAAAATCACACCCTTTCTAATATCTAGAACTACTCCCACAATTGATATGAGGCCTTGACTGCTTATTATGGAATCGTTCCATCCACAGAATCTCCATTGAAGTCAGTGGAGGTTTATGTCATAGATGGAAGAACAACACTTTTAACCATTTGTGTGTCTATCTTTTAGTGTTTTAATGGCTTTCAGAGCACTGGACATGTGTGATTTTAATACAGCATATAGTGCACTTGGCTAAACAAACTACAAAAATTCCTTAGGTGTTTTTTTTGTTTGTTTTTTGTTTGGTAAAGACAAGTCAGTATCTGTAGCAAAAAAAAAACTTCTAGTGGCCGTGCTCTTGTGTTGTTCTATGGAAGTCTAAACTTTCAGTTAATTTGAGTTGTTTCTGTTTTGGATGGCCAACTTGAGACACATTGGGCCTGATTCTTTTTGCTGGTGTGCTGGACATCCACTCTTATGCAGAGAGCTGTGAATTTCATTCTAGTAACCCAAACCATAAGCTGTGCTTAATTCATTTATGGAGCCCAGTCCTGTACCCTTCAGGAACAGCTATACCTGAGTAAAGACTATGTGATTGTGTCTTTGATTTTTTTTAAGTGGTATATTCTCTTGTTAGATTTTAAGACTTTATGACTTTATGTACCACAATAGCTTCAAAGTGCTTGGCATACCACCTTGATAATTTTAATCAGTGTGGGTATAATGGATTCTTAATCTGAAACAATACTTTAAAACAAATCATGTATCAGATGGTTTGGTTTATGTACCGTCACTTTATTGTACACATATCACAATCTCAGAATTGAATTAAATCATAATAATTTTAAAAACATGCTTACTTTGCAGTTTTTTCTCAGTGTAACAAATTTCGTTGTCCATTGATTATTGCATAGGTGCAGATGCAAATTTTTCAGAAAGCGCAGTGCCTTGATTGTTTGTGACTGAGTAGTCATGGATCAAATATTTACGTTGTCAAGAATCAGATGCTGTTATTGGTTAGACTGTGCTCAAGGAAGGTTAGCAGTCTCACTGGAATGCACAAGGAAGATAATGTAATGCAAAGACGAGCAGCGGAAATGTTGAATTTGTGTTATCACGCTAAGATTTATTATGTTTGCTGTTTCATATCTTAGTCTCATTTAACGTACACACTTACACATGACTTGTTGATATGTAGTGTGCCAAATCTCTTTAATTGAATTTACTAAATACAAGACACAGGGCCAAAGTTCTCCCTTATGGAAAAGCTTTATAGTAGCCCTTCATAGGGGTGACTCCAATAGGACAATTGCTAAACAAACCTATAGGGCCAGATCCTTAGCTGGAGTAAATAGACATAAACTCAATTTACATCATCTGAAGATCTAGCCAATAGAATTAAACTCTGAGGCTTTTCCACAGGGTTGTCACAGGTGAATACAGATTTCTGTTCAGTTACATTCCAGCAAGATTTTTGCCCATGGATTGTAAGTCATTTTTAAAGAAAAGTGGCAGATAACATATTTCCACTGCACAAATAATTGCTATGATGGCTTTTTAAATAGCCTAAGTGCTGAGATTAATCATTGCTATAATGACAGTATTTGTGAATGGAAGCTTAATATAGTCAAAACAATACGAGCAGGGAACTTTCCCTTTGTTATAATAACTTTTGCCAAATTCCCAGTGTTTAGAGATTAACCTCTGATGTTTAGAACCTGAATTATGATTGGCTAGAGGACATTTGCAGCCCTGTAACTAAATACTGATGTATAAAATGGTAATTGATTCCTGGAGTAGCAGTATCGAGCCAAATCACATTCTTTGTAGATTCAGGTGCAGCAAATGGAAGCTATACAAATGCTGGCTGTCAGGGAAAGTTAAATGGACTGGGGCTAGAGACATGGTACTAAGGCTCTCGGATGGATTATTATGGTGTTCAGATGAATTACATTTATACTTTTTGGTACAATTCATTTTTGGGAAGCAATTTAACATGCAGCTATGACTCTCCCCAAGTTTGTTTCACAGCTGTAAGTGATTGTTGGATTGTTTTTATTTTTGTTTGTTTGTTTTTAAACTGCTTTGACTTATCAGTGGGATCAGACTTGATGGATCCTGCAAAATCACTTATTTAAAAACTCATACTTGTGAGATACTATGGTTGTTGAGTTCTGTATGATAGGGCATACTAGCATATAGCATATTCCACCTATAATAGTCTAATTCATTTTATGAATTAACTTTTTTTGCTAGTTCAGCAAACTTTCTTCCAACTTCCTTCAGAAAATTACATTTTTTTTTAAAAATATGGAGATAGGTATATCTCATAGAGCTGGAAGGGACCTCGAAAGGTCATCGAGTCCAGCCCCCTGCCTTCACTAGCAGGACCAACCCCAGATCCCTAAGTGGCCCCCTCAAGGATTAAACTCACAACCCTGGGTTTAGCAGGCCAATGCTCAAACCACTGAGCTATCCCTCCTCCCATTTAGAAAGTTATTTTTCTTAATTAAAAAGGCTGCTGCTGTTTTAGACTTGCTCTGTTATTTGTATCACTCCTCTCTGCACAAAGCCCTAATAAACTGGTTTTGTGTGGGAAGCTAACCAAGTAAGAATTAAAGGGCTGGACTCCATCCTCGCGATTCATAGCTAGGCTGTGAAGCTGCCATGTAGCTCTTCCAGCCGATTGGCTGTAAAAGAAGGCATGAAATACTGGCCACAGCCTCTCCCAGTGGACTTTAGGCCACTGTGGTTGAGTAATTGTGGATTCGATGGTCCTATCTATGCTAGCCTATTCAGAGAAGCTCCAGAGTCTATTCTGATGCATATAGGGTGTACTGGAACCCATGTCTGGATGCTCTGGCTATGCCCAGGTGGTTTAAGTAATGCAGAGAGCTTTGCACGCCCCCTCCACAGTAGCGTGAATTTCTTCCTGTGTTTGTAACACACTTTTAGAAGCACTAAACTCATGTTCCCAACCTGTGGTATAGCATTGCAAAGCCTAGCACAAAAACTGGACACAAATCTGGAATACAGTTAAAACATAGTGTGGTCCATCTAGATCAAAATGTACATTACTTGTATTGGCTGACTACTGTGTTGTAAACACATCTCCCAACATAGTAAGAATCACAAGCATAGACAGGAATTAAGTCTCATAAGAAAAACTCCAAAATATAGGAATAAAGGTCTCCCAACACAGCGTAGGTGGGACCTTAAACCTCAGTGCTGACCTATGTTGTGCCAGTTCACACACACACCGGGAAACCTATCTGCTTTTGCATATGTGGGGTCATGTCTAATAATGATGGTATTTCTAACATACTCCCTTTTATCCAGGCAGTCGTCCTCCTTAGCAATTATTCTGGAAAGTTTTAAGGCAAATGTCAAGTTTTTAGAGGAGACCATTTTATTTTAATAAAGTATGCAGGCTGCAAAAATAAAGCTGTGCTTCACTTTTTAAAACCCGTCTTTATTTGATGAGAAGCAATACACAAGAAGTTGCAGGCGATGCTGGTGAATTCAGTTCTCGTGAAAGGCTGTGTACTGAGGACAGACTGGAGGCTCGGGTCCAAAGTCTGCTCTCATCTATACAGGTGCGATTCAAGTCAATGGGAGCTGCACCCATAGAAATGAGAGAACAGTTTAGCCTTAGCATAGCACAGAGTTGACTCAATGGGCAAATGAACAAGACCAAGAATGCAGTTCCCAGTTTCTGTGCTCATTCATAGCCAGCCATGGGTCTAATTATTGCTAGTTGTGATATGGACATTCCTGACTGGTGAAGCTATGAGTCAGTTTCCAGGCTGCTGTGTAGCTTCTGAGATCTGCTTCAGAACTGTTCCCTTGATTTGGTGGTTTTCTTATACAATTGCCTATTGTTCCTTAAAAAGAATCCCATAGTTCTTCAAGTGAATCTTGGCATGCCTGTAAACGAGGCTATTGCTTTTCTTGGATAGGGCCAAATTCTAATCCAGTGGCATTCAATAGGAGCTTTGCTCTTGACTTCATTGGGTCTAGGATTTGGCCGTTAGAATGAAATTAGAGGTTGCCACTGATGTTTTGTATATGTGCATCCAGTTAAAACTTCACCTCGAATAACATATCCAATAAATATTATGTCCTGGGCTCCAACTAGTTTATTTACTAGGAAATAGTGTCATTTTATAGTGTCAGAAAATTTCACCTCTGACTGAATTTTGCTTACATAATTCTCTTTAACATCATAATGTGGGGTGCAGTATAAACACATAACTATGATTGAATGTATAGCAGGTATTCTATGAAGCCTGAAAATAAAAGCTTAATAACTGATCTTGTGGTTGTAAGGAAAGTTGGAATCAAATTGTTACCTTAATTCCCGTGAAGATTTAACAGGAACAGATTTTCTAAAGGCCTTTGAAAATGTATGTGTAAAACAGGTAATTGCACAAATAAAGTCCTGCTTGCAGGTACAAATATGAGGATTGTGCAATGAAATGGGAATGCACAAGTACTGCAGGTACATTTATGGAGACCTCTTGAATATTTGATCCTCTGCGTTTGTGCCACTGAATTTTAATTGATTATCAACCACCGTAGAGAATTAAAACTGCAAGAAATACTTTTAAAAAATCATATGTACTTTTCACTATTGATTCAAATGGTTTACTTCTTGCATCACACTCATCTTCAACAAAGAAAATAGACTGAGTATCTTGGAGTTTTCCCTTTCTAATGCACTTGTATGATGTGGTACTTAGGGACTGTGCCTGTAAGGGATGAGCTCCCCAGACAGAAAGTTTGGGTGGTGTGCTCGGAAGCACTTGCTATGCACAACCAGTTGGAACTGGATGCAGAATGAAGCAAATCTCTTGCAGTGCTTTAAGCACAGGCTGATCCCTGAACACCACACTCGATGATGCATTGTCTGGGTTGCAAACACTCCCAGAGAAATTTTAAATCCAAATGAGAACTCTTGTCAGAACAATTTAAAAAGAAATCATGGAAGCATTCTATTGATCTTAAATGATGTGAAGTCTTGTTTTTATCAAACCTCAGGTTTTCATTTCAGTGGACCGGACAGTTATCCCTTTAGTAATAAATAATCTTGTAAGTTTTATGAATGACCTTGCCACTTTCTCCATGACACACTTGAGCTCTGTTGCCTAAAAACATAATTATTAGGAAGTACTATGCAAGAGAGTGTGATCCAGTGCTTTGTCGGTGAGGAGACAGGTTCTTTGCTTGGTTTTGCACTGATTGTGTGATCTTGGGCAAATAACTTAGCTTCTCTGTGCCTCAGTTTACCAACATATAAAATGGAAAGAATAAATGCTCTCTTTGATCATTGCTCCCATAGGAAGAAAATCTAAGGGAAAAAGGAGCTCAGGAGAGCAGACAGTTTCTGAAAGAGACATTAAAAGCAGAACAGCAAATTATCCCGATGTGAGGAAACGTAGGAGACCAGTATGGCTCCATGAGTTCTTTAATGACCTGAAAATCAAAAAGAAATCCTACAAAAAGTGAAAATTGCTCAGGGTGAATACGTAAGAATAGCACAAGCATGTAGGGACAAAATCAGAAAGGCTAGGGCCCCAAATGAGCTATACCTAGCAAGAGATGTAAAAGGTAATAAGGAGAGGGTCCATAAGTACATTAAGAGCAAGGGAAAGATGAGGGAAAGTGTAAGTCCTCTACACATGGGGAAGGAGAGCTAATAATGGACGACATCAAGAAGGCTCAGGTATTTAATGCCTATTTTGCTTCACTCTTTACTAAAAATGTTAATGGTGGCCAACAAAATTACTCAACAAAATTAATATTAACAACAAGGGGGAAGGAATGCAAGCCGAAACAGGGAAAGGACAAGTTAAAGCATATCTAGGTAAGTTAGTTGGCAGGGCCTGACGGAATTCATCCTAGGGTACTTAAGGAACTTGCTGAAACAATCTTGGAACTGTTAGCGATTATCTTTTGAAAGCTTGTGGAGGACAGGTGGGGTCCCAGAGGACTGGAGAAGGGCTAACACAGAACCTATCTTTAAAAAGGGGAACAAAGAGACAGATCAGCCTAATTTCAATACATGGAAAGATATTGGAACAAATTATTAAACAATCAGTTTGATAAGCACCTAGAGGATAATATGGTGATAAGTAATAGCTAGCATGGCTTTGTCCAGAACAAATTATGCCAAACCAAACTAACTTCCTTCTTTGACAGGGTGACTGGCTTAATGGGGGCGGGGGAGCTGTAGATGTTGCTATATCTTGATTTTAGTAAGGCTTTTGACACAGTCCCACGTGAGATTCTTATGAACAAACTAGGAAAATGTGGTCTAGATTAACATTACTATAAGGTGGGTGTGCAACTGGTTGAAAGACTGTACTCAAAGAGTAGTTATCAATGGTTGCCTGTCAAACTGGGAGGATGTATCTGTTGGGGTCCCAGAGGGGTCTATCCTGGGTCTGGAAATATTCAGTATTTTCACTGATGACTTGGTTAATGGAGTGGAGAGCATGTTTATAAAATTTATGAATGACAAACTAGGAGAGGTAGCTATCTCTTTGGAGGACAGGATTAGAATTCAAAAGAACTTCGACAAATTGGAGAGTTGGTCTGAATTCAACAGGATGAAATTCAATAAAGACAAGTGCAAAGTACTTCACTGAGGGAGAAAAAAATGGGGAGTCACTGGTAAGGTAGCTGTACTGCTGAAAAGGATCTGCGGGTGGATCACAAATCGAATATGAATCAACAGTATGTTACAGTTGCAAAAAAGGTTAATATCATTCTGGGGTGTATTAACAGGAGTGTCGTATGTAAAACATGGGAGGTAATTGTCCTGCTCTATTCGTCACTGGTGAGGCCCCATGTAGGGTACTGTGTCCAAATCTGGGCACCACACTTCAAGGACAAATTGGAGAGAGTTCAGAGGAGAGGGGGGAAAAAAATAAAAGGTTTAGAAAACTTGATCTGTGAAGAAAGGTTAAAAAACCTGGGTATGTTTAATCTTGAGTAACTAAGAATGAGAGGGGACCAGATTATATATTAAGGACTGTTATAAAGAGAATGGTGATCGATTGTTCACCATGTCCAATGAAGGTAGGATAAGAAGTAATGGGCTTAATCTGCAGCAAGGGAGATTTAGGTTAGATATTAGGAAAAACTTGCTAACTATAAAGTTAGCTAAGCTTTGGAATAGGCTTCCAAGGGAGGTTGTGGAATCCCCTATTGTTAACAGGTTAGACAAACACCTGTTAGGGATGGTCTAGATATACTTGCTTGTGCCTCAGCACAGAGGTCTGGACTACATGGCCTCTCAAAGCCCTTCCAGCTGTACATTTCTATGATTTTGTGACAAATATATTATTAATGACATTAGGTAAGTAGTGTGCCACTGCCAGAGGACTGTAATACAAATATTAAAATCTGGGACATAGTTCATTTTTTTTCTCTCTTTTTGGCTACTGATTGATTGACTTATAGTTACAGCCAATACATTTTTAGACAGATGAGAAACAGATTCTTTTTGTGAAAAATTCTTTTTGTGTCAGTTTAAGGAATGCTTTTAATACTTGGCTTGAGAATAATTTATTTTTTCTCTTTTCTCTTCAGAAGATCATTTTATATCTCATTTTTACGTTAATACAAAGTTAAAATGTCTGAAAAGTTCAATATATGCCATTTTTATACATACAGTTCGTATACTGAGAAACACAATGTGCTTACACTCTGTGTTCTTAATCTTATAATTTGTTTAATCACGGAATTGGGTTTCATGCATTGCTGCTGTATAGACATTCTTTCTAAAGTGCACGCTTTTCAAACTCTGGTTTCTATGTATACTTTTGTGTTTTTGAATGAGTGTTACCTTGAAAGGAATTAATACACTAAATCACTAATATTTGAAACCTAGTGTAAATTAAACAAGTACAAAACACAGTATATAATTAAATAGAATACAAGTATAGAGGCAGAAGTAAAATATATTCTAAACTATACATCCATCTTAAAATTCAATCATATGCAAATAGGCTAAAATCCTGAGAGGCTTTAGATTCAGGGAAGGGAATCTCTTTAAATATGCAGCTAAGTTTGGGGGGAAAACTGCAGTGCAAGAGTAGATGTAAACTGCTACTATCAGCAGACTCTGTACCCCAGCTGCTCCCTGGGCTTCAGAGCCTGAGCCACAATGTCAAAGCACTGTCTACAGCTATTTTTAGAGGGCTAGCACGAATCTGTCAACGTGGGCTGGGAGGCTAGCTCTGAGATAGTGTTGTTTTTGTGGTTTTGCTAATTCTAAAAGTACTCCTTCTATCCTGGGCTTCACTCAGACTTTTGTGGTCATTCATTAATGAGCTGCTTCTTAACTTTCCTGTTCTTCACTCTTCCCTGTTGCCCTGACCTCAGAAATCAGACCACTTTTACTTTGGTGCAGTGCTTATCTTATAATGAAAGAGGTGCCAGAACTCAAGCCATTTTTTGTGCAGTCATAACTGATGCAGCAAGCCCAGAGGTGCCTGGGCTATGAATGCCAACCCTACAGGTGCTGCAGCCCCTGGGGGTGGGGAGGTATCCGCATGCTCCCCCCGCCCCGAGCACCAACTCCACAGCTCCCAGTGGCCGGGAACTGCGGCCAATGGGAGCTGCGGGGGTGGTGCCTGCAGGCAGGGGCAGTGCATGGAGCTCCCTGCCCCCCGTCCCCCCGCCTAAGAGCTGCTGCCAGAGGAATGTGCCGGTCGCTTTCGGGAGCCGCACGAAGTAAGCACTGCCCCTCTCATCCCCTCCCGCACCCCAAACCCCTGCCCTGCCAGCCCAGAGCTCACACCTCACACCCAAACTCCCTCCCAGAGCACGCACCCCCTCCAACACCCTGCCCCAGGCTCAGCCCGGAGCCCCCTCCTGCACCCAAACTCCCTCCCAGAGCCTGCACCCCCTCCAACACCCCAACCCCCTGCCCCAGGCTCAGCCTGGAGCCTCCTTCTGCACCCAAATGACCTCCCAGAGCCTGCACTGCCTCCCGCACCCCCCTCCTCTACCCCAACCCCCTGCCCCAGGGTCAGCCCAGAGCCACTTCCTACCCTCTGAACCCCTCAGCCGCACCCCCAGCCCGCACTCTCTCCTGCACCTCAACCCCCTGCCCAGGCTGGGTGAAAGTGAGTGAGGGTGGAGGAGAGCCAGCGACAGAGGGAGGGGGGCTGAAGTGGGTGGGGCCTCGGGGAAGGGGGTGGGGCAAGGGTGTTTGGGTTTGTGTCATTAAACAGTTGGCAACTCTAAGTGCTGGGGCTCAGCTGTGGCAAGCCCGGGCACAAATTAAGCACAGCGTAGGTGCCTAAATATGGATTTAGAGCCTGAATTTCCAAAAGTGACTTTTGTTAGTGTTTCTTTAGTGCCTTGGTTCTTGGGTGTCCAGTTAGGCCTGATTTTCAGAAATCAAGAGCTGAGGCCCCAAAATCACAAGTCACTTTTGAAATTTAGGCATAGGTGTCTAATGTTAAGTACCCATGTTTGGAAAATTTAGGCCTAGATCCCCTTTGATATCATTATGATGACCTGGCATTCATGGAGGAACAGATGGCCCTTGGCATTAGAGTAATTCTTCAGTCACGACATTTATGATAGGCTCTACAGGTAAACAATGCCTGTAATGGTGGCATGTATTCTCTGCTTTGTGAATGCACTTGTGGAATTTGTATGTGCAGATCAGACACAAGCAATGGTGCAACAGTGCTTATTTTAGATGATAAAGCCTTCTTCCAGGTTAATGGGAGATAATACTTAATCCTGCCTTAAGTGCAAGGGACTGGACTAAAAGACCTCTCGAGGTTCCTTCCAGTCCTATGATTCTGTGTCTTCCTGCAGGTTTGTCTATGCACAATGTCTAGCACCTTGGGGCGCTGATCCTGACTGAGGCATGCTATGCTGGGGATGACAGCAATGCAAATAATGTAAATAACGAAGTCTGTAATATGTTGTTTTCTTTAGAAGATCTTTCAAGCTCCGGGAGGATTCTGAAGTGTGTTTCAATTTTCTATACACTATGGGGAAAATGGTTTTATTAATTTTTTTCATAAAGCTTCAAAAATTAATCCAAATGATTTATGAATAATCCTAAAATGTATGGCTAAGCATAAAAAACATTGGGACGAGAGGTGAATTTTGGGAATGGTCTGTTTGATACACACTGTGGCTTCTGGACTCTTTCTTCTCAATGCTCAGTGGTTTGTTCCTACAGTGCACTATGTGAAATTTCTCATGGTGCTGCAAATCACTTGAATTTTTAAAGGGACTTGAACATCTGAACTCAGAGATGTACAACAACACATCCCTGCTTCCTCCCTGTCCCCCTGCATCCCCTCAACCCATGTACTGTAGATGACTTGCTGAGACAAGCAAAAGAAATTGCAGAATTTACCAAGAGTGTGAAAGGACAGATGTGAGTTCTCCAGCTGGTGATTAGAGCTTTGGTAACAGCCTCCGGATGTTGACAGTGCTCAGTGTGCCAAGAAGTGTTAAAATAATGCTAAGGTTCAGATACAAACAAAATATGGCACAAGCTCTGTGCCGAGCTCATGCTTCAGATTTTTCCGTATGTTTCTAACCTGTTATGGATCCCTAGCTCATCACCAAGGCCTTAGCCACATTTCAATCCCTTTTTAAAGACCGATTTCTGCTGTATTGCTTACAGTGAGTTGATTTGGCTTCTGTGTAAATGTCTGTTATTGTTTCCCTTCCCCTAACCTTTGTCTGCCTGTCTGTCTGTCCTTAGATTATGCGGTTCTTGGAGCAGGGACTGTTCTCCTTGAGTATTTGTGATGCATGTAGCACAGAGTGGGTATTTTCCTGAACATACCATACGAGTTTTGGGTTTGGTTCGTAATGATAGTTCCTGGAAAGCTGGATAGGAAACCTATTGGCAGTAAAACTGTGGTGTGAACTAACCAGTGTTTCGATAAGTTCTATGGTGTGCTTTGGCCATATGGGAGCTGTTTGTGAGAAATAGACCCCAAATGGTCAATGTTTTTTGAGGTGCTCTGCGGGGAGATAGAAACTAAGGAATTTCATAATTGAAGGGCGAACCATGTGGTCTGCCTAGAGCACCTCATGGCAGGATTGCCCTGTGTCTCAGCAAGAATTCCCACTGGCGTTTCCCATTAAATCATTATTTCGGGAGGCCTTATTAAGTCTTTTTTGATGTTGTATGCAGCCACTATTCATCTGGCAGCCTTTTTTCTGCAGCCAGTTGATGCCACGATAGAGAGATCCTTTTCTAGTATTGACGATGTGCTTTTCAGTCCTCCGCTCTATTGCAAATTGCTATTAAATTAAAAACCATTAGTGATAGTAGATTCTTTCCTGCCTTGGCTTTTTTTCTTGCTGGAAGGAGCGAAATGCCCCATTTATATAGTCATGTTTCTCACTGAAATATGATTATCTGGTATCTACTGCTCTTCAGAAAGGCTGGTGGTTCAGAGGAGGTCCTGCAATTTAAGAAGTTTACTTGAACTTGATCTGAAACTTTTCAGAAAGTCCCTACCTCCCTGTTGCATTCCTGTCTTTCTCTCTCTACCTTGTATGTGGGAGGCTTTCTCCCATCCCAGAAGGAGTCTGAGTAGGTACTCCAACACTGCTAGCAAGAGTCCTAGAGCTAGGGGAGGTTTCCTTTCTCATTTCCTTATCACGAGAATCTTTGAATGAGGAGGTTCCATGCTCTTTGCTTCACCACAGCCAGCCCCCAGGGGCAAACTTCCACCATTGGCAAGGGAGCACTTGTAGCCCTTCAGCTGTCCATCTTGAAGCTGCAAAAAGAAACAAGAGTGGGCAGAGATCCTGCCTGCAAAAGTTGAGGGGAGAGATGGGATGAATTGTCCTACACTAAACTGGCCTTAAAGTATTAAGTCTAGCTATAGTTGGTCTTGCCTCAGAGTAGGATGCTGGACTAGATGATCTGTCGAGGTCACTTCCAGCCTTTCATTTCTTTGATACTAAGATTAAAAAGAGGTTTGGTTTGATCTTCATCTCCACTTTTCTAGTTAACATGGGTGAGTGAGAGGCTTCCAAGACGCCATGGAACCTTATAAACAGATGATACTTGGAGCAGGAGGAGTCAAAAACCAGGTGGTTTTGAGGGAGATAGTTGAGTATAGTATATGGAGCAGGTGGCACACAATAAAAGGTGGGGAAGAATCTGGATGGAATTTTGCGTATATACTTCACACAGGCCCCATGAAACCTCAGGCCAGCCTGGTCTGTGCTCTTATTTTTACCTTTCCATCCCCTGTAGAAAAGTTGTAGGTTGAAGAGTAAGTGGGTGGCTCTCCAGAAATACCCCAAAGTAATGCTATATGCACTAATGTATATTATTGGTGCTATTTTTTCTGTAGCACAATTGGTACTTTTCAGATCTATGTAGTTCTGTGTAAATAATAATAATAATGATAGATCTCTGCCCTGAGGAGCCGCTGATCTTCTAATTTAGACAGGTTACATAAAGGAAGTCATCACTCACTGTTCAATGTATAGGGAGAGTCCCACAGAGACCAAGGGAAAATCTCTTGGGACGGCCTTAGTTATCAAATATTTGGATCATATTTGTTCCTACTTCGTGGTGGTGTATCTTAGGTTTATTTTTAATTAAGATGTTGCTCTTAGTTTCTCTCTTCTGTAAACTGTTGATGCCCTTTTGTCTCAGTTGATTTGATTCTTGTCTTCTCAACCCACGTGCAAAATCCTTGCCAAGAAACCTTAATTGAAGAAGGGCCTGATCTTACTTCCGCTAACCTTGATGATAGTCTTGCCATTCAGTTCAGTTGGGAATAAGATGAGGACCAAAATATGGATTTAAAGAACTCCTCAAAGGTGTCTGTTTGGCACTGGCATAAAATTTGGCTAGGGGTTCTGTGTGAAATGGGTATGTTTTCTGGGAGCAGCAACCTGCTGAGCTCCATCTGGTAGGCTGGGTTGTAGTTTCAGGAAAAACAGGCAATTAGAAGGGTGGCATTGGTTTCACCTGGTTGGCACAGGGAACAAGCTGGGGTCCTCCCAGTAAATTACAGTTTGCAGGAGGTGGTGACTCGACTTTCTTTGCACAACAAGTTAGGATGTTTGTCCGTTTAAAGTCACGTGCTGTTCAGCTTGCTCACTGCCAAAGGCTATTCTTTTCCTGTTGTAACTCAGAAATACATTGGAAGAGATCCGCAGTCTGTTTGCATCTCAAAAGGTTGGGTGTGTGTCATTTGTGGATAAAGAGTGTGGGGAAGAGGAGGGATCCTCATGGCTAAGAGCTGAATTATGCCCACTGGAGGGATTCTCTCCTCAGCCAGTCTCTGTAAAGTCTGCTTTTAGTTATTTCTAGCCTGACTTTTGAGAAGCTTAGTTGAAAGAACATGAGACTGGGAACTGTGGAGTTATGAGTTCCCAGCTCTGCTACTCTGCTATTGTTTCACGGGGTGGCCTTGGGCAAATCACTTAATCCTGTTTCAGTTTCCTCGTCTGCAGAACTGGGATAATACTGTTGACCTACATACCTCACAGGGATGTTGTGAAGATTAAGTAAGTAATGGTTGTACAGAGCTTTGAGGCTGGAAAAGTGATACTGGCATGCTAAATGGAATTATTTGTTATCATTCTTGCTAAACCCAGATCGACTGAGAATGATTTGTTGTTTATCACCTCACCACGGCTCCTAGACTATCCCTGCTTTCCTCCATGTACGTAATCTACAACCACACCCTTCCCCTGTGAAGGGATAAGCACAACTCAAGGCAGCCTTGAAGAGTAGGTGAGCATTTGCGAGGCCCTGAGAAAAATAATAAGCATGTGTCTGTTCTAATGGCATGAAATTTTTGGAGAGATTTAATAGCAAATGGAGGAGAGAGAAAAATTGTGGTTATTTTGAAAACAATAATACAAATACCTGTTGTTAAAACTTGCCTTTAATTCTGCTCTTAATGGCTGACAGATGGTGGGCAGCTTGGATTTAGGCACGTTAATAATAAATCTAATCGTAACACGTAGTGTTTCTCATCCATAGACATTAAAGTGCAATTAGTACACGGGTGTGAAAGTATCATCTTTATTTACTGAGGCACAGAGAGATTAAGTGACTTGCTGTAGGACATTCCATGAGTCAGTGGTAGAATGAGGACTAATACTCAAGTTTCCAGATTCCTGGTCCACGACTACCCTATACACTACCGCACGCTGCCTTCCCTGGTAGAGAATAGGTATCCTTTGAATTACTGGTTCTACATTTGTGTGTGTAGGTCACATGTGTGAAATGGTAAGTGTTGAAAATCTACAGTGATTCATTTAAATATTTGTAAATATGACCTGAAGTTTTGTTGAGTTGCTCGTTGACGGTTGGTCAGAATTATGTGTTGGAAAAGTAAGAATAGCTGCTGGTAGTAGAGACTAGTTCATGCTATTCTAAAAAATGATACAATTTAGTCCAGTTGATTTTATATAATTAGTTTCTTCTGTTTAGATTTCAATGTCCATTTCCTTTTGTTTATTTCATAAATAGATCTCTGAATTTTTTAATGGATTATATGAAAGGCAAGCAGCCCTTTAAGCTCTGCAGGTGTCCTGGTTTATGCTAAAGTGGTCTGCTTTCTTTTTGAAGTATACAAGGTATACTGGAGCTGCTTTTCCTCCTTGTCCAATTAAACTCGTTAATTAAATCTTCCTTTTTATTCATAGCCTGCATTTTTAACCTTTGCAACTGAGCTCAGTCTGCTACAGGATGTTCTTTGCATTTTTCAACACTGCAGATCCCTAGTAAACAGGGCATTAAATCCAATCCCATGCTGACTCCCTGTATTCATCTGTCTTTCCTGGAGCCTAGTACCTTCATGCTGGTCATTTCCTATGCTAATAGTTACTTGATTTAAATGCCAGATGCATTGCAATTATACTTAAAAAAAAACCCTTTTACTTCTAACTAAATAAATGTTGGATTTAGCAAATGTATTTGTAGTGTAGTATACAAGCACAAAGCATGCTAGGGCTGAAACTGCATAGCATAATTTGATAACAAAATAAAACAGTGAAGTTATGATGAGTAAAACAGCAAGATCCCCACAGTAATATTAACCTCTGTTATTTCCCTTTTCTGTTTTTATTTTGCATCCATTGTTTGATCATTGGCTGGTTTGAATGCTTCTCTTGCTCTTTAATTGATGGCATTTTTGCAGCACTTTGACTGCAGATGCAGTGTATGAACTGCCAAACAGGGACTAACACCTTTAGAAACTTTTCCAAGTGTTGATGCTTAATGAATTTGATACAACAGTGCTATGGAGAACATCTAAAGGTGCTACAAGTCATTCTTATTTTCTACAGAAAAGGTATTCTAGTTGTCTTTTCTCATTTGAATGTAAGCTTTGGGGTTTTTTTCAGTAGGAATGGAAAATGGCAAAGACTTCCAAACCATTTCTATCTCCATATCTATAACATGTCAATCTGTAACATACTGTTTAACCAAATTTAAATCGCTTCTGTACTTGTTTAACTTTCAGCTGATGTAGCCATGTTATAATAAACGAGAGAGGGTTCTGAGAGTTGCATGCAAAAAATGATATTGATGGAAACAATTGCGCACATACCATTTTGATTGCTACCTGAAACTGTAAAATGTATGTATAACTGCAGAGTCAAATCCTTTAGTCCTTACTCTCACCAGCCTTCCACCAGGACAAATTGGCCTGAGTCAGAATTTTGCACATACTGGATATGGGCTCACATGAGAATTAATATTACTAAGTGAACATATTGCGATGAACGGTTATACTTTCTTTTCTGACTTCTGTACATTTACATTTCGGTATTCGCTTTGCCTTAACATAGCACCCAGAGTCCCCAATGAGAATCAGGCTCCCATTGCAAAAACACTTGGGTAGACATAATCTGTGCATTGTAGCCTTTCCAACTCCCATTAATGTCAATTGGAGACTTTCCACTGAGTTTACAGGGTGCTGGATCAGACCCTGGCAGGACAGTCTTTGTGATATGAAAAATGTGCTGTTTACACAGAAAGTACGTTTGGTCGGTGGGGTTGGTCTGTTGGTGTGCTACTTAATATTCTGACTTCATAATGGACGTACAATGCTACCAAATGAAATGTCTGTAGAGGATGGTAGTGGTGCTGTCTATATGTGCAATTTAAAGACTCAACGTGTGAAAGTGTGTTGAGGTGTAGACAACCTGAATAATAACCACCATACATATACAACCAGTACCGTTGATGGAGGGTAGGGAATGCCTTCAAAGCATGACATGGAGCAAGGCTGGCCACTTATTTTCTAAGAAAGTAAAACATGAGGCAGAATAAAAAGCTTGAAATATGAACCGCTTGTTTAAAAATAGATGTGATAATCTTCAGTTTCAGTAGACCAGGATTTTGTTGTTCTGAGATGGACAGTGCAGTTAAAGCAACTTGTTGGCTCCCTTGGATTGTACGTACTAGAGATGATATTGTGTCAGGATCCTGGGTGAAGGTAGGTGGGACTAGTGGCAGTAGCTTGATAGACAGGAACAAGCGCTGAGGTTTAGAGTCAGTATCAGGGTCAATAGGTTGAGGGTCAAGCCAAAGATTAGACCAAAGAGCAGAGCCAGAGACAGGTTGGGGATCACGTGAAGGATCAATACTGGGTATTGGGATCTGTGTGGGTTGTCTGGGGTTTGAGCAGGAGTCAGAGTCCAAGTCAGAGTCGATGCCAATACCAGGAGTTCAGGAAGAGAGAATTCAGGGTGGTTGTGGCAGCTAGCTGCATTGTTACCTGGACACTTTCTCGAACACCCCTTGGGTTTATATAGGGTGGGGAGCCACTCAGGTGCTATGAGGCTGCTGTTTGTCGAACCCCTGGAGATGGGACCTCCTGTGGTCTGGGCCCGCAGTGGGTCATGAGTAAGGGAGTGTGAGCCGGTTACAGCTGCTGCTGGGTGACAATGTGGAGGTGTTCGATGTCTGACAACTCTGCAGGTCTGGGTTTGAGATGCACTGGGCCGTACGATATTATTTCAAAATCCATTGGTACATCATGGTTCTTGTTTCTTATTTTATTTAAGGAGCACTATTTCCCCCCCCCCCCCTTTTTTATAACTGTGTTGAAGAAAAACAGACTAAATAGCAACTCAAAATGGTATCATTTATGCGATAATGAACAGAAGTGACATGGGGATAAGGTCTAAAGGTCATGTATCGCCTTTCACCTGCTGTGATGTCAGGGTCTGCTCCATTTTGGAAATCTGGAGAAGTTCTAGAGATATCACTGTCCCTGATATCAAGGACCAAATAACATCTGGCCTCTGTGTATGTGTATGCAAGGGGAAAAGAGGGAGGGCACAGGGGGTGGCTACCTAGGTGCATCACTTAGGAGTCCTTGGGCAGAGGGAGCTCAACTGGCTAAGGAAGGGAGCACACCCAGGCCTGGTCTACACTACGTGTCTAGGTCGACTTTAGCCGCGTTAATTCGAATTAAGCCTGGACACGTTCACACGACGAAGCCCTTTCTTTCGACTTAAAGGGCCCTTTAAACCGGTTTCTTTACTCCACCTCCGACGAGGGGATTAGCGATAAAATCGGCCTTAGGGGGTCGGAATTGGGGTAGTGTGGACGGAATTCGACGTTATTGGCCTCCAGGAGCTATCCCACAGTGCTCCATTGTGACCGCTCTGGACAGCACTCTCAACTCAGATGCACTGGCCAGGTAGACAGGAAAAGCCCCGCGAACGTTTGAATTTCATTTCCTGTTTGCTCAGCGTGGAGAGCACAGGTGACCACGCAGAGCTCATCAGCACAGGTAACCGTGATGGAGTCCCAGGATCGCAAAAGAGCTCCATCATGGACAGAACGGGAGGTACGGGATCTGCTCGCCATATGGGGAGACGAATCAGTGCTAGCTGAACTCCGAAGCAGTAAACGAAATGGCAAAATATTAGAAAAGGTCTCCAAGGCCATGAAGGACAGAGGCCATAACAGGGACGCACAGCAGTGCCGCATGAAAATTAAGGAGCTACGGCAAGCCTACCACAAAGCCAGAGAAGCAAACGGAAGGTCCGGGGCAGAGCCGCAAACATGCCGCTTCTACGTGGAGCTGCATGCCATTCTAGGGGGTGCAGCCACCACTACCCCAACCGTGTGCTATGAGTCCCTCACTGGAGAAACACACAGGGAAGCGGGTTCGGGGTACGAGGAAGATGAGGATGGAGATAATGTAGATCGCTCACAGCAGCAAGGAAGCGGAGAAACCGGTTTCCCCAACAGCCAGGATATGTTTATCACTCTGGACCTGGAACCAGTAACCCCCGAACTCACCCAAGGCGTGCTCCCATCCCCTGAGGGCACACAGGGGACCTCTGGTGAGTGTACCTTTGTAAATATTACACATGGTTTAAAAGCAAGCGTGTTTAATGATTAATTTGCCCTGGCAATCGCGGCCAGTACAGCTACTGGAAAAGTCTGTTAACGTGTATGGGGATGGAGCGGAAATCCTCCAGGGACATCTCCAGAAAACTCTCCTGGATGTACTCCCAAAGCCTTTGCAAAAGGTTTCTGGGGAGGGCTGCCTTATCCCATCCGCCATGGTAGGACACTTTACCACGCCAGGCCAGTAGCACGTAGTCTGGAATCATTGCATAACAAAGCATGGCAGCGTATGGTCCCGGTGTTTGTTGGCATGCAGACAACATCCATTCCTTATCGCTCTTTGTTATCCTCAGGAGAGAGATATCATTCACGGTCACCTGGTTGAAATGGGGCGATTTTATTAAGGGGATATTCAGAGGTGCCCGTTCCTGCTCTGCTGAACAGAAATATTCCCCGCTGTTAGCCACGTGGTGGGGGGGAGGGGTGAAGTGATCATCCCAGAGAATTGGGTGTGTGGGAGAGGGGAGTTAGTTGGGTTTGTGCTGCATGTTAACCCTGAAACCGCAGCCCCTCCTTTTACATTGCAAACCCATTTCAAATGGCCAACCCAACGGGTGCTTGGTATGGGAAATGAGAGCGCTACTGTTTGAAACCATTCCCACATGTTAAGAAGGTTAAAAAAGCCAAAAGACTGTGTCTTACCATGGCTGCCTGCAAGCCGAAATCTGTGGCCTGGCACTGCGTGAGTGATCTCTCACATCAAACCGGCAGGCCCTCAATATAAGAGGAAAAATGCGACCTTGTAACGATAGCACATGTGCTGTGTAATGTGAACAGCAAAATTTAACGTGAAAGAGTGTACCCATTGTTCTCTAAAATGTGTCTTTTTTTAACCACCTCTCCCTTCTCCTCCACCAGCTGCAAATGTTTCTCCTTCACAGAGGCTAGTGAAGATTAGAAAGAGAAAAAGGAGGACGCGGGATGACATGTTCACGGAGCTCCAGATGTCCTCCCACGCTGACAGAGCACAGCAGAATGCGTGGAGGCAGTCAATGACTGATTACAGAAAAGCACAATATGAATGAGAGGAGAGGTGGCGTGCTGAATCGCGGGATGAACAGAGCAAGTGGCGGGCTGAAGATGATAGGTGGCGTCAGCTTGCAGACAGAAGGCAAGAGTCGATGCTCCGGCTGCTGGAGCATCAAACTGATATGCTCCAGCGTATGGTTGAGCTGCAGGAAAGGCAGCAGGAGCAGAGACCGCCGCTACAGCCCCTGTGTAACCAACAGCCCTCCTCCCCAAGTTCCATAGCCTCCTCACCCAGACGCCCAAGAACACGGTGGGGGGGCCTCCGGCCACCCAGTCACTCCACCCCAGATGATTGCCCTAGCATCAGAAGGCTGGCCTTCAATAAGAGTTAAAGTTTTAAACTGCAGTGTGTCCTTTTCCTTCCCTCCTCCCCCACCCATCCCGGGCTACCTTTGCAATTATCCCCCTAGTTGTGTGATGAATTAATAAAGAATGCATTAATAAAGAAGTAACAATGACTTTATTGCCTCTGCAAGCGGTGCTCGAAGGGGGGAGGGGAGGGTGGGGTGGTTGGCTTACAGGGAAGTAGAGTGAACCGGGTGGAGGGGGGGCGCGGAGGGTTCATCAAGGAGAAACAAACAGAAGTTTCACACCGTAGCCCGGCCAGTCACAAAACTCATTTTCAAAGCTTCTCTGATGCGCACCGCGCCCTGCTGTGCTCCTCTAACCGCCCTGGTGTCTGGCTGCGCGTAATCAGCGGCCAGGCGATTTGCCTCAACCTCCCACCCCGCCATAAATGTCTCCCCCTTACTCTCACAGATATTGTGGAGCGCACAGCAAGCAGCAATAACAATGGGGATATTCTTTTCGCTAAGGTCTGAGCGAGTCAGTAAGCTGCACCAGCGCGCTTTTAAACGTCCAAATGCACATTCCACCACCATTCGGCACTTGCTCAGCGTGTAGTTGAACAGGTCCTGACTCCTGTCCAGGCTGCCTGTGTACGGCTTCATGAGCCATGGCATTAAGGGGTAGGCTGGGTCCCCAAGGATCACGATAGGCATTTCAACATCCCCAACGGTTATTTTCTGGTCCGGGAAGAAAGTCCCTTCCTCCAGCTTTCGAAACAGAGCAGAGTGCCTGAAGACGCGAGCATCATGTACCTTTCCCGGCCATCCCACGTTGATGTTGGTGAAACATCCCTTGTGATCCACCAGGGCTTGCAGCAGCATTGAAAAGTACCCCTTGCGGTTTATGTACTCGGTGGCTTGGTGCTCCGGTGACAAGATAGGGATATGGGTTCCGTCTATCGCCCCACCACAGTTTGGGAATCCCATTGCAGCAAAGCCATCCACTATGGCCTGCACATTTCCCAGAGTCACTACCCTTGATATCACCAGGTCTTTCATTGCCCTGGCAACTTGGATCACAGCAGCCCCCACAGTAGATTTGCCCACTCCAAATTGATTCCCGACTGACCGGTAGCTGTCTGGCATTGCAAGCTTCCACCGGGCTATCGCCACTCGCTTCTCAACTGTGAGGGCTGCTCTCATCCTGGTATTCTGGCGCTTCAGGGCAGGGGAAAGCAAGTCACAAAGTTCCATGAAAGTGCCCTTACGCATGCGAAAGTTTCGCAGCCACTGGGAATCGTCCCACACCTGCAGCACGATGCGGTCCCACCAGTCTGTGCTTGTTTCCCGGGCCCAGAATCGGCGTTCCACGGCATGAACCTGCCCCAGGAACACCATGATTTCCACATTGTTGGGGCCTGTGCCTTGTGAGAGGTCTATGTCCATGTCAATTTCCTCATCACTCTCGTCGCCGCGCTGCAATCGCCTCCTCGGCTGGTCCTGGTTTTGCTTTGGCATGTCCTGGCTCTGCATATACTCCAGGACAATGCGCGTGCTGTTCATAGTGCTCATAATTGCCGCGGTGATCTGAGCGGGCTCCATGATCCCAGTGCTAGCTATGGCGCCTGGTCTGAAAAAAGGCGCGAAACTAGTATCTGACGGACCAGGGGAAGGAAGGAAGGAGGGAGGGAGGGAGGGGCGAGTGACGACATGGCGTACAGGTACAGGGAATTAAAATCAACAAAGGTGGCTGTGCATCAGGGAGAAACACAAACAACTGTCACACAGAATGGCCCCCCCCAAAGATTGAACTCAAAAGCCTGGGTTTAGCAGGCCATTGATTTCACGGCGGGAGGGGGAAGCTAATGAATACAGAACAAATCTATTTTTTACATCTTAAGACGACGGTGCAGCATGACTGATAGCCCTCGGCATCTTCTGGGTGCTTGGCAGAAAATACTGGGCGCTTGGCAGAAAATAGCATACTACGACTGATAGCCATCATTGTCAAGACAGTTCGATAGGACTGAGCATGTCTGCCCAGGTGCCCATGATTGACAGCCACTGCAGTACGATGACGACGGTTACCAGTCGTAATAAACCATCTACTGCCAAAAGGCAAAAGGCAAGGGCTGGTGCAATGCAGCCCTACGGCTGCCAGCACCCAGATCGCCGATGAAGGCTACCAGTCATTCTGCACCATCTACCGCCAAAAGGCAGTTAGCTGCTGCTGCTGTGTAGCAATGCAGTCCCACGTCTGCCGGCACCCAGATGACATATGGTGACGGTGAGCTGAGCTGAGCGGGCTCCATGCTTGCCGTGGTATGTTGTCAGCACAGGTAACCCAGGTAAAAAGGCGCAAATCTATTGTCTGCCATTGCTCTGACGGAGGGGGAGGGGCCTGACGACATGTACCCAGAACCCCCCGCGACACTGTTTTGCATCATTCGGGAATTGGGATCTCAACCCAGAATTCCAATGGGCGGCGGAGACTGCGGGAACTGTGGGATAGCTACCCATAGTGCAATGCTCCGGAAGTCGACGCTAGCCTCGGTACTGTGGACGCGGTCCGCCGACTAGAGCACTTAGAGCATTTTATGTGGGGACACACACAATCGGCTGTATACAACCGATTTCTATAAAACCGGCTTCTATAAATTCGACCTAATTTCGTAGTGTAGACATACCCCCAGTGTGTTCTTTGTACAGCTGCTGCAGAAGCTAAAACGCAGCAGGACCTCCAGGCGGATTGTATGGAGCAGTGTTGTCTCCCATAGTTCCTGCTAAGGTGGTGCATGCTGCACTGTTGTGGGTGTGTGGCTCTGTGCCACAATGTAACCCTAAATCCTGCCTTTTGTTTTAGGAATTTGATTTCTGTTTGGTAAACAGACCCATTTGTCTCTGAGGTCACTGTGAGGTCAGTATCATCAAGAGGCTGTGAAAGCAGGGCTTGATATGGAAGTCACACCGTTTCATTGTAACAGATGGCTGTTGGAATTGAAACTGAACAAATGAAATTATTCAGTTTATAAAAGAAGTTGCTGTGATGCAAACCCAGCACTTGGGAACTAGACTGAACTGTGGGGAGAAAAAATAAATCTGCACAGACGTTAACTTTTTCATTTGCTGCAAGAGAAAGAGATGGGCCTTGAATCAAGCCTCCTGATCCCGGGCTTCAGGTCAGACAGGATCCTGAGCTGAACTTAGCAGCGGTTCCGTATTTTTGTAATGGGCTGAACTAAAGCCATGCCCTTTAATTTGCCCAACTTTTGAAGAAGGGGAATTGGCTTGGCTTGGACTTTGGAAAGGGCATAAACAATTTATCTAATTCTATTGTTTTTTTTAAACCAGATGTTCATTTTATTTGGCTTTTACCCTGTAAAAAAACACGTTGGCTGCATCAGCACTGAACTTCCTTCCAAGGTTTTTCCTGAGAAGAATGACAAGTTGGGATGGTCTGTTTTTCCTTGCACTCAGCTGTCGGTGTTTGATTTTCTTGCCCTAACTGGAACTCTGCCAGTCCCTTTAAAGTGTGCATATACATATTGTGGTGTATGGAATTCTAAAATTGTGGTGACTCTGTGTGGTTTCTGCACCTGTATGGTCATCAGTAAAATTTTCAAAAATGCCCAAGTTCCATTTTCAGAGAAATCATCTGGTTTTCAGGCTATTCTTTAAAAACCTGTCTATGATTGGTTGGTTTGGTCACCACGGTGTTTTCAGCTCTCGTGATTTTATTGTGAGGCTTGTGGTATTTGGCGTTTTTGAAGGGTTCACACGAATTTCTAATTTCAGCCTTCATTCTTAAGGTGTTTTGCTATTATCCAAAATAGCCATTATCTTCCTTTACTGTTAGTGGGACTGAAGCCACAGGCTAGCCTCAGCAAGATCTCTGCCATGTCCATTTGACCTTTGCAGGGGAAATTGAGGGTGGCCTGCACAAAGCTGGCCGCACTCGCCCATTGTTTTCAAGGGGGCCAAAGTCAGGCTGCTCTTACAGAAGTTGGTGGCCCCTTAGTAACCATGTGAGTGTCAGGCAGTGAACAGAATGTGGAGGTTTTCAAGATGCGATTGTGGGAGAAATAAGGAAGGGGAAATGTGCTGAGAAGTCAGAATGTGGGTGAGTAAGAGACAATGAGCAGGGTGCGGGGGAATGTGAGGAGCAGGAGGAAATTATTTTCAGAATAGCTTTTGGGGAGAGTTCTGATTTTCTCTCTTTTGCATGGGATGCTGAGAATTCAAAAAGTCCAGTCTTAGCAAGAGGAGCTGTTTTTCCCCCCAACTGAAAGTGCTTACCCAAAATGCATTAGTTTAGCAGCCAAAACTCTACATGCACAGATGCAAGGGAGTTTACAAAACCATTCATGAGAGTTGAATCGTACTATCCAGCTGCTACAATCAGACAACTTTTTTGCACACTAATGATATTGGTGTACTGTGAAGAGACCAAGTAAAAAGAGACTCATAAAATGGACCAAATCCTCAGCTGATGTAGTTTGGTTAAACTTCATTGACTCCAGTGCAGTTTGCCAGTTTACACCAGCTGAGGTTCTGGCCCCATATTGCTGGATGGTGGGTTGTTTTGGCACCTGCACAGAGGATTTTATTTTTCTGCTCATACACTGGAGTGCAATAGGTATGCACATACGTGTTCTATGAAGGGTTAATATTGAAAAGGTTGTATAGCATTTCAGCTGTGTAACTCTTGTTGAAGTGAATGAGTTATATAGCTGACATAGTGGATTAGGCCTCAAAAGAGAAACCTTATACAGTGGCAAAGCTTCACATGAGTTTTACGCAACTGTTATTGTCTGTCAGTGTAAATGCTGGGACAATGGATTTTGTTTTTGTAATGTAAGCAGCTTCCATGAATGGAAACTGGCAGCAAAATTTGGAACTGGATTGAGTTGACCTGTCATGGCCTTTTGACATGTCACAGCTAATTTAGTATTTAGATTTTTTAGATTTCTTCTTTGTAACTTCCAGTCAAGCTGATGGTTAAAGCAATGCTTCTTTTATAGTTAAAAAGGCCATTCTTATTTGTTAATTGCATTTAAAAACTGCTTATCTTTCCTGTTCTCTGGACCCTATGTCCTGCCTGTGCTATAAAGGACCTCTGGAGGTCCCTTCCAGTCCTATGATTCTATAAAGGCCATTTTTCTCTCTTTATTAATTATGAATCATTTAATAAATTCATTAGGCAGTCAGGCAGTGTTTTCTTTTTTTCCTTTGGGGGGGAAGGTCATTTATATGACCTTACCACATTGTAAAAGATGGTGACATATGTGATGTATAGATGAAAATAAGATATGAAGAGAACTTTTATCTCCAGTTGAGACAGAAAGATCTAGGATTTTTTCTAAACATGATCAGAGGAAACAAAAATTCCCCAAACTTTTCCCATTACTTAAAAAACAAAACAAAAACAAAAAACCTAGTGATATCTTTTGTATTATTGTAATAGAATCATAGGACTGGAAAGAACTTTGAGAGGTCATCTAGTCCGGTCCCCTGCACTCAAGGCAGCACTATGTATTATCTTCTAGACCATCCCTGACAGGTGTTTGGAGATTTTTAAGAGCAAGTTAGACAATGATGGAGATTCCACAACCTCCCTGGGCAATTTAATATAAAGATCCGGGACTTCAACCTAGAACTTCGCTTCACTGAAGGAAAAAAAATCTAAACATGGAAAAATGATTAAATATTGAGAAAAACATTGCAAACTATAAAATAAATAAAGAAAGGAAAGGAAACTTTGAAGCTTATGTACAGAGCAAATGCCAGGGCTAGCAAAACTATTGCTGGTCCTAGATTTACCTATTGATTTAAAACAAAAAAAATAGTAAAATAAAAAATACAAATTAATGTTTTATAAACCCAGGGGAAAAGAATTTTCAGCACAGTACAGAAATTTTAAAACATTCCTTTCTTTACCTACCCTGACAGTCAGGAAGTTTTTCCTAATGGCCACCCTAAACTGCCCTTGCTGCAATTTAAGCCCATTGCTGCTTGTCCTATCCTCAGAGATTTATGAGAACAATTTACCTCCCTCCTCCTTGTAACAACCTTTTATGTATTTGAAAACTGGTATCCTGTCCCCTCTCAGTCTTCTCTTTTCCAGACTAAACAAACCCAATTTTTTCAATCTTTTCTCATAGGTCATGTTTTCTAGACCTTTAATCATTTTTGTTACTCTTTTCTCTGCACTTTCTCCAATTTGTCCACATCTTTCCTGAAATGTGGCACCCAGAATTGGACACAGTACTTCAACTGAGGCCTAATCAGTGCAGAGTAGAGTGGAAGAATTACTTCTTATGTCTTGTTTACAACATTCCTGCTAATACAGCCCAGCATGATGTTTGCTTTTTTTGCAAGTGTGTTACATTGTTCATTTATATTTAGCTTGTGATACACTGTGACCCCCAGATCCCTTTCTGCAGTGCTTCTTACTAGGCAGTCATTTCCCATTTTGTATGTGTGCAACTGATTGTTCCTTCCTAAGTGGAGTACATTGCATTTGTCCTTTTTGAATTTCATCCCTTTTACTTCAGACGATTTCTCCAGTTTGTCCAGATCATTTTGAATTTTAATCGTATCCTCCAAAGCACTTGCAGCCCCTCCCATCTTGGTATCATCCACAAACGTTAAAGTGTACTCTCTATGCCATTAATTAAATCATTGATGAAGATATTGAACAGAACTGGACCCAGAACTGATCCCTGCGTGACCCCACTTGATATGCCCTTCCAGCTTGACGGTGAATCTCTGATAACTACTCTCTGGGAACAGTTTTCCAACCAGTTATGCACCCATCTTATAATAGCTCCATCTAGGTTGTTTGTAATTTGGCAAATAAGAGAACTTCTGGGCTTTTATTGTCCTAGAAAAAGCATACAATAAAGTGAACAAAAGGATCCTCACAGCAGTGCTGAGGAAATTTTCAGTGTCTGAGGATTTAATAACTATGGTGAATGTTCTATATAGATTCCCTAAAACAGTGATCTGAATATGTTTTGGAATGACAAAACCCTTTGAAGTAAAAGTTGGACTGCATTAGGGGTTGGCTCTTAGTCTGCTGCTATCATATTGATGGACTATGTCAGCAGGAATGTCCCAACGGGAGAAGGTGAGAAGCTACTGTATACAGGCAACATAGCAATAAGGGAGTCCTCAAAAGAAGACCTAGAGGAAATAATAAACCAGTGGTATGACCAGCTAAGATGGCCTGGGATGAAAATGAGCATGACTGAGGTCATGTGGGTCAGGAGAGTTGACACAGGGAAATTGGACATAGAGATTAATGGTGAGAGAGTAAACCAGACTGACCAGTTTGTGTACCTTGGCAGTTGGGTCACGGAAGATGGCGAGCTTGAATGTTAGTTAGTCCAGATTGTGTAGAGCTGGAAGAGTGTGGAATAACATCTCGGGGGTTGTATATGACAAGCCACGTAGACTTAAAGTCCAACTGTATAGATGCTATGCTCAATGGTTCAGAACCATTGGTGATAGAGGCAGCAGATTCAACGCCTACAGGTGTTTGAGAGGAGATGTCTTTGTGCCATAAGAAGAGCTATACAAAGAGACAGATTTCAAAATGAAAATATTGGGATGGATGTCAAAATCTGTGATGTGGCTGACAAAAATCCCGGAAGTGCAACTTAGCTGTTTTGGACACATGTGGAGGATGAAGGAAGGGGACCTGGTGAAGATAGCGTGGCAGGAGAAGGTGGTAAGGAAGAGGCACTGAGAAAAGCCTAGGAAACATAACTCTGAGGGCCTATTGTAATTATGTAAAGTGTGGGCCATTAATGATGGTTTGGAATCTTGATGACTCCCATTAACAAGGACCATTGTCTGCAGATGGCTGTGTTTACCTGTTAGTCTTCCTGTATATGTGTGTGCTGGCAAGTGGGCAATGAAGTCTTGCAGTGACATGTGATCATGTCACCTGAACTGGAATCCATCTTTAACCTGGTGCTTTTCCAGTGAGGAGGGGTGGAAACCCAGAGGGACAAAGGGTTCCCGCCTTATGCAAAAGATATATAAAGGGGTGGAAGAGAACAGAGGGAGAGAGGAGCCATCATGAAGCATCCCCTAGCTATCACCTGAGCTGCAACAAGAGCTGTACCAGGGGAAAGGAAGGTGTCCAGTCTGAGAAAAAGCTTACTGAAGCATCTCTGAGGGTGAGATTATCTGTATTCAGTTTGATTAGACATAGATTTGTGCATTTTATTTTATTTTGCTTGGTGACTTACTTTGTTCTGCCTGTTACCACTTGGAACCACTTAAATCCTATTTTCTGTATTTAATAAAATCACTTTTTATTTAGTAATTTACTCAGAGTATGTATTAATACCTGGGGGAGCAAACAACTGTGCATATCTCTCTATCAGTGTTATAGAGGGCAAACAATTTGAGTTTACTCTGCATAAGCTTTATGCAGGGTAAAACGGATTTATCTGGGTTTAGACCCCATTGGGAGTTGGGCATCTGAGTGCTAAGGACAAGCACACTTCTGTGAGCTGTTTTCGGGTAAACTTGTAGCTCTGGGACAAGTGATTCAGACCCTGGGTCTGTGTTGGAGCAGACGGGAGTGTCTGGCTCAGCAAGTCAGGGTGCTGGAGTCCTGAGCTGGCAGGGAAAACAGGAGCAGAGGTAGTCTTTGCACATCGGGTGGCAGCTCCCAAGGGGGTTTCTGTGATCCAACCCATCACAGATGGATTGCAACAAAGATGATAAGCATGTGGACCTTGGTGCCTCCTCGAAAAGACAAAGATGGCGGATGCTTGCACAATGATCCAACCTCACTTGATGGGATAGTGGGAAGAAGTCATCTGAGAGAAATGGCTATACAGTAATTTCCATTAACATTTCACAGAACACATGGGAACAGGGTTATATCTATTGCTTGCTTCTGCACATATTGTGGCAGTTCCGCTCCCGAACGTGAGGCAAGGGAGTTGCTCTCCGTCAAGGTGAAAGCTCAGTTTTTTAGGGAACACTGGTCTGGCCACAATCAGGTCAGCAGAAGAACTTTCAGTCTGGGTCCCTGGAGAAGCAATTGTTGCTGAGTACCTTTTGTAGTGTGGTGTTAGAAACTATAAATTTGAACAGGATTACAAGGAAATATTAAAAGTAACATTTGTGCATAGTTGTGGATATAAGATGCTCATTTTTACTCCTTTTTCCACATCTGTAATGGCTCTAACAGAATCTACGTCTTTCTTTACTGAGTTTCAAGTACAGTTCAGTTATTTATTGTCCATCTTTTAAATATGAGGGAAATTGATTTAGTGGTTTGAGCGACAGTGTTGGGAGTCAAGAGACCTGGGTACTGGTCCTGGCTGTACGACTGTTGTCGAGTCACTGAGGCCAAAATTTTCAAAAGTGGCACTGAATTTGGGTCCCTGAGTCATTGGGTGACCAACCTGAGACATTTGGGACCTGATTTTTCAGAGACGTTGAGCACTCTCCAACCCTAAGTGATGTCAGGGAGAGCTGCGGATACTCAGCATCTCAGAAAATCAAGCCCAAGATGTCCGAAGTTGGACATCCAACAACTAGGGTGCCCCAAATCAGCGGCCAATTTTGAAAATGTTGGGCTCATTCTCTTTGTTTTAATTTCCCCCTTTGTAAAATAGCTCTTCCCTAAATTTAGTTTAGATTGAATATATAACACATGGTCTACGTGGGAGTGGGAGGAGGCGGGGCGGGGCCTTTGGGGAAGGGGTGGAGTGGGGGCGGGACCTGGGGTGGAGCCAGTGGTCAAGCACCCCCCGGCACTTTTGAAAAGTCGGCGCCTGTGTTTGATATAGAGGTAGTTTGTTTGAAAAGTCAATAGCAAGTAAAACAGCATCATGGAACAAAACGGCAAAAACAAAGGTTGTACTTGTAGCTACCTAGCTGATTTACCTGATGGCCACATCCCCATCATAACAAAACCACTCCCTGTTCCACCGAAGCGAGGGCTCTTTCCTGCACTAAACATCCCCAGGAATGGGTTTATATCACTTTTATTTCTCAAAATAGAGAATTCTTGTTTGCTTGTGTCACATCTTCTAAAGGGTTAACTCTGGGCCTCAGACCGTTTGTTCCTCTTGGTTGTTCATTTGCCTTTTGGTACCCTGAGCAGAGGCCTCCTCTCTTCCCCATGGCTGCTTATGTATTTCAGAGAAATGGCACTCAATTAAAAAGATCTCTCAGCCATGTGCTTCTCTACATAGGGGGAAGAAGCATTGTGAAACTTCTGCAGATTGTCGTGACCGGGGCTTGGGCGGTCAGATCCGGTGCTTAGAGCAGAGGTGGTCAGGTCTGGTGGTCGGAGCAGCGGCAGTCAGAGGCCAGGATCAGAGCCGAGGATCAGAGCTGGAGTCCGAGCCAGGGTCAGGAACCAAGCACTGAGTGGGGCAGAGCCAGAGTCATAGTCATAGCACTTAAGCCAGGTGTCGGGATTGTAGTCGAAGTTCAAGGGTCGAGGCAGAGGGTCCAAGCCAGGGTTGGGAGTGTGAGAGCAAGCCAAGAAGCAGATCTGTCGCTACAGCTGGCAGGGAAGTCAATCTCGTTGAATGGATGTTTCTTGGAACTCCTCTTGGGCTTCTGGACCAATCAGGGGTCACAAAGGAATCTGTCAGTGTTTCTTCCAAGGTGGTACTTCCTATGGTATTTCTCTCAACAGGGTCTATGTGATAACACATACAGCCTTATCATGGCTGCCAGGTAGTGGTGTGGAGGTGTCTGCCACCCCACAACCCACAGACTTGGTTTCTAGTCCCCACACAACAACCCCACACCGATGCAGTGAGTAGGAGAGTTTGCCCCCTCACCATCAATGGACCTTGGAGGTTTTTAACTCCTAAACGTGCAGATATTTCAAGATTCCACAGAGGGCAGGAACATTCACACAGCTAACCAGACCTCCCTCTCTCTGTGCCAGCATATCTCCATTGGGTCCTGGCCAGCAGCTTCCCCATACCATACCACCCTGCAGGGGACTTTACAGCTGCCCAAGAGTTATTAGGAGGAGTTACCACAAGCAGTGCTCACCTGGATTCTCAGCGATCTTCTGCCTTTTTCTTGTGCAATTTGCTGCCCTCGGCGCTGCGTACATATCCCCTGTTGCCCTTTGGTAATGAATGCACTTTGTCAACTACATTTTTAAGAATGTAAAACTGTCTTATGGAAAAGGCACAATTGTTGCTTTCATGATGGGGATTCTAATCATTTAAATAAAATGTGGCACTACAAAGCAATACTTACGAAGTAATAAAAGTTATTGATTCAGTACTGTCAATGTGCATAAGACCTTTGTATTTCAAGTATCAGGGGGTAGCCGTGTTAGTCTGTATCTACAAAAACAACAAGGAGTCTGGTGGCACCTTAAAGACTAACAGTTTTATTTGGGCATAAGCTTTCGTGGGTAAAAACCTCACTTCTTCGGATGCATGTACTTGTATTTCAAGTACATCTTTTTGGGAAAGTCCTATAGAAGGTAATAAGAATTCTTTGAATCTTATTGATTTCTATAGCAATTGCTTTAAAAATCTATAATATTTAATAGAGTGATAAAAATTATGTTGGATGTTTTTAACCATCCTATAAACTTTGCTATTAATATCTATAAAATAGTTCAAAAAGTTATTGCCACTATTAAATGCTATAGGATTTTAGAACAATTGTTATCTATTATATTTCTTTAACCCCATTTGATTTCATTCCCACGAAATTCTGTAGGTCTTTTCCATAAGAGTTGGGTCTGATCCTTAAGGTTGCTGGGCTCCTGCAATTCAGTGGGAGTCAATGGTAATTGAAAGTATTCATTCTACAATTGCTAGAATTGGCCCATTTAATAGAATATATTGATTATTCTAAATTACATATGTGTGGGGGCTGTATTACCTGAACTAGTTGTATTCATTATCTCATCTTAATCTAATGTGTAAAACATTTGGTACTTGTATGGCATTCACATGTAAAGTTTGTGTGTGTATATATTTGTTCCACGTGAGAATAAAAATCCTGCAAAAAATTGCCCATGGGAAAATAAGTGGTACCATATTTCAGGGCAAATACTGTGGAGAAAGGAGGTCTAGTGTTAAAGATTTGCATATACAGAGGCTGTTAGCAGCTCAAAATAACACCAAATAAATGAGAGAGGATCAACAGTTATTAAAAATTCAGCCCTAATGCATAATGGCTGTCATGGTCATTGTGGGAACAGGACCTGAATGAGGACTAAGATGAATGTGTGTCCTTTGTTCCTGACACATGTGTGTGGTTGCTAAAGTGGTTGTTAATGTTGGGCTTGGTGACAATTTGTTCAGATTAGCTGCTGCATGTGCAACTTTCATTATCAGAGCAAAGGGAGACAATTTTTTATTTTCAGAAGCAGACTGAATGCCAGTGAAAGCAAGATGCAAACTTGGCTTTAGGTTTAACATAAAGTTCTGTAGATAGAGTTTAATATTTGCAACTAAAACATGTTTTACTACTTTTATAAAATATGTATTTAAAAACAAAGCCTCCTTTTGGGTATGCTGGAGAACATTCACCATCCTTCTAAAAGGGAGTAAGTAAGGGGTTCTCTATGCAACTTATGTTCGCAGCCTCACAACCAATATTTGTGATAGTGGTTAGTTAATGCTGCCTATCCTGTGAGGTGTCTGAAACAAAGGAAAATACAGAGTGGACGGATAGGGCCCTATTTATGGGTGCACTTGAGCTCTGCTTGACACAGCACCTGAGTTTGGCAAACATGGCTTTGAAACATCTTTGTACTCCTGAGTGAAATCCTGGCCCTATTGTAGTCAGTGGCAAAATTCCCATTGACTTCAGTGGGGTCAGGAATTCATCTTTGGGTTAGGTTAGAACAGCCTCTGGGCTATCCTAAACTCTGTTCTGTTGCAGTGGTCCCTTTAAGCAGATGAAAATAGCTGGAGAACCGTGGTGCTTTAGCCATCTTCCCTTCCCCCAGCCACACCTTTGACCTATCCCAGCTCTATGGGCTGTGTCAAAGAGTTGATATACTGGCTCTGTGTTGCCTGGGGAGCCCATTTACACCAGAAATTTCTCTGGCACCGGATACATCAGTCTAATGCAGGGGTCTCAAACTCAAATGACCACGAGGGCCACATGAGGACTAGTACATTGGCTGAGGGCTGCATTACTGACACCTCCCCCCGCCACCCTTGGCGCCCCCCCACTCCACCCCTTCCATGAGGCCCTGCCCCCATTCCAACCCCTTCCCTGAAATCCCCACCCCAATTCTGCTCCCTTCCTGCCCCCAGGGAGGGCAGGAGGGGTGTGGGGTGTGGTGGGGGCTCAGGGCAGGGAGTTGGGGTGTGGGGTGCAGGAGGGGGTTGGGCTGCAGGAGGAGTGCGGGGTGCAGCAGGGGGTTGGGCTGCAGGAGGGGCTCGGGGGGTGGGCTCCGGCCCAACACGCACCAGAGGCAGGGCAGGCCGCCTGCCTGCCTGTCCCCGCACTGCTCTGGGAAGTGGCTGGAACCTGGGGGAGAAGGGGCACAGGGGTCTGTGTGTTGCTGTTGCTTCAGGCACCACCCACAGCAGCTCCCATTGGCCGGTAACGGGGAACTGCGGCCAATGGGAGCTGCTGGGGGTGCTGCCTGAAGCAAGAGCAACACACAGAGTCCTGTGCCCCCCCTTCCCCACGTTCCGGCCGCTTCCCAGAGCGGCAGGGGGCAGGGCAGGCAGGGAGCCTGCCCTTCCCCCGGTGCACGTCGGGCTGGAGCCGCTCTAGGTAAACGCTGGGGGGCGGGGAGGGGCGCAAGGAGCTTGCGGGCCGCAGAAAACAACCCCGCGAGCCGCATGCGGCCCCTGGGCCGCGTGTTTGAGACCCCCTGGTCTAATGCCCCTCTGCAGTGCTAGCATGGCATTAGTGTGCTGCAGCTGACATGTGAATCAGACCCCCAGTTAGTCCAAAAAGAAATTCCTGGAACTGCACAAAAAGCTTCCTTACAAAATGTATGGGGCTGGATTCTAATCTGATTGACAGTACTGTAAATCCAGTCATGGCACTGATTTAGTGGAGTCACTTTGGATTTATACTGATGCAATGGAGGTTAGACTTTGATTTATTGTGTGAAATAAGATTTTGCTGTTACTGCACAGTTCTTTTGTCCTGTATACCTGTAAACAGTTGTTGGTTAGGGTCTGCTGATGCCATTTCCTTTGCAGGCAACAGGTACAAAGAATAAAATGAAGCATCTTTATTTTTAAATTAACAGGATACACGCTTACAAGCTGTTTGTTCTTTTCGAACCGAAGCATCCATTTTGGTATCTCTTTGGTTGCATTTTCATTTCATGAATGTATTTATGCAAAACACTCTGACAAGTCCAATTAATACATTCAGTACCATTACAAACCCCCCAAAATAACAAGTGGATTAGTTCTATGACATGTGTAAGCTAATAATTCAATAGCTGTGATTTCTCTCTTAGAATTGGCATTTTACCCTTCTGCCAGGGCATGTGTGTATTGGAGCACGCAATTGCTGTTTAATCCTGTTTTGAAATTAAAGGAATGACTTGCAGCCAGTTGGAGCAATAGATGATAATTCTCTTATGAGCACAGCTGAGCGGACAGCATTCTTCTTAAATGAAAAATGCTCAGCATAGAGTGGGCGGAGTGCACTAGTATGGTAGGTGGTGAGGCAGCAGAAAGGGCAGGAGGAGGAGAATTCAGTTGTGTGCTAGACACATGGATCACCAACGGGAAGCATGGAGCGGGACACTGGTATGTTTTAACTGCTTTGTTTTGGGTTTTTTTACAAGAAGTAAATTTGTAACATGGCAGTTGCAATAGCTGAAAGATTAATGAGAGTACAGGAGGAAAAGAAATGTTGCTTTCACTGTGACGCCTGCCGCTTCTGATCTAAGGCAGAGGAGAGTCGTGGGATTGGTCTGTTCGGCAGGTAAGAAGCAGGGATGGGCAAACCTCATGGAGTCTGAGTTTTGGGAACCTTGCAAACTATTTCTTTGGGTTTGACAGACCTTGTGTGAGTTTCCAAAATGTGTTTTGCCGGTGAGTCTCCTATCTATACATATATAGAAAATGTTTCTAGATAATGGAAAATGTGTCTTGCACATAAAGGGGAAATGT
Source organism: Emys orbicularis (assembly GCF_028017835.1). Classification (NCBI taxonomy): domain Eukaryota; kingdom Metazoa; phylum Chordata; order Testudines; family Emydidae; genus Emys; species Emys orbicularis. Next base: position 22,631,998 of record NC_088688.1, on the reverse strand, counting down.
GTCCTGTGCATTAAGCACAGACAACCCCCACTCCTCCAAAAGTTAGGCTGGGACAGGTGTTTGGCCTGGTATATGCTATCTCTACTGTATTCATTATATTTTTTTAACTGCTTGACTACTCCTTTATTCATAATTTCTTTGTATTTGTTTTTCACTCTATCTGTCCATTCATATTTATGTCTCTCTCTGCTCTCTTTCCCCCCCCCCCCCCCAAATCTTTCCACAGTGGCATGTGAAACCTAATACCATTTTGAGTTGAATGTTCAAACTCTAGATGTATGAACAGGTTGGAAATGTATTATTTCTTTGAACTTATAAATGAAGTAAAATGAATTCCTGCGTGCTTGGTAGGAAGGGGAAAATATTCAGCTTGAAATATAATTGCCTTGGTGTTTGGTGCCTATAGGAAAAAATGTGTATCAAGAATAGTTGTTCTAATGCTATTCAGTCCCAAAACACAACTTTAATTATAATCAGTGCTACTGCATCTAGGTTAGTATTTATCCCAGATAAGTTAATATTAAATGAGTTTGCAGAGTCTCTGGAGAAGCTGATATATGAATTGAGGCACAGTAAGCTCTTCATTTTTCAGAGCAATTAAAGGTGCTGTTTATTTTCAGCAAAAGTGGGTAGTTGTGCAACTGCTGTAAATCCCCTTTAGTTGACTGGAAGCCAACATGAAGTCTGATTGTGCGATCAACCTCTGCTCTAATGATCTGTGCTAGGATTGGCAGGGGTGGCCCTAGCTGTTTTGCCGTCCAGGGCAGAAAACGTTTACAGGACCCATTATTAGCAGCTGAGGGGGCGGGGGGTAACCACACACGCGCCGGCCAATCAGAGTAGAGCAAAGCTAGCCGATAAAAGGGAAAAAAAGCACAGTGATACGGTTCCCCCTAGAAATTAGTGCCCAGGGAGACTGCCCTGCTGGCCCACCCCTAGGATCAGCCCTGAGGATTGGTGCTCTGGTGAGATTCCTGAGATTTTGTCACAGTGACATGTTGTAAATTTGTGGTGTTAGCTTGACCTGTCCAAGATGTCACATAATGCATGATCCTGTTCCACTTAAATCAGTGGGAGTTTTGGCAGTGTTGCGTCTCAGCAGGAGACTATTGGCAGGATGGTTGTGACATGAAGTCTCTTAGAATGAGGGAGGAGCTGGGTAGGCAGAGGAGGTGAGTAGGATTGCCAACCCTCCCGGTTTCACCGGGAATCTCCCGGAATCCGGCCCTATCTTCCGGAGGCTACTGAAGCCAAACCGGGAGATTTTAGGTACTGAGAATCCAGCGGCACAGCAGGGCTAAGGCAGGCACCCTGTCTGCTCTGGCTCCGCGCAGTCCCCGGAAGAGGCTGGCACGCTCCTGTGGACACTGGGAGGGGGAGAAAACAGGGTGCCCCAGCGCCGACTCTGCCACTCCCATTGGCTGGGAACTGTGGCCAGTGGGAGCTGCAGGGGTGGCATTTGCGGGCGCAGGCAGTGCACGTGGAGCTTTCCCTCCCCTCCCCCACAGGGGCCGCAGGGATGTGGTGCTGGCCACTTCCGGGATTGGCGCGGGGCCAGGGCAGGCAGGGAGCCTGCCTTAGTCCAGTTGCGCTGCTGATCGGGAGCTGCCTGAGGTAAGCGCTGCCTGGCCGGAGCCTGCACCCCTGCCCCAGCCCAGAGCCCCCTCCTGCACCCAAACTATCTTTCAGAGCCTGCACCCACATTTTTAATTTAATTTTTTAAGTTGTTTCTCTGCTGAGATCTTGAATGCCAGGTTGTAGCTGGGGGTAAACTAGTACATGAAAATGATAAAGTTTAAACTTCAGAACAGCATGCTTTATAGTGGGAATGTTGCTTCTCCCCTCTATTGGCCTTTGAGGTGGTATTCAATATGTGGCCACTTGGGGCAGGGGAATCAATGAAGATGAGAATAAACCATTATGAACACTAAGGAGTCTGGTGGCACCTTAAAGACGAACAGATCTTAAAGACACCAGACTCCTTGTTGTTTTTGTAGATACAGACTAACACGGCTACCCCCTGATACTTGACATTATGAACACTAGCAGTCTGCAGTAGCAGCTTGGGAAACAGGTTTGTTGTTACTGGGACAAGCTCATGACATGAATAGATGTGACAGCCCAAAGTCTTGTCATCTCTTGTGCTCACAAAATAATGTACTCTCTTACTGTGTTTGTCAGTTGTTGTCATTATTTGTAACACCTGTGCCCTGTAACTAATGGAATTGTTGCAACATATTATGAAGTGCATCAATCCAAGTGCAGAAACCAACACTGCATGAAAAACATTAGTTTTGCAGGTTGCATGAAATAGTTTCCAAATACTACCACACTGACCTTTTAAAGATTGTGTGTGTGTGTGTGTGTGTAACAACCCCTCCCCTCCCAAAAACTGCGTCAGAAGAAAGTGGTTTTAGGTTGCAAAGTCAAGCAGAGGAAGGTTAGGAAATACTAGATGTACATTTGTTCGTGCAATCTTAATTCTGCCCCATTGAGTCTTCCTCCTGTGCACTGAATGAGGCTGGGAAGCTGTAGCATAAGGCATATGCACAGTGCACCGAATTAATGTTGAATAGGCAACATAAATCTGGCATTTCCTAACTTTCGAGTGCTTGACTTTTCAACCTAAATAACTTTCTTTTGTCATAAACTTTTGCACATGATTTCCTAGATTTTATTTTTAAATAGACAAAAGTAAAAACAAATTCTGTTATGTGCAACTGTAAGAACCCATCCATCATATGCGTTCAGCACTGCAGATCAGATTGCTACCACTTTAGATAAAGGATTTAACGGCATTAGTTGGCAGCAGTAGAAGGCTATTATCTCAAAGGGTTATTGGCTACTGGTGACACGTGCTGGGCCTGGGGCCTGGTCTGAACTGGCTCTTTCTCTTCTCCCTGCCCTGGAAGGTGTGACTTCTGTCCCACATGGTGCCTCCAGAGGAGGGGGACAGGCTGCTGGGGCCATGTGCAGCTCCAGAAGTTTTATAAGGAGGGACAGGCCAGCCTTTCTCAATTTCTCACACTATCCAGGTGTTGTTGAAGTTCCTGCTCCCATGTGGCGCCATGGGGGTAGGGTCGGTAGGATGGGACATTGGAGCCATGTGCTGGGAGGGAGCCTGACCTGGCTTGGCTCATCCTTGGTTCTCTCCTCTCCTCCCCCATCCACCATTGTACCCAGGTGTTTCCAGTGCAGTGGAGGTGGTGGCGGCAGTGGTAAGTGCTGTTGTTGCTTTAGTGATACCATGAACCCAGCTCTTTAGAATATTTGTGGTCAGTTGTTATTTTGGCAGGCTGCCAGAATCTTCCTGAGGCATGCAGGCCACGTTGTGGAAATGGCTATTTTTAATAGTTTATACCTCAGCTCACCCTGAATGGAATTTCCCAGGGCAAAGAAAAGGCACGTTTCTAGCTCAAGGGCATTGCCCCTGCTGAATTTCAAAGGCCTGCTGCAAACCGTGGAGGTGTGAGAGCTTCTCAAAAAAAAGTTTGCAAGAATCTTTCGTAATGGGAAGGGTTAGACAGCCTAAATTTAGCGGTCACTATCGGCTCTCTCTCTACAATTTATATTTACATAGATACACACAAACAATTCTACAATAATGGTCCATCTTATAATATTTATTTAGATTTATCATTTTTAAAACATTGTGCTTGTACTAAAGCGTTGAGCTCCAACAGTAATTAGACTTTACAGTAACAACTACCCAGCGGCATAAATACTAATATACAAATAAATTAACCAGCCAGCAGCCTTAAATTATCAACACTGAAGTATCCTTTTATAAGGTGTATAACAGTATTTGTATTTCAGGGTTGGGATTGGGACTCTCAGCCCCTATCCCCTCATATATGGCCTAATTGTGTCACTCTTACATTGAGTAGCACGTATTCACACAAGTTGTTCTTTGGAAGTCCGTGGGACTTCTTGAACAAGCCCTTTACAATGAGCTGCTGTACTGAGCCCCAGAGCATGCCATGCACATACAACTCAATGGCAGCCAGTGGTTGCTGGCTTACAGCTGAGAACTGCCTTGGGTAAATTGGCTCGGTTTGCCCAAGAAGACTGAGAACTGCTGTATTAACTCTCACTGGTGCTGTTTGACTGATACTGATAGGATGATAAACCTGCCTGCAATAAATAAATGAAACCATTGCATCTCTAATACACAATACTCAAATGTGAAGTGTTTGTGCATATGGGAGCATCTGTAGGGATAGTTTAGAGATGACTACACAGAAATACAGTTTCTGTGTAATAGTTTTAGGGAGAATAAGTCTTTTATTTTTGCCAAATTTAAGGCATATCTAAGATCTGTTTTAGGAAGCAGGAGGGGAAGGGTTTGGAGTCATTGACAGAAACTGTTGAGCAAGAGTGATATTGGATTGTAGTGGAGAGAGCTTGTCACAACATGTAAAAGAAGCACAGTTCAACAAATTAATGGAAATAAAAACAGTTTGTTCCCTGGATTTACCGGGGGTGGCCAAACTTACTGACCTGCCGAGCCGCATACGACAATCTTCAGAAGTTTGAGAGCTGGGACACACCTGCTGGGGCTCGGGCCTTCAGACCTGCGGGAGCTGTCTGATGGGGCTCCAGGCTTCAGTGTGGACACGAGGAAGTAAGTAAGGAGTTAGATCAGAGGTGGGCAAACTACCGTCCTGCCCGGCCCCTGAGCTCCAGGCTAGCCCCCGGCCCCTCCCCTGCTGTTCCCCCCTCCCCTGCAGCCTCAGCGCGCCGTGCCGCCAGCAGGCAGCGTGGCTGGCTCCAGCTGGGCTGCGAGCTCCTGCTGCTCTGAGCAGCATGGTAAGGGAGTGGGGGGGGGGGGGTTGGATAAGTGGCAGTGGGTCCCGGGGGGGCAGTCAGGGGACAGGGAGCAGGGGGTGGTTGGATAGCGGTTGGGGTCCCGGGGGGCAGTTAGGGGTAGGGGTGTGGATAGGGGTCCGGGCAGTCGGGACAGGGAGCAGGGGGAGGTTGGATGGGACAGAAGTTCTGGCGGGGGGTCAGGGGGACGGGGAACGGGGGGGGTTAGAACATAAGAACGGCCGTACCGGGTCAGACCAAATGTCCATCTAGCCTAGTATCCTGTCTACCAACAGTGGCCAATGCCAGGTGCCCCAGAGGGAGTGGACCAACAGGCAATGATCAAGTGATCTCTCTCCTGCCATCCATCTCCACCCTCTGACAAACAGAGGCTAGGGACACTATTCCTTACCCATCTTGGCTAATAGCCATTAATGGACTTAACCACCATGAATTTATCCAGTTCTCTTTTAAACGCTGTTATAGTCCTAGCCTTCACAACCTCCTCAGGTAAGGAGTTCCACAAGTTGACTGTGCGCTGCGTGAAGAAGAACTTCCTTTTATTTGTTTTAAACCTGCTGCCTATTAATTTCATTTGGTGACCCCTAGTTCTTGTATTATGGGAATAAGTAAATAACTTTTCCTTATTCACTTTCTCCACATCACTCATGATTTTATATACCTCTATCATATCCCCCCTTAGTCTCCTCTTTTCCAAGCTGAAGAGTCCTAGCCTCTTTAATCTCTCCTCATATGGGACCCATTCCAAACCCCTAATCATTTTAGTTGCCCTTTTCTGAACCTTTTCTAGTGCCAGTATATCTTTTTTTAGATGAGGAGACCACATCTGTACACAGTATTCAAGATGTGGGCGTACCATCGATTTATATAAGGGCAATAATATATTCTCAGTCTTATTCTCTATCCCCTTTTTAATGATCCCTAACATCCGGTTTGCTTTTTTGACCGCCTCTGCACACTGCGCGGACATCTTCAGAGAACTATCCACGATGACTCCAAGATCTTTTTCCTGACTTGTTGTAGCTAAATTAGCCCTCATCATATTGTATGTATCGTTAGGGTTATTTTTTCCAATGTGCATTACTTTACATTTATCCACATTAAATTTCATTTGCCATTTTGTTGCCCAATCACTTAGTTTTGTGAGATCTTTTTGAAGTTCATCACAGTCTGCTTTGGTCTTAACTATCTTGAGCAGTTTAGTATCATCTGCAAACTTTGCCACCTCACTGTTTACCTCTTTCTCCAGATCATTTATAAATAAGTTGAATAGGATTGGTCCGAGGACTGACCCTTGGGGAACACCACTAGTTACCTCTCTCCATTCTGAGAATTTACCATTAATTCCAACCCTTTGTTCCCGGTCTTTTAACCAGTTCTCAATCCATGAAAGGACCTTCCCTTTTATCCCATGACAACTTACTTTACTTAAGAACCTTTGGTGAGGGACCTTGTCAAAGGCTTTCTGGAAATCTAAGTACACTATGTCCACTGGATCCGCCTTGTCCACATGTTTGTTGACCCCTTCAAAGAACTCTAATAGATTAGTAAGACATGATTTCCCTTTACAGAAACCATGTTGACTATTGCTCAACAGTTTGTTTTTCTATGTGTCTGACAATTTTATTCTTAACTATTGTTTCGACTAATTTGCCCGGTCCGACGTTAGACTTACTGGTCTGTAATTGCCGGGATCACCTCTAGAGCCCTTTTTAAATATTGGCGTTACATTAGCTAACTTCCAGTCATTGGGTACAGAAGCCGATTTAAAGGACAGGTTACAAACCTTAGTTAATAGTTCCGCAATTTCACATTTGAGTTCTTTCAGAACTCTTGGGTGAATGCCATCTGGTCCCGGTGACTTGTTAATGTTAAGTTTATCGATTAATTCCAAAACCTCCTCTAGTGACACTTCAATCTGTGACAGTTCCTCAGATTTGTCACCTACAAAAGCCGGCTCACGTTTGGGAATCTCCCTAACATCCTCAGCCGTGAAGACTGAAGCAAAGAATCCATTTAGTTTCTCCGCAGTGATAGGCGATGGAATCCCGGGGGGCCTGTCAGGGGGTGGGGGTGTGGATAGGGGTCAGGGCAGTCAGGGGACAGGGAGCAAGAGGGGTTCGATAGGGGGTGGGATCCCAGGGGTGGTTGGGGTTGGTGTCCTGGGAGGGGGCAGTCAGGGGTCAAGGAGCAGGGGGGGTTGGATGTGTTGGGGATTCTGAGGGGGTGCAGTCAGGGGGCGGGAAGTGGGAGGGGGCGGATAGGGGGTGGGGGCCAACCTGTTTGGGGAGGCACAGCCTTCCCTACCTGGCCCTCGGTATAGTTTCGCAACTCCGATGTGGCCCTTGGGCCAAAAAGTTTGCCCACCCTGAGTTAGATGTAGATAAAGGATTTGCTCCCTGCTTCATTCAGTGCAAAAGCGTGTGGGAGAAGGGTCATCAGGTAACTGGTTACAGGTGGAAGGGCAGGCGACTTCTGCAGAAGCTTTACACAAATGAAGAGTTTCCTTCTGCCAGGAGAATTCACTGCTGACCACTTAGGGCCAAAATCCATCCCTTGTGTGATGTATTAGTGGTGCAAGTGTGCTGGGTTGTAATGAGGAATGTGGCTCAAAGCCTAAATCCTCATTACATATTGAATATTCACTATCAACTCAGCTTTTGTTGCTGTTGCACTGATGGTCCAGTCAGAGTCCGGAGATGGAATAAGAGACGAAACTAAAGAGGAGGGCGTGGGACAAGATGCGATTTGCATGACCCACGAAGCTCTGGAAAGGGGGAGAGGTTTTTTTAGTGTTGGTACAATTCTAAAAAAGTTTGGGCCAAAATTTCATGAGCCCCAGAAATGCAGTGACAGTGGGAGCATGTTCATTCCTTTACATGGGGCGTGTATGTATTTCATCTTCTCATTGTGTGCTGAAACCATAAATATTTTACCAGTTAGCCTTAGAGCAGGTGCGTTTGGTTATGCACGTGTGAACAGGTTCTCACACACAACAATAGGAAGGGAGTTAGAAAATAAACTATACTATGCTGTATGATACAAGACTTTGTTTTAATTGAGTGTTGTTTGTATGACAGTACAACAAGCTAAAATAATTATTTGAACTGTCTTATTTCATTTAAGATGAAATGTCCAGACACAGGCTGCATTTGATAAATGTAGATTTGAAACCCTTTTAATAATCCTGAACTAGATTATGAAATGTTGTCTCTGTGGCTAAGCAGCAAAAGCAGTCTGAGTGCTGCTCTGTAATGGGATTCATTCATTACCTGCAATTATTACTGTGAGTAAATATGTACTTATTTGTCTTTCAATGCCTGTGTATATACTCTGCAAAAACAGGTGTTGCCTGCTAGCTGACTTCTTTTGATTTTTGTGAAATGGAAATCATGAGTGTGATTAATTGCCTGAATGCCCTCCTGGTAAACATCTTCCAGCTCAGATTTAGAAATTGCAACGAGTCCTCATAGGAGTTATGGATATAGAACTAAAATGGCTGACCATCACCATTCTGAGGGGGGGCGAAGGGGCATAGGAAATGTGATAGCAGGCACCCTTAAAAATGGTACACTCCAACTTTTTCTGAACATTTTTTGCCTTCCCAACATTCGTCCTTTATTCACTTTGGATTGGTGAGATTGTGGAATATCCACCTAGACTGCCCCTGCACCAAATCAGAGCCCTGCAGTCACCACAGTTGAAGGAACCAAACCAGAGACATTTGAGAAGCACATTTAGTAAGTCAGATCATGGAGTCAGGAGAATATTTTGCTTTGTCAGTTACAAAGCTTCTTAAAATTTGTTTAAATTTGAGGTGTTTCGGTCATATATAGGACATCAAGTTCCATTGCACAGTTCTTAATATAACATGAGGCAACATGTCCACTCTTTTTCCTCCAGCACTTGCCCGCAACTCTTTGGATTGAGTGTTGGCAAAAAAACAAAGGCTGTGACAACCACAGGTATTTCTTTGTAACAGATACTAGGAGGTTTGGCTGCGCTTCTCTGATAGAGAGAAATAAAAGCAAGGTGGGAAGATAGCACTCAGACGCTTTGGCTTTGCCATTTAAAAGCGTTGTGGAAAAAGGAGGGGTAGAAATGCAGAGAGACTGTCTGGGGTTTGCCAAACCAAAGTCCTTTACACAGCCTCAATTACAGGTGAATAGTAGCTGAGTTTGGGTTATTCTCTGAAGGGTGGGAAACCAATGTGAAAGGAGTGAATTAGAACAGCCACAAACCATATATTGAGAACTAATTATAGGTGATTGTACTTTATTGTAGCTTAATTCGATTTGATCCTATTTCAGTCTGTTGCAGCAAAGGTGGAAAACTAGCACATATCGTATTAAATCAGCAATTAGTCATTTTAAAATTAGCTTGTTTTTCTGATAACTGAAAATATCTGCAGACAATGAATGTGCCATCAGTTACATGTTTACTGCTGAAATGTAAGCAGTATTATCAATCCAGACCATGCAGTCCTGCAATGGCCTGATTGAATTAGTTCCCTGCTTTTCACACACTGCTATTTGCCTCCAACCAAGTATTTAACATAATTTGCCTTTTGAATATTCATTCTTCTGTCTGTTGGGATCTTCCTTTGGGGCCTGATCCCAAGAAATACTGAAGGCCCACATATCCAATTGCCTTTACGGGTGCTGGTTTGTTTTTTTTAGGTTCAAGCCCTTTGTCAATATTAAAGCCCAAAATCTCAGCAAAATAAATACATCTCTACCCCGATATAACGCTGTCCTCAGGAGCCAAAAAATCTTACTGCATTATAGGTGAAACCGCGTTATATTGAACTTGCTTTGATCCGCCGGAGTACGCAGCCCCGCCCCCCGGAGCGCTGCTTTACCGCGTTATATCCGAATTCGTGTTATATCAGGTTGCGTTATATTGGGGTAGAGGTGTATTGAGACTTGTTTAGCAAATCACTCCTCTATCTGCAGCTAACATAATGATTAAATTGGTTACACGGATTAAATGAGTTGGTGATCATAGTGCGGTTCCTGCGGGCTCTGGGTCCACATGACATAATCTGTTACCATCACAATTGGCACCTTCAAGCAGAAATGCCAACATCGTACTCCTAGAGGCACTCCCTGGACTTCTTGGCAATCACACTTGTGGGGCAGTGTGGAAGAAGCTTGTGCTGCTTCTGCCCATGTGCTATGTTCAGTGGCTAAGCAGAGGGCCCCAGAACTTATCTTGGCACATTTAATAAACACTAAGAACACTTCTAAAATATCTTTTTTACAATGTGGATGAAAAAGAAAGGACCTCTATGTTCTCATTGTATTTTCCTAATATTAACTATTCCAGTCCATGTTCTCCTCATACCTGCGATCTATACATGATTTAGCCATTGGCCATCACCTTTGGGAGAATGCCCATTAAGTTTTCAATTTTCAGTTTAATTTTGGCTTAAACAGTACTTCTATCTAAGGCCTTGAGATGGCCCCTGGTAACCTAGTATGTGAGCACCTCACCGTTTTTATCTGCACAACACCCCTGCAAGATGGGGAACTATTGTCCCTTGTTGGACTTGCTGAAGTCATACAGGAGACCAGTGGCAGGTCAGGGACTTCAACCTAGCTCTCCTAAGGTACAGGCTAGCACCCAGACCATCCATCCTAGAGGTCTGCCCGGGCCTAATTTATAGGCCCAACCTGCACCCAAGCCCACGCAAATCAAGCCTTAGAGGGTTTTTGACCCAACCCTGTTCCTTCCCCCTGAACTAAGTCCTTATCGCTCCTGCTGCCACCTTTTGCCCCTGTGGTCGGCTTTCCTTCTCCTGCCCATGGCACTGGCATGGCAGCAGCATGCAGCGGCTGGCACATGCAGCTCTGCTCCTGCCATCCTCTGCCCCCTGGTGCACTGCAGAGTGAGAACCACTGCAACGCCTTGGCACAGTCACTCTGCAGCATGCACACACTGCAGCAGGAGCAGGGCAGGCATTCGCTGCTACACCTGCCCGATGCGACCCAGACCCAGTACTTGAGCTAGAAAGTGAGGGACATTTGCTGTTTCAGATGTTCTGCTATCCGCAACCTGTGGATGTGCTCGCTCGGTGGCAGATGATGCAGCCCCTGGGGAGGTGACCCAGAAACCACCTTACTTACCCAATTATGTGAAGCACTCTGTAAGCTATCTGGTCACATTTTGAAAGGCTTAAAGTTGATTTCCCAGTAAAAAGAGCAGGTAGAACATGCTCTCTTCTGCAGCCCACATGTAAGCAGAGTCAGGATGAGCTCTACCCTGACATCTGGTGGTGAATTATGGCGAGTGTGGAAAAGAACTACAGGGGCTGATCTTGTTTGCATAGGCACACCCACCCGCCTGGCATGAGACAACAGCAACTGATAGTGGTTACTTTGGATGGGGTGGGATCCCCAGTTTCTCTGTTATTGGGGCAGGAGGAATAAAGTGTTGTTACCCTGATTATGTGAATCAAGGACAATGAAACTGTTTTATGACAGAGGATCTCACCATCACCTAAGTAGCACTCGCTAGACAAGGGACATGGGTTCCACAACCCAGTGAATTGAGAGAGGATGGGGACAGGTATTTGTACCTGATGGTATGGGCCCCTTTTGAGGGTCTGAAACACCAATTGCACCACCTCCTCTCTCCACTGTTGAATGTCAGAGCTAACTTTGATTCCATTAGGAGTCTAGTTACAGGCTGCTGAGCTGAATTCACTTTGGGCCAATGGTGCACCAGCACTGGGGCTCCCCTACTATGAGCTGAAATCACTGAGAGCTGAAATCACAAAAGAGTTAAAGTTACTAAGAGCTGAGATCACTGAGTGCTGTGTTAACTAGTGGGGGAGCCTGAAGCTATATTGCTAAGCGGCTGGCGGAGCAGTTTGCGGAGACGGCTGGAGGAGCAGCGAGCGGCGCGGAGCCTTGCGGGGACGGTTGGAGTGGCCCAAGGAACGGCAAGCGGAGCTGTTTGTGGGGACGGCTGAAGGGTGGGAAACCAATGTGAGCAGCTCCTAGAGCAGAGCAGTTTGTGGGATGGCAGGAAGTGGACTGGCTCGTGGTGAAGGCTGCAGCGGAACCCCACGGAGAGACGGCCGGTCGGCCTCGGATCACGTAAGGTGCCCCTTAACACCCTGTGTGCCCCCCCCTTTACTCTGGGGCTGCACTGACCAGGGACAGAGACTTTGGGGGTTATTGGACTTTTGGGACTCTGGGTGATTTTTTGGGTTGCTGGATTCAAGAACCAAAGGGAAAGGACACGGCCCAATTTGCTGGGGTGGGTCTTTTGTTCATGGTTTGTGTTAGGAATCCTGTTTGTGGTGTTTTTTCCAATTTAATGCTGATGTCGTTTACCTCATGTTATTAAACATTTTCTGCTACACTCAGACTCCGTACTTCCGAGAGGGGAAGTATTGCCTCTTAAAGGCGCCCAGGGGGTGATATGTAATTGTCCCAGGTCACTGGGTGGGAGCTTGAGCCGGTTTTGCATTGAGTTATTGAAACGGAACCCCTAGATACAGAACCCGGCCCTTGTTGCTGCCAACGTAGATGGGCAGAAGGGTTACACACAAAATGTAGCCAAGTAGCCAACTCCTCGGTATTTGACCTTCAGTGGTGAACCTGTTGTCACAGTTCCTGGTCTGCAGTGAGGGGGAATCCTAGTCTCATAAATTGTAAAGACATTTTCTCAGTTCATTATACCTGTGCAAACAGACAGTGTGGTATCTCATTCCAAAAGTGGCCATGATGTATTTCTGGTGGGAATTTAATTCCACAGCTGGTCCATACAAAGAGAAAAACCTGGCTCCTACAGGTTTCAGCTCTGGGACATTGATAATAAGATAATAATGTAATAATAATCTCATTTTATTGATGGGGAAACTGAGCCGGAAAGAGGCTAAGTCATTGCCCAGGGATTCAGGGCACGTCAGTTCACTATTGGACAACACTGCCCCTCTGAAAGTTAAGTTACAAGCATTTTTAAAAAATTCAGTAGCTTTATTCTCACTGATTCCCTTTTTGTAAAGCTGTTGTTGAATAATGTGCCATAAAGACTTTTATAAAACTGTGAATTCAAGCTGTTTTTTTTCTCCCCGGTGCACAAGCCTCGGCTTTTCAGAAAACCAATGTTGTTTAGAGAGCTGCCGCTGATGTGGGACTGTGGGAAATATTGCTTATTCTTGGCAACAAGTCGTCGTCTCAAAATTGCTTACCATCAAAAGGAAGTGGGAGCCCTGTTACCTGCCCCCGGCCATTTGAATTAACTTGGTCGATATTTTTAGAACAGCTCAGCTTGTTGATTGACCTTCTTGTGTTATTTCTACATTTTTTAATCATCTTATTAATGCAGGTAGAGAATATTACATCTCTTTTTCCATATGTCAGCGCACACACAGAATCTAAGACAGGAAAGGGCTTGTTGAGTGTGACGATATGAGTTGAAACTGCTTGCCTCGTTATTGGTATTGTTATGTACTAGCCTCTTGGTCGTCATATTAAGTTAATACAGGGGCTAGATTCACCCAAGGATCTTACATTGGTTTCTATCAGTATAAATCATGGAGGAGGCTGCAAGGCAGAAATTCTGCCCACGGGAAGTTGCAAAGATGAGAGGTGACAACCGGGGTATGTGTAAAGGTCGTGGAGCAGGCCTAAGAGGGGGTGTGACCCAATCAGCCAGGGAAGCACTGATTCCTGTCGAGCTAAAATCACAACTTCAATCTGTTCTTCCAGCCAGGCTCTTGGAGCTCAGGGCTGTTCTGGACTGGCTGTTTCATGTTGTAACATACCTTCATGATGACATGAGTCACTGCCCTGAGATGCAAAGACTTTGTCCTAAGCAGCTGTATATTTCCATGGCTTCTTGGCTTCTGTGTTAGAATTTGTTTCCAAGATGCTCACAGCTAGATAGGGTGAGCAGATCACCACACTAAAATATCAGGTCACATTGGGGTGCCATCAGCCCCATCCACAGTCCACCCCCGCTCCTCCCAGTCTCCACCCCCACTCTGCCCCAGGTCCTGCCCCCTCCCCGCTTGGCCTCCCCATTGTGCCCTTCCTCATCCCCCGGCCTGCCGCTGGCTTGCTGCGTCCCTCCTAGGTCCCCCACCCACCGCTCGCCTCTGTGCCCGCTCGCTCGCCCGCCCACCGCTTGCCTCTTCACCCCCCCGCCCGCCACTCACCCCTACAGCGCCAACTTCCCCTCTGCCAGATGGGTGCTTGCCCACCCCTGCCTCTTCCCGCCCCTGTACCGCCCTCACCCCTCCTCCATTCCACCCCCTTCCCCCAAGTCCCCGCCCCTGCCCTGCCTCTTCTCTGCCTCTTCCCCATAGTGCTGCGTACCCGCTCCTCCCCCCTCCCTCCTGGAAAGCGCTAAGCGCTGCCAAACAGCTGTTAGGCGGCAGGAAGTGCTGGAGGGGGGGAGGAGCGGGGATGCGGCGCGCTGGGGTGAGAGGGGGAGGAGGAGGCGAGGAGCGGGGAGCTTGGCTGCGACTTTTCCCCATGGGTGCTCCAGCCCCGGAGCATCCACGGGGTCAGCGCCTCCCTTCCGCTCACCTCCTTGCCTGAATATCGGAACAAATGGCGTCCCGATGGTACATTGATTGGGACGCAGGACAAAGGGTTAAATATTAGGAGCTCCGGGCCCTTTAAATCCTGGCCCCAGCCCGGGCGCCGAGCTGCGGGTGGGGTTTAAAGGGCTCTGGGCTCCCCACCGTGGGAAGCCGGTGAAGTCCGGCATGGCGTACTGGCTCTTGCCGGTACGCCGTACCGGACCGTACCGGCTTACTTACACTTCTGATTATAGGTCCCATTGCACTTTGTGTAAAGGTTTGAAATCCAGTCTCTTTGGCCAAAATTTCCCCTCCTTGCTCACTCTTGTGAAGATATCAGTGTGTATACAGTTTGTAAAGCGTTGTTTGTAAAGCATTTTGGCATCCATCAGGATGAAAGGCCCTGTATAAATGTAAAAGAGCACTATTATTAGACAATAAACATACTTTTAAATATTTTGTTTGTAAAAGAAACCCAGATGTTTTCTGATGGCTGCCGAGTCTGCTTTGGTTCTCCTATGGCTCAGTGTGACCATTGATGTTTATGAAAGTGTCATTGCACGGCTTTAACAAATGTGAGGAGACAGAGAGTTCATTGCAACATGTGCTTGTCGAGTCTGGGAACGCTTTCTGTTTACTTATCCTAAAATATCCTTTCCGAGTCAGACACTTCACACATATGCCATTGAACCTGGAATAAACCCGGCTTGTTTATCAGTTTATATAATATCAATAATCAACTCAGTGGTTTAAGGGAGAAATGAGAGTTGGGAGTTTAAAACACATTAGTCATAGAAGGTAATGGATGTGCAGTTCCCTTCATAATTCCGAAGGAAAGAGAGTATTATTACACACCTATTAGTAGTAGTAACCAGGGACACAGCTCCTTACAGGCAGGCATGCTGCGAGGAAGGTAACTGTACACAGCTGCTCTATTCTTTGCCTTAGGCCTGGTCCACACTACCCCCCCACTTCGGACTAAGGTACGCAAATTCAGCTACGTTAATAACGTAGCTGAATTCGAAGTACGTTAGTCCGAACTTACCGCGGGTCCAGACTCTGCAGGCAGGCTCCCCCGTCGATGCCGCATACTCCCCTCGCCGAGCTGGAGTACCTGCGTCGACGGCGAGCACTTCCGGGATCGATTTATCACGTCTAGACAAGACGCGATAAATCGATCCCAGAACATCGATTGCCTGCCGTCGGACCCGGAGGTAAGTGTAGACGTACCCAAAGACACAAAGTGCATCAGCAGTGATTGTTTTACCTTTTCTTTCTTTCTTTTTTATTTTTTTAAAGTTTTAGTTTTAATCATTTGTAGTTGTTGTGGTTCTGTAGTTTGGCAGATAGATGATTTCTCTCCCAAAGAAAGGAACATATCAGCCCCTACTGCTCGTGACTATCTATATTCTAGATAGTCTACTTCCACAATACTGATATTGTACCCTAGTTAAGATGAATTAGGAGAGTGAGATCAAGTCAGAAAACGGTTGTTTCAAAGTAGATGTCTTGGAGAATGTCCTAGCTCTTCAATTGGGAGCAAGGATACCTGGGTTCATTTGTTCTATGTAGTTAATCCCTATTAGGGTTTTCTATAGTGTTCCTCACCAGTGTGTCTCAGTGCTGGGTTCTCTTCCTGATTTTTGTGCTGCTATCCTATGATAATTTGGACTTAACCTCTCTGCCTCAGTTTACTCATCTGGTTTAAAAAATAGAAATAAAGCAGCACTAACCTACCACTTAGGCCGTTTTAAAATGTGTTGCTGTCCCACACTTGCTGCAGTGCAGAAGACTGGAAATCTACAGTGCAGTGGCAGCTTCATTTCGGGTATGTCTACACAGCAAAAGCTACGTATGGAATCAGCCTACCCAAGCTACCTTGAATCCTGCTAGCAAGCAGACGCTGCTTGCTAGCCCACTCTGCACTGTCTTCACTACCATGGTTACCCACGCTAACTGGATTCAAGCTAGCTCAGGTAAGCTAGCCCATGCACACCTTTTGTTGTATGTATCCTTAGTAATGTCTCATAGGGTATTGTGGAGTTCGTGCGTAGTCACTCATGGTTGCTTAGCATTGGTGATGCTCGGAAGGTGCTATAGAAATGCAAAATATATTCGTGCTATCTGTATTTATTTAAGACAATTAAGTGCTCTTCTAGAAAAAAGCAGCATTGAAAGGTGTTTTGAATCCATTACAAATACTGCAAACTGGTCTGTAATTAATTGCCTTTGTAAGTAAGGTACAAGGAAAAGTCTTTCTTTGGATTACAGTCTTCCTGCATGTTGTCTCTGTGGCCCTCCTCCTTTGTGCAGGGGAGCTGTGGTTTTCTTCTGTCTGAGGGGGGCCCTCTGCATCATCGTGAAATGATTTGGTGAATATCAGCATTGCTACAGAAAATTGGGCAGATATGGCTCTAGTAAAGCATTCTATTTCTGTAACATATTAACAGCATTGTGTTATGCGCTAATAAAATGTCTTGCATTCTTCAAGATCAGTAATATGAAGACCTTGTGGTATGTTGTCGAGGCTAGTACTTCCAAATCTGTGATAAGTGGCGCACACCCCCCACACAACGTTGCAACTCTGATCTTGGACTTTCTGAAATCCATCTGGTAATTTAATTTTTAAAAACCCAGTGAATACTCTGCTGGTGCCAGATTAAGTAAAAAGTTTGTCTGGTTTCTGCTCTTTAGAAACCCTGACAAGTGGAATTTTGGATCCAGCATCACTTTTGCAGAGGCTTCTGCAGTGCAGAAGCTGAACAGGTACTTTACTGAATCCAGCCCCTATTTGTCTTCTGGCGTAGGATGCTCCTAGGTTCATAGAGAGACAGAAATTAAAAAACACTGCGGATCCTCACCAATCATTGCATTTTGGTAGGATCAGGTTAATTTCTTTCCCATGCTTTCGTTAGTCTACTGTTATCTTTTCTGGTTTATTATATCTTAATATTAATGTAATTAGTCTTAAGTTACACAAAATACTTTAAAAATAAAAAACTTTCCTATTTCTCCCCCAAAAAACATATCAGAGTTTTCTGTGGCATGATTGTCATTGGACACCATCAAGTCTATACCAATCAGGACATAGGAAAGTGTACTTACTGCTTTGCCCATTCTGAGCTCTGCAGGCAGGCTTCCTTGATTCCTGCCTTGCATTGAAGCAGATCAACTTTAAGATCAATTTTAGGAGATTTTTCCGCCTTCCTCAGGCTTAAAGATAGAAAAGCTGGAAAGGAAAAAGAAGCCAGCTAAGTAGGCAGAATGTAGTTAGCCAAACTGAAATTTGGCTTAGGAGTTTGATTAACAATCTTATCCTTGTTTTAAAAAAAAAAAAAAGTCACTCTATATTAAATGACCACAAGTGATCTGGACCTTGGTTGTCTATCTCCACAAAAAGATAGCTGAGTGTTGCACCATCAGCATAGTTCTTCCAATACAGGTCTGATTGGGCGTTGATTCAACAGTGACTCAGAATGAACAGTGCCACCTACTGAATCATCGACACCTGTTTTTCCAGCACATAGTTTTCCCTAAGCCTGGAAGATCTGACAAGATCATCGCCTGAAGTGATATGGCTGCTGGCCTGGTTATTGCTCTTCAGAGAGACTCATTTGTTCTTCTGTGTCAACTTGTTTTCATCTTTCATAAAAATATAGTTCATGCACAGAACTGCCCTGTAGCAATCAAGGGAGCATAGAAACGTGAGTTACTACAGATTGCATGACTGGAGTATGTGGGCCAGATCTTCATAAAGTAAAGCATTGTAGTTTCATGGAAGTCAAGGGAACTACATCCATTTACACCAGCTGAGAATCTGGCCCTGTGTCTCTAAGCATATCCTTGAACCAACAGTGGATTGAATATTTATAAAATGAGCATTTAGAATATTATATCCTTTTCCCAAAGCGTTTATCTTACATGTTATGATAAACTAACATGTCACAAAAGAATATAAAATGGTAGAGAGATCATATTTTGTTTTGCTGTATAAAATTGCTTCATTTGCAATACATTTTATACCTTTATTTTTTCTGGACTTAACAGGTATTTGTCTGCTGTATTCTCTGTCATTTCATCTTGTTGGTGAATTTATATTTGTCAGATGGAGGTATTGTATTACCAGTGCTTAAAAAAGCATGCGATTATTAATGCAAAGAAATGTATGTATGTGAATGGTATGGCAGCCAAAACAGACCATAGGCTTATTAGAGCAGGAGACACACTTCTGTTTCTCTCCTTCAGGAGAAGCAATGCTATCAAGTTTATATGTGATGGATCAGAGTGCAATGGTATTGCTGCAAGCAAAAGTCATGAATTTTAATCAACGTTGCTGGCTGCCTTGAAATTTGAGCTTGAAAGATAAATGTGAAAACCAGGCAGCCCATACTGTTTCTGGAACAAAACTGCCCCTCTTCCCTTGATTTGAGGGGGGAGGAAAAAGTCTTAACTTGATAATCAAAATATCTGTTTATTTCTGGAATGTTATAATATAACCCTTTGGATCCAGTCTCCTCTGGATGCATTAGTGACCCAACCCTCCCAAGATTTTCCACGCTAGTATAGGCTCTTGTACTTCCAGCCGATTGAGAAAGAAAGACGGTTTTTATTTTTTATTTTAAAAAATGACTACAGTGCTTGTGAAAGGTGCTGAATTTATAATCGTGGTGACTGAAGTCCTCTGCATGTTCACTGAGAAGATACGACATTGCCATTATCAATACAGACTTTCCTGCCCCACTTACTCATTGTGCTTCAATCTTGTTCTGCAGGGGTCATCTCTGAGGAGATGGGGTCTGTGGTTACCATGTTCCTTCAATCATTGGTCTCCCTGATGAAATAAAGGCACAAATTTTTTAAAGTATTTAAGCATTGTTTCGTTCAGCATTGCAGGGTCTAAGTGCCTTAGGGGCCTAATTAGTCTCATTTTCAACAATTTGGGCTCCTAAGTCTCATGACCTTTTAATGGGTAAATGCCCGAGTCACTTTTGAAACTGAGAGTTTGACTCCTAAATCACGTAGGCCTTGCAGTGCTGAGTGGAGCAATGTCTAAATACCTTTAAAAATCAGAGCCTTACTGACGAGGGCCAGTTGTGAAGGTGGGATTTTCTGACGTAACCATAAGGAAGAACTGAACTGAAACTACCAACTAACCAGTGCCCTCTCCGGCTTCCAGTGCCTCTTCCATCTCAGCGTGCCTCCTCCACTCACCCAGCAATGCCCAGTCCCTTCTTTCATTCATTGAGAAATACCAAAGAACCAACCACCAAAGTTTGCCACTCGCTCGATCACTCACCCTTGCCACTCAAAAAACCCCTCCTCACTCATAAACTGGCTTTAGGCTTCCCATGTTCCTCCCCTGCATGCTCCCTCTGAGTGTCTCTGGCAGTGCAACGAGCCCAGCTCAGCTGGATGGCAGCTGGGATGCGGGTGGAGGGGGGCAGCACAGCTGGTCAGCATTAACAGTACAGATGTATTGTGCAAGTCTGTTGGGGTGGGAAATCATTCTCTCATGTGCTTGGCTGGCTGGCTGTTCACATGCTCAGGATCTAACTGATTTCCATATGTGGGGTTGGGAAGGAATTTTCCCCACGTCAGTTTGGCAGGGCCCTTGAGTTTTTTCCACCTTCCTCTGCTGCGGAGTGCAGGCCACATGTCAGAATTGTCTGGGTATCTCTCACTTAATTCCCAATGCAGGGGCCTCAAACACTGGTGCACTTTTTGCCCCCCCCCTTCCCTCCCCGCCGCCTGTGGCACATGGTAGTTTCCTATGGGCTGTAATACTTTGGTCTAATTGTGGTTGTTCAGTTTAGTGTGCAGGTGCTGGGTGGTGTTGGTGGCCTGTGCCATACAGGAGGTCAAACTGGATGATCTTGGGGTCCCTTCTGGCCTTAATCTCTTTGACTCTGTGACTCTGACCGTCAGTCCCTGACTACTTCTCTCACATCTGCAAATGCCATATTATTTCATCTAAAGATCCTTACAGAGTAGTTCCTTTTACTGGCATCTACTTTCACCTCTCAAGAAGGTGATGTTACTGTACGTTTACCAACAGCTCCACATTAGTGAATGTTCATTGCTATTGGAGAATGGTTTGTTTGATATTCTTGGAAGCATTTTCTGCTTTCACCAGCAAAGTAGGCAACGTAACCTAAGTTAGCATGGGACCTACCAGAAGGGATTCATACAAACATGTTCAGTACAAATTCAAGCTTATTTGTACTCTCGGTTACATTCTTGGATTGAAAGCCAAATATTTAAAGAATTTAGGTTGAGGTATATGTTGTCCCTAAATACACAAGAGCCCAAATTCACCCTTGGAATAAATGGGTGCAGCTCCATAAAGGTGATTGTTTTTTGCCTGAAGTAGAAATACAGTTATGTAAAGCGTCACTCAGATGGTGAGAGTGGGAGTGATAGTTTGTAAATACAGTATGTGTGTTGCTACTTATGGCTGCTACTTCCACAGTTCAGATCACCTAGCTCTCCACCAGAATAGACATCATAAAAGGAAACCCACCTTATTTCCTTATCCTGTTATTGGACCCAGTAGGTACATCATAGTTTATAGTGTAGTGTTTTGCTGTACTGGGGCAATTGGAGCCTACTTACAGAAACAGTGGATTTGCCCCAAGGTAGGGCATATGTACCCAAGCCAAAACTGAAGATGTATCTCAGGGAAAAGGCTGCATTTCAGATGCAAACACTGTGTGAGCTGCTGCACAAGTGAAGCCTGGCTGGTATTTTTTGTTTCCGTTGGAGAGGGGAAAATGTTTTCTTTGTTTTTTGCTGCGCTCTGTCATCCCATTGTGCTGCCTAAACACCTGTCTCACATTCAGAGTTTGAATTGTGGAAGATGACCAGCTGAGTGGTTTTTGCCAGTTTTCATGAATACCAAAATGTGATTAGCCTGTTTCCAGGCCTTGTTTGTTTGTTTGTTTGTTTAAACTCCCTGTTTCAAATGCATCTTCTCTAATTCATATGCAAGAAGCATTTTGGTGATGAGGAATATTTTCTCCATGAGCATGGCATACCTTTTAGGACTTTTTGCAAAATAGCACAGAACTCCCTTGTGAGTCTGAACATCTCACAATTTCTAATACCAGCTGCAGAGATCATTTGCTGATGCTTCAAGGTGTTTTACTATATCATTGCATTTGGTAACAATTTAGCTAGGCAAAGAATCATGTTAGAAAGTGCATCAATACCTAGCAAAATATATACCTGTTGACTGTACTTGCAATATCAACTTTATAGGACAATCTGTTTATAATCCAAACTTTTCTCTTGCTCGCAGCTACCTGGCTGATCAGTGCTGGAATGGCGGCTTTATCTACCTGATCATGTTCCGTCGCATTAAGCGCAAAGCCCCTCTTCCTCCATCAAATGGCAACAACAGCAACAGCTGTGAACCCAAAGCAAAGCCTACCTCGGAGCGAAGTGACAGAGCCGCTCAAAATGGAAAAAGAACTAGAAAATTTGGGGTCATTGCCAGAACTCCAGCCAGTAAGGACAGCAAGGAAAGCAAAGACAGCCAGAATTCAGAGCAGGAGAATGGACACCACATGCCTATGGAGATTGACGGCTCACAGCCAGAGGCATCTGAAGCGGCAAGCAACACAGAGGATCGGTTTCGAAATGCAGACTCTGAGGGACGGTACAGGTCTCGCCATTCAGATGGTGGGGTGCCAGACCTTAACCCAAGTGACCTGCCTACACAGGTAAGTGTTTTGGTTTGGGCTTTTAAAAGAAAGAGGCAGGGCCAGTTCGAGCAAATTGAAGGTTCCAATACATGTATTAGTTTCAATAAAATGGCCGCACGGCCCAAGACTCACTGTGCAGCCTTCTTTTCACAACCCCAAATTCTTGCTCCGAACTAACTGGTAGGATTTCATCCTTCAGGGCAGGGAGCAGAGGTAAGTATTGTGTTCAGAACTGCTGCATGTATTTGTGACCTGAGTGAGGGGGAGGAGAGTGAATAAAGGTTTCCTGTTAAGTAGGATGGTGGGGACTACCTGTGATATTCCCAAACAGGGCTGTGAGAAAGGGGACGACCCCTTGATTCAACAGGGCGGATCAAGTTATTATCACCCCAGAGCTCTTATTCAGCAGGAAGCAGCTTGTGCTTGCGATGCCCCCATGACAGTGGGGCACAAGTAATAAACAGCACATGAGCATTTCAACCTTGTGATGAGCCTCTGAGGCTGCTTTGGCAGTAGCCAGACTGTAGGAGAGACTAGTTTTAATGGTTAAATTAGAACTAAAAATCTTCATTCATCATCATGCTGAATGTTTGAACATTTAAAGAGAGCCCATGTATTAGTTTGTGTCTAAAAATTGTTTAGACATTGATCAGTGGCTGTGGGAAAGTTTTATTGTATATTTTGCACTATGCTTAGGAGATGGATGCTCTGTATTGTTTTATCAGACTAGGGTAAGGGACTTCTTACTGCTTCTCCTGTGATTTTGAGTAGAAGTATATGGCGGCAAAACATGAGAAAGACCGTAGAGGTTTAGCGTTTCTGGACCCAGAAAAATCACTCAAGTCTTGATCAGATTTCACATACAGCTTTCACCAGAAGAGTTGTCACTGCAAGGCTCTGAGTCTTTGGCAGTCTTCCTAAAGAAATTGATAGACTAAACCTGTGAATGCTACTGCGCTAAGGCTGGGACTTATTGTGGCAGCTGTTTTTGTTTAAAGAGTTCAAAGCTGGTAATATATGAATGCAGTCATATTTCATATTGCTAAATTCCAGTGAAGGGAAGTGTGGCACAAACATGCTGCTCAAACTAATGATTGCTGATATTACATATTTACTAGGGGGCTCTTGGTTCAGACGTGAAACCACCAGGAAAGCTGAATCCAATAAAAGAATAATAATATTCCTAAAGCCCAACTAAGTCAGAATATCCTCTCTTCCTGTCAACTAATCAAATGATCCTGTCTCAGTGCAAGGGCTGGACTAGATGACCTCTTGAGGTCCCTTCCAACCCTTTTCTACATTTCTATGATTCTAGACATTAAATTCACTGTGGTATAACGAGGAAAATGTTATCTGGAAAGTTTGAAAAACCTCATAATTTGAAACTCTGTATCATTTTGTTTGTTCTTTTTTAAAGGAAAAGATATGGATCAGAAAGATCCAGACCTGCACAGTTTTATGGCTCCCTGACAATTTAGAACATAATTTAAGCATGATTTTTAATAAGGCTAATTTAAAAATGCCTTCTAAATGAATATGGTTTGTGTCTGAATTTCTGAGTAATAAAGAGTGTTAGAGATCAGCTCAGAGAGGTGGAAAGCCACTACATTACAAATAAGATTGGTGGTCTTGAGCCACTTAAACTTATTTTGAAGTTTTAAGACATCTTGGTCTGAAAAAGTAAATTTTGACGTTCAGAACAGATATAGAATATGAGAAATAAATGAATATTTAATGCAAAACACATACAAGAGGCATTTGAATATGTAAGCAGGGGTGAAAGTAACTTACGGGACTTACCGGTACTACCGGAGTCCTGAGGGGGGCGTGGCCTCATCCAGAAGAGTCGTGGCCTCGACCGGAAGAGGCGGGGCCTCTCAAGATTTAAAGGCCCTGGGGCACCGGCTGTGGCTGGGAGCCCCAGGGCCTTTAAATCAATCCAGGGCTCCCAGCTGCAGTGGTGGCTGGGAGCCCCCGGGGCTCAGGGGCAAATTAAAGGGCCCGGGGCTCCGGCCGCTGCGGAGCTCCGGGGATTTAAAGGGCCCGGAGCTCCCACGGCTGTGGGGACCCCCGAGCCTTGCCGGGCTGGGGCCGGGATTTAAAGGGCCCAGAGCTCCTGCCACTGCGGGGAGCCCCGAGCCCTTTAAATCCTGGCCCCAGCCCAGCCGCCGGAGCTGCAGGCGGGATTCAAAGGGCTCTGGGCTCCCCGCTGCGGCGGGGAGCTCTGAGCCCTTTAAATCCTGGCCCCAGCCCAACCGCCGGAGCTGCGGGCGGGATTTAAAGGGGTCTGGGCTCTCCGCAGCCACGAGAGCTCTGAGCCCTTTAAATCCGGCCCCAGCCCAGCCGCCGGAGCTGCAGGCGGGATTCAAAGGGCTCTGAGCTCCCCGCTGCGGCAGGGAGCTCTGAGCCCTTTAAATCCGGCCCCAGCCCAGCCGCCGGAGCTGCAGGCGGGATTCAAAGGGCTCTGAGCTCCCCGCTGCGGCAGGGAGCTCTGAGCCCTTTAAATCCCGGCCCCAGCCCAGCTGCCGGAGCTGCGGGCGGGATTTAAAGGGCTCTGGGCTGCCCGCAGCCGCGGGAGCTCTGAGCCCTTTAAATCCCGGCCCCAGCCCGGCCGCCGGAGCTGCGGGTGGGATTCAAAGGGCTCGGCAGGGAGCCCAGAGCCCTTTAAATCCCCACCGCGGAAGCCGGTGCGGTCCGGCACGGTGTACTGACTCTTGCCGGTACACCGGACCGGACCGGCTTACTTTCACCTCTATATGTAAGTCTAGCCCATTCACATAACAGGAATGCTGAGTCATGAACAGAAGCTGAAGAAAATGCTGTTTGTCAAAACTATCTAGCACAAGATTGCTGTATACTTATTTTTAGTAAAGAATAAAATTGTCAGACACATAGAAGAACATAACTTGTTAGGCAAAAGTCAACATGATTTCTGTAAAGGGAAATCATGTCTTACTCATCTATTAGAGTTCTTTGAAGGGGTCAACAAACATGTGGACAAGGGGGATCCAGTGGACATAGTCTACTTAGATTTCCAGAAAGCCTTTGACAAGGTCCCTCACCAAAGGCTCTTACGTAAATTAAGTTGTCATGGGATAAGAGGGAAGATCCTTTCATGGATTGAGAATTGGTTAAAAGACAGGGAACAAAGGGTAGGAGTAAATGGTAAATTTTCAGAATGGAGAGGGGTAATTAGTGGTGTTCCCCAAGGATCAGTCCTAGGAGCAATCCTATTCAACTTATTCATAAATGATCTGGAGAAAGGGGTAAACAGTGAGGTGGCAAAGTTTGCAGATGATACTAAACTGCTCAAGATAGTTAAGACCAAAGCAGACTGTGAAGAACTTCAAAAAGATCTCACAAAACTAAGTGAGTGGCAACAAAATGGCAAATGAAGTTTAATGTGGATGAATGTAAAGTAATGCACATTGGAAAAAATAAGCCCAACTATACATACAATATGATGAGGGCTAATTTAGCTACAACAAGTCAGGAAAAAGATCTTGGAGTCATCGTGGATAGTTCTCTGAAGATGTCCGCGCAGTGTGCAGAGGCGGTCAAAAAAGCAAACCGGATGTTAGGGATCATTAAAAAGGGGATAGAGAATAAGACTGAGAATATCTTATTGCCCTTATATAAATCCATGGTACGCCCACATCTTGAATACTGCATATAGATGTGGTCTCCTCATCTCAAAAAAGATATACTGGCATTAGAAAAAGTTCAGAAAAGGGCAACTAAAATGATTAGGGGTTTGGAATGAGTCCCATATGAGGAGAGATTAAAGAGGCTACGACTTTTCAGCTTGGAAAAGAGGAGACTAAGGGGGGATATGATAGAGGTATATAAAATCATGAGTGGTTTGGAGAAAGTGAATAAGGAAAAGTTATTTACTTGTTCCCATAATATAAGAACTAGGGGCCACCAAATGAAATTAATGGGCAGCAGGTTTAAAACAAATAAAAGGACATTCTTCTTCACACAGCACCCAGTCAACCTGTGGAACTCCTTGCCTGAGAACTAGATAAATTCATGGAGGTTAAGTCCATTATTGACTATAATCCAGGATGGGTAAGGAATGGTGTCCCTAGCCTCTGTTTGTCAGAGGGTGGAGATGGATGGCAGGAGAGAGATCACTTTATCATTACCTGTTAGGTTCACTCCCTCTGGGGCACCTGGCATTGGCCACTGTCGGTAGACAGGATACTGGGCTGGATAGACCTTTGGTCTGACCCAGTATGGCCATTCGTATGTTCTTGTGTTCTTATGTTTGTGCGTCCTTCATTTTAGCTTCTGGTCTCACATTTAGAGTTTGGCGGATTTAGATGTATGGATACAGCTCTTACATGTAGCATCTTCTCTAGATAAACATACTAGTCTCTTAAGCAATCTAATTATAAGGCATAACTCAAGAAATACTGTACCACTGAATCAGTAGTTAATTTATTTATATTTAATAAGTTAGTAAGTTGTGCTGTATTTTAACATTATTGGTAAATATCCCCTTGCTTTCACTTATATAACAATTATAATTTCTAAGAATATGTCTAAAATTTAAATTAAAAACAAATACACTAAATCTATCTGGCAGGAGCTTTTTAGCACCCTCAGGCCCCCTGGAAGGCCCTTGATCCATGAAGGGACTCAATTTGATTTCAGTGGGAGTTGTGTGTATTGATTAAAAATAATCAATATATGACCCTAAGTAACAATCTGTCACATCCTGTGAAAATTTTGAAGTTAAATATTGACATTTCTGAGCCTGCATCTTCTAGGGATTACTTTAGAAAGATTGGTTTTGGGGGGCTAGTAATCAAAAGGCAAGGAGGTAAGATAAATGCAGAAAAGATCTGATGGGATAAGTTGAAAAAGTGCTTCCTAGGTCAAATAAAGGCCAGGGTGGCTGGTTGTACTTTGGCTACTTGGTAGCACTGTAGCGGTATTTAAGACAGATAGTACTCATCAATGTGTCACTTCATTTCTTCAGCACAGTGTTTTAAGAAGAACTACACTAATCTTCTAGCCTTCTAATGCCTGAAAAACATTGGGACACCAATAAATATAAATGGTGCAAGAGAGGAGATCAGAATTCTGACTCTACATCTTGAGTATATTTAGTGAAGGTGACTTAAGATCCAGTCCAGTTCTCACTGAAGTTAATGGAAGAACTTCAGTGGGAGCTGGATCAGGCCTTTAGAGACCATAAAGAAATCTGACTGAATATGAAGTGTACTGAAGAATAGAATGGGCAATAACTAACTCCTTGGTTACATTCTCTCAAGGCATTTAAGAGATTAAAGTGCTTTGAAAATTCACATTTTAAAAAAAAATCTTCATTGCTTTTAAAAATACTGAAATGTCCCTATTCTGTATAGATTGCGGGTTAAGGTGAGATTGAAATCTTCACCCACAACTAATGTTTATAGTTGGAGGATATAAAAAAGATGTGCTTGATTAAGGTGCTCTACTAAGAGGAAGGTGATTAAAGAACAGGACTGGGACCTAGGGAACCTGGATTCTATTCTGGGCTCAGGTATCAAAGTCACTTAACCTATCTGCAAGTCAGTTTACCAGCTGGTAAAAAGAGGACAGTAATGCTTTCCTATCTCCCAGAGGTTTGGAAAAGCTTAAATCATAAATGTTTGTAATATGTTTTGCGATCCTTGGATAGGGTTGCCAACTTTCGAGTTGCAGAAAACCGGACACCCCTGCCCTGCCCCTTTCCCGAGGGGCCCCCCCTCCCTTTATTCCCCCCCCCCCCCGTTGCCTG
Source organism: Emys orbicularis (assembly GCF_028017835.1). Classification (NCBI taxonomy): domain Eukaryota; kingdom Metazoa; phylum Chordata; order Testudines; family Emydidae; genus Emys; species Emys orbicularis. Next base: position 22,604,157 of record NC_088688.1, on the reverse strand, counting down.
CTCTCCCTCACCCTCACTCACTCGCTCATTTTCACTCAGGCAGGGGGTTGGAGTGTGGGAGCAGGTACGGGCTCCAGGGTGGGTCCAGAAATTAGGGGTTCAGGATGTGAGAGGGGGCTCCAGGCTGGGGCAGGGGGTTGGGGTGTGGGAGGGGTGAGGCTGGGGATGAGGGGTTTGGGGTGCAGGAGGGGGCTCTGGGCTGGGGCTAGGGATGAGGGGTTCAGAGTGCGGGAAGGGGCTCAGGGCTGGGGCAGGGGTTGGGGTATGGGAGGGGATGAGGGGTTCAGGCTCTGGGTGGCATTTACCTCAGGTGGCTCCCAGGAAGCAATGGCCAATGGGAGCTGCAGAGCAGGTGCTCAGGGTGAGGGCAGCACATGGAGCCCCCGTGGCCATCCCTGTGCCTTGAAGCCGGAGGGACATACTGGCTGCTTTCGGGAGTCGCGTGGAGCTGGGTGGAGAGCCTGCCAGCCCTGCACCAACTGGACTTTTAATGGCCTGGTCAGTGGTGCTGACTGGAAACCGTACACCTGACAACCCTATCCTTGGACGGAAGGTGCTATGTATTGACAATGCAAAGTATTATACAGTGAGCAGGAGTTACGTGAGCAGCTTATTCACCAGATTTTGATGAAGTAGAGACTACGTGATCATATTTTAGCTGTGGAAAGTTATTGTCTTAATATGCATATGAGTAAATCAGACCGGTTGAAATACTTCTTTAATTTTTATCATGGTACCTATAGCTTAGTTGGCTCATTTTATGACAAACTGTTTGCTACATTCTGTCATATTATTTGCTTCCTTGTTTAAATTATTTGTCTCTGTAAAAGCTGAAGGACTTTGAATTATGCCTCACTTTGTAGTTTGGAAAGGCTGACAGCTGCAATGATGCTTTCTGCCATTTAGCATCTGTAAATACAGTACTGCAGTTTGCCTTGCACATTTTGGGTAATGGAAAGGCATCTTCACTTGGCCAAACACAAGACTAGGCTAAACACACAGTCTAGCAGCAAGAAATAGAGGCATGAAGTGATGAATAATAATAATAAAAAAGAATTTCTAATCAACCTATTTTACTGAAGTGAAAAACTACTCTGTGCCAGATCCTTAGCTAGTATGAACCTGCATAGATCTATTGAAGCAGATGGAGCTAAGTTGATTTACAATAGCTTTTTGGCAACCTAATTGGAGATTATTATTTCATCAAGATTATTATGTATTTATACGATGCATATTTTAGGCATAAGTAACTTGGCTTTTAGTTTTCATCATAGCTATCTTGAGCTGTTTAAAGATCTCCTCTCAGGCTGTTTCTGTTCGTGGGCCTTTTATTCTTTTTATCATAATGTGATTTATTTTGCATTAGCTTCCAGCTGTCTTCAGTGTGAATCTTCGGGCTTCTTTAGCTGCTGCTGTGATGTCTCGAAGCTTTAACTTGGACTATGATGAAAATACCCTTCCTTTGTCTGTGTAGACTAAGATTAACGTATGATGGATCTGCAAAGCTCTTCGCGGCAGGGGCTGTCTTTTACTGTGTGCCTGTACAGCACCTAGCACAATGGGCTCTTGATCTTGGATGGGGCCGCTAGGCACTTTTGTAATACTACTCCTGATACAGCAAATGATTCATTTATAGCCAGTCAGTTTCCATCTTCCCTTAAAACAACAGTAATTACAGATTTACTGGAGAAGTCTCCATTGCTACTAAATTTCTATTAATCTATTCCAAACTTTTCCATTCTTTGCATAGATTTAGGTAAAAGCTATAGCTTTGGTAGCTGCAGTTTTGCATTTTAAAGAATTGCAATTATTGGGGTTACTCTATGCCCCAAACACCTGGGGTGCTGTAGCATGCCAGGTGTACCCTGACTTCAAGGAGAGTACTGTAGGTGCTTCAGTAGTTGGCTTTGCAGGCACTAGCTCTGGGTGGGTCCCAATAACCACTCAGACACATGGCTAAGGGAAAGGGTATTTTATTAGGGCTCTCAGGGAAGGGAAAGGTTGCAGATACCCCAAGTATAGAGACTTAAACAGTTACAGTTCAAAGTGAGCACTATCAGTTCTTGTTTGGGTCCCTGGGGCAGCCAGGTTGAGAGTTAGGGCGTTTCAGGCCTAGTGCCTGGGGGAGCCTCTCCAGTCCAGTCTCCATTCAAGCAAATAAGCATTTGTGGGTTTCCAGGCCAGGCTCAGGTAGTGTCTCGCATTAGGGTCCCTTTCCCAGCCATTGCGGCTCTCCCATAAGTCCCGCACAGACCTGCACCCACCTGTGACATCTGGCAGTCAGAGCCTGTTCCACATGCAGCTCAGCCCACAGTTCCTGGGGCTTCTCTCTGCTCCCTGATGCCTTGTGGCTCCCACTCCCAAGCACAGTGCAGCCACGTCATTGTTCAGGACCTTTCTACTTACTAGTCCAGAAGGAGAGTGCAGTGGGCAGGGTGCTGATGGAAAGCATAGTCCCAGCTTAGTCAGGGGGTAGGAGATGTACAGCGAGAAGGGGGCTGGTGGGAGGTGTAGGCCCCTGCTTTGCAGATCCATCACACGTTAATCTAAATGATAAATGCATTTTGTTCTAGACTTAGCATGCACCAAAGCCCTTTTGGGAGGAATCAGATGTAATCTGGTAGCAATTATTGACAAGAAAGTGTTAATGCATTTTCTTGACCCATGGCTCACGTCATTAGAAATGGAGTAACTAGATAGTGGGTATGGTTTGCATGCATCTTATTATTTGTATTACCGTAGTGCCTAGGGGTCTCAACTGAGACTGATGCCCCATTATGGTAGATCCTGTACAAAGACCTAGTAAGAGACAGTCCTGGTCCCAAAATGTATACAATCTAAAGAGAGCGATTTCTGCCCTTACGTGAGTGTTGTTGGTAAATATGGATAAATATCCATAACCACTGTTTTCCAGAATGGAAGACATAACTTTAGCTGAACGTATGTTCCTATCATTTTATGCATGAATGATTTTGTGAAAATATTTGAAACCAAACTGACTTTATTGATATTGCACAATATGTTGTTTAGTGCTATAATACTATAGTTGTAAATCACTATTATAAAGCTATGTATGTTTGCTCTGATACGGTACTGAAATTATTACATAAAGCGAAAAGATCCTTTCAGAATTCTAATATGGATAGATGCAAAATGGGTCCAAATATCTGTGCAGTTGCACCCATATTGAATTTAGTCCACTGTGAGAAGTGATATTTTTCTTCAAGAAGTTTTAAAATACCCAGTTGGTCATGTCAACCTAGCAACATAATGAGCACATTCAAATATTTGTGAAAACGCAAAGGAATCCTAATCTTTAAATGTCTGATTTTTCAGAGAGTAACATTGCATAAAACCCTCTGATCAGTGAGAGCTGAGAATTCCATTTGCCTCTCTTGGAATAAAATTTCAGTAGAGGGCAAAAGGAAAATGAAAAAAGGGGAATAGCTTTAAGAGGCGCAGGCCATGTGGTGACAGTTCAAGACAGCAAATGACTCCAACAGATTTTTTTTTAAAGGGTGATTATGTCGTTCAGGTGCTTGCAATGGCAAATAAAATGTTTAAAGCCCCAGCCAAAAAAATGATGTCAGCACCTAGTCTGCCAATAGAGATGATTCCCTGGAGGTCATTCTGCTTCGAGTATCAGCGTTTTCATCCTGTCATCTGCAATACCTATTTTGTGGCTCTACGTTCTAAATTATTTATTGTAAATATTCCCCAGGCCTTGTGTCCCAGGATCCTTCTCTTGCTGCTTTCTTCCTTTGGATGGAAAGCAAATACATCCTTCTCACCTTTCAGTAAAAAGCTTGGTCCTGTCCAAGTGAGCAATGAACCAAACTTGCTGAGATATCAAGCGTCAAGGCAGCCATTTTAACAACTCAGCTCTTTAAATTATACAGATACATTCTCTTAAACCAACATCAGTGTAGAACAGTAGAGTAAACCATTGGCGTGAATCACAGTTGGGGATATGCTGTTGGTTACTACATATTCCTGAGACACTGAAAGTTCACATTGTGAAACCTGCATAGTTGACATTAATGGCTGGATCTTCAAAATGGCTCCAGAGAGACCAGAGGCAAGAGGTCTTGTGTTAGATAAGAGCCGTGGGAGTGGATGATGGTTCATGAGATTGAAAATGGGCTAGAGAATGGTTCACGAGTAGGCCATTAGCTCGCATTAGCTCGCATTGGTAGTTGGGAAGATTGTATTGGTGCTGCCCATGTTGTACTTCTTAAAAAGGTCTTCAACTTCCAGTGCTGAAGCAAAGAGCTGGGTGGTAGTAGATCAATTTCAGAAACAGTCAGTCATGGGGAACTTACTAGGCATTAGAGATGGCCAGACTATTCACAAGTTATTAATTAATTTAGCCTGCTTGCAGACTTTAAAAAAAATGAATTTGTCCATTATTCAAAATAATTGAACTTGCTTCACTAGTAATAAAAGCAAGGTCCCATGTACACACACCTGCCTCTAAAAATATGAAATAAAGGAACGAGGCAGAGTTCCTTCTAAACAGACCATTCTTTAAAGTATTCCAAAGAAAATCAGAGAATGAAATCTACCTGCTATACATTATTGAAATAATTGCTCCATTAAAAACCTGAAAAAAATCATATCAAGTTTCCATTGCTGAGAGCATGATTCAATAATGATAATATTTTGGATGCATAGAATGATGGCTATTCACTAATTCTTCATGTCAACACACTTGGCTGGATTCACTAAACCTAGTGCATGGAGGAGTAAATTAATCTACCAGCTACCGCCTTGTTTTATGCACCAGAAGGGAGGGATTAAACCCAAGAGAGGGCAAGCAGTGGTATTTTTGCTTTCCCTCAGTGCTGTTGTGGGAAGCTACTTTAATTTCTCCAAAATGCCCCACCAGTGGAGGATGCTGTGGGGAATGCCTCCTGCCTCGTTTTGGGGCTTTATTGGCCCTCTAGTGTAAGGGGTTGTGACTGCATTGTACCGTCAACAATGATCGGCTTTATGCCAGGGATTATATCCTGGGTTGAATCTGGTCCCCATTCTGCTTTGCCCAGTACAGGATTTATTGTCTTGTGGTTCTTCTGCCCTGAGTGAAAAGCTGACAGTGTGATAACCAAGTCGATGTTGTGGGACGGGATGGATCACTTGATGATTGCCTGATTACCTGTTCTGTTCATTCCCTCTCAATCACATGGCAACTGTTGGAAGACTGGATACTGGGCTAGATGGACCATTGGTCTGACCCAGTATGATGTTCTTATGCAAGTCCTTTGAGGTCCACTGCAAATGCTGCTTTGGTATTTAACATAAGAAAGGCCGTACTGGGTCAGACCAAAGGTCCATCTAGCCCAGTATCTGTCTACCGACAGTGGCCAATGCCAGGTGCCCCAGAGGGAGTGAACCTAACAGGCAATGATCAAGTGATCTCTCTCCTGCCATCCATCTCCATCCTCTGACGAACAGAGGCTAGGGACACCATTCTTACCCATCCTGGCTAATAGCCATTTATGGACTTAGCCACCATGAATTTATCCAGTCCCCTTTTAAACATTGTTATAGTCCTAGCCTTCACAACCTCCTCAGGTAAGGAGTTCCACAAGTTGACTGTGCGCTGCGTGAAGAAGAACTTCCTTTTATTTGTTTTAAACCTGCTGCCTATTAATTTCTTTTGGTGACCCCTAGTTCTTGTATTATGGGAATAAGTAAATAACTTTTCCTTATCCACTTTCTCAACATCACTCATGATTTTATATACCTCTATCATGTCCCCCCTTAGTCTTCTCTTTTCCAAACTGAAGAGTCCTAGCCTCTTTAATCTTTCCTCATATGGGACCCTCTCTAAACCCTTAATCATTTTAGTTGCTCTTTTCTGAACCTTTTCTAGTGCTAGAATATCTTTTTTGAGGTGAGGAGACCACATCTGTACACAGTATTCGAGAAAGTTTAAGAAAGTATTTAAGAAAGTCTCTGTGGCTTCAAAAGCAAGCAAAATGGCAGATGAAATTCAGTGTTGATAAATACGAAGTAATGCACATTGGAAAACATAATCCCAAGCAAACATACAAAATGACGGGGTCTACATTATCTGTTTTCACTCAAGAAAGAGATCTTGGAGTCATTATTTTCTGAAAATGTCCATTCAATGTGCAGCAGCAATAAAAATAAACAAAAACAAAATAACCCAAACAAATCTAACAATGTTAGGAACTGTTAGGAAGGGATAGATAATAAGACAGTAAATATCTTGAATACTTGAATATTGCATACAGTTCTGGCCATCCCAAAAAGCTATATTAGAATTGGAAAAGATACAGATAGACAACAAAAATGATTAAGTGTATGGAACAGCTTCTGTATGAGGAGAGATTAAAAAGACTGGGACATTCCAGCTTGGAAAAGAGATGACTAAGAGGGGATATGATAGAGGTCTATAAAATTGTGACTGGTGTGGAGAAAGTGAATAAAGTGGTGTTATTTACTCCTTCACATAACAGAAGAACCAAGGGTCACCCAATGAAATTAATAGGCAGCAGGTTCCAAACAAACATAAGGAAGTATTTCTTCACACAACATGCAGTCAACCTGTGGAACTCATTGACAGGGGATGTTGTGAAGCCAAAACTATAACAGGATTCAAAAGTGAACTGGATAAGTTCATGGATAAGTCCATTGATGGCTATTAGCCAAGATGATCAGGGATGCAACATCATGCTCTGAGTGTCCCTAGCTTCTGATTACCAGAAGCTGGGAGTGGGCTACAGGGGCTGGATCACGCGATGATTGCCTCTGAAGTGATTCCTCATTCCCTATGAAGCACTTGGCATTGGCCACTTTCAGAAGACAGGATACTGGGTTAGGTGGACCATTGGTCTGACCCAGCATCGCCATTCTTATGTTCCTATGTAAGTCCTTTGAGGTCCACTGCAAAGGCTGCCTTGTTATTTAAGAAAAACTGTGGCTTCAAAAGGCAGCTTTGTGGCAGATGAGGGAGCACTGTTTGTTTCCTATTTTTGCATCATGTGGCAACTGTGAGATTCTTTAGCAGCCGTCAGTACTGTAAATCTTGAAAAGCCAATATAATTTAAGATATGTGATTACTGCAACTTTCATAAACCTCTCTGTTTTCTGCTTATTTATGAAAGGGTCTGCTGAAACAATTACTATGGCCTGAGCTGCTGTTTTTAGACTTCTTTCCTTTATATTTTCCATTTTGCTGTCTGGCTTTTGGACTACATATTGCATTTCTGTTTCCATTTATTTACACCTTTCGACTGCCAAATTTTTCTTTCAGATTTCAAAGCAGGGTTTCTTTGTGTATAGATTTGTAGTTTCTTGAACACCACATACTCAAATTCAATCAAGCCCCTTTAACTCTTACAATTAGCTGCAAAGTGGAAAAGGGTCTATCATATTTTATTTATTTTAGTTGGAGGAAAATGTTCCCTTTTGTTTTATTAATGATGGAATCCAGCACTTATGAAATCAAATGTTTGATGTCATGTGCTTGGAGCAGGCATAATGCAAGCTTCCACAGATAGTGCTGGCGATGCACTTCCTTCCTGATCTATAACACACTAGCAATTCCAGATGAAGACTTGTTCTGAATAAAGACTGCCTAATGTGCAGTGGTTTCGTGATATAGAAAAATGGCCTCCAGAGACTGCATTGAAAGTAGCAAACTCTATTCTCTCTTGTGTTCCGTTACATGAGATGACCCATTTTCACTTGTAATTAATTGTAGAATGATATTAATACTGTTTTTAAACAGTTTGATTATTTTAAAGTATGCACTTTGAAGTTTATGATCTGTGAGTGAAAATCTGATCCAAAAACACTTTGCATGTTGAGAAGAGCCAAGTTAGAAAAGCAGTACAGCCGCATAAGAATGACACAGCTATAAAAACAGCCACAGAAAAGTATTAGCCACTTAAATGGTCAGGAAGTAATTTGGGCTACTTTCTCTTTTTCCTAGAATATATTAGCCCACTCACATGAAGTCTGAACTGAAGGAGGTGAGCAAGATACAGAGTGCATTCTGGGGATTAACCATTGAAACCAATTACCAAGGGAAATGTTGGATTTTTCCATCTCTTGATGCAGAAAATCAGATTGGATCACTTTCTAGAAGCTGGAGGAGTACTTGTGGCACCTTAGAGACTAACAAATTTATTTGAGCATAAGCTCAAACCCACTTCATCGGATGCGTGCCACAAGTACTCCTCGTTCTTTTTGCTGATACAGACTAACACGGCTACCACTCTGGAACCTTTCTAGAAGCTGTACTTTAGCCAACATACAAGTTCCTGGTCTCAGTACAAGGGTAACTGGTCCCTTCTTACCTTAAACTCAGTGAATCTGTGAAATACTGAACACCCCCAATGTCAGTGACTGGACTTCACCTCATGGGATCAGGCTGGATAAACTTGTTTTTCTAGCTTGGCTCTTTGATACACTTGAAATGCTTTGGCTCCGTTAGCATTTTGGTTGGGTGGGGGGCTGTTGCGGGAATTTCTTACCTTTACAAATGTGATGACAACTAACTACTCTGAATTTGATGGAGAAAGTGACTAGAAATTTTCATGAAAACATTAAACTGACCACCATCAAGAAGTAAATGTAGTTGAACCATTAAGTAATAGTGACTGCTATGATTAAATTCAACATCATCTGGGGCAGGGGTTATACTAAACACCAGCACGGTGCCATTAAACTGCAGTATTGCCTACTCTTGTGATGCTTGGATTTTCCCTAAAGCTTTGGACCCAGGAGTCCTATAATTATACCAGAAACTCTGCTTTCATTTAAAAACAAAGTAAGTTTCCTGTCCCCATGTTTGCAGAGAAAAGCTTGAAAATATGAACCCTAAAAGTTCAAAAGCTAGAATGCAAATAAAAAGAACTCCAAATGTAGAAAAAAACTCACGATTTTTTTTCTAGCAAATCTCATGATTTTTTGAGGCTGACTCATGGTTCTTGAGCATTTAGGATTAGTAATACTGAAACTGTAGATAGAGAATTTAAATTAAATGAGGAAGCTAGTCATAAAGACCTTGAAGTCAAAATCAGGGGCATTAAAATCCTTACAGGGAGTATGGAGGTACTTCAGTTTGTCATTATGGAGTCACAGAAGGTATAGATACCCACTCCTACACATAAAAGGGAGTAGTCTACAGTAAACAAATAGCGTGGACATTCCCCAGACATCTTTTACAAAGATGTTAGCTGCATCAGGTTCATTGACAGCCCATTAGCTCCAGGTAAACAGCTAGTGAAGACAAGCCCCGAAAGACAGTTACCAAAGAGTAGGAGCAAATGTTTAATGTTCAGCATGCAAAAATATAACAGCAAGTTGCCCCAAGGGGCGTATGTGTGGGAAGTGTTTTAACTGTGACTGGTGGTGGTTAATATATTTATTAATGATTTGGAAAGGAGGTGAACAATGAAATGGCCAGATTTCCAGATGACACAAACAATTTTTGGTTTTTAAAAACTAGAGAATAAGTTGCCTAACTTCAGCCATTTTTGAAAGTGTTGGCTTGAGAACATTTAGTTCAGAGAAGACAAGTACAAGATCATGTCATAATACAAGACCAGAGGGGACAGTCAATATAATTGAAAGTTAACACATTTTAAACTGTTTTTAAAAAAAGGAAATCTTTTTTGCACACATCAGTCTGTTTTGTTGTTTTAGCTGGGGTCAGATTTGGCCACCCTTTCTCAGGCTGAGTAGCCTCTTACTTCACAAGCAATCCTATCGATTTCAATGGAACTACTTATGTAGTAAAGTAGCACTCAGCCTGACTGAGAGTAGCAGAATCTTGCCATTTGCCATCATGAAGCGTGTTGCTGTATAAATTAGGTGCCTGACAACAGGTCAGCTAATCTTAATTTCTGACTTTTTTTATGCTTAAATTTGTAAAATGCTTAGGAATGTAAGCTATGGCACTACATGTTGTAGCTCTTTGTATAAGTGGCGTTCCAAAAAGCTTTAGCAAATCATTAAACAAAATTTTATGATACCACTGTTAAACTTTATTGGCAACTAGGGGCTTGTCTACATGGAGACACTCAAGGAAAGTTAATCCAAATTAACTAAAAGTATGAATTTAAAGCGGCTTAGGATATGTCAACACTAGCACTTTTGTCGGTAAAAACCACACCAGTGACCAACATAAGTTTCACCAACAGAAGCGCCGGTATGGATAGCGCTATGTTGGTGGGAGATGCTCTCCCGCTCACATAGCTCCTGCCGCTCGTTGGAGGTGTTTTAATTATGCCAACAGGAGAGCTATCTCCCGCCAGCATAGAGCAGCTACCCGGGAGACTTTACAGAGGCACAGCTGCAGCGGGACAGCTGTGCTGCTGTAAGGTCTCTAGTGGAGACATAGTCTTAGTTAAACTGCATTAAACCCTGTGTGGACACTCTCATTCAGAATTAAAGTGACCTCAATTAAGTTTCTCTTAATTAACTACCCACACGGGGATTTACTGCAGTTTAGCTAATCCATTTTTAATTCACACAGTTAATTTGGATTTAATTTTCCTGAGTGTTGCTGTATAGACAAACCCTCAATTCTAAAATGTAATTCCATGATTGGTCACTCAAATGTGCAGCCCGTGTTGAAGTTAATTGTCATCTCTGTAGCTTAATCTTGGTTGAGGGGAGAATTTATGTTTCTCTGCTAAACTATTTTTATTATGAGAGAAGCCAATTTATTATAGCAATAAAAATTCTCCAGAGTGTGCTGGAACTGTATAGCTCCACTTTTAGGGTGGATAAATATACTTGACATTAGTTCTTGTCTTTAACAAGTTATTCCATACTTCACTCTAATTTTCTTCAAAGTATTCCTCATTCTGTCATGGCCTATTATTTAATCAGGAGATCATGCTTTGTAGATGCTTTTGGTCCAATCTAAAAACACTGAAGCACATATATTTAACTTTACCCAGGTGAGCAGTCTCCTTGAAGTGAAGTTGCACACAGACTCAAATGTTTTCAGGGTCAAGCTCTTAAATTGTATTTTAAGCACCGTTTTTAACTCTCCAGATCCAGTTTCCTTACCACTGATGGCTATATTCTATAGATTCTATACCATTTAGCTATCATTTTCCTTTTTGTTCCCAGCCATTTACACACATACTGGGCCTGACCTTGCTGTTTATGTAAAACTTCTGTTCGGGTTACATTGCGCTTAAGAGCTTCAGAAAAATTGGGCCCAAAATACTTACGCTACAAAGCCTCACTGTAAAACTTTCCCACCCTGAAGAAGGACTCCGATATACACTGCTTCCTAATAACATGCGTGCTGCTGCCAAGAATTTTAGGTTCACCAGGGCACTTGACAATGCTGCGTCTCAGAAACAAGTAGCAATTTTTAAATGCTCCCCACAGTGTTTAACTTTATCCAGCGTGAAATGGCAATTCGATCATGGACCTTTTTTTGGTACTGCACTTTTGTGTACTGTAAGAAACGTTGGTTGTGTACAGAATAGGGTATAGATAAGAGAGAGAGAGAGATGACATTTAAGAAATAAACCAAAGCTGAGTGACTTCAACAAGCCGAGAAAAGTTGTCTCACAGTTATATGCGTTTCTGCATAGCTCCCAAGTTTGTAAAACTCACAGATTCTATCATAATTATAATCTCATCAACTCCTGTGTAAGAGATTTCAGGTTGTTTTTTATACACTTTTTTTTTTTTCTCATTTGGCTTAGTAGTAATCTCAAAACTCTTCCTTTGGGCTTGGTAGAGCCTGAGAGCTATCCCAGTCAGTTCAATGGGCATCGTGACTCCTCAGGGCCAGGTCATTCATTTGTGTTCTGTTTCGCTCTGAGCACGTTAAGCCATTTGGATAGGTGTCTGTTTGTTTGTTTGTTATCAATTGAAAGAAATAAAAATAAATGTATGTTTTACTGTCAGTTATTATTTACAATCAAGAGTGTGCATACCATTGGCAGCACTAATCATGGGCACTTATGAACTGCAGTTGTTAAACTGAAGGTGATATTTCTAAGTATAGGGAATACTGCAAGTGCCTCTAGAAGGGTAAATACAGCAGTACGGAAGGCATCCATGTTGTAATGAAATCCATGCTATCCTTGTACCCTTCCAAATATAAGATACCTCACAGCCCTGGAATAACATCTCACTGTTCTGTTCAGTTATTGCAAATGTTTCTGACTTTCAATTAAAACGGTTTTGGACTAAGGCCTCAGCCCTGCAGGCCGCTGAGTATTGCTGAATGGAAAACGGTGCAGCGGTAAAGTGCTAGCACCTGGCATCAGCTCTGTGCCTGGGCAGAAACACTTCAGTACCGTGCAGAGAAATAAACTCAGTGCTCGCCAATGAAAACAGACTTCTGCGCCGAACCTCTGGTCTGTGGTACCTGCTCCCCTCTCAACTTCCTTCACCTTGGATAGTAGATAATAAAGGACTACACTCAGCAGCTCTAGATACTCATGCACCATAAACAGACAGGAGACTTGGGGACTGATTCCAAGCTGAAGTCAGTGGGAGTCTTTTCATTGCTTGCAATGGGCTTTCAATCAGGCCCATAGATAGCCCTACCTGTGTTCATCGCTTTCTCCCCACCCTGATTAACTGAATCCTGATTAGGTATTTTCAAGACACTATTTTATTATCTAAATACAAAATTCAAGGACTCTTTAAACCTTTTCTCTCAGCAAGAAGGATGCCACATCTGGAAGATGCACATGGTGAAGGGGACAGACGGGCTGGGGATCCAGATTACAGGAGGAAGAGGATCAAAGCGATCCCCTCATGGCATCATTGTTGCGCATGTTGAGGAAGGAGGCTCTGCTCACAGGTAATGTAATGTTTGTTCCTTCGCAAGGCTACGTAGGTTTGATTGATCTGTTTATGCCACTTTCAGCAGAACTCAAAAAAGGGGTAAGGGAAGTTCGCTCACATTTCCGTAAAAACATTTATTTACATTGGGACAGAGAGTGGGCTAATAAAATGACAAATATTAGAAAGTATTTTGGACCCAACTAAGTCGTGCTTTATTCATTTTTCTGCATGCTTGCATTTAAATATAAATTTTCTGCACAGCTTGGCTGTAAAAACCTTTACTTAAGCTCAGAATGCTTCCCCCTTTTTTTCTATAGGGATGGTAGATTGGCAGCTGGTGACGAGCTCCTAATGATCAACAGTCAGTCTTTGGTTGGACTCTCCCATCAGGAAGCTGTGGCTATTCTGCGATCTGCTACAGGTCTAGTGGAGCTGGTGGTAGCTAGCAGGGTAGGTAACTTTACATCTCACTCTCTTCATTGCTGGAATTCTGTATATATTTGTTTTAGAAGTGTCTGTTACAAACATAAAGAAGGCCAGATGTTCAGTAGTCTGGTTGTGCAGATTTGGACATCTAATTTTCGTGCACAGATATAAAAATTGCACATGCACTCACAATAAATCTATGGCAAATAAACAGTGGGATATACAAGATAGCTCATTTGCTTGTACAATCACAGCACATGCCTATGCATTTCTGGCAAACAGCATTTTCTTAAAATATGTGGCCTACAGAATAAAGCAAACTCTTCTCAGCTTCTTTAAATTCTCACCCATATCCTACATATCTGTCTATATACTTGTGTAATACCTGTGTGCCTGATGTCTCTAGCTGTTGTTCTATGTATTTGCATTCTTTATTTTTTTATGTTAGTAGCTTGAAGTAATTTTTTTTGCAGTTAAAGCGATGTGACGTTTCATGCAAATAAGATGAAACCAATTTATTAACAGGGCTTAGTCTTTCTTCATCATAGGAGCGATTAGAGATGTGGATCATCATGTAGGCTGAGCATTAAATATGTGCCAAAAATGGGGTGGTCACTGTTCTTCTAGCCTAGTTGATCCTTTAATTTGGTGGGATATAGATTTTAATTGTACATACAATAGAGAGGCTTAATCTCTTCTGGATGTTCTTTGATAACTCCTTCTAGTGCCCAATGTTCACATTTATCAAAAAGAGAAAAGTCCCAGAGTGTTCAAGGACAAAAACCAAGATGCATGAACTTAAAATTTATATAGTATTTTAATTAGCCACTGAAGTGCATCAAAGTCCTTTGTCGGGATTACAGTTTAGTATTAACTCCGCCAGTTTTCACCTTGACGACAATGTACTTTGAATAGATGCAAACATGTTCAGTTAGACACTTGGGCTATCTTCCAAAGGGGGCATATCAGCCTACATGAATTCCTTCTTAAAATTCCTTCTCCACTTGTGCTGCAATTACATCTATACAATCAACAAGAATGTTTGCAACATAAAGCTCTTCGGGTTCTGACCAGACTCTGTGTCAGCACAATCTCTGTAGATTCAGTTTTCACATTCCTGGGAAGAGTATTTGCTAGCCTGACAAAATATGAAGTATATAAATCTTTGCTTTGTTTCGTATAGTAGTCATTCATATTTGAGGATCAGATTTCTAATCAGCCCAAGATAAGAAATAAAGTAAGTGTAGTGAGCTCCATGAGATCCCCTTGGACGTTTATTTGTATGAGGAAACTGCCACATAAGCCCTGGATTTGTCTTGACAGAGATAGAACGCTCTTGCCCTGTACTTTGTGTTATTATATACACTGGAAAGTAAGCAAGATAATGGAGAATCAGGGCCTGAATGTTCTAGATTCTGGACTGAGTTGAACTGACAGCATTGTGAGGAGAATTTTCATATCACCATTATATGTATGTGTTGTAAGTGTGTGAAGTCTATATATGTATATTTTTTTTCCTGTGAGCATGTTATAATCTGCCTCCTGATGTCTCTGAATTCTACAAAACACATGGAGCTTGTCTACATGCAAAAGTTATTTCATTTTAACAATAGCAATATAATTAAAATGGTACATCCCCGCCCCACCCCCCACCTAGTTTTCCCAGTGTGGCTGCATTGATACCAGCAGAGCTTATTCCTCTATGGGAAGGGGAATGAATTATACTGGTATAAGGCACATTTGAACTGGTATAACTGTGTTTACATCAGAGGTGTAGCAGTATAACTATTTGGTTAAAAAAAAAACAGCCCAAAATACCGCTATGCAAAGCAGTTACATGGGCACAGAAATTGTGTGTAGACGAGGTCATGCATAGAGTATGTCATGCCTATTTTCCTAGAATACTCCCTGGTCTTTGTTACACATTTGTTGAATGAAATGGACTAGTCATTGTGTAATGACTAGGGGTATGTCTACACTACGAAATTAGGTCGAATTAATAGAAGCCGGTTTTATAGAAATCGGTTGTATACAGCCGATTGTGTGTGTCCTCACATAAAATGCTCTAAGTGCTCTAGTCGGCGGACCGCGTCCACAGTACCGAAGCTAGCGTCGACTTCCGGAGCATTGCACTATGGGTAGCTATCCCACAGTTCCCGCAGTCTCCGCCGCCCATTGGAATTCTGGGTTGAGATCCCAATGCCCGAATGATGCAAAACAGTGTCGCGGGGGGTTCTGGGTACATGTCGTCAGGCCCCTCCCCCTCCGTCAGAGCAACGGCAGACAATAGATTCGCGCCTTTTTACCTGGGTTACCTGTGCTGACAACATACCACGGCAAGCATGGAGCCCGCTCAGCTCAGCTCACCGTCACCATATGTAATCTGGGTGCCGGCAGACGTGGGACTGCATTGCTACACAGCAGCAGCAGCTAACTGCCTTTTGGCGGTAGACGGTGCAGCATGACTGGTAGCCTTCATCGGCGATCTGGGTGCTGGCAGCCGTGGGGCTGGCAGCCGTAGGGCTGCATTGCACCAGCCCCTTTCCTTTTGCCTTTTGGCAGTAGATGGTGTATTACGACTGGTAACCGTAGTCTTTTCCTATTACAAGTTGGATCATCGCACATTAGCAGAGTCTTCCCTGAGCAGCAGATCGTGCAATAGGCCTGAAGGCCATCGTTATCATACAGGAAAAATGTGGCTATCAGTCTTAGTACACTAACTGCCAAGCGCCCAGTATTTGCTGCCAAGCACCCAGAAGATGCCGAGGGTTATCAGTCATGCTGCACCGTCGTCTTAAGATGTAAAAAATAGATTTGTTCTGTATTCATTTGCTTCCCCCTCCCTCCGTCAAATCAACGGCCTGCTAAACCCAGGCTTTTGAGTTCAATCTTTGGGGGGGGCCATTCTGTGTGACAGTTGTTTGTGTTTCTCCCTGATGCACAGCCACCTTTGTTGATTTTAATTCCCTGTACCTGTACGCCATGTCGTCACTTGCCCCTCCCTCCCTCCCTCCCTCCTTCCCCTGGTCCGTCAGATACTAGTTTCGCGCCTTTTTTCAGACCAGACGCCATAGCTAGCACTGGGATCATGGAGCCCGCTCAGATCACCGCGGCAATTATGAGCACTATGAACAGCACGCGCATTGTCCTGGAGTATATGCAGAGCCAGAACATGCCAAAGCAAAACCAGGACCAGCCGAGGAGGCGATTGCAGTGCGGCGACGAGAGTGATGAGGAAATTGACATGGACATAGACCTCTCACAAGGCACAGGCCCCAGCAATGTGGAAATCATGGTGTTACTGGGGCAGGTTCATGCCGTGGAACGCCGATTCTGGGCCCGGGAAACAAGCACAGACTGGTGGGACCGCATCGTGCTGCAGGTGTGGGACGATTCCCAGTGGCTGCGAAACTTTCGCATGCGTAAGGGCACTTTCATGGAACTTTGTGACTTGCTTTCCCCTGCCCTGAAGCGCCAGAATACCAGGATGAGAGCAGCCCTCACAGTTGAGAAGCGAGTGGCAATAGCCCTGTGGAAGCTTGCAACGCCAGACAGCTACCGGTCAGTCGGGAATCAATTTGGAGTGGGCAAATCTACTGTGGGGGCTGCTGTGATCCAAGTTGCCAGGGCAATGAAAGGCCTGGTGATATCAAGGGTAGTGACTCTGGGAAACGTGCAGGCCATAGTGGATGGCTTTGCTGCAATGGGATTCCCAAACTGTGGTGGGGCAATAGACGGAACCCATATCCCTATCTTGTCACCGGAGCACCAAGCCACCGAGTACATAAACCGCAAGGGGTACTTTTCAATGCTGCTGCAAGCCCTGGTGGATCACAAGGGATGTTTCACCAACATCAACGTGGGATGGCCGGGAAAGGTACATGATGCTCGCGTCTTCAGGCACTCTGCTCTGTTTCGAAAGCTGGAGGAAGGGACTTTCTTCCCGGACCAGAAAATAACCGTTGGGGATGTTGAAATGCCTATCGTGATCCTTGGGGACCCAGCCTACCCCTTAATGCCATGGCTCATGAAGCCGTACACAGGCAGCCTGGACAGGAGTCAGGACCTGTTCAACTACAGGCTGAGCAAGTGCCGAATGGTGGTGGAATGTGCATTTGGACGTTTAAAAGCGCGCTGGCGCAGCTTACTGACTCGCTCAGACCTTAGCGAAAAGAATATCCCCATTGTTATTGCTGCTTGCTGTGCGCTCCACAATATCTGTGAGAGTAAGGGGGAGACATTTATGGCGGGGTGGGAGGTTGAGGCAAATCGTCTGGCCGCTGATTACGCGCAGCCAGACACCAGGGCGGTTAGAGGAGCACAGCATGGCGCGGTGCACATCAGAGAAGCTTTGAAAACGAGTTTTGTGACTGGCCAGGCTACGGTGTGAAACTTCTGTTTGTTTCTCCTTGATGAACCCTCCCCCCCCCCACACCCGGTTCACTCTACTTCCCTGTAAGCCAACCACCCCACCCTCCCCTTCCCCCTTCGAGCACCGCTTGCAGAGGCAATAAAGTCATTGTTACTTCACATTCATGCATTCTTTATTAATTCATCACACAACTAGGGGGATAATTGCCAAGGTAGCCCGGGATGGGTGGGGGAGGAGGGAAGGAAAAGGACACACTGCAGTTTAAAACTTTAACTCTTATTGAAGGCCAGCCTTCTGATGCTAGGGCAATCATCTGGGGTGGAGTGACTGGGTGGCCGGAGGCCCCCCCACCGTGTTCTTGGGCGTCTGGGTGAGGAGGCTATGGAACTTGGGGAGGAGGGCTGTTGGTTACACAGGGGCTGTAGCGGCGGTCTCTGCTCCTGCTGCCTTTCCTGCAGCTCAACCATACGCTGGAGCATATCAGTTTGATGCTCCAGCAGCCGGAGCATCGACTCTTGCCTTCTGTCTGCAAGCTGACGCCACCTATCATTTTCAGCCCGCGATTCAGCACGCCACCTCTTCTCTCGTTCATATTGTGCTTTTCTGTAATCTAGTCATTGACTGCCTCCACGCATTCTGCTGTGCTCTGTCAGCGTGGGAGGACATCTGTAGCTCTGTGAACATGTCATCACGCATCCTACGTTTTCTCTTTCTAATCTTCACTAGCCTCTGTGAAGGAGAAACATTTGCAGCTGGTGGAGGAGAAGGGAGAGGTGGTTAAAAAAAGACACATTTTAGAGAACAGTGGGTACACTCTTTCACGTTAAATTTTGCTGTTCACATTACACAGCACATGTGCTTTCGTTACAAGGTCGCATTTTTCCTCTTATATTGAGGGCCTGCCGGTTTGGTGGGAGAGATCACTCACGCAGTGCCAGGCCACAGATTTCAGCTTGCAGGCAGCCATGGTAAGACGCAGTCTTTTGGCTTTTTTAACCTTCTTAACATGTGGGAATGGTTTCAAACAGTAGTGCTCTCATTTCCCATACCAAGCACCCGTTGGGTTGGCCATTTAAAATGGGTTTGCAATGTAAAAGGAGGGGCTGCGGTTTCAGGGTTAACATGCAGCACAAACCCAACTAACTCCCCTCCCCCACACACCCAATTCTCTGGGATGATCACTTCACCCCTCCCCCCCACCGCGTGGCTAACAGCGGGGAATATTTCTGTTCAGCAGAGCAGGAACGGGCACCTCTGAATGTCCCCTTAATAAAATTGCCCCATTTCAACCAGGTGACCGTGAATGATATCACTCTCCTGAGGATAACAAAGAGCGATAAGGAATGGATGTTGTCTGCATGCCAGCAACCACCGGGACCATACGCTGCCATGCTTTGTTATGCAATGATTCCAGACTACGTGCTACTGGCCTGGCGTGGTAAAGTGTCCTACCATGGCGGACGGGATAAGGCAGCCCTCCCCAGAATCCTTTTGCAAAGGCTTTGGGAGTACATCCAGGAGAGTTTTCTGGAGATGTCCCTGGAGGATTTCCGCTCCATCCCCATACACGTTAACAGACTTTTCCAGTAGCTGTACTGGCCGCGATTGCCAGGGCAAATTAATCATTAATCATTAAACACGCTTGCTTTTAAACCATGTGTAATATTTACAAAGGTACACTCACCAGAGGTCCCCTGTGTGTCCTCAGGGTCTGGGAGCACGCCTTGGGTGAGTTCGGGGATTACTGGTTGCAGGTCCAGGGTGATAAACATATCCTGGCTGTTGGGGAAACCAGTTTCTCCGCTTCCTTGCGGCTGTGAGCTATCTACATTTTCTCCATCCTCATCTTCCTCGTACCCCGAACCCGCTTCCCTGTGTGTTTCTCCAGTGAAGGAGTCATAGCACATGGTTGGGGTGGTGGTGGCTGCACCCCCTAGAATGGCATGCAGCTCCGCGTAGAAGCGGCATGTTTGCGGCTCTGCCCTGGACCTTCCGTTTGCTTCTCTGGCTTTGTGGTAGGCTTGCCGTAGCTCCTTAATTTTCACGCGGCACTGCTGTGCGTCCCTGTTATGGCCTCTGTCCTTCATGGCCTTGGAGACCTTTTCTAATATTTTGCCATTTCGTTTACTGCTTCGGAGTTCAGCTAGCACTGATTCGTCTCCCCATATGGCGAGCAGATCCCGTATCTCCCGTTCTGTCCATGCTGGAGCTCTTTTGCGATCCTGGGACTCCATCATGGTTACCTGTGCTGATGAGCTCTGCGTGGTCACCTGTGCTCTCCACGCTGAGCAAACAGGAAATGAAATTCAAACGTTCGCGGGGCTTTTCCTGTCTACCTGGCCAGTGCATCTGAGTTGAGAGCGCTGTCCAGAGCGGTCACAATGAAGCACTGTGGGATAGCTCCCGGAGGCCAATAACGTCGAATTCCGTCCACACTACCCCAATTCCGACCCCCTAAGGCTGATTTTATCGCTAATCCCCTCGTCGGAGGTGGAGTAAAGAAACCGGTTTAAAGGGCCCTTTAAGTCGAAAGAAAGGGCTTCGTTGTGTGAACGTGTCCAGGCTTAATTCGATTTAATGCGGCTAAAGTCGACCTAAACTCGTAGTGTAGACCAGGCCTAGGTCTATGTAAACCCAAAATTATGTGGAACTCTTCTGGCTTTTTGTTTCATACAAACTCCCTCCTTGTTCATTGGAAGGTTCACTGATCTTCATGAACCTCCAGAATGAATCTGGGCATGGGAACAGGAAACTTTAGTTTTTACAATTGAAACTTGAAGTTTTAGCACATTGAAATATATAATTGGATTAAATTTGAAAAAATGAGTAATTGGCTTGGGTTTTAATCTGGAGAGCAAATACCTACTATCAAATAGCAAAGCTTCATTATGTATTTGAATGGTACACTGTGAGACACATAATGTGTATTTTGTTGTGTTCCTGGTAGGAAGGGAATGAAGAGGAGTCTCTCAAGTATCCATCTACAAGTTTGCCTGACTTACTTAGTACCTGTTCAGTCCAAGATACCGCCTCTTGCACTGATAATAAAGAGAATGAAGAGCCAGATGACGAAGGTGCCAAAGGAGTGAGCGCGTCTCCTGAAGCACAGGTTGCTGTAAGTGTGGCTTTGGTAATCTTTTTATGTTGTTACTTGATTTTGATCTGTAGTCATGCCATGTGCTCCTACAGCCTAAAATGTAACCATTCATCTGTGTAAAAAAATCTTAATTAAACTAGCGCTTCCTTTATGTTAAAGATGGTCTACAGAAAACTAAACGGTGTGCTCAACTTGAGATCATGATATCTTTGTATTACCGTCTTGCAGGATTGTGTAAAGTAGCACTGCAAACTTTTATGTCTGTTAGTTACACACGAGTCCGAATGTGTTTTTCTGTAGTTAAATTACATTCCATTCACTTTTAAATGGAAGCTAAGAGAGGTCAACTGAAGTGCCGTGGCTGTGGTATGTTTGTTTCCTCTCTCTGTGTAACCAAACTCTTGAAGATCTGGATCCACAAAGGGGCTTTAGGCATTGTGACACTGAGTGTCACTAACTTTTAGGTGCCTAGAAAATCACAGCAACAACATTGATCCACGAAGCCTGAGTTAGGCGCGCCTAGGCTCCCTATACAAAGGATGAGGGGAGAGAGGCACCTTAGAATGCGAGCCACAAAAGCCAGCACGCTAGGCAGGGAGCTACCTAAGCTAGTCAGTGGGAGATACCGACGAGACCGGGATGTGTCCTAAGCCCTGCCCCTCTTTCAGAGATAGGTGCCTAAATCCAAGCTGCTGGGAGGTGCCTGTCTCAGCTACTGATCCACAAATGGGGGGAAGATAGGCATTTCTCTGCCTAACTCACGTATGGGGTCTGATCCATGCTCAGAGGCCACCTAACACCACAAAACCGCCAGGGGGAGGACCTTCCTCATTAACCTATAGTCTACTAGTTAGGATACTCACCCAGCATGCAAGAGACCACTGGTTCAAGCACAGGTGACGACTTTTCAAACTGCCGGGGAGTGCTCAACCCCCCAGCTCTGCCCCAGGCCCTGTCCCCACTCCACTCCTTCCCCCATGGCCCCGCCTCTTCCTGCCCAGTTCCGCCCCCTCCCCTGAGCGCGCCATGTCCCCGCTCCTCCAGCCTCCCTGAACACCGTGAAACAACTGTTTGGGGCAGACAGGAGTGGGGGCGGGGGGTGCTCATCCACAGGGCCCTGGCAGGCGGGAGGCGCTGGGAGAGGGTGTGGTGGAGCTGATAGGGGGTTGTTGGTGGGTGCTTAGCACCCACCATTTTTCCCCATGGGTGCTCCAGGGCTGGAGCACCCACGGAATTGGCGCCGATGGGTTCAAGTCCTCCCTTTGCCTGATGAGGAGAAGAGATTTGAACAGGGACCTGCCTCTTCTCAGGTGAGTGGTCTAACCACTGGACTGCAGAGTGATTCTCACTCTCTCTCTAGCCCGGGGCGGGCAAACTTTTTGGCCTGAGGGCCGCATTGGGTTTCGTAAATTGTATGGAGGGCTGGTTAGGGGAGGGGGTCGTGGCCCGGCCCCCACCTCCTATCTGCCCCCCCTCCCCCCGGGACCTCTGCCCCATCACATCCCCCCCCGCTCTCTGTCCTCTGACCGCCCCCGGAACCCCGCCGCGCCATCCAACCCCTCTTCTCATTCCTGACAGCCCCCCTGGAACCCCTGCCCCATCCAACCACCCCTTCTCCCTGTCCCCTGACTGCCCCTGGAACTCCCAGCCCTTTCTGCCCCCTGCCGCCCCATCCAACCCCCCTCTCCTTCCTGACTGCCCCCCCAGAACCCCTGTCCCCATTCAACCCCTGTTCCCCCCGACCCCTATTCACACCCCTGCTCCCTGACCACCACCCTGAACTCCCCTGCCCTCTATCCAACCCCCCCGCTCCGTGCCCCCTTACTGCGCTTCCTGGAGCACTCGTGGCTGGCGGTACTACAACTGGGCCACGCTGCCGCCGCCACCACCACGCAGCACAGAGCACCGGGTCAGGCTGGGCTCTGCAGCTGCGCTGCCCCAGGAGCTCACAGCCCCGCTGCCCAGAGCATTGTGCCCGCGGTGGGGCGAGCTGAGGCTGCGGGGGAGGGGGGACAGCAGAGGAGGGGCCGAGGGCGAGCCTCCCGGGCCAGAAGGTCGGGGGCGGGCAGGATGGCCCCGGGCCATAGTTTGCCCACCTCTGCTCTAGCCCAATTCATATTTAATTATTCAATTATTTAATTAAAGTAGAACAACTTCAATAGGAAAGATTGAGGGAGACCCACCTCAGGATAGCTCATAGCTCCTCTTCTTGCTTCTCAGCTGTTTTATACTGTGCTGTTAGGTGGCTCCTCCTGAGTACGCCTTCCATGTCAGGCACCACACTTGAGTTACGTGGAGGTGCACCTATCTTCTCCTGGTTCATAGATCTCTCTGAGGCGTGGGAGACTGGCATCCAGATCCGGAGAATGAGGCAGCCATGCGCATGGCAAGAAACATGGGCACCTACGGAACTTGTACTGCAAAAACTTCGACACTGAGTTAGTTTAGGCACCTACAGGGTTAGGCAGCAGCCAAGCAGGGGTGTTTTGAGGATCAAAGTGGTGTCTAAAAACAGGACTTGGACACCCATGTCTGGGGGTTAGGCACCTAAGTGGATCTGTGTTGAAGTTCTTAGCAGGGCAAACGCCGATTGAAGTCAGTAAGATTTTGTCTGAATAAGACTTTCAGAATTTGGCCCATAATTAAAGTTCTATTTAGATAAATGCTCTAAAATGATAACCTCACTTGCATTCCATTCAAAGCTCCATTCATCAGAAAGGCTAAATGGATTATTATTTATTACTATTATTTATCTGTATTTTGGTAGCACCTAGGAGCCCTGGTCAAGGACCATGACCCCATTGTGCTGTGTGTACAAACACAGAACAAAAACACAGACCCTTCCCCAAAGATCTTACAATCTAGGTATATGAGAAGAGAAAGCAGTTGGAGATGGGGTAACCTTGTTTTCCATAATATTTATACTAAATTCTGAGAGAGAAACATTTGAAAAAAATTGACATCACAGTCTGTTTCTGCCAGCCCAGAGATGGCGGTAACTGGGCCAAATGGAACTCACTTAAGCTTGCAAGCAGGGGCGGCTCTATGGTTTTTGCCGCCCCAAGCATGGCAGTCAGGCGGCTTTCGGCGGCACATCTGCTGGTCATGCAGATTCAGCGGCATACCTGCGAGAGGTCCGCTGTTGCCGCGCCTTCAGCGGCCCCGCTGCCGAAACCGCGGGACAGACGGACCTCCTGCAGGCATGCTGCCAAACGCAGCCTGACTGCCGCCCTCACAGCGACCGGCAGGCTGCCCCCTGCGGCTTGCCGCTCCAGGCACGCACTTGCTGCGCTGGTGCCTGGAGCTGCCCCTGCTTGCAAGGAAAGAGTACGGTTTAGATAAGGGGAAGTATATATGTAGGTCTTTTTTTTTTTTTTTTTTTTTTAACCCTTTGCTCTGCGTGCTTGTGTACCTTTGAGTGAATGAATAAATCTTTGTTTTGAAGAAGCTGGTTTTGGATCACTTTAATCAGCTGCTGTCGCAGGCTGCAGAAGGAAAAGGGCTTACAGGTGTCAAACACAGTTGGGTCTATTGGGTTAACTCAGTTGGTAAACAGAGGCGCTGCTGCCCAGAAACCCACTCAGAGAGATTGGACTGTGTGGTTCCATCCAGAGGAGGGTGAAGATAGCAAAGCCTGCCCCAGCGGGGTGCACTCATCAAGAGGGATTAAAAGGAGTCTAAAGCGCAGCTCTCCTCATCAGCATGACAGTGGCTCTTTTTGGTTTACCCTGTGCAGGGACTTTTTAAACATATTTACTTGATAATTCTTGTGTTCTTCACGTTTTAATAGTTTGTTGCTTCTTTTGTCTGGTATTTCTCACAAACAAACATAGTGAGTATTATTTGCATATAAGGGAGGAGGGTCTGCTTGTGTCAAACCAAGGTAAAATCAGTGTGACTCCTTTGACTTCTATGGGGGGATGCTACTCCAGATTTGGAGATCATAAAATCGTGACCTGATTCCTGGGTTTGAATCCCAATTCTGTCACTGACTTGAGTCAAATCTCATCTCCCTGACCCTGAGTTTCCCCACCTGTAAAAAAGGGATGATAACACTTGCCTACTTGCAGGGACTTGAGGTGGGATACTACCAATGTGACATAGTCAATTTTTAAAAAATAGTTAAAAGAAGCATTTTTAGGGGTAACACCTTCCCTGAGGTCTCCCTGCCAATTTTTTGTAGTTGTACAACTACAGAGTCCTATATTTTAAAAATATTTGTCTCTCCCCTGTTGCTATATGTGAAAGACCTACACAGGAAAAGGGGAAACTGACCATGAACACAGGGGAACCAGTGAAACTAACCATGCGTAAAGCACATAGTAACTAATAAACTGTTTCCTCTAGTCCCTTTCAGCTCTAGTTACCTTAGGAGTTATTGTCACAAACATGGGTACTAACTGTTCAGATCAACATGATTTTAAGTTAACAAGTTTGAGTTTAGATTTGAAAGATGCTACAAAATTATAGGACAAGATTTTTTGTAAGCACTCAGCATTGTCCTGTCTCTGCTCCCATTGACTTCAATGAGAGAAGTTTGTTCAGCACTGACCACTTCTGAAAATCACACCCTTAATTATAACCCTGATGTATACTATTGGTGTGTAGCAGATGAGGTGCAAATACACTGAATGAGACATAGTAAAGGACAGATCTATATATATCTCTTTCAGGGCAAGTATTGCAGTTTTATAGGACATTTTTGAGAATTGAAAAACCTGATGCAGCTTGCCTGTGCACAATGAGGTTTATGATGAAGATATGTTTGAATTCAAAAGGGCATTGCCAAGTGTCAAAACGTAGTCATTGGAATTGAACTGAATATGGTTGCCACATATTTCTTTTTTTAATTCAGCTCTCTTCAGGTGCTGGATTGTCAGGATTTCCCCTAAGATTTGAAGGAACTTGCTCTCTTAGCTTTGCTCCCAATCTTTCCGGCCAAGCAGTAGTCAGTCTGGAAGGAGCTCCGTAGCACACAAATGAAGAGCTCAGTTTAAAAATATCACTTGGAGGCTACAGTTTAAAAATATCACCCTTGTGGCTTATTTAAAATCCAAGCGTTATATTGCACTAAAGCAAAACTTTTATAAATACAGATTAATTGGAACTCTTTTAGTACCCAGTCTGGCTGTGCAAAGGCCCATTTAACATGGAACACCCCTTCAAGTTCTAACATTAATAAAACTTGTGCCACCAGGCAGGAAAGGGATTATATTAAACTCCTGAGAGTGCATTTGTTTCCGTGATGGTCTAGCCAAAACGTTCCTTAACTTCGCACATGCAGTTCTGAGGTGAGGCCATGTTGTTGTGTTAAATTGTCTCAAATCACTCTTGGGATTTTAATA
This sequence comes from Emys orbicularis, assembly GCF_028017835.1. Lineage (NCBI taxonomy): Eukaryota > Metazoa > Chordata > Testudines > Emydidae > Emys > Emys orbicularis. The sequence continues at coordinate 22,578,113 of NC_088688.1, read as the reverse complement.
TAAAAAGGTACGAGTCTGGTGCTTGTAGTGCTGTTTGTTAATTTTACCTATTTGTATGTGTGTAAGCAGGGAGGGGCAGGTAAAATATTATTTCCATTTGGGTGTGTGTGTGTGTGTGTGTGTGTGTGTGTGTTCATTTTTGTTCTGGAAAGTCTACCATATTCCTTGAACTTTAACCTTCTGCTGGGGTGGAAACGAAAAAGACACAGGAAATATCACTAAGGCTAGGTCTACACTGCAGCGGGGGTCCGACCTAAGATACGCAACTGCAGCTACGTGAATACCGTAGCTGAAGTTGCGTATTTTAGGTCGGCTTACCTAGCGGTGAGGACGCGGGAAAGTCGACCGCTGCCGCTGCCTCCGCTGCCGCCTCCTGCCGAGGTGGATTTCCGGAGTCGACGGCAGAGCGATCAGGGATCGATTTTACCGCGTCTTCACTAGACACGGTAAGTCGATCCCCGATAGACCGATTGCTACCCGCCGGATCGGCGGGTAGTGAAGACAAAGCCTAAGAGGAAAATAACTTTGGCAAGAGTTTCAGATTTTGGTGAAGATTTTGGCTCCCTCAGTGTTTAGGTGCCCAGCTTGAGACTCCTTAACGGGGCTTGATTTTTTCAGAAGGCGGCTGCTTAGAACTTTCTGAAAATCTGGCCCCTTAAGGCATCTGAGCACCCACAGTCATAGTCACTGTTGAAATTCGTGGCCTTTTTTTTTTATGTCTGGTGCTGTTATCTTGTTAAATACAAAATGATAAAGTTAATCAGATTAATAATTGTTATTGTTACCTAATCTTATATAGCACTTTTCATCAGTAGATCTCAAAGCCATCCCCATTTTACAGATGGGGAATCTGAGGCACGGATCAGGGAAGTGACTTGATCAAGGTCACAGAACAGGCCAGTGGCAGAGCCCTGGGAAAATTGTGTTCACTTGTGCATGCACATGGGGGGGCTAAATCCAGGCCTCCGGCACTGCAGTCTCCATTGTCAGGGGAATCCGTGGGTAACAGGATTCTATCTGGGAGCTAGGCCAGGCCAGAAGATGGTTGTGGGGGATCCACGTAAAGGCCTACAAAGATCACTTCAGTCATTCTGGTTGTGTGAGCCTCTGCTGCTTGACTCAACATCTGTGGCAGTGCAGGAGGTTTCCTACCAAAGTCTCCTGGCTGTACAACTGCCCAGGATGCAGCCTCATTACTGGACCAGGGAAATGCTCCCAGCTGTCTGACCATTCAGTTCTTGTTGCATGAGTTTTGGTAAGGTTTGCTTTGGCCTTAAATGCTTGCCGTGACTCAAGGTTGCGAACGTCCTGGATACAGAGATTGCTGCAACCCACTGAGATTGAACAATCCTGCTGTAACAGAAACAGGATGTCATCGGTTAAAGTTTAAATACCTCTGATGTGTGAATTGTGTTTCTTTATTCATGCCAAAACCCACCTTATGTTTTTGGCAAGGTACGCATCCAAAAGAGAATAAATCAACCTGTTTTGTGAATGTACAGAGATTAGTTCATCCCAGTTCTTTATTTGAGCCTTAGGAATGTTCAGTTATTTCCCATTGTGAGTCTCTGTGTCTTACTGGAGAATCCGTATGTAATTACCTCTAGCCGTGCAAGTGCAGTAAGGAAGAGGATAACAATGCCATAAGTTTAAAAAAACACATTGGGGTCAAAAGTTCTTTTGGAAACACTGGAACAGATATTTCAGAGAAAGCATTAGCACTGCAAGGAAACAGGAAGCATAACTCAACAATTAATTGTGGGGGGGGGGGGAGGGACCTTAATTACTCAGAGGACTCCAGTGTTCAGTCCCATTAGGGCATTGCAATTCTAGAAATCAATTCTGAATTACAACTGTAAATGGAATTGCTATGTCCAAAACCCCTTTTTGCAAATAATATACTTTACACTGAAAGGGATTTTGTTAGGAGAAATAGAGAAGAGAGAGATTTGGGGTCAGATTATGGGGAGCCCCTGCAGAGGTGTACTGGGGAAAGGATACAAGGAGCCTTCCCTCATTGCAGCCCTGTGCCAGATGCAGCTGCAACTCCTGCACTCTTCTGGTATAGGGGCTTCTCCCTCATAGTGCCTCCTCAGGCACCCCAGAGAGTCCTGGCCCCTCCCCTTCTTAGCATCACCTAGAGAGTTGCCAGCTGTGAATGCTACACTCCTTTTGAAGCACTCCGACGCTGTGTGCCAAGTTACTCCAGGAGGCAGTGTGCTTTCCTGAGGTGCAGTACCTCCTAATGTGCCAGATCAACCCCCAAGTCCTGCTTACATAGGGCTGTGACTAACAATAGATCTCATAATGAATATAGCAAAGTGGGAAAATGTACGTTTTTAGGATAAACATAGTGAAAAGTCTGGACAAGAGATGGCTGCAAAAAAGTCTAGGGGCCAAATCCAGTTTGCCTTGTTCATGTGAGTATTCCTGGTGCATCCAAGTAATCCCAACTGCTGTATCCCATTACAAGAAGCTAAAAGGACTCCTTCCTGCTATGACTCTTCCATGTAAGCAATTACTTCAGTTGCCACAGGGATGTTGTATAATCACAAAGGGGAGGTGGCATCTGCCATCATGAATGGGAGCAGGTGGTGGCTAGGTGACAGGTTGTCTGATAAGATGTGGTCCACACTATGGATGAGTTTGAGAAACTCCTGGAAGACATTAAGGTGCCCTTCATGCTTGCTAGGTTTGTAAGTCGTCTTCTTCCATGTAAAATGTTTGAAAGTCAGCACAGTAATGGAAACATACTTCATCTGCAATGCAGGGTCTCCAGGCCCCTTTTCTTTTGTGAATGAGATTTCTTTCCACAAAGCAGCAGATATAGTAGCCAGCTATTTCTCTCTTGGCCACTTGGATAGCTGCCCAGCTTTGGTGGAAATGAACTGCCTTTAGCAACCTAAAAATAACCTTCCCGTGACATTAGAATGAAACGGATACTGTCATGGCCCTGCAGTCTAGCAGAAGTTAACATAAAGATAATAAAGGCACCAGGACTTTGAGAGTTATCATAAATGTTGTTTTATCACATCTGCAGATTGTTTATCCCCAAATTCTTATAATAATAATAATAATTAATGGAGATATCCCATCTCCTAGAACTGGAAGGGACCTTGAAAGGTCATTGAGTCCAGCCCCCTGCCTTCACTAGCAGGACCAAGTACTGATTTTGCCCCAGATCCCCAAGTGGCCCCCTCAAGGATTGAACTCACAACCCTGGGTTTAGCAGGCCAATGCTCAAACCACTGAGCTATCCCTCCCCCCCTTCTTGTAACTGTATACAATCCAACCCTAGCTGGGATCAGTTAAATTATATTTTAGACATGCTGTGCTTAAAATACAATCCACATAATATGTACATAAGGTATGAAAGACACTAGATACCCAAGTATTGCATATCGTGCTATGTACTCAGTATGACACAAACAATGTTTTTAAAACTAATTCCAAAGTGCTATACCAAAAACATCATGGAAATGTACCCTCCAATTGTTGGCTTTGATAGTGTAAGCGAGATCTGATGTTCTCAGCAGAGCTATTTTTACATTGTGACTAGGCATCAAGACTGCTTCCTGTGTTCTTCCACCCTCAGTATGTGAACAAAAAGTCCCCCTGAAAATAAAATAAAGCAGCTATATTCTCTGTTGTCATATATGGAATCACAATCTATCTTAAACAGGGGACAATTATTAGAGAAAACAATTACAAACTACAGACACAAATAAACAGGCTTCCACACAGCTTGAGTTCCTAGTTTGTCTCCTTCGTTTACCTTCCAAGAGCTTCTTGGAATTCTATGCAGCACACAGAGACATCTAGTGGCTGAATAACATACTGCAAATAAACATCTCATTACCCTTTCTAACATTGTCTTCAAATCCTGAATATTGAAACAAAAATAGAACAAGAGTGTTATAGATTTTTCAGAAATGTTTATAATGAATTTAATTTAATTCAGTCCAAAAGCTGTTTAAGGTGAAAAAGCATGTTATATAGCAGACGAAATCAAAGCTAATCTAAAGAGTGATGAGAGGTTGGTTTAGCTGGGTGGATCTCATTATCTCTAGGGCCAAGAGGGAACCTGTCAGTGGCTGCCTCCCCTTGAAGATCTCTGCCACAGCAGAGACTAATGGCACAAGCAATTTCCGGTGTTTGTTTCTATTTAAAGGGACATTTTTCTTAATTTTAAAAATCACTTTTATTCACTTTAACTTTTAATAGCCAGTTGGAAGCATGGAAATGAACCCTTTACCTAACCCTGCAAGCTACCACCCATGGGTGGGTCTGTGGTGCCAGCACAGAGTGACATTGGCGTCAGAGGTCCACCTGCATTGAATAACTTGTAGGATCTGGGCTTATGTTCTTTCCCTTCTGTCCCATGGAGCCAGCAAATTATTGTTGTAGGTTTGAATGAGAGTGCTAGGGTGCTGACACTGATTTCTAAAGAAATTATTGAAGCATTTGTTAGGGGAAGAGTATATTGAGGGCTAAATTTTCCTATGTGGGTAACCAAACTACACCCCAAATCCTCTTCACCTGGTGTGCTGTGCAGTCACCCACAGGTACCTAGATATGCGGTAACTGATCTTGTGCTCATGAATGCTGGGGTACATTTCAAATGCCGGGTTTGCACACACCTAGCTAGGGACAACCTGAAAAATTTTCCACTAAAGAAATACAGGGATTTAGTAAACTGACATAAAAATCAAGATCCATCAGAGTTTGCAGCTGTCACATTGGGCAGTAGTGTCCCTTTTAAAAAGTAAAGCGTCACACCTCTGTGGTATTACTCTGTATAGGCATGCTGTTGAATTCAGTAGAGTGATCGACCAAGCACTCTTAAGGAGACCACTTTTGAGTTGTTTATGTAGCATTTCCAGCTATTCAGAAAATTACAGGGTGGTTCCAACTGTTGAACATTTATCTTGCTTCCTGATTTCCTTGCCAGGCATGAAAGCAGAGGTTTCTAGCATGTTCATTTAGTGAATGGTGGGTTCAAAGGAGGTACAAGTTGCACACTGAGGGACCAGCCAGTGCAATTTCCAGAGCCGCCCCTCAGGAAAGCCTGCCAGTGTTTGCTTCACCAAAGGAAGCAAACTTTAACATGCAGCTTGTCTCCTCTGGAAACCCCATAGGTCGAGACTGCCTTGGTAAATGTGCTGAATCAAAGGATCCCCTGGATGTCTGGGTGATGCCAGGCACCTTCATCCCCTCTCTACTTTGGGTTATAACAGGGGTTCTCAAACTGGGGGTCGGGACCCCTCAAGGGGTTGTAAGGATATTACCTGGGGGGTCGTGAGCTGTCAACCTCCACCCCCAAAACCCGCTTTGCCTCCAGCATTTATAATGGTGTTAAACATATAAAAAAGTGTTTTTAATTTATTAGGAGGGTCGCACTCAGAGGCTTGCTATGTGAAAGGGTCACCAGTACAAAAGCTTGAGAACCACTGGGTTATAACATTAAGACCCCAACTCAGTCCTTACTTGTTGGGGAGGGAGCAGCTTCTCTGGGTTTTCCATGGTGCCAGTTGTCGTACTATCTAAACACTTACCTGGTTAATTAGATCTCCAGAGTGAGGCCCCTAGTAGACTTCATGGTGTTTCCTGCTCAGCTCCCAGCCCTGGTTCTGTTTGGATTTCTATTTCCTGGAAATGTTTCTATCATTCAGATCATGGAGGGAATGCTTTGTCAAAAAGGAGGGTCTTGTAGCATGCCCTAAAGCTGATTAACTCTGGATCAGCCTAAACCGTTCCGTGAGCTTTTTCCACAGCCAGAGCCCCCCAGCCAAGGATGCTTTATCTGTAGTTCCCAGGCATATCAACCTGAGCTTTGTAAGCTGCATTATCCAAGAGCAGGGAGCAGCTGTTTTGATGGGCCATAGAGGCAGCTGCTGATAGAGCTGAGTTCTGACTTGTTAACGGCTTTGGAAATATGGACTGAGACCTTGAACTGCAGTGGAAGCAGACTAATTGGTAGTGGAGTTCTTGGTGGCCTGTCCAACTGATGAGTCTGGCAGCCACGTTTTGTACGATGTGTAGCCTCTGCATTGCTTTCAATGTCAGTCGCATTTCCAGAAAGTTGCAGCGGTCCAGTCTGCAGCTCATAATTTAGGGACATTCAATGAAAGAGGTATAAACTGGCCACGAATAAATTTAGACGGGAAGTTAGATGGACCATATGGCCGTTCTTATCATCTAACCCAGACAGTAGCCAATGCTAAGTGTGTCAGAGGGAATGAACAGAACAGGGCAATTATTGAGTGATCCATCCCCTGTTGTCCAGTCCCAGCTTCTGGCAGTCAGAAGCTAGGGACACCCAGAGCATGGGGTTGCATCCCTGGCCATTTTGGCTACTAGCCATGGATGGACCTATCCTCCATGAACTTATCTAATTCTTTTTTGAACCCAGATATAGTTTTGGCTTTCACAACATCCCCTGGCTGTTCCACAGGTTGATTGTGTGTTGTCTGAAGAAGTACTTCCTTTTGTTTGTTTTAACCTGCTGCCTATTAATTTCATTGGGTGACCCCGGTTCAAGAAGGGGTAAATAACACTTCTTTATGCACTTTCTGCACCCCATTCATGTTTTTATAGATCTCTGTCACATTTCCCTAAGTCATCTCTTTTCCAAGATGAAAAGTCCCAGTCTTTATAATCTCTCCTCATGGGGAAGCTGTTTCGTATCCTTAATCACTTTTGTTGCCCTTCTCTGTACTTTTTCCAATTCTAGTATATCTTTTCGGGGATGGGGCAGTGCAGTATTCAAGGTGTGGGTGTACCATGGATTTATATAGTGACATTATGATATTTACTGTGTTATTATCTATCCCTTTCCTAATGGTTCCTAGCATTCTGTTAGCTTTTTTGACTGCCGCTGCACATTGAGTGGATGTTTTCAGAGAACTATCCACAATGAATCCAAGATCTCTTTCTTGAGTGGTAACAGCTAATTTAGACCCCATCATTTGGTATGTATAGTTGTGATTATGGTTTCCAATATGCATTACGTTGTATTTATCAACATTGAATTTCATTTGGCATTTTGTTACAAAGGGATCTCACAAAACTGGGTGACTGGGCAACTCTTCACAGTCTGCTTTGGACTTAACCATCTTGAGTAATTTTGTATCATCTGTAAATTTTGCCACCTCACTGTTGACCTGTTTTTCCAGATCATTTATGAATACATTGAACAGCACTGGTGCCCAGTACAGATCCTTGGGGGACACCACCATTTACCTCTCTCCATTCTGAAAACTGACCATTTATTCCTACTCTTTGTTTCCTGTCTTTTAACCGGTTACTAATCCATGAGAGGACCTTTCCTCTTATTCCATGACTACCTACTTTGCTTAAGAGGCTTTGATGAGGGACCATGTCAAAGGCTTTCTGCAAGTCCAAGTACACTATATCCACTGGATCACTCCTGTCCACATGTTTGTTGACCCACTCAAAGAATCCTAATAGATTATTGAGGCACGATTTCCCTTTACAAAAGACGTGTTGACTGTTCCCCAACGAACCGAATTCATCTATGTGTCTGATAATTCTGTCCTTTACTACAGTTTCAACCAATTTGCCTGGTACTGAAGTCAGGCTTACTGGACTGTAATTGCCAGGATTACCTCTGGAGCCTTTTTTAAAAAAAAGTTAGGCAGGGGCGGCAAGTTATATGGGCCCCTGGTGCCCATGATCCAGGAATATTCAGGGCCAGGGGGCCCAGCTCCACCAATGTTCGGGGTGGAGTCTCTCCCCCAGCCCCGCCTGCAGCCCCATGGTAATTTAAAAAGGCCCGGGGGCTGCCGTTGCCACCACAACCAGCGGGGCTAAGGCGGCTTCCTGCCTAGCCTCGCTCCGCTCCACTCCCAGAAGCAGCCGGAATGACCCTATGGCCCCGGGGGGGCAGGGGAGGAGGTGTCTCCGCGTGCTGTCTCCGCTCCGACCACTGACTCTGCAGCTCCCATTGGCCAGGAACTATGGCCAATGGGAGCTGTGGAGGCGTTGCCTGTGGGCAGCGGCACGTGGAGACCCCCCAGCCCCTCACCTAGGAGCCGCTGCCAGAGGGGTGTGTGGGTTGCTTTCGGGAGCTGCACAAGATAAGCGCCGCACCCCAACCCACACCTCAGCCCAGAACCCACACCCAAACGCCCTCCCATAGCCCGCACCCCTCCTGCACCCAAACTCCCTCCCAGAGCCACACCCTCTCCTGTACCCCTGCCCCAGCCCAGAGCCCGCACCCAGCACCCAAACATCCTCCCAGAGCCTGCATCTCTCCTGCACCCAAACTCCCTCCCAGAGCCTTAGGCAGGTGTGGGGGTGGGACTTGGACCCGTTCTGGGCACCACCAAAAATTATATAAACCTGTGGCCCCGGAAGTTAGGAGGTTTCTAACCAGCAGAGGAGTGAGGTTCTGGAATAGCCTCCCAGTAGAAATAGTGTGGAAAAGCATCCTAACTTGTTTTAATATGGAGCTTCAGACGTTTATCAATGGGATTATTTGATGGGGTTGCCTATGATAGCAGGGGACTGGACTCGACCCAGGGTGTCCCTTTCAGTCCTATGTCCTATGTTTTTAAACTGAAAGGGAGCAAATTTAAGACTGAAAAAGGGAATGTTTTCCACATCATGGACAATTAGCCTTTAGAACTCATTGCCTGAAGATGTATTTGAGACCAAATGCTTAGCAGGATTCCAGAAAAGGCTATACGGATAACAAGAAAATACAGAGTTCTCAATCTAAAAGAAAATAAATTTTGGAAAGAATAAAACTCTTAAGCTTTAGGGCATAAAACAACCTGTAGGGGTTGGGAAGAAACTTCCCTTCAGGTCAGGTTATTCCGTATTTTCTACTCTGGGGTTTTTTTGCACCTTTCTCTGAAGCAACAGGCACTGTCTGCTGTTGGAGACAAGATACTAGGCTAGATGGACCACAGGCTTGATCCAGTGTGGCAATTCCTATGTTCCTATGAATCATGCCCTATAAGTATAGGAACGTTATTTTATGATAAATATATATAAAGGCCATCATAGAATCATAGGACTGGAAGTTGATGTTGTTTAATAAGAAAATGTTATTTCTGTACATTGGTTATTTACCAGGACAGAAAAAGAACAAAAGCCATTCTAAAAAGCATGTGAAATTTTGTTGTGTACAGGGGCTTAAATGGTCTCTTTAAATGTTTTAGAGTGGCCAATTTATGTGCCCTGCTGCAGCTGACCCTGTGGTGATAAGCTGGGAGCTGGTTCTGCAGGCTAGAGAGAGAGACCTTTCCAATTTTTTTGTGCTATCTGTATATCAGTTCACTTCACATTTAGGAAACAAACTATGTCTATCTTCTGTTCACTCTCCTCAATGAAGAAACACAGTGGGATCTTGCATGAGGTGTTAAATATATTCAGTGATGGGAAAGACAACAGCTTATCATCTCAACAGCAGTAGTAAAATAGTTTGCTTATTCTATTGTATAATCCCTAGTGTGCTGCTTTGCTTTGTCAAGCTGTGATGATTGCCAAGATGTTTGTGGTTCAGTAGAATGCATTCTTTTTTATAATGCTGTTCTTCATCTTGCCTAATTAAGGACCTGGTCCAGCTGGGGTTTTGCCTGAGAAAGGACTCTGGAGTAGCCCCTCATGCTGTATTAATGCTAGAGCTCTGTGTTCATGATAGCACTGTTTCCCCTTGGAAGCAACTGAGATGTCACAATCACTGAATTGTGAAGTTACTAGATGAATGGTGTCAGAGAATTTTCTAGTTTTAGACCTCCTTCGAAACTCTTCAAACTACAGCATGTGTTACAGCCCCTGCTGTCCTAACAATGAAACAGCCTTGAACAGGATTTCCTGGGTTCGTTTAATGAAATGCATACAGAACTGAAATAATCTCCTCACTTCCTGGAAAGCAAGGAAAATTAAGATGGCAGGGCTACATATTCTAAACGTTCAAAAGATACATTCCCATGTGGCCAGAAGAATAGGGCAGAGTCACATTTTTCTTTTGAGTTATGACAAAACAACCACTTTTAGAGCCAAAGATTACAGACAAAGGACTGTTCTTAGAAGCACCATGGTTTGGATTTCTAATTGTTTTCACAGCATAATAAAACCCCAGGTAGTTTATTATACAACAGCGTCAATTTAAATAATAGTGTCTCTATCATGGGTGTATATTGCAAATTCTAGAATGCTTTCCCCAAAGGCTTATAGCCTGTGTCAGATCAATGTTTGTTTTGTTACAAAAAGAAAGAATATCTAAATTACCTTGTTCTTTGTTACTTTTTATAGTAGTCAGAAACCAAGTTGGATATAATAATATCCAGGAAGCCAGTGAGAATATCTTGGGGCTTTATTTTGATCATGTGTATTTGCATGCAATTGACCTTCTGGACATCACACACACAGTTTGGGTGTTTCCTCTTTATAGGACCATGGCTTATGTGGAACCATAGAATCGGAGAAGTGTAGGACTGGAAGGGACCTCAAGAGGTCATCTAGTTCAGTGGTTCTCAATGAGGGGTATGCATGCCCCTGGGGGTACACAGAGGTCTTCCAGGAGATACATCAACTCATTTAGCTATTTGCTTAGTTTTACAACAAGCTACATAAAAAGCACTAGCGAAGTCAGTACAAACTAACATTTCATATAGACAATGACTTGTTTATACTGCTCTATAGACTATACACTGAAATGTATGTACAATATTTATATTCCAATTGATTTATTTTATAATTAGATGGTAAAAATTAGAAATTAAGCAATTTTTCAGTAATAGTGTGCTGTGACACTTTTGTATTTTGATGTCTGATTTTGTAAGCAAGTAGTTTTTAAGTGAGGCGAAACGTGGGGTACGCAAGACCATTCGGACTCCTGAAAGGGGTATAGTAGTCTGGAAAGGTTGAGAACCACTGGTCTAGTCCAGTCCCCTGCACTCAAGTCAGAACAACATAATAACTAGACCATTCCTGACACTTGTTTGTCTAGCCTGTTCTTGAAAACCTCCAATGATGGAGATTCCACAACCTCCCTAAGCAGTTTGTTCAAGTGCTTAACTGCCCTGACAGGAAGTTTTTCTTAATGTCCAACCTAAATCTCCCTTGATGCAATTTAAGCCCACTGCTTCTTGTACTATCTTCAGAGGTTAAAGAGAACAATTTTTCCCTCTTCCTTGTAACAACCTTTTATATGCTTTAACACTGTTATCATGTCCCCTCTCAGTCTTCCCTTCTCCAGACTAAACAAACTCAATTTTTTCAATCTTTCCTCATAGATCATGTTTTCTAGACCTTTAATCATTTTTGTTACTCTTCTCTGGACTTTCTCCAATTTGTCCACATCTTTTCTGAAATGTGGCACCCACAACTGGACACAGTATTTTAGTTGAGGCCATATCTGCATGGAGTAGAACAGAAGAATTACTACTTGTCTTGCTTACAGCACTCCTGCTAATACATCTCAGGTGATGTTCGCATTTTTTTGCAACAGTGTTACACTGTTGACTCATGTATAGTTTTCAATCTACTGTAACCTCCAGATCCCTTTCTGCAGTGCTCCTTCCTAGGCAGTCATTTCTCATTTTGTATAAGTGCAATTGATTGTTCCTTCCTAAGTGGAGTACTTTGCATTTGTCCTTATTGAATTTCATCATCTTTACTTCAGACGATTTCTCCAGTTTTTCCAGATCATTTTGAATTTTAATCCTGTCCTTCAAAGCACTAGCAACCCCTCCCAGCTTGGTATTGTCCGCAAACTTTATAAGTGTACTCTCTATGCCGTTATCTAAATCATTGATGAAGATATTGAACAGAACTGGACCCAGAACTGATCCCTGTGGGACTCCACTCGACATGCCCTTCCAGTTTGACTGTGTGACCCCTGATAACTACTCCCTGGGAGCGGTTTTCCAATCAGTTATAATGGATCCATCTAGGCTGTATTTGCCTTGTTAGTTTGTGAGATGATCGTGTGAGACAGTATCAAAAGCCTTACTAAAGTCAAGATATCCCACATAGCAAGGGATAGTGTAGATCAGAGGTGGGCAAACTACGGCCCACGGGCCACATCTGGCCCGCGGGACTGTCCTGCCTGGCCCCTGAGCTCCCGGCCGGGGAAGCTAGTCCCTAGCCCCTCCTCCGCTGTCCCTCCTCCCCCGCAGCCTCACCTCACCATGCCGCCAGCGCTCTGGCCCGCTGCTCCTGCCGGGCAGCGTGGGCGGCGGGGCTGCGAGCTTCTGCTGCTCTGAGCAGTATGGTAAGGGGGCGGGGGATTGGATAAGGGTCAGGGGGTCCCCGGGGGCAGTCAGGGGACAGGGAGAAGTGAGCGTTTGGATGGGGTGGAGGTTCTGGGGGGGGCAGTCAGGGGATGGGAGGTTGAATAGGGGGTGGGGTCCTGGGGGACGGTTGGGGCGGGGGTCCCAGGGGGGCAGTCTGGGGGTGGGAAGTGAGAGGGGGCGGATAGGGGGCAGGGACAAGGCTGTTTGGGGAGGCACAGCTTTCCTTACCCGGCTCTCCATACAGTTTCACAACGCCAATGTGGCCCTCGGGCCAAAAAGTTTGCCCACCCCTGGTCTAGATAATACTTAGTCCTGCCATGACTGCAGGGGACTGAACTAGATGACCTCTCGAGGTCCCTTCCAGTCGTACGATTCTATGGTTCTGTTTTCTTTAGATGTTTGCAAATTAATTGCTTGATTATGATTGCATATGAGTGTATGGTGACAGGTGCAGTGGAGAGATTCAGGTGATTTTGCAAAATACTGGGGTTGATTTCAATGACAGAGGTGGGGATTCTTCCTTCCTTCCTCTCACCCCCGACCCCCCAGCTCCAAGCTTAACATAATTGCCGAATGTGTCTTACCTTATTCTGCAACATTTGGTTCATGTGTTTTGTCCTGAGCCTTTGCTCAAACTGCAAATTGTGTGTAGCCTGAAACCCTACATTGCCAACATCCCGGATGTTTAAGTCTCTTGTGTTGGCTGCTCCAGACCAGTAGTTTAAATCTCCTGCTTAGCTATGGTGTTATAGGGGAGTTGTTCTAGCCTGTATCTCCATGGCCACATTCTCCAGTAGGCAGGGTCTCATTAGTCATAGAAATCTCACCATGGGAGGACTCTAACTATAAAGACCATGCCTAGAAATTAGCCTTCAACCTGCCCGGAGACAGACAGATGGCTAGAGCAAAGCTGGGCAGTGTGATGTAGAGCATTGTTCTCATTTATCCCTACAGCTGTGGGCAGTAGGGGACTAGGCTGTAGGTGTGATGGAAGCTCAGTGGAAGAGAAAGCCAGAGAAGAAATTTGAAGGGGGAGTAGGGGGAGGGACAAGAGGAAGAGGTAGGGGAGCCAGGCCAGCAGGTTAGAAGGAAACTCAAGAGGGCAGATGATAGCCTTTACAGGGGTGGATAGAATAGAAAGTAGGGTGTTTATGCAAATGAGAATGCACAGTAAATGAATATGTAAATTATGGCATGGCCTCATTTGTGTACTCTTTCCAGCTTTCGAAAGCTGCAGAGGCAGCAGGCATGCTAAATTAACATGACAGCTTATCACATCATGGTGAGTGAATGACAGCAATATAGATGCAGAGCAGAGAGAAACACAGCTGCCTGCATTCAAGCGTCCCTGGTCCTGTGTTCCCTGGCTCCCTGAGCTACAAATCATGAACAGCCCTGTCATCCCTGAAAGAGTGAGCAGTATCCAGGCATCCCTGTGTTGTTCTTTAGGGCTTTAAAATAATGAGACACTGACATTCAGAGTCATATATAAGTGACTTTTGTCATGAGATTCAAGATTGTTTACTATATATGAGCAGGCGAGGAATTATTGCCTATAAATTAGGATGGTGTAAATTATAGCAGTCCTGGTTCAGTTCTAACTAGCACTGCTGTATTTTAGGCATATTTTCTGAGAGCAGAGAGCTTTCGGGAAGAGCTGAAGTGATATTTTGGCCCTGTCCCAGTGACTTTTTTTGGCTTGATCCTTGCATCTCTTCTGGAATGAGTTATCCCCCCTTGGATATATAAGCCAACCTAAATTGGATGCAGTAATTTTGTTATGAGAATGGAGTTCTCTTGCTCTTTAGATGAGTCATTTAGATTATACAGAAGTGTGAGTTACAAATCATTTAGCATTAGAATAGAGCCCTGAGATTGCTGCTATGGTGCCTTGCAATATCACCAAGAAATAGCTGGAATGTAAGTGTTAAATAAGTGTAAAAATTATGTATAGCATTATAGTGGTAGGAGCTATGACCGGTAGAGTTAAGGTTGCGTAACAGTTTCCATTTCAAGCCTGTTATTAATCACTTATTATTTTCTGAAACTTTCAACAGTTGAGCAGAATTTTTACAGGCTTTGACTCTACATAAATGGTGAAGTCTTTGGGGGAAATTTTGAGCAGAAGCAGTTCAGCCATTTTTGAGTATGAAATTGTCTGAGTGTTGAAAGGTGAAATTTGTCCAGGAAATAGCCTGTACTGAGGAAAAGTTCCTTTGTTTTTCTAGTGGAAATTTGGGTTTTGATTTTTTCCCCCATATCAGAAGCCTTCCGAAATTGTACTGAGCCTGCATTTTAGCTACTTCACCTATGTTTATAAAGTGTACAACTAAGAGAGGATTCAGCTATGCATGTGAACAGTTCAAAGATCATTGTGAAGTGACATATCTAGGAAAATAAATTACTACTGCACCTGCGTAACAACTCATGGGGTTGGGGGAAGCATTGCAGTGGATCTTGTAGGGTGCACAGATATTGAGGAGGGCTAACTGTACATTTTGTAAGGAGTGTACCAAATTTGCTGTGCGCCTCTCAGCATGTGCAGGAGAGGGGCTCTCAAATAATATGATACATCTGATCATGCCGTTGAAGTCTATAAGCTTGATTGCACCTTGTATTGCCACCTATACCTATGCAGATGCCAACCGTGTGATCTTTTTCACTCACTTTGCACATGTGTAGATGACATCACAAGATGTTAGGCAGTGAATAATCAAACCCTCTGCATCCTAATGCGTCTGCACAAGGCATCAGAGTTAAGATTGTTCATATAACCTTGCCAGACTTTTGAGTACTTAGCTGTGTAATCTTAACAACAGTCTATTAACCTAGCTTTTTGTATGGCACACTCATCAATATTCACTATATTGATATTAATAAAATAACATGGTTTCTATGTGGTTTCCCCTACAAAGCTGTCATTGACGATCAGTGGAAGTTTGGTGAGCTGACTAAATGGAGAATAAGCAGTGGAGATCTGCCCTACAACTTTACTGAGGGTGATAAAATTATCAGGGCCAAATCCTGTATTCCTGACTAAACTTCCTTCTCTCTGAGAATTTTGCATGAGTAAAGACTGCAGGATGGTGCTCTTAAAAATATATAGACGGATGGATGAATTTATTCAGTAATGTCAAAAGGGATCCATTGAACTATCTGTATAGACTCTGCTGAATTTTCTGGCTCACATAAAACTAGTTTCATAGAATTCCAAGCTTTCGGGGGGAAAAAGAAGTTATAAGAGGAATATGTACAGTGGAATTTTCTTCTCATTTTTACCAGTGTTTTCTAGTGGGAGCAGTTCCATCACCTTGGCTAGTTTCTTCAATATATTCCTTTTTCTTATTTTTCAGATGACAGAAACAGACAAATCTCCAGATCCTGTTAATGTGGAAGTGGCGAAAGGGAACTGCCAAAGTCCGACACTAGGAGGTGGTATATTGAAATATAGAAGTCGATCCCAAGGTAAAGCAGGCTTGGTAAAAGACATGAATAAAAGAGCTTATGCCACTGCAGAGTTCTTGTATATCACACAGAGTGGGCTAGGTGTGAAACCTAATTAAGCAGAGCTAGGTTTTATTTCCGTTGGACCTCAGAATAGTTTGGTTTGGATGGGGAATTTAAACTGCACAATATTCGCATTCAGCAGAGCTTGCTGAGTTGAACCTTGTTGTTGGCCGAATAATGAAGCAAAATTCTGCATTACTGAACTTTATTTACCGTTCCTTACATTTAAATTTCCTATGTATTTGGTTTGATTTATTTCATTAGACTTAGGTGGGGGCCTTTTCAAAACGCCATCACTTTATCCCATTCATTAGGACAAAAATTCATTAGGGCTTGTTTATTGTAACCTAAATCTCAAATAAAAAAAGGTCATGCCTTCCAGCAGACTGACAATAAATAGTATGAAAATAGTACAATTCCCTTTTACATGAATGCCAAATACTTGACTCTCAGTAATGACACGTCCTCATCACCACGGCTGTTTGGGATCACTCACTCCTCTGGTGAACAGGCTCTCCATTTATCCGAAGGGCTTGCGTGTCCCCCCCAAGAGTTTAGACAATCCATGATCATGTCAATCGAAATGAATACTTATTTGTATTTAAAACAGTGTGTGTGTGGAACCAGATCCTGCCACCATCACTCAGGTTGAGCACCTTACCCGGTGAATTATCTCATTGAAATTGGTAGGGTGGTAGCATAAGATACTACTCAAGCTCAGTAGGGTGGCAGACTGACCCTGGCACCCTGTTTGGGAGTGGCATAGGGTGGAGTAGGCAGGAGAGGAAGGAAGGTTCAGTAGTTGGTGCTGTAGCCTGGAACTCTGGAGACCTAGGTTCAATTCCCTGCTCTGCCACAGACTTCTGGGAAAGTCCGTCGCTGTGCCTTGGTTCCCCATCCGTAAAATGGGTATAACAGCACTGCCTTACCTCAGAGGGGTGTTGTAAGGATCAAAGATTGAGGTGCACGGATACTACTGTTAATGGGGTCACATAAGTACCTAAGGACTTGTTAATGTATTCCTGTTTGAAGAGCACTATGTTAATGTGAATTAGGAACCGTTTAGTTCACGCCTGCAGAGTCCACACGGCGAGTTACAGCACAGCACTTTGGTGAGCATTGTTATTCAGATCCTCATAGTCCGAACTCTAGGGGAGTGCAGACATCGCCTAAAGCATCCGTTCTCAACTTGGGGTCCGGGGCCCCCTGGGGAGGCACGAGCAGGTTTCAGGGGGTCCGCTAAACAGGGCCTGCATTAGACTCACTGGGGCCTAAGGCAGAAAGCCAAAGCCAGAGTCCCGCCACGGTGGGGCTGAAGCCCACGCCCAAGCAACTTAGCTTTGCAGGACCCCCTGTGGTGCGGGGCCATGGGCAGTTGCCCTGCTTGATACCCCCTAACGCTGGCCCCGGCTTTTATATACAGAAAAACAGTTGTAGTGGCACAGGTGGGTCATGGAATTTCTATAGCATGTTGCAGGGGACTAGGGGGACTCAAAAAGAAAAAGGTTGAGAACCCCTGGCCTAAAGGTATGTTTACACTTAGGGCGCATATAGAGTACAGACGCTGCACGCCCAGCTAGCAGAGTAGACGGTGACACATGGCTCAGGCAGGTAGAGTAGAGCAGAGTGCCCTTCATGCCTGAACTCTAGGGTTATATAACAACAGTGTGAACGCGGGAGACATTACTTGCAAGTGTAGAGAGCCGTGTAGGTTATATACCCTGCACGGCTGTCTACACTTGCAAGTAATGTCTCGTGCGTTCACACTGTTGTTTTTAGCAGTGTAGAGTCCTGCTGTCCCTGCTGGAGCTGTCCACTGCCATGTGTAGCTATATGCTGTAATAAGTGTGGATGCAACCTGCCTTTCACCGCGGAATGTAGCTACACATACCCTACACACTGCCGTAAGTGTGGACAAGGCCTTAGGTGGATCGAATGAGTGGTTTCTTCAGGTGGTGATGGAAGCACATTGATGATGAGTTTGAAAAACTGGGATACCCTTTGGCTAATTACAGGATGTCCTTCAAGGCAAATGATTCAATACCTTACACTAACTCTACATTCACGTTTACTACTACTACTACTACTACTACTTCTTTCTTTTTTAAGACAACTGGGACTGTTGCCAGAAGGGAAGGCAAATCACGTTTTTTGGCACCGTGTTCCTTCTTCCATTCCTGAAAAATTACTTTCAGGATGATGAGACATTTCCAGACATGAATGCAGCTACAGTGTCAGCTCTGTAAGCTGTAAAGAAAGCTTGTGAGCTCTGCACACCAATGAGTGCCGTCAGCAGAGTTCTGGCTCGCTCTCTGTTTTTATCTCATTTTGTTTACTATCGCTAATCACAGAACCTAAGATTTTTTGCATTGACCATAGATTTTCAAAGACATTTTTGTCAGCATGAGATTGAGATGGGAATGCTCCTGCATCATTTGAATTGTATGCAATGCACTTCACTAATTGATAACAATCAAAATTAACTCTTCCATGGGAAATTATTGAGCTACCCAACTGGATGCTGTGCCGTGGTATTGTTTGATTTATGATTTGCAAAAGTCAACCATCACATGACTTGTCAGAATTAAAAGGTGCTGCTGTTTGGCTAATAAATGGCATTCCTGGGTTGTCCCTCAGGGACTGGATCCCGTTTAGAATCTGTGGGAGAAAATGATGAACTGACCGTGGAGAATGGTGACTCAAATTACGAAATAGCAGTGAAATATTCCCGGGGAGGGAGAAAACATTCTCTTCCCCAGCAACTTGAATCCTCAGGAACTAGGCAGGTGAGTGGTTATACTATTTACTCTGCCTAATAATGATTTACAGCCAAATTCCTAGGTCCTTACTCAGTCTAAAGTTTTTCCTCAAGCTGCTAGAAATGATTATAACAAACTGGGGCTGCATAGGTGCATCATGGGGAATTGACCCCAGACTTCAGCACCTACCACTTGAGCTAAAGGAGGAATCCTTTAGCTGTGAGGAAGTAGAAGGCTGTTACAGTTGCTGAGGGAGAGATAAGTACTATGCCATTGTAATGCATGAATATGCTGTAGTTAAAGAGGTATAACTATTTAAACAAACAGTGTGTTTCTTTGTTTCAGTTGATGATGGTATAGTTGTTACTTCAGAAGATCATAACTTCTATAGATCATGAATCTACACAGTATCTCAGTTTACAAAAAAAAATATTTTAACTGTTACATTATAAAAGCTGTTAAATAGATATAACGTGAAATTCTGGCCATAGTGAAGTCGATGGCATTAAGGCCAGGATTTCATCACCAGGTGTATATTTTAATATACAATAGCCATTTTAATTTTTGTCTAGTCCATGACTATGTCAGAACTTTTCCTATGAAGCACATTGGTGCCGGTGTCATTCAAACAGAATGAATTAAATTTAATTTCTGATGTTCGTTAGGAATACCATATTGTGAAGAAATCTACTCGCTCACTGAGTGCAGCTCAGGTGGAATCTCCATGGAGACTGGCCCAGCCATCCATTATTTCCATCATTGTCCTGATGAAAGGACAAGGCAAGGTGAGGATTTTCACACAGCATCACAAAGGCCTGATCTTCTGGGATGCTGAGCACTCCAAACTCCCACTGAACCTCAGTGCCTGTGAAAATCAAGTTCTGAATGTTTGTTAAAGTAAATCTGTCATGTGCTTATTTCATTGTACGTGATGATCAATAATAATAAATACTTAAGAGCCAAATTTTCAAACCTGAATGCTTAAGTCATGCCTGCAAAATATGAATGAGGCAGAAACTATATCTGCCTATGTCTGTGTGCAGTTATCTATCACGTTGTGGCCCAGATCCTGATTGAGATCTCTGGTCACTACTGAAATATAAATATTAAATAAGAATGAGTGCATAGTTACAGATATGCCTGCGAGTATGCGAAACAGGTATTCATTCAGCTAAGTACCTGTTTGCATTCGCAATAGCCCACTTTGCACAAGAAAATCTGTCTGTTTTTATAGTGTATCTCCCTAGACCATTGTGATAGCAGAGGTAAGTTAGCCAATCACCACCCTTACTCTGAATGCCTGAAAATTATAGAAAGTTAAGAGTCAGAACTAAGACTGGAATCCAGGTTGATTATTTCCCCAGGCATTTCACTAGGCCACAATGCCTCCCAGGATCTGTGTGCGCAATATCATGTTTGCGTGTTCACTAGGTGCTAATATATTTTACAGGGGTGTCCAACATGCTATAACTCTAAAATAACTTCTTCTCATATTTATGATACTAGTGTAGCAAGCAGAGTAGTATTTTTCATGGCCATATTTTTCATGAAGTAATAATTCTGAAGGGGTTTGTTTCTCTCAATGGCTGCAATTCCCATTAATAGTAATAGGACCAAACCATCTACGTCATAGGCTGCAGTTCCCACTGTCTCTCATAGATGAAAGGATGCCAACAAAGTAATAGGAGTTACGTGCATTTACAGAGAGGGGAATAGACTCTGGGGGAATGTTTATGTACATGTCTTTAAATATGGAATTCTTCATTTACTTAAGTAAACAAACGTTCACACACACACTCACGTTCTGCTAACATTACAGCACTGACCTTATGTCATCTTTTTACATTTCTCTCTTTCCTGAGGAAATGCAATATCTGTGATAGCAGAATAAATTGCAGTTAATCCTGGATATGGGTCTCTTGGGCGGGAATTCCACGATCCGTCAATTTAAGAGGCTGCTGTTATAGTTGGAGAAGTAGAAATGAATAACATAAAACTATAGAACCATGATAACATAAAATAAACTTTTTCTGTATTTTAGGATGACTACGACTACTTTCAGGCTGAGTGATACTGTTGGAGTGAGAGTAGATCAGGAGAGGAGAGCAGAGAATAAAATCACAGCATAATTCACCATCAGCTAATTAGATTTTCATGTCTCTTTCCTCTTGGACTATCAAACAGCCTTTTTGAGATAAGTGATAACACAGTTAGGTGCCATCAATATATCACTTCTTCCTGTCTCTGTAGGGTCTTGGATTCAGCATTGTGGGAGGCCAGGATTCTGCTCGGGGACGCATGGGGATTTTTGTGAAGACTATATTCCCAAATGGAGCAGCTGCTGCTGATGGAAGACTTAAAGAAGGTATTAGAAGCTAAAAGCCCGTGCTGTTGCACAGGGGTAATTCATAAACTTGTGCGTTTAAACAAAAATAATTTAAAAAGTCCCAAATGGCTGAGAATGTAAAAATTAGAGAGAAGCAGACTGCGAATCTGTTTGTGGTCTTCTGTGGGTGGTTGTGTTGATTTCATGTCCAGGGGGTTGTGCTGGTAGAGTTGTGTGGATTTGCGCAGGTGGTGAACGAAGGGGGTGTGCTGCAGTAAAAGGCTATGTGTTTTGGGGATTAGTGAGCATGCTGGTTATGCTGTTGTGTGGGTGGTTTTGCTGGAAGAGTTGTGTGGATTTGTGTGGGTAGCAGTTGGGTGCTTGGGTGTGGCAGTTGGGCCAACTAATCCATCATCTGTGAAATCTCCCTCAGACAGCCAATTAAATTGTTGCATGAAAATTAGCTGTAGAGTAAGGATGATGATTGGTTGAATTATCTCTGATATCAGAGTGGTCTAGGACTCTTGGCATGGCATAGAGACATGCCTTACTGTAGCTGTACACCTCATGGTGTAATTTGTAAAACCAAAATGGCTGAGAACTTAAAAATTGGACAATAACAGGCAGCAAACCCCAGTGATGACTCAGCTTGGTGATATTCTAACAAAAGTAGCTCTCAGCCATGCTTGTATCTGCTTCCACCGCTTCACACTGACTCAACAGACATTTTAGGCCTCAGAGTGACACACAGTCACATTCCTGGAATCTTATTATATAGATAGTGGGGAGAATCCAATTCTGTGTAAAAGGCCACAGAGAAAAATTAGTTCAACATAGCTGATAAACTATAGCTGCTCGCCTTACTTGTGCGCCTGGAAACCAATGGAAGGGTATCAGAATGTGAATTCATCTTATCAATCTGTTCAACAGAAAGTTGGTCAGACCACTCAGCCTATTTGGGTTTTTGCTGTGCTTTAAGAGAAGGACTAATACACCAGGAAGACTTTCCATGCCTGATTTCTTTGCTTCTCTGTGAAACCTTGTTCAAGAGGGCCAGAAGCTCTGCTTGCTTAGCTGGGGAAGTGTATTGGCAAAGAGGTGTCCATATGCTGTATCAGAAAGGCAGGGTACAGAGAAATGTATTTCAGAGGGTCTATTTTGGGATCTTATTGTTGTTTAGTATTTTTGAGCACCCAAAATGTACTGGACACCTTCATACAACATATGAGAACACAGTCCCTGCCCTGCTGAGCTTACTGTGTAGAGTTGACATGACATGATGAGAATGGTCTAATCAGACACAGGGTTGGAAAGAGGAGAGGAAGGACAAGAAAGACAATAAGATCATGCCGCTAGTTAGTAAAGCATGGACATGGCCTGATTTATTACCACCTTTCCTGCCTTTCAAGTTGGCTGTATAGATTCACATCGATTAGCCATGGCATTGTGTGTGCTCACATACTAGACTGATTGGTAAAGGTACCAACTGACCATGTGTTTAGAATGCTGGTTTACATAGCACTGCAAGTGCCGCCTCTTCTGCAGGAAGGCACTCCTATGTAATCTTTGTGCACTGGCCCTGAGAAGCCAATAGTTACCAGAGATCCCATAAACCTAACAGTCCTCCACTAGTCAATCACAGGCTGTTCAGAGCTTGGTTATTCAGTTCTGGATTGGATTAGGAAAAGGTGGAGGGAAGACTTGGCAGATGATAGTGCACTGTCTAATTGTGCACAGATGTAGGTGTGTGTAAGACTGGAGAAGAGAGATCTGGATCCTGCTCTCTCTTCCTCCCTACAAAGAAGTAGCTCAGCACAGCTGGTTGTAAGTATTGTGACCCAAAGCCTTGTAGTACTGAGCAAGCAGACATAGCTCTGGGACTTGTTTGGGGTGAAGGTGTCATTGACTCTCAGCCACCTCTGTGTGTTCAGCTCGCTTTTCTCTCTGAATACTCTCAGTGTACTAAGTAGAATGCCATTCGTGTTGTGTGTGTGGGCGAAGGGCCAACTTTCTCTGTATGACCATATGGGTGCCATAACATAATGCTTCACTCTGATTCCAAACTCCTGGGACGTCCTAGTATGGGAACGATGTGAAGAGACCGTGGGCCCCTGTTAGACTCCACAGCGGGCGCTTCCACTCCAAACATTCTGACTCCAATTAAAATTCAGAATGTTTTCAATTGGTCTGTTATACACCTCTACCCCGATATAACGCTGTCCTTGGGAGCCAAAAAATCTTACCGTGTTATAGGTGAAACTGCGTTATATCGAACTTGCTTAGATCCGCCGGAGTGCGCAGCCCCCCCCCCCCCCAGAGCACTGCTTTACCGCGTTATATCCGAATTTGTGTTAGATCGGGTCGTGTTATATCAGGGTAGAGGTGTAATAAAAATTGAAGGTGAGGAATCACAGTTGAAGAATATTCTGTGCTCCACTACTTCAGCCCTATATTAACTACAAAGGCATTACAGCAAATGGAAATAAATAGAAAACAATTAAAAGCTTTTTGTAGCGTAATAAATCGGGAACCATGTGGTAGCCCATTGCTTTGCTAATGTCAAGGAGCAGTCCTGTATCTGTATACTATACTCTATCCAAATGTAAAGGCTGACTTGATTTTTGCATCTGATTGCCAGGGGATGAAATTCTAGAAGTTAATGGAGAATCTTTACAAGGGCTGACCCATCAGGAGGCCATTCAGACGTTTAAGGTAACAGAATGATAGACACAGTAAAAGAGAGAGAGACTGTATTTCTCATTGCTTAGTACAATTTAATGCCATGGTTTTATTTTCCACTGCCACAATTGATTGTACACATGATTCACTGGATGATGCGTTATTGTGCGTCAGGTGACTATATAGTCTAATAAGTTCTCTTCCTTTTTTAGCAACTCAAGAAAGGTGTAGTGACCCTCACAGTGCGCACGAGACTGCGCAGCCCGAGCCTCACCCCATGTCCAACTCCCATTTTAATGAGCAGATCAAGCTCCCCAAGCTCCAGTGCGAGTGGAGGAACTCCTGCACCTGGCTCTGAAGACGGAGACACTTCCTCCACGTGTCGCAAAGGCCCAGGACCAAAGGACAGAATCATCATGGACGTGACGCTCAACAAAGGTTAAAGAAAGTTTATTACGGCTCAGCTGGTTAAACTAACTTGGAAAACAGGTGTTATCCATCTGAATGTGTTTTCCAGTGAATTCCTAGTACACAGGCTAATACTCTTATCCTAACACATGTTCCCACACCAATCTCATCCAGAGGTTCTCAGCTTGTTCAGTCTGCAAACTGCAAAATGACTGAAAAATCATCCTGTGACCCATCATATCCAAGAGTCCTTTGAAAAGTTTCCACCTTTTTGATCTGCAACCATCAAAATAAGGTTGAGGGTCTTACGAGGAGGAGGTCCTTGTGCTACTGGGGCGGGAAGGTTGTGGGATGGGTCAGGTGCTGCTGGGGTGAGGGGCTAATCTGTCTGTCGGAGGTTTCTCTGTAGTTACTGTTCCCATAGACTCTAAATGGTCATGTTCCTCTCATAAACCTCCACAAAGCTATCACTTAAGCCATGCAGCACACTCAGAATTGTCAATTAACTGAACTCCAGAAAACATTATCCTTTCTCAACCGACTTTCTTCAGGCCCTTCCTGTGCCAGACCTTGGTGGCAGGTACTTAAACCAAATAGCAGAATTTAACCAAATGGTAATGGAAGCGAGAAACATGGTTTTAATGGAAGCGAGAAACATGGTTTAAGTAACTTGTTTAAATTTCCTAGAATTCCTGTAGACACACCAATTATATTTTATTATGCACACTATGGTGTTACATCTGGAGACAAAGCAGATGCCACATTATGTTCCTGATGCTAGAGGTATTTTACAGAGAGATACTGTAAAGCAATGTGTGGCTGAAATGTGGTCATGGAGGTGAGTAGGATTGGTCGTGGGTGAGGTTGAAGTTGGTCCTCTCACTCGTGGACCTCCTAAAAGCCGTCAAGGATAAATATTTTCACTTCTAATTGCAGTGTGGTTTTGGCTTCCTGAATGACACCCCAAAGACCAGCTCTGAAACAATGCACTATTCCTGGTTATCAATGTGATTGGAACGTAAATACTCATGCGTCCTGTGTGATTACAATCAAAAGGGACTAAACAGTTTTTCCTCTTTCTTTGTTTGTTTTTTGCAGAGCCGGGGGTTGGGTTAGGCATTGGTGCCTGTTGTCTCGCGCTGGAAAATAGCTCTCCAGGGATATACATTCACAGCTTGGCCCCAGGATCGGTGGCTAAAATGGATGGTAGATTAAGGTTAGTTATGAACTGAAAGCAAAAACATGCTGGTGCACTTTTACAGCATAATGTTGAAATCTGCCTGAAGACTCATTTTCAGCAGTGAGGTCAGTACTTTGAAAAAATCCATTGCAATGGGAGTTTTTTGATGAGTGACTTAGATGATCACAGCAAAATTAATAAGAATATGTAAGTTAAAAATTATAAAGGGTATTTAAAAATACCTGAAAACATTTCAAAGCCTTCATTGATATGATATGGACAGTTGCATAGTCCTGGGGACAGCTGTTTTAGTGATTCCAAGAGGCAACACAACCTAATGATATATGTCCAGCCTGGAACCAACAGGAAATGAAACTTAATGTCAAGTGTCAGAGCCAAAATGAATCAGCAGGAGATTTCCGCAGCTCTGTTAAAGTTTAGTCGCCTGAAACTTTCTTGAAAAGAGCTGTGGGAATTTTCTGCAGCAGATTGCGTCTCTGGTTGCAGCACCGGATTAAGTGACCGGAAATTATTTTATATTCCATTCCAGGTTTCCTTATTTGGCTTAAGAGCTGTTGGGTGAAACTACAGCAAGGTCCTTCTGGCTGCTATGTTCCTGCCTAGCTGATTCAGCTTGGTTGGAGTGCTCATGCATGGGTACCTATGCTCACTTATATGCTGTGGAGAATGACCCCATGTAGGTCAATGCAGAAGGCTACAATGGAGACGGGCCAAGGCTGAGGCCACAAGACTCTCATTGACATTAATCCTGCGGCCCAATATAGAGGTGTGCAGTAGTCCTGCTCAGCCGCCCTAGGTCAGGGAGAGGAGGGAAATTTCACCACCTCAGTCTCTCTGCACTCCATTTGCATGGAACCTAAATACTCTTTTTATGTGGGTGTAATGGATTTCACCTATTATGAGGACCTGGAACTAGCAACTTGATACTGGTATAAGAGAGAAAATAATGTATTGGTTGTAACCTTGCCAAAAATGCTCAAAATTATTACCAGAAAATTAATGTATTTTTTCCAGGAGACAATATTTTAATATTCGCTTGCTTACCTTTAAACCCATTTTGAACATTTCTCCAGTCTTAGCTGTGTCTGTGTATAACAGCTGCATCATTTATTAGGGTAAGTGGTTGACTATATTCGTTCACGCGTCCCAGTTTTCTAGTTCACTCTTTGAGATGTTTCTTTGTGAGACATCTTGTCTCATCAGCAGTTTTTGATTCCATATGGTAAAGCTGTGAAGGTGGTTTTGATTTTGGTTTCACAAAACCTCATTAGTCAGATTCTGGCTTTGCAAAACAAGAGAGGGTTTGGATTCAGATCCTACTTATCTGAACCCCCTCAAACGTACGTCTCTGTGTGTAAATGGTTCCTGATTTAGCCCATTTCTAATTGTTATATGGTTGCCTCTTTGTAAATAAAGACTTGTGTCTTCGGGTTACTAGGTAAACCAAACTTAGTTATGACTCTCTAAACATACACACTATCAAAGCAATGATAAAATTGCACAACGCACACACCTTTCGCTTTTTCAACCCAAAAGAGGGTGTGGACTATTGAAATACTATTACGTGACATCAACCGCCGTTTGAATTTGCTTCTGGCAGTTAGACTTTTGGTGAAAACTACATTTCAGTTAATCATCATAATTGATTCAAATTAAAAGGGAAGTTAATTCAAGTCAGTAGATTGTATGAAAATCCCTGTTAAAGAAGATGTTTTTAATAATCATGGAAAATGCAGTGGTAATATCTCTAGATGATTCTCCTTGCTTTGAATGGTTCCAGATGTCGATACTCCAGGAGCTGTCGAGAGTGAAGGAACTGAAATGAACAATTTACAGTCCTGTCACAGAAGAGACGTTTGATCAAACTGGGTTCTGTTACCCCAATTTCAAGTGAAAATGAGGTGCCTCTCACCCCATTTCTCTTTAGTTCAGATCTGAAACAGTTTCATAAACTCATAGTACGTCAAGTATCAGGGGGTCATGAGCTCCAAACAAACCCTGTTAAAAAGATGCTGTGTGTTTAAGTAATTCAGGATGGTGTTAAGGAATAACCTGTCTGCATAGAACGTTTGGCTTCCGTGCTCAGAAAACAACGATACCTACAACTGGAGCCAAACGTTCACTTTCACTCTAGTCTGGTGCAGTCAATTTTATACACTGATGAAATACACTGTGTTGCATTGACAGTAAGTGCAAAAAGGAGCATTGGATCCTGCTGGTGGCTGCAATGAAGTCAAAGTGGTATCATGAGGCACGTCAATGGGAGCAAGAGCTGGGCTGTTTTTTGCAAATCAAATTTCTTCCAGATATGTGTCTTTGAAAAGATTGGCCACTATTCAACAGCCCAAATGTTTTATATGAGACAGATGTGCTAACTGGCTGTATTTGTCTTTCTAGCCGGGGTGACCAGATCCTGGAGGCAGATTCAGTGAGTCTGCGCCATGCAGCACTAAGTGAAGCCTATGCCATTCTGAGTGAGTGTGGTCCGGGTCCAGTTAGCCTTATCATTAGTCGTCATCCCAACCCCAAGGTGAGGAGAAGACAGCTTCATATAGCTGCACGTTGCTTTCCTTTGTTCTTGCAACCAGGGTGTGAATGTTTGAGATGTGGTGAATGGAGAACACTTGTATTTTCTCTCCAGGTAATTTCATGGACTGTGTTACACAGGAGGTCAGTCCAGATGATTGTGATGGTCCCTTCTTATCTATGAATGCATAGTTGTGTTGGACCTTTCTTGCTGCATTGGCACTATCCACCAGTTGTAGCTTTAACTGGGAAGACTTATTTTTCTGTGAGATATTCCAGTTGTCATCCTCACTGATTTGTTTGCAGTTGGACTGAGGCCTGGTCCACACTAACCCCCCACTTCGAACTAAGATACGCAACTTCAGCTACGTGAATAACGTAGCTGAAGTCGGAGTACCTTCGTTCGAACTTACCGCGGGTCCAGATGCGGCAGGCAGGCTCCCCCGTCGACTCCGCGTACTCCTCTCGCAGAGCAGGAGTACCGGCGTCGACAGCGAGCACTTCTGGGATCGATCCGGGATCGATTTATCGCGTCTAGACAAGACGCGATAAATCGATCCCAGAAGATCGATTGCTTACCGCCGGACCCGGAGGTAAGTATAGACGTACCCTAAGTGACAAACCTATGAATTTGAAGCTGACAAAATAAATACTGTACATATCACCTTCATTGTTACAGTCACTTTGGGTGGAATTGAATTTGAACAGTAGCTGCCAGGGATAAATATTAGCAGATTGAGTCAATAAACTACAATAAAATAAAGGATACAGCATCTTTTAAAAATGTTAACCTGTCCAAACATCGAAGTTTTCCTGTAGAAGAAATGAATCCGTGATGTCTTGCTTCTGCAGAATCTGTGCCAGGGGAATTTTAAAATGTCTGCATTTATAAAGTGTATAATTATTTTCAAGCCAATTACTTCTTTTATTGGTGATGAAAGATAAGAGACTCCTTCATCCAAGCAGTATGGAATAATAACTTGTTTCATTTTACCATCCAAAGAATTTCATGGGCATATAAAACCTTGTAGGCTGTACAGGAATGTAGTTGGGAAAATATTTGTTTTAGGGAGATCAGAAGCTTTGACTTTTGAATTCCTAAATGAAAATGGAAACCTGTTTATAAGGCACAAGTGCTCTGAATTCTAATTTGCCCTATTGACCAGAATGATTTGGCATTCCTATCCTAAAGGTCACAATATGTAGCTTGAGAAAAACTTGTAATATAGGTTCCACAGGTGGTATTTATTTTCTGGCAATTCAGATGTACAGATGATAGGCACTGGTGGGCCTCCATACAAGGCTATTGAGTGATCACTGCCAGGGCTTCTGATAACTGAAGGAGAGGCAGTTCATCTATTGGGTAGAGCAGCAGTTCTTAAACTGAGGTCCTGGGACTCCAGGGGGTCCTTAGAGATTGCATGGGGGCGTCCTCAAAATGCCAACAATCACACCCATGATAGATAGACTCTGCAGTAAGAAGCAGGCACATCCATCTCACTGACATCTGTAAGTACTTGGATGCTCTTTTCCTTAAAGCATTACTAACAGTACATGTTTATATGAAGTACACACATTCCTTTGTCCATCAGTTTTTCAGTCGGGGGTCCGTGATTAACACTACATTTGAAAAGGGGTCCGTTGACAAAAAAATGTTTGAGAACCTCTGGGGTAGAGCAAGGGACAGGGAGACAGAATTGGGCCCAAAATGTAATACCAGCACAACTTCAGAACAAATCTATATATTGTGTTGGACAGTGTTGTAGTTCATTGATTGCAGTATCATAAGGGCACATTGTACCCATGAGACTGTGGACACCTTGAAACAATTATCCAAGGAGTGCAAACTCTCCTCTTTGCCCTATCCTCATTCACCTCAATTGAGTGTTGACTCAAGAGCATAATGCTGGCCCTTCGACTGTTCATTGGTTGCTGATCACTTCAGAATGATTCCTACGTGGTGGTGGGGATTGGGAAATACAGTGCGAAGAGGGCATATATGTAGCTGTGAATTTATTCCCCAGACCACATATGCTAATTAATAATTGCATTTGTCCCTCTTCACAGAATAAGTTTGACACTCCTGATGTAGACAGAGCTGAAAAAAGAGATCTTGCTGGAGCTGGTATTTTGTTTTTTCCTCTCGTTGCACAAAAAAGGCATCCTACATAACATAAGGACGGCCATACTGGGTCAGACCAATGGTCCATCCAGCCCAGTGTCCTGTCTTCCGACAGTGGGCAATGCCAGGTGCTTCAGAGGGAATGAACAGAACAGGCAATAATTGAGTGATCCATCCCATTGTCCATTCCCAGCTTCTGGCAAAATATTGGACCTTCCTGGACCTTACATATACCATAAACACTATGATGAGACAGTAGCACAGAACTCTCAGCTTGGTGCGGGGAACTGGTTATGGCATTTTCACACCACCTTTGTACCCTCTAAATCCTGGTTGTTCCACGATCTGCAGTATAATTTAGACCACTATTTAAGTTACAGCATCCTGTCCCTGGCTGCCTGTGGGCACAGCGCTGCCCAGAATCTCCTCAGTCCTGCGGCCTCACCTAGTCCCCCTCACACTCCTTATGCTGGGCTTGCCTTTGGATGTCTTCCTCAGCTCCCGCCCCATGGAATCCTCCCCTGGCTGGATCCGGGGCTTTTAAGGCCTCTTTATACCACTCGAGACCTTTTACAGAAAATGGCAGGAATGTGGGTGAGGCTCTTGGTTAACATTCCTCAGCTGCAATCCCATCCCACGGTCTGAAAACAAAGATATTTTTGTTAAGGTTCATGTTGTTTCATACCTTTTTATATTTAATCCCCCACTTCATCACGCAAAAGCTCCACAGAACGTTTTGTTACTGAATATACAAGCTTCGGTGTTTTTATGTATTTCCAAGAGAAATACCACAAAGGTTTTCTTTCTTCTGTTATTGTTAGTGGATGTGGCATTTAAATTATGTTTAAACTGCTGAGTTTGCTTAGGGATAATTCAGATCCTCTTAGTTCAAAGAGGTTCAGCTTTCTGACCTGTCTTTGTGCCGAGTTATAATTCATGTAAAGTTGAGTGAATTGAAATCACATTGGGCATATCTGAAAACAGAAACCTGGGTTGTTATGTATTCCTGCTCCCCAGCAGCTCCAGTTCTAAGACGACATATAATGTTTTCTAGAAATTTCTGAGGGTGGGTGTGTTACAATAATCCAGATATTTCAAATGCAACATGTCACTGCAATGTATTTTTATGTGCGGAAAATATTACAGTTACCAATTACCGATTTTATTTATTTATTTATTTATTTATTTATTTGGTAAAGGGGGGGGGAATTAAAATAAAAGTCAGCTAGTATTTCAGAAAGTCTGGCTTTTTCATATTTTTTAATTTAACATGTCTTTTACTGATGGAATATTTTAGACAAATGGCTGAATATTTAAAAAAAATAATATTTTCATCCACATTTCTCTAGAACATCAAGGTAGTGAGCTACTTAGATAAAATGCATGGCATGATAATGCGTTTGCTTTATTTATGCAAGCCTGATGCAACTTTTATATTTAACATTTGTGCATTTAATGTGACACGTTGACATCTTTGACTTTGTAGTAGGCTGGCCATGTTTTCTGCATACCCCTTCTAAAGAGACCAGCTCAGGGTCACAGAGGAAGTCTGATTCAGAGCTAGGACCAGAACTTGGGAGCTCTTGGTTCACATTCCTTTGCTCAGACCTCTAAAACAACAGTAAATCTTGACTGAATATTTGTGATGATCAGTGCTCAGACTCTGATCTTAGCTTCTTATGTTCTACAGCAAACCCACATCATCTCTTTTCTACTAAAATTAGGTTTCTGAACAGGAGATGGATGAAGCAATAGCCTGCACCACTCATCGAGAGAGCAAGGATGCCTATTCCCCTCATGTCATAGGTAGCAACACATTCTTTTTCTATGTTGTGTCAGATCTGTCCATTATTTTTCATACATGGCAACTTTTACTGGAGTGCTATTGGGATCTTTGCAGTCATAAATATTTAAACTCCTATTGAGAAATGTTCCACTCTTTCCACAGTACTATGTTAATCAAAAAATGTTACGTATTTCAGTCATAGCTGCTACGTAGTCCACATCCTTAGCACTGTCTGTCTGTTTTAGATATCTCTGAGGCACCAATCACCATAACGTCAAAGTGTGAGGAGGTTACTACTCCATCCTGATCTAATAATCAGGACAAAGCATTGCATTCTGGGACTGGGAGGCTGCATGGGTCACACCTCCCTGTTCAAGAAAAGAGTAGCTACAGTCTAGTTCATTTTTAACAAATTAGATATGGCCATTAGGCTGCTGGCAAATTTTTAACGTGGCCCCTCAGTTGGGATGTCCCATCTGTGTTTGAACATGACGTTAGCCATTTCTAAAATCCTACAGATGAAAGTGAACTTGTAGGAAAACGTATGAACTCTAATCACATTATTCCTTAATAGAAGACAAAGAGAATATTCCCCTTTTTGCTTCAAAGTGGAGGAATGACCAACTAGCTGGTTTTCAGACAAAAATGTTAGTGTTTTTTTTTTTTAATCAAGCTTATTTACACCAAAATGGTTTTCTGTGAACAGAGAGACAGCCATTTTGGAGCAGACCTTTGCCAGTGACCTCCACCCTCCCTCTCCTAGTGTATGACTGGAAGCAGGAGGGATGCTATCTTTTGTGATAAATTTCGATTCACGTTCCTAACTTTTGTAAGCCAAGTTAAGTAAATAAGCTAAGTAACTAAGTAGCAGCTTGTCTGGAGGATGGAGAGAGATATTAGAGACTTGTTAAATAAAATAAAACTTGTTTTTAAAGGGACTCTGATAATATGGTGATGAGCACTGTATAAATAACAAGACAGACCAATGCTCTGCTCGCTTGTGTACATATTCTGTAGCTTTAAATTTTGATCTCTAATTGAATCGTGTTTAACAGGGATTCTGCAGAAAAGTCCATCCCCTAGTGTGAAGGCCAAACAAGGAGAGGCCTCATCACCCCTGAGCTGGACAATGAAACGTTTCCTGGAGCCAGCAAGTCGGGTAAACAAATTAATATACAACACAAAGAGATGACTTTTTAGGATAAGCTTTTACCAAAGAATCGGATTGCTCAGAACAAAAGAACTATGCTTTTTCCATGTCACACCTGTGTCATACTAAGGGGTTCCATTAGTTAAGCTATATTGCTGGGACACAGGCACTGTCAGCAATAGAAAACTCTCCTTTAGGTCTTCTCTGCAGGCAGCTTCTAGAAGCGACCTGTAGTGGGGCTGGCCTGGGAGGCTGTCCCCCGAATAGGACCCCAATCACTTATCAGAACCCCACTTGTTTGTCATGTGCTGTGGTTTAATTTCAGTCTTGTAAAAAAGTGAGCTCTGCTCAATGGTGTATTCATATGGGCACTGAGATGGTGAGTAGGGCGTGGTCCTTGGAACATGGAATCTGCTCATACATAATCGAGTAATTGGTTTCTGTATGTTGTAATAGTGGTGGGGAAAAAAATTTCTGGAAAGGCCAAGTAGGAAATACAGTCAGTCCCAGGGAGGAAGTACAAGTACCTGTAGTCTCTCAATAAGGGAGGGACTTAAAGGGAATCGTAAAGGTGAATGGTTTAACCCCTGATTGTTGTGCTGCATACCCCCTCTACAAACCGAGGGTGTCTGAAAAATCACGTCACTTTTGGTGCTGAAATATGGTTTCAAGTGCCTAACGTCAGCCACCTAGGTTTGAAAATGTTGGCCTTAATCTCACTGTGGCTCAGTGCCCCTGTTTGTAGAATTGGGATATTAAGATGTACTGTAGTTACCAATGTGTTATGAGGCTGAAGTTAGTGATGTTTAGACAGTACACACACAGGGTGCTATTAACATAAATGACCACCAATCACCAGTTTTATTTACTTATTTTCCTTTCAGCAGGGATCTGTCAGTTCTGAAACAGAGCTTTCCCAGTTCTTCTCACAAGATGGGCCAAGTCAGGTGTCATTTTCTGACACACAAGTAACGGGCTCCAGTGATGAAGAGCAGCTCCGTCAGAAAAGTGGAAACAGCTCTTTGGATGACAGCTCTCTTCCTCCCAGCAATCTAAGTAAGCCACAGAAATAGAAAGAAATGGCAAGATATATGTGGAGTGGTCATTGCATGTGTTGGGTCAGGAATGCCACATTTTGGGTAGAAATGTCAGCTAGTACAGTGCTAGTCAACAGGTTGTAATGTGATGCTTCAGAAAATGAAAGAAGGAATCTAAATACAATGTACGCAGTGTATTACTGGATTGCAACTCTGACTAGTTGACTAGAGAATGAATTTATATTATTGGTTTGGCTGACCAAATCTAAGTTATCATTAAAAAGAACAGGAGTACTTGTGGCACCTTAGAGACTAACAAATTTATTAGAGCATAAGCTTTCGTGGGCTACAACCCACATCCGCATCCGAAGAAGTGGGTTGTAGCCCACGAAAGCTTATGCTCTAATAAATTTGTTAGTCTCTAAGGTGCCACAAGTACTCCTGTTCTTTTTGCGGATACAGACTAACACGGCTGCTACTCTGAAATAAGTTATCATTGCGAGTTAATCAAGCCACTAGTGATTATCTGATTGATTACATTTAAATCAGACCAGTCTTAAATATCTCAGGTACATGAAACTTTGTCTTTACACCAGAATATATGGTGCTGCCATAAAATATTTTGCACATTTGTGAGATCTTTCTCCTCTCTATGGTCTACCTGGAACAGTCTTGTTTCTCTTCCATACTGAGTCTCCATCTCAATTCAAGAACCGCATAGGCATGGGAGAGCAGATATATTTCTATGCTTCTCAGATAGTCTCTGCCTTTGCCAGTATTTATCTTTGAAATTTCATTATTTAACTCAACAAATCAATTTTGGATATGGGTTTGTGTGAAAGACACTACACAAAATAAGCTTGTATTATATATATCCATATGAATATATATTATATATGTAGTTTTTGATAAGAAGGGTATGACTAGGAAGTCTTAGATCACCCAGCCTTTAGAATGAAACAGATTGTGTGCTTGTGTTTTGTCAGAGTGTCTTTCTCTCTCTCACTGTGCATCGATTAGGTCAGTTCTTTGCATAGATTGAAGCAGAATTACAAGGATTTTCCACTGTTTGAATTTAAAAAATAAATGTGTGTGTGCTCCCTTTTCTTCTTGTGGGCACAGTCCTGGTTCAGAAACAGGCTGAGAATAAGAACAGGAAGCACCCATAAATCACAAGACCATCTTTCATTTCTGGTGCTTTTGTATGGTAGGTATAGAGTGGAGGACATGGAAAAACAGCTCAGCCTTTCTACACAGACACAGCGAAAATCCTCTGTTGCAAACAAGCGTGTCTCTTTTAAAGTGGCTGCAGTAGAATGCTCAGCATAAAACTAGTCCAATAAGCGCAATTAAAAATGTAATCAATTCTTTTCTAGCTGCTAAAGAAGCAGGAACAACCAAAGTGGACAGTCTTGCTTCATCAACCAGTGGAAAGTCACCTGGTCTTTTCAACAAGCACGTGGAATTTGCCCAACAGGGGAGCCTTAATGGTAGTCCCAAGTCTGTCCGCAGCCCACTGCTGAGGCAGAGAAGAGTTGTTTTCTATGATGGCGATGTTAGCGACGAGGATGATTTTGTCAAGCAAGAAGAGGTCCACTTCCAAAGGAGCCAGAGGGACAAGAGCCAGAAAAACGCCAAGGAAGACTCTGGCATTGTCATCGCAACCTCTTCCGCTGAAGTTGATGATGAAGGCCAGGATGGTGAATTGTCTCGACACCCTGGCAGTAAGGAGGCTACCCCTGTGTTCAGCAACACCTTGGTGTCTGAGGAGAGTGCCCTAGAGCAAACGGTGGACTTGTCCTTCTTTCAGATCAAAGCACTTGATTGCTCAGATATGCCTGAGATTCATCCTACTAATCTGGGAGTGAAGGAGCTCCGAGAGGCACAGCTTGAATCTGTGAGATCCCCTAAACTGGAGCACAAAGCAGTCACAAGAGTGAAAAGCATGATGAGCACGGAGTGCCGCAATCTCCCCAGGCAGAAGATGGAGGAGCCTGGTTCCTGTCATAAGCCCATTGCCAGGACACTTCCACACAGCAAAAAGACTGAAACACCCGACATCCCCAGGCAGAGCAATGCTGAAACAGTTAATCTGCTGCGGAATGAAGATGAATCATTTGGCCTGGATTTGGAGATCCAGGCCACTCCCATAAGAGTTGTGGTAACAGGTTTACGATCAGGCGGAGCAGCTGAAAGGGTAACATTTTAAAAATATGAGTCACTTTGCGGATGTTTACTCCTGGGTTTCTCTTTGTGGAGATTAATATTTGATAAGTGAGATTTTACACATGCATGCAAACGAGAGATTTACCTCCATTAGAAAAAAATGTCTCATTCCTTATCTTTCTAATATGCCATTAAACTACATGTTTTAGAGACATAGTCATGCCCCATCTGATTTAAGCTTGAAGAAGTCAACAGGCAAAAATATACCAAAATGAAATAATCCATATTAGTCATTATTGTTTCAGGGCTCACTACAATTTTTCTACTTTGCCAGAAACAAAAGAAGCTTTATGTAAGGAAGAGAAGTGATTTAGAAACATTAAGTATTAATGATAAAATGTACATTGCTTATTAATAGGCAAGAATTATATTGCAATTTAGGATGTAACCATTCTCTCCTATTTATTTATTTATTTATTTATTTATCTACTCTGCACTTTATCTGTGCTTGTTACAGTGGGGATAATTGCTTGACATGTGTACAGAATGCTGACCTTAGGCAAATTGTTCAACTGAATGAAGAATTTTTGTGTGAACAACGTGTAACAGTTGTTCTTCGCTGATTTAGAGAATCTTTACTGTTTTGAGGGGGTATGGCATAGTGGTTTGGACAGGGGTCTGAGAGTCATGATTCCTGGATCCCTATTCCTATCTTAACCACTGATTCATTGTGTAACCTTGGGAAATATATTTAGCCTATGCCTTAAAGGCCTGATACCAGCTCCTTTTTAAGGCAATGAAAAGATTCAAATTGGTTTAATGGGAGTTGAGTACGGTCCCAAGTTCCTGGTCAGATGTGGGGAGGTGATAACTAGGAGGCAGCACTGCTTTGGGAGATCCTAGAGAAACTATGGTTCATTCAGCCAGAATACCATGACCTCTTCCTCATACCACCCTCTTTGGGAGCCACCAACACCTCCAACATCTTCACTGAGAGGTACCTGGTCTCTGTGCAGAGTCACAAAGACTGGGAGGTTCCTTCTGTCATCAGATCTCCCGCTTGCTAACCACAAAGCGTGAGTGACATTCTGTTCCTCACTTTACTTGTCTGTAAACTGAGTATATTAATGCCAGTGTTCTGCCTTCTGTAACCACTGGAAACTGGGATCATTGCTTGTAAAACATTTATGCTTGTACTGCAAGCTATGCCCTCTGCTTCTGTGATAAAGCCTCTCAGGTATTTACATTAATTTATCTCTGTAACCATATTAGGGATCAATGGGAAAGCTGACAGTAGGAGATGAGATTTTATCCATCAACAGTACCCCAATCAGTGGAATGACATCCCAGGAAATCTGTCTGTTCATACAGAATCTCCCCATGTCTGTAACACTAGAGGTGCAAAAGGCAGTATCAGGTGAGAGCATTTTTTTACTCTTATACTGTTGGTTTTGAATATGTGAGTGAGAAAAGCTTGATAAGGTGTTTTGCTGACCTGGCATCTAAGATGATTCAGAAAAAGTGGTGTATGTGTATGTATTGATGTTGATGATAAAGCATTTCATTACGGAGACAGATTTTCAGTCATTTATAACATGTCATCATGAAGTGCTGTTTCATCATCCTGACCTGAAGGTTTAACGCTCACATTTAAAATAATAGCTCCAGAATATTTGACAAAAAGTATCAGAGTATTTAGAGCTTTTAACCATCTAATGCGGAGTCAAGTTAACCCACCAGGGAATTTAATTATGGAAGTATTAGGGTCAAGCATGACAATCAAATTTGCCGTCAATGTCTTGTTGATAAATGACAAGTTAATTTGACTATGCATAAGATAGTCTAAAGCTTTTAAATACTCTGATCCTTTTAGTCAAATCTGTCTCTTAAAATGTGAAGTTTAAGTTGTATTTTGTGATCAGATAGTAAAATAATGAAATCCAGGCTCTTTCTTGGTAAATCAGAAAGTTCTACTGCTCAGAAAGAAAGTGTACAAACAGAAGTGTAGTGCTTGAATCTTGTTGAAATGGCTATGTGCATTTTTGTTATAAAGAGTTGTTTCTTGTTTAGGTGGAAATGTTGATATGTAGTTCTACCCACTAAGAAGATTTATGCTTATCCTGCAGTATGCTTGTATCTACAATTTAAATGAATTATGCAGTGTGGCAGACAGTGTTTGAAAAGAACAGTACATGTTGCACATTCAGGAGCAGCACTACCTTTTTTTTTATCTTAGCTAAAATACACTCTTATTTGTTCAACTGTTAATACTTAGAGTTCTAACTAGCTTCCAAATGAGTGATGCTTAGATACCAGTAGTTTTTGAAGGGTTTTCTGGCAGGCCAGGAAGTCCCATTCCTCAATCCCTAGGCTAGCCCAAGCATTGCGGAGGCTTGTGGCAGCAGGGATATGGGCAGGTTGGCGCTTTTCCCAAGAGCATGCTTCCCTTTCTCCCCTGCCTCCTTCCTCTGGTATTTCCTCCATTTTGCCAGAAACTCTTCCCAATCCCTGTATACTTACTCCTTACACAACCCACCTCCATGCTGTCATCTGTGATGTAACTGAGCAAACTGGGTGAGTTGGAATGTGTGGATGGATCAGTGGACGGAGTTGTGGGCAGTCAATAAATTGCCTGCGAGTGGGCTGAATGTTCATGAGATGAAAGAGAAGATCTAAGACCACAATCCCATAAACACTTATGCCCCCATAACCTTACTCACATGTGTAAAATTAAGCATATGCACGAGTGCTCACAGGACCAAAGCCAAAGCATTTCTACAATTTCTCATCACTGCAGCACCGAAGCACTTCTGATTAGTGCACTAGTCTTCAGGTATTCAGTGCAATTTATTTCAGCCTGGTACTGTGTATTCCTCCTCTTTGTTCTAGGGTTAATGGGAACGAACACAGCCAGGCCCATCTGGCTATGTACTTACACTTTGATGGTTAGAATCCTGTTTAAATTTCAAAGTTAAGAATGAAACAAATCATAATTACTCACTAAAAATAAGTCCCCCCTCCCCCGCATATATTATTCTGATCCAGCTGGAATTTGATTATTTCTGGAAATTTAAGAGTCATTACAGGAGAAAAGAAGGGCAGAGCTATAGGGAAACATCTAGCCGGAATATACGTGTATCTATTTTTGCAGTAAGAACATGATATTTTGTGTGTAACATTCCATTAACGTAACTAATCAGAGTTAAGTGTTTTATTTGCTTTCCCCCCCCCCCTTTTTATCTTGATACAGCTGTGGACAGACTTACAAACCTCCTCATGTCTTCAGGGACAGATGGTTCAGATCAGGCTGACCCCTGCAGCATCCTTGTAGCTGAAGAAGAAACCAGTTCTGGGAAATGTGAAGAAAAGACTTTACAAAACGAAAATCCAGACAATGTCACAAAGAGAACAATGCTGCCACCTGATGCCAAGACCGAAGAGGTGCAAGCAGGTGCCTCAGAGGTCAGCTGTGTCAAGGACTGTGCTGTGAGCCCAATCACTGATATTGATGACTTCGTCAGTAAATTGAATTCTTCAGAGGATAGAACTTCTCAGTCTCTACTGACAGTAGCAAGCCCCAGAGATGAGTACACTGCCGAGTGCAGTTGTGAGACAGAGGAAGGTTGTTCTACTAATTCTGAGCCAGATATAGCAAAGAAGGAGCTGTCTGAAAAAACTGTGAATTATGCCGCTAACGCACAGGGGATTTTGGGGTTATCAGTACTGGATTCCGTTAATACAGGAAAGCTTTTTACTGTGAATAAAAGCTGCTTAAATAACTATTCTAGGAATTTTAGCAGTTTAAGTGTAGATGATTTGCCTGCAGCAGACTCTGTGGAAGATACAAGAAATGAATCATTTCCAAAATCAATGTATGGTGCTGCAGAGGATTCCCATTCAGACACGGAATCTCTCACCGAAGCCCCGGATTCTACTGGTGACGGTTTGCTCTTGCCATCTGCCGATGGTAAATCCTCTGAAACCTGCAATGTTATAGAGTCAGATGAGGAGCAAATTGAAATTTGCTGCGTGAATAATGAGCCCCAACAGCCCATTCAGGAGCATCAGCAGCTCACGTCTGCTAGAAGTGTATTTCATCATTCCCCACCATCCCCTCACACGGCAAAAGTTTTACAAACAGAGAGCTGTGCGGTATATAGTTCACTGGATACAAACAATGACAAAGCTCCATTTATACTAGAAGATCAATGTAATCCAATTCTACACACCCCACAGCATTTAAATATTGTTCCGGCTACTCCCTTACATACTTTTCCCTCAGTTTCTCTACCAGATAAAGATACCCTCACACCTCCATTGGGTGTTCGTCCAGTTTGCTCCTTCCATAACAACGGTGCCTTAAGTACAGAAGACAGAATGGGCTTGGAGAACAATGAAAAATCTGTGAAACCGTGTGAGTCTTCCAAAGATGATATGGCTTTGCAAAGCAAAAATATGAGTTTCTGCACTACTGGGAAGGTGAATGGCTTGGAAAGCAATTTGCTGGACAAAGAACAACATGATAAAGAACAAGGATCCAAATTTGAAAGTGAACTGGTGACTAATGAGTGCAATCACAAGGTTAGTTATCATTCCGCTTTGACAAAGAAGGAAACAAACAGTTTGGCTAATTTGAATAAAACAGATAGTAATCGGATAGACACTCTATCACAAAGATCAACCCTCACGTCCAGGTCACCCACTCCTACTAAATCAAAAGATCTAACTAAGGCTGGTACGACCCAGGACTTGTCAGGGAAAAATGAAAAAGTTAATGGTATGCCATTGGGAAGAAGTTCTAATGCAAAAATCCAAAGCTCCAGCACAAGCTACAGCAAAGGAGTTACAGTACCGCACAGCCCCACCTCACAGAAAAAATCGCATCAAGAAATTAAGGCAATGGCCCAAAGGACTATTGTGGAAACACTTTTAAATAGTCAGAGAGCCAAAATAGGACCAAAGCTAAAGGGCCTCACTATCAAAAGTAAAACAAAGGCAAATTCAGAAGCTCCGAGCTTTAATCCTGCAAAAGCTAGTGGGACTGATCAGAGAAGAACTTCCATTTCTCCACAGTTATCACCCAAGCTTCTAGGAAAGAAAGTTTCTGTGTCCCGTAATCTCCCTACAAACGTGGAACCTGGCAAGAGCACCACACCAGTCTCAAAGACTCTTAAATCTGAGCAAGAAAATAAACCATCTCTAGCTGTGCCTGAAGAAACATCGCTACCTGTGTTGAATGGCAGCAGCAGCCCAGTGGAAAACAATGAAAAGCAATCCAGGGGCAATGGTGAGCTAAGCGTTGCTGGGGAGACAGAGCATCAGAGAGGAGGTGAAAAACAAAAAGAAAGGCAGGCTTCAGTGCAGCAGGATGTGTGTAATGAGAAGGGAATTAAGATTGATGTTGGTGATTTCAAAGCTAGGGAAGATCTGACCAAAGTAACTACCTCTCCTAAGCAGATGCTGAAAGGTGAGTATGTCAAAGAGAGAGCTGAAAACCATGGCACAGGCATAAACCTGATAAACAGCAGTTACGATGAAGGTGATATTCAGCAAGTAGGTCCTCAAAACCTAGGAGTCTGTAACAATGACTCCTCCTCACTGAGTTCTCCCCCAATGCAGCAGGAGCAGCCAGAAGGCCAGGAAATTCAACGCACGTTCATTGAGGTGAGGTTATCCTCCTCCTGTTCCTCCCTAGCACCATCATCAGAGCGGCCGTTGTTGGAAAAGGCAGAAGCTACCAATACAAAGGTCAGCCAGGTAACTGAGGAGATAGGGGATGGCCAGTATTTCACTCAAGTAGATACCGTTGGGGATGGAAATCGACACAGTGCATCCAAAACCGTGACGAGGACTTACTCAATGCCAGCCCAGTTGTCACGTCATTTGAGAGAGGACAATAATGTTATAGGTGTTTCAGCACACCCCGTGCAAGGTGTTCAGAGCAATGTTTCAGGGATGCTAAAAATTGTCCATCTCAGGGTGCTGAATGGCCAGGGCACCCAGGATGGAAAAGAGCAAATACACGCTCCCCAAAGTGTCCAGAAACCAAGCCTGGAGCAGCTCTCTTTAGCTAATGAAAATAGCTGTCTTGCCACAGATAAACTAAAAATTTTCAAGAGAAATTATTATTATTATGAACTGAACTGGCCACAAGAATCTACCTCATCTTTCTCTGTGAAACAGAGGATCAAATCTTTTGAGAATCTGGCAAATTTCGATAGACCAGTTGTTAAAGCTATAGACATACATTCAACCTCCATGAGTTCTAAACCACACGTTGGTAGACGAGCATCTAGTGGGATATCCTCCATAAGCAGTACCAGCACAAACGATGCAGTGCAGACATTGAGGCGAAGTTTGAGTTCATGCAGCGACAGTCAAAGTCCAACATATCCCCAGAAATCGCAAACAAAAGTAATCTTAACACATGTACAGCAGAATTCAGCAGACAGCAGCAAAGACGACACTCATTTAAAGAAAAGCAAGGGAGAAGACACTTCAGGAGATCTGCATGTCTCATCACCCAACACACCTCTCATCCGAAGAAGCAGGGGTTACGGCAGGCAGTCACTGTCTCGCATGAAGCTTAGAGAGCTCAGAGCATTGAGCATGCCAGATCTTGACAAGCTGTGCAATGAGGACTTCTCAGTGGAACCCGAGGCCACCCATTTCAAAACAGAACTGGAAATTACACCCAAGAAATCACTCGGCCTGCCTGTTGAGAGCATTTCAAATCTGAATGCATCTTCTGCCCTCTCCAACCTTGCAAAAATGAATCAGCTATGTTCTAAAGGGAGTAGTCCTTGGAATAGTGGCTCAGGGACTCCTGGGTCAGCATCTGAAGATGATGTACCACATGACAGCTCCCCAGATAGGAAGCCATCAGAAAAAAGCTGGTCAATCAGGTTAGTTTAATGGTCTGTGGTTATTGATTGAAAAAGCATTTCCTGAAATATTGTTCTCGTCATTCCTGCAGTCTTTTCTCAGGCAAAACTTCCAGTTATGTAGGGCCTAATCGCAAGCCCATTGAAGTTAATTATACTTCAATGGAATGGCTTTAGATCAAGTCCTCACTCCGCTATCAGTTGGACACAGTGTTTCTCAAGCTTTATTTTTGAGAAGTATTGTATATTATGGCTGTTTGATGAGGAACACTGCAGAAGTGGCTGCATTTCAGTAGTGTCTGTAATGCCCTGTATAAAACGGGCTGGATCCCATGAGGTGCTGAGCGCCTTTTGAAAATTCCTGAGTACCCTCAACATTCACTTAGGTCAAGGCACTGAAATGAAGCCATTGGGATTTTAGGGTGCTGAGCAGTTTAGAAGAGATTCCACATTTCCCTTCTCTCAAGCCCTCCTTCACTTTCTTTCCTTTAACACACACACACACACACACACACACACACTCACTCACTCTCTCTCTCTCTCTCTCTCTTTTTTTTTTTTTTGTAATCTAAAATGAGATAATTGTTGTCCCTTGCCCAACTTACATGGGAACCTGTCACTGTAGTCCACTTTTCCTAACATGGCAATGACTGAGCTCACTGACACTCTAATAGCAATATTTTTAAAAATAATCTCCCTTTGTTTTATTCTGTTGGTGGTTGAAATCTTAAAGAAAGATATAGGGCTTGATTTCCAGGCCCTTTTTGCACTCGCAGTATACAGCATTTCGACAGTTAACCACTTGATTTGTGTGTGCAATCAGATGTGTAAATTGCGTAAAGTGAAGATGCTGTAATGGAAGGTACATCTGAAAAATGTTTTTCACCATTTAAAGAAATAAAAGTAACAAAAGTGGTGAAATAAAGCCCAGGTAATTGGTGCTAATGTGAAATATACTGTACTTGGTATTGAAACATATCCCTTCATTCTGACAGAAATATAATGCTGCGTTTTACATTTATGTGTATATTATTTTTAGCTTGGCTCAGCTATT
Source organism: Emys orbicularis (assembly GCF_028017835.1). Taxonomy (NCBI): domain Eukaryota; kingdom Metazoa; phylum Chordata; order Testudines; family Emydidae; genus Emys; species Emys orbicularis. The sequence goes on along the minus strand of NC_088688.1, from coordinate 22,534,239 downwards.
AGTCTCAACCCTGGACCAGCAGAAATTGCAATCTGTTTTATCATCTGTAAAGGCAAAATGTGATATCATCACTGTGCTCCAAGAAGTCAAACAACAAGCAGAGGTAAGAAATGGAAGATCAAAACTTAAAATCACTAGCCACATTTTAGTTATCTATGTAAGTAAGTTCTTTTTTAATACAGGTTAAGATCCATTCCAGACAGTTTTAGAATACATCCAGTAGCCCCATTTTCTATGATAACCTATTACCCTTGATGGCACCACTGCTTGCCCCTAGTTTTGTAGCTTAGAATGTCTAACATAAACTCATGTGGTTCATTTGAAGGGCTTTTTAAAAGTTATTTTGATGAAGGTTACTGGCATACTCCCCTAATTGTGATCCACAGTGAAATGGTCTATTCTGCAAATCTGTTGGTGGAGCATGTCTCCTTGTCAGGCACTACCAGAGTTTAGAAAGTCTTTGAGCTAGCAAGTAGCTGAAGGCCAACTTTAACACCGTTAACCAATCGTCTGACTCAAACCAAGTTCTCAGCCAAATATGAAATGCCAATCCTCACTGTTCCTGGTTTAATCTTGGTTTAAATGTGCACTGGCAGCTTGGCAGCAACATGAAGCATGGCTTCTTGTTAGGACACCCAATGTTGCAAGTGGCTCCTGGCTCCTCTCTCTTACCCCTCTGGTCCATGGAGGCCAGGCACTGTACTAAGGCAACCTTCTGTGGCCAGGTGCCGAAAGGACCCCAAGTGAAATTGTTGCCAATTTAGCCTGAATGCATATGTGTGTGTGTTCACGTGGTAGTCAACTGTTTGAAATGGGACACCTTGATTAGCACTTGTCCTCATTAGCACTACAAAAGTGATTTTTCCTCCCTTGGTATTCACCCCTTCTTGTCAACTGTTGAGAATAGGCCACTTCCACCTTAATTGAATTGCTCGTTAGCAGTGACTCCTTCCCCCCGCCCCTCCACTTGGTAAGGCAACTCCCATCTTTTCATGTGCTTTGTATTTATACCTGTCTCTGTATTTTCCACTCTATGAATCTGATGAAGTTTTAGCCCACGAAAGCTTATGCCCCGATAAATTTGTTAGTCTCTAAGGTGCCACAAGGACTCCTTGTTGTTTTTTACTGGAGGAATTGTGAGTGTAAGTGACGTCTGGTGCATATCACTGGCTGGTGAGGTAGATTTGGAAAGTTTCTGAATTTTATTTGCGAACGTCACAGTTTTAAATATGAAATGGGATGGGGAGAACCAGGACCTCCCAGAGTGACCTGATTTTATCTCTTTCCCAGGACAGCCTAGTTAAAACTTGTGAGACCCCATAGCTGGGTGAGCCCAGGTGGGTTTGGCAGCTTTTCCAGAAATACTAGAACTGGATTTTTACTCATGGCCAAAAATAATTTAAATGCACTTTCAAGTATTTTACATGGAATCTTAGAGAGATTATTTTTTCATGCCCGTTTTTAAAATCAGAGAACTCAAATATTTATAAAACTGAATGCTTTTTGGAAGGCACTCTGTGTCTGCATAGTTTCTCATATCCGCACCTAAGGCCAGTATGGCACGTAGGCTGGAAAACTTTACTCTAGTCACATACTGGATTGAAGTCTACAATGGGGTAGTTCTTCAGAATTCTACAAGCACTGAAATATGATGTGGGTGTCTTTGTCTGATTCAGACTGTAAGCTCCTCTGGGCAGAGATTGTCTCTTCCTTTATGTCTGTGCAGTGCTGAATTTCCTGCCAGTGTTCAAAAACAATTAGGGCAATTAACTATTCAAACAATTTACCAAGAGTTATGGTGGATTCTCCATCACTGGCAATTTTGAAATTAAGTTTGGATTTTTTAAAAGAGAAATACTGTAGTTCAAAAGGAATTATTATAGGGAAGTTCTCTGGCCTATGGTATGCAGTAAGTCAGACTTAAATGATCACAGGACTCCCTTGGGGTCTTTGAATCTCTGAACAAATATTAGGAAAATCAAGAAAAAAGGAAACATTGAAACATAATTGTTGTGCAGGTCAGTTTTTTTTTTATTTTATTATTATTATTATTATTATTATTATTAAACCAGTGCTAGGTTTTAAAAGGATAGCTTTGTGGTTAAGGGATAGAACTGAAATCAGAGACCTGAGCTCCTTCCCGCCATGACACTGATTTCCTCTGTGACTTTGGGCAAGTCACTTAGTGCGCAGTCTGTTGAGATAGAGACTTTGGGAAGATGAGGATGTGCAGCACCTCACAGGATCAGGAATCCGAACCCTTTGTGCCACAGTTTCCTCATTTGTAATATAGGGCTAGTAATAGTTATTGGCCCCACTGGGAGGTTGTGAGTTTAGATTAATGGATGCCTGTAAAGCACAATTGGATGATCAGATGGAAGGTATTACAGTATGTCATGTCCTTATGGGGGGTAGCTGTGCAAAGCAAGGATGTCAGCAGGCAGCTTCCCATAGCCCACAAATCAGGGGTGGGCAAACTATGGCCTGTGGGCTGGATCCGGCCCATCAGGGCTTTGGATCCGGCCTGTGGGATTGCCCCCTGTGGCGCCGTGGGCTCCACGCCGCTCTCAGAAGCGGCCGGCACCACGTCCCTGTGGTCCCCGGGTGGGGGGGCAGAGGGCTCTGTGTGTTAACCCTTGCCTCCGGGCACCGCCCCCCGCAGCTCCCATTGGCCGGGAACAGGGAACCGCGGCCAATGGGACCCTTGGGGGAGGTACCTGGAGGCGCGGCAAGGGCAGTGCATGTGGAGCCCTCCTCCCGGCCCCCTCTCCCCCCCAGGGGTTGCAGCGCTTCCTGAAGCGGCGTGGGGCCGGGGACAGGATAGGCAGGCAGGGAGCCTGCCCTGGCCCCGGTGTGCGCTGATGCCACCCCAGAGTCCAAACCCCTCCTGCACCCCGCCCCCCAACTCCCTGCCCTAAGCCCCCTGCCTGCGCCTCGCAACTCCCTGCCCTGAGCTCCCTACTTCACCCTGCACCCGTGTACCCCAACCCCCTGTCCTGAGCCCCCTGCCGCACCCCGCCTGCACTCCAGCTCCCTGCCCTGAGCCCCCCATACACTCCGCACCCCTCCTGCACCCCAACCCCCTGCCCTGAGCTCCCTGCTGCACTTTGCACCCCTGTGCACCCCAATCCCCTGACCTGAGCCCCCTGCTGCACCCTGCCTGCACTCCAACTCCCTGCCCTGAGCCCCCTCGTACACCTTGCACCCCTCCTGCACCCCTGCCCTGAGTCCCCTCCTGCACTCTGCACCCCAACCCCCTTCCTTGAGCCCCCTCATACACCCAGCACCCCTCATCTGCCCCAATCCCTTGCCCTGAGCCCCTTCCTGCACACCGCACACCACACCCCCTCCCACACCCCACATTCCCTCCGCACCCCAACCCCCTGCCCTGGACCTGCATACAATTTCCCCACCCAGATGTGGCCCTCGGCCCAAAAAGTTTGCCCACCCCTGCCACAGAGCATGCTTTTGGTGAGGGGAGAGTTTGGCAGATGGGCAGAAAGAAAATGTCTGTCATTTAGAACATGAGATAATGTTCAGATTGTGTATGTGCCTGGACTGGGATGTTTAGTCCTAGGAAACCAGGAAAAGCTGAGATTTGCTTTTCCTGGTTTGCAGGTGACATCAGAATAGCAGGTGGGGGAAATGGTAGGTGCATTCCAGGCAGGGCTGCACGACAGAATATGAAGTAGAAGTAGGGGTTAATGTGCAGCCACGTACTTACTGTGTACACAGGATAGCTGGATAATATTACCATGCAATCCCCTCCATTTAGCACACCGTGCTGAGGGCCCTCCTGGATTTTAGTGTTGAACTCATTTATAATTATTGTAGTCTTCTGTTTTCTCATCCAGTGTAACAGAAGGCTGCTGTGACTTAAACCAGCTGGTCACAGCCCCATAGGGCTTTTCTGGCAGCCAGGGGTTACCGGGCCGTGGGATGTTTGGTTTCATCCATTTTCTTCTAGGGAACACCCCATACCGGGTGATCAGTGAGGGGTGGGGACAACAGTTTTGTGCACAGATCTTTCCAGCTCCGATGCATCATAGAATCATAGAACTGGAAGGAACCTCGAGAGGTCATCTAGTCCAGTCCCCTGCAGGACTAAGTATTATCTAGACCATCACGGGAGATGTTTTCCTTCCTCTCTCACCCCCAGCGAATTCCTCCCTCAATGACCTGATGCATCACTGCAGATGCAGTCTCTAACTTGCTGCGACCCCACCTCCCCCCGGAATTTGCTGCTTCCCCTTCCCCAGCCCTGCAACACCTTAGCAGTCTACCTCGGCTCCCTCCCAATCCACCCTGGCAAGCTCTCAGACTGGCCCAGCACTCCCCAGGATGCCCTTCACACAAGGGTAATCCTCCAAATCCCACTGAGTTGCCACAGAACACCCATAGTGTAGCCAAGAATCAGGCCCATTATATTTACAGTGCAACCCTTAATAGTGTTTGCTTCCACTATGCCTTTATGATTGGGGCTTTAATTTAAGAGACAACCCTCTGAGTTAAACACGTTTTCAGTCCAGTGAACTAAATATGTCATTTAATGGTAAATAGATTAAACTGTGTCAGGGCCTCGATTCTAATGAGATGCCATTAATTTAAGCATTGGCAGTTCCTGGAAATGCTAAGAGCTGGAAGCCATCCAAGGCCAGATGCTGCTTTAGAGTGTCAGTGCCTGATGATTTGCAGCAGGCCCAGTTAATATCTTGTTACTGCCACCAGACTATTGTTTATTGTCTTATTTATACTGGAAATGTCTATACAGGCTGTTCATAACAGTATTCCTTTCACCCTAATAACTGATGAATGCAAGACACCCAACTTGATAGACAAATGGTCTCATCCAGCGTAGCAAACTCTGTGCTCTGGCAGTGGCCCACCGTTTCATATAAATCAGTTTTACAAGCCACATTCAGCCCTGGTGTAAGTAGGTGCCACTCCATGGTCTTCACTGGAGTGCTGCATGTTTATAGTGAGGCTGAATTTAGCCCAACGTGTTCAGATCACTGAAGAGTTCTCTCCGCTCTTTGCTGGGATATGAAGCGGAATGGTCCCTGTGGTACGTGGAATTCCAGTCTTGCTTTTGCACATCCCATGTCATAATGTAGAAAATAGAATTTTTCACTTGCAAGTGGGATCAAAGATGATCAAGGGCTGATTGAATCTGATCAAGGGAACAAAGGCTCAGACAGTCCCTAAACACACAATCCTAATTGACACTTCAACTTTCAGTAACCTGAAAGAGAAAAACAAACAGCCAAAAAGCCAAGCAAGCTCATTCGCACCTTGTTCAGCAGGGAGATCTCCCTCTCAAACTCCCCTGTTCACTAGCTCCCTTGGTGGTTGGTACTGAAAGGTAAATATAGTACATTGTTGTCTTCCTTAGCATATTGCATGAAACTGTGATAGACTGGACGGCTCATGGGTTTGGCAATAGGATACCTTTTATCTACTGGTCGCTGGCTTGAATTCAGCCCAGGTCAGGGATGGCTGAGAGTTGTCACCAGCTGATGACTGGTGACTAGATTTATGTGAAACTAATTGGTCTCATGCACAATTCCTGTTGGCAGTCTTAGTGTATGCCTAGACTTTAATCACGGGATATGATTGCATCTCAAGGCAACATACCTGAGCTAGCTTTAATCTAGCTCACTTGGATCCCGGAGCAGTGAAGACACAGCAGTGTGAACATCAGCGTGGGCTGGACAAACCCACTTAGCACCCTGGGCTAATGACTCCTGGGGATAAGCCAGGCTGAAGCTCGTGCTGCCATGGTTTCGCTATTCCAGGACCTGAGCTAGCGAGATTAAAGCTAGCTCAGGTATGTCAGTTTGAGCTGCAATCACACCCAGGGATTACAGTGTAGACATACCCTTCGGTAGAAGTCCAAGAGCTGAACAGGTACAGAAACCGAACTATTGCTGTAGAGGATCCATTCAGGGTAGAACTAGGGTGCCATGGTGTTGTCTTAGATTCATAGATTATAAAGCCAGAAGGGGCCCCCTGTGATCATCTAGTCTGACCTTCAAGATTTAAGTCAGCCAGCTGCAGGGGTCAGGAAGGGATCCCTCGCCCCATGTTTTCTGGGTTTTTTTTTTTTTAGTCTGCTTCCTTTGAAGCATCAGGGATGGCCACAGCTGGAGAGGGGACATTGGAAGGGGTGGGCCAGGGCTCTGAGGCGGCAACAAGGCTGCTTAATCATTTCCGTGCCATTGCGTGGGCCTTGGGCACTGGCATACTATGGGCCCTCCTATTCTTTGCCTGTGGTATAAAACAGTCTAGTCTCCTATGTGCTGTAAAACTCTGGTCTAATGTTGGTTGTTGGGTTTAGTGTGTGGGTGTGGGATGGTGTTGGTAGCCTGGGTTATACAAGGGGTCAGACTGAATGACCTGGTGGTCCCCTTGGGCCTTAAACTCTGCGACTATGACTCCCCGTATAACACAGGCCACAGGACTTCCCTGAATTAATTCCTGTTTGAACTAGAGCGTGTCTTTTAGAAAAACATCCAATCTTGATTTAAACATTCCCAGTGATGAACAACCCACCACAACCCTGCTTAAGTTGTTCCGGTGGTTAATTACCCTTACTGTTAAAGATCTGTGCCTTATTTCTAGTCTGAATTTGTCTGGCTTCAATTTCCAGCGATCAGCTCTTTGTCTGGCTGATGGAAGAGCCCCCGTTACTGTCTTCAGAGAGAGCCTGCACTGCTGCTCATGCTGTACCCGCTGTGTGAATAAACACAGGACTTCAATCTGACTCCTTTCACAAGAACGACATTAGCTTTTTAAAACTGTAAACTCAAGTTGCAGTAGTGTGAGCATGCTGGGACTCTTTACCTCGTTGTGGGTATTTTGTCTTGATCTTTGGCTTCCCTCCTTTCCCCCCCTTCTGTTCTATTGTTAGAGCAAAGAAGATGCTTACTTTGTGGTCTTGAATAAAGAAGAAGGTGCTGGCCTGGGATTTAGTGTCGCTGGAGGGATAGATCTGGAGCAGAAATCTATCATAGTAAGTGATGACTTCAAGTCTTTTTCAGCAAAGTTGACTGCAAGGCAAGTTGGAAATTAGATCAAGTGTTCATCTAGCAAGTGTCACTGAAAGGCAGTCTTGAGTCATAAACCAGGGACTTTGAGAGGCTGCTGCATGCTCTCATGAAATCAGAGGGAAGTGCCTGGGTGAAAAATAAGTTGATGCAATATTTTTAATTACTGAAGATGGATGACAATTACATTTTCAAACTAGATTTAAAAGTGCTTCTTAGATTAATATGTGACTGGATTATTAATCTATGGAATCAACTGCATCAAAGTCCCAAGGGATATAAATCAAATCCCACATACTCAAGGTAAATGTAACCTTTTGTAAGTAGATTTCAGTTTCCAGCCTTTGAACTTTTGTCATAAAATGTCCAGTTATGGAATGTTTTTGTAAACCTAAGGACAGCTATTTCAGACTGAGGCAAACATTCTGGATTTTGCTTCACAAAGTTCTTTTGGTGACAAGTGAAAACTAATTATAATTATTATTTATAAGGTACTTGTAAACCCAGGACATTGTAAGTGCCATTAAGTGATACCAAGGAATAAAAAAGTGATACCAAACAACTGAAACACTATCAAAAAGTAGAACCAGTAAGATGGAGAAAAGCAGGAGAACCAATGTGCCGTGCAACAAGCCCTCTGAAGTGGGAAAGTTTTAGATTCCACACTTATGAGGATGAACCTATTAGATGCCAAGAGTAGGAGGAGGGCATGCCTCAATCTTTGGACCACAGTGACACCCATAGGAATGGTACCTCATTTGAGGCCTGGTTCCATTCTTATTGAAGTCAGTAGTAAAACTCCCATTGATTTGAGTGGGAGCAGGGGTAGGCTCTGCCAGGGTGATGAGACTGTTTGTGGGGCACATATTAGGATCAGGGGGGAAATAACGAGAAAAATTCACCCAATAATCCACTTTTAAGCACACAAACACCTCTGCTAGGTAGGGCATTATTAGGGGGGTTCCGTTTTAATCCAAATTGACACTAATATAGCAATGTCTCCAGCTGCACCCCTGCCTTACAGCCTTACATACGCATGGTAGCTCCTGCATTTTCCCAGAGCTTCCTTCCTTGGCTTCTGGTCAGCAGTCCCTCCTTATGTCTCTCCCCTCTGAGAGTTAAACCCTTCTTTCAAGATATTGAGCCTAAACACAGCTGCAGTTAGTTAGCTCCTCACTGGGAGTGCCTCCTTACACTGCCTCTGGAAATGTTAGCCTCTGAAACCTAGGGTTCTTTAGCAGGGCCTCCTCCTGGGGACTGTTGGGGTGAGGTGCAGCAGGTCATTGGGTCCTCTCTGGGGGATGCCCAAAAGACTTGCACTCCCCCTAGTAAGTGCCAGAGAGTCTGTGAAATACCTTGAGATAAGCATCTAGAATTGTACTCACAAATTCACAGCATGAACCTTTGTGAAAGGAAGCATATAACAGTGCTCTAACAGCTGCACAGTATCTTGTAAACAAGTCTTTAAAAATCCAGAGTTGCTGCTTTTGGGCCATTTTCTTCTATCAGTTACACCAGCACAAATCCTGAGCCAGTCTACTGGAGCCCAAGGAGTTACTCCGGATTTTCCCCTCTAACTGACCTCTAGAATTTTCCATATTTACAAGAAAAAAATAGTTTACACAACCAAAAAGACCGTTACATCTGTGATGGTGAATACATAATTGGAACAGCCAAATCATCAAAAATAGGCACTTGAAACTGCACAGGTGACCATGTAACAGCCAATGTAAAATACACAGTTACCTCTGCGGCTACTTCTTAGTGCCCATCTACTAAGTGCTTAACTAGTTCTTTGTGCCCAATCCTGCAGACACTTTAACCTGGCATAGTGCATGGGACACCTCATAGGAACATAGGACTGAAAGAGACTTCCGGGTCATCGAGTCCAGTCCACTCCTATAGCAAGGAGCCCTGTCTTATAGTCCCATTCATAAATTTATCAAACTCTATCTTAAAATTAGTTGGGTTGCGTGGCCCCACTACTCCGATTGGAAGGCTCCTTTGATGGTTAGAAACCTTCTTCTAGTTTCCAGCCTAAATTTATTCATGGCCAGTTTATATCCATTTATTCTTGTACCATCATTGTCCTTGAGCTTTAATAGCTCTTCTTGTCCCTGAAGTTTATCCCCTGATGTACTTAGAGAGAGGCTCTGTCAGCCTTCGTTTTGCTAGTATCCTCTTATAAAATAGGCCTACGGTTCCCCAATCATCCTAGTAGCTCTGCTCTGAACCTATTCCAGTTTCAATTCCTCTTTCTTGAACACGGGTAGGGCCCTACCAAATTCCCGGCCATGAAAAAACGTGTCACAGACTGTGAAATCTGGTCTCCTCCTGTGAAATCGGGTCTCTTGTGTGCTTTTACCCTATACCAAACAGATTTCACGGGGGAGACCAGCATTTCTCAAATTGGGGGTCCTGGCCCAAAAGGGAGTTGCAGGGGGCTCACAAGGTTATTTTAGGGGGCTCACAGTATTGCCACCCTTACTTCTGCGCTGCCTTAAGAGCTGGGCGCCCAGCTCTGAAGGCAGCATACCGCCAGCACAGAAGTAAGGGTGGCAATACCATACCATGCCAGCCTTTCTTCTGCGCTGCTGCCTTCAGAGCTGGGTGGCCAGAGAGTGGCGGCTGCTGACTGAGGGCCCAGCTCTGCAGGCAGCAGCGCAGAAGTACGGGTGGCAATATACCAGACCATGCCATCCTTACTTCTGCGCTGCTGGTGGCAGCTCTGCCTTCAGAGCTGGGCTCCCAGCCAGCAGCCACCGCTCTCCAGATGCCCAGCTCTGAAGTGCGCTGCCGCCAGCAGCAGCGCAGAAGTAAGGGTTGCAGTACCCCAACCCCCCCACGATAATCTTGTGACCATCCCACAACTGAAATTTACTATTTTTAAACTCCTATGACTGTGAAACTGACCAAAATGGACCATGAATTTGATAGGACCCTAAACATGAGTGACCAGAATTGTACACAGTATTCCAGATGAGGTGTCACCAGTCCCTTTAACAATGGCATTAATATTTCCCTATCTTTACTGATATACCTCACTGAGGCCTTGTCTACACTGCAGGGTAAGTAGACGTAAGTTACACAACTCAAGTAATGTACCTTACATCGACGTAGTCTACATCAACTTACCGTAGTGCCTACACCGCGCTATGTTGGCGGGAGACGCTTGCCTGTCGACATAGCTTCAGCCTCTCATTGAGGGGGAGTACTGAAGTCAATGGGAGAGCGTTCTCCCATCAACTTATCATGTCTTCACCAGACCCACTAAATTGACGCCACTGCATCGATTGCAACAGCACCGATTTAGTCCACAGTGAAGACAAGACCTGAGAGTAAACATTATGCCTAATGGTGTTTAGAATATCAAACTCTTAGATTGTAAGCTTTTGGGGGCAGAGCCTTCACCTTTATCTGATTTGTACAGCACTATGCATATTCATGATATTATCAGAGTCTTAAGTAATAATCTTTCTTTTAGGTCCACAGGGTGTTTTCAAAGGGTGTGGCATCTCAAGAAGGGACTATCCATTGTGGAGATCTCATTCTGTCAATTAATGGCATGTCTCTGGCGGGTTCCGTCCATGGAGATGTTCTGAATGCTCTGCATCAGGCAAGACTGCACAAATATGCAGTCATTGTCATCGAGAAAAAGAAAGACAGAGAAAAGATTTCATCCAGACTTGAAATATCAGCTACCGGCAGAAAACACTTTGTGCCTGGAAAGGATGTTACCATGGAAATAGGAACAGGTATGATCTTAGTCCAAGAATAGTTGGAAGGGAGTCACTGCAGAGCAGACCAAGGGGAAAATGTCCATATGCTTCAGATTATAAGTGTCTGTTTCTTATGAGATCAGAGAAAGCAAATGAAATTAATTTTAACTTTTATTTGTACTCTTTGGAACCCAAATGCAATTTTTAGAAGCCATCATAAATAGGTAGACACTTAGATGAACATTTAGGGCCCGATTCAACTCCCGTTGATGTTTAGCACCATTTTTCCATTGATTTCAGTATGGCTTGCATTAGGTCTAACAGGACTCCTATTTATAATTAAAATGATTATATCATAACCTTCTGGCAAAAGACAAACTATTCTTGATTTACACATACTCGTCCAATCCAGGATGAAGTTGGGGATTGTGTGTTTGAAGGCATTTAAAATAGCAACAGGGAGTGCAAAAACAAAGAAACTGAGCCTAGAACTACAGTTTATTATTCACAGGGAGTGGAATTGATCTATGAAATGGCAGAATTTAATTTTTATGATGTTTTTATGAAAATATACAAGAAAGGTATTTTGATATTACAGAAAACAGAGAGATCTAACCAAATCCCAATCCATTCCAGAGATGAGGCTGGGGAAAAGTGACAGTTTAACAGCTCATGGTCCCAGTGGATATCAGTTTCCTCATGAATAGGTTCCAAACAGGCACATGGCCTTGCTTTGGAGCTGAGATTATACTTGAGATGTTCTGAATGGGTCTCCTGGTTTTAGAACTAGGACACTTTACCATTCTGGTCAGCTGATATTTTCTGAAAATGTTCAGTGGCTTCAGGACTATTGCTGGTGTTTCTGGGGCTGCACTTCAGTGGTTCTGTGACAGTCAGCAGCGACCCCCCAGCCTGGAGAAGAGGAATCAATCCGTGATGACGAATAACTGTCATCGCCACGAGATCTGATAATGCAGCATCCCTCCGGGGTGATCTGCCGCTAGCGCTCCAGGGGCTCAGTTCAAGCTGGTCACAAAGAAATTGAGGCACAGAAAAGTCAGTGACTCACTTTTGAAATTGTCAGTGCTAGGCTTTAGCGGAGGCTGTTTTTTTCTATATTGGTATTTTTCTTGCCTTTCTAGTGTTTTTATCCTGAATCACAGTCGAGCATCCAAATAGCTGTAAAAGACAGAGGAATCACTTTATAAATAAATGGGTGTGATCCTCAGCTCTGTGAATTGGTGTAACTCCATTGTTTTCAATGGAACCATGCAGATTTACACCAGATATAATTTATTACCAAAATATTTATTTCCAAATTGGGGTGGTCAAAGTGTATGCTGCAGATTAAATGCAGCCCATGAAATTTTAATATGCAGCCTGTTGGTATCTTCATTTTGATGTAGAGGTGTCTCTGGAGACATGTATCAGGATGTAGTATGCCATCTTGATTAGAATGGCCTTTCTGTAACTATTTTATGGCCACATAGACTTAATGGACATCATTGTAGATGGACCCCCTGACTTTCTGCTCCAAAAGTGCTCCTGCCACTCGAGCTGAAGGGTGCATAGCCTCTGTAGGCTGCAGCTACTAGAGAGCAACATGATCTCACTTAGAGTCCATCTTGTAGAGTGCAGCTGTTACTCCTGGGAGAATTCTGTGCCAAAAAATTCTGCACACAGAAAAAATTCTCCCAGGCCCTCTCCTGTCCCTGGGAGGATGAGGATCAGGCCGGCAGCCAGACTGTGCAGCCTCTATCCCCACTGGGCTGGGCCCTCAACTCACTGCGAACTGGGCTCTGCAGAGTCCAGTGGCCCCTACTGGTGACCAGCAACTCTGCAGCCCCAATTCTGTGGGGGAAACCCAGAATTCTGCACAAATTCTGCATTGCACAGTAGTGCAGAATTCCCCCAGGACAAACGCACACTAGCCCATACATTTACATAAGCACCTTCCCATTAGGCAAAGCTCATTCTCAGATGCCTAAGGTACAGTTTTTCAAGTCAACAATTGGCACTAAATTATGATAATTCCATGGCTGTATAAATTTGACAGTCACTGGGGCAGGGAATAGAACATAAATCATAGAAATGTAGGGCTGGAAGGGTGTGCTTGAGAAATCATCAAGTCCAGCCCCCTGAGCTGAGGCAAGACCAAGTAAACCCAGACCACCCCGACAGGTGTTTGTGCAACCTGTTCTTAAAAACCTCCAGTGATGGTGATTCCACAACCACCCTTGGAAGCATATTCCAGAGATGAACTAACCTTGTAGTTCAAAGGCGTTTCCCAATATCTGACCTAAATCTCCATTCCTGCAGATTAAGCCCATTACTCTTTTCTCAAGACTAAACATGACCGTTTTTTTTAACATTTCCTCATAGGTCAGATTTTCTTAAACCTTTTATCATTTTTGTTGCTCTCTGAACTCTTGCCAGTGTAATCACATCTTACCTAAAGTGTGGTACCCAGAATTGGACAGAATACTCCAGCTGAGGCCTCCCAGTGCCACGCAGAGCAGGACAATTACCTCCAGTGTATCACATACGAGATTCCTGTGTTAATATTCCCCAGAACAATATTAGCCTTTTTCATAACTACATCACATTTTTGACCTGTATTTAGTTTGTGATCTGCTATAAACCCCTGATCCTTTTCAGCAGTACCACTGCCTCACCTGTTATTCCCCCATTTTGTAGTTGTACATTGATTTTTATCTTTCTAAGTCTAGTACTTTGCACTTGTCTTTATTGAATTTCATCGTGTTGCAATCAGACCAATTCTCCAATTTGTCAAGGTCATTTTGAGTTCTAATCCTGTCCTCTAAAGTGCTAGCAACCCCTCCCAGTTTGCTGTCATCTGCAAATTTTAAAAGCACACTCTTCATTCTGTTATCTAAGTTATTAATGAAAATATTGTGGGTCCCCACTAGATACACCCTACCAGTTTGACAGTGGACCACTGATAATTACTATTTGAGTATGGCTTTTTGACCAGTTATGCACCCATCTTATAGTAATTTCATCTGAATCCCACTTCCCTAGTTTGCTTTTGAGAATGTCATGTGTGACTATGACAGAAGCCTTACTAAAATCAAGATAAATCACATCTACTCCTTTGTTCCAAATTCATGGGGCCATTTCTACATGAGCTATGGCATAATTTCTATTAGGTGTAGCAGTATTATGGTTTATAACTTCTGTGGTCCAGCTACTAGAGGACCGCATACACACACTGGTAGAGATCTGACATATCCATTGATTAGAGAGCAGGTGCATAAATTCACACAAGTCAGTATATTAAAAAACCCTCCTTTAAAAAAAGAAAGAAAGAAAGAAAGAAAGTGAATGGGTTTTGATCAAATTAATGTTTGGACAGACTTGCTCTTTAGAAACCCGTCATCCAAGACCTAAATAAGTGATATCAAATTGAAGACTATAAAGTTTTTGCAGCTCATTGTTCTTGTGATTTTTTTTAAACACTTCAATGTTTTTAAATTAATTTTTACTAAATCCCGTTGGGCAAATGTTCAGCAGGCCTCCTTAATGTCACCCACAAAAATGTCTAGGCACATCCTTGTTGAACATGAGAAATCTGAATTACTCCACACCTAATGGGTAATTGCACATTGCAAAAACTGACCTGCACAGGCCACTGTGGGTTAACGGCATAATATGCACGTGCCCTTAAAAAAAACTGACTGAAAACATGTTGCAGTTTTAGTAGAAATTAAATTGTGGATCATTTTCTCACCACAGCAAAGTGAGAATTATAGGTCAATAACAAAATGTTGCGTGTATTCTGTTGCAGGTCCAAATGTGGATATGAGTGATGTCATTTCTGTTGAACTATGGAAAACCTCTGCTGGCTTGGGGTTCAGCCTTGATGGTGGAAAAGCTTCAATTTCTGGAGACAGACCTTTGCTTGTAAAAAGAATATTTAAAGGTATTTGGAAAATATATTTACATGGCTATAATCCCATTTTCTTCTACTATACATTGTTCCAACTTGGTTGAATTGGATAATTATGGAGCTGAGTTATTTTCTAATGCATTCTATACCTCTTAATAATTAAAGGCCTAATCTTAATAACACGGATCGGGGTAGTAAGTACCTCACCTGCTAACAAGTGTTTGTAGGATTAATGTGGAAAGATTGAGTAAGTGTGCTGTGATTATGTGCTGGGCTTACCTGTTACCGTAAATATTGAATGGCAGCCAGCAACATCATTTCATCTAGCATTACAACAGTATTCTATAAAAGCTAGCATTTCATCTGTTGTTTCCCATTCCTGTGAAAAGCAAAGCTGACACTTACGGTGAAGGAGAGCGCAGTGAAACCATGGTTCTATGTTCTTCCCAAATACAGTACTACTTCTCCTGCTCTGACTTTTTACCTCTTTTTCTCTTTTTTTGTTTTTGTTGAGCTTTCCTCTGAAGTTCTTTATCTACAATATGGTGTTAATTTTCTGCTTCAGGTATTCATAGCACAGTGATCAGCCTTCTCCCAAGAGTACAATGCACAGTGCATGTGCATTGGAAAACTGCCATTCTTGGATGCTCTGCCTGTCAGCCAGATGGTTAAACTTACATGTGTTGCATGCAGAATGGAAACCAATGTCCAGTACTTCCCTGTACTTTTCATATGGTTTAGTCCTGGCTCTTATGGATATGAGCATGTGAAAAGCTGAGTGCCTCCTACAAGGAGCTAAGCCTCTTTAGCTCCCATTGACTTGGGTGGGATCCAAGGATGCTCAGCATCTTGCAGGATCAGGCCCCATGTTCCTATTCTCTTATAAGGGAAAAGAGTCAAAATGAAATCTATATGGCCTAGCCACAAATCAGTTTCACTTTTTAACGTTTAATATTTAAACATTTATTTTGTGGGGGAGGGTCACTTTTCATTTTGTATGATGCCATCATTGTGTGATTATTTGGAACATTCCCATTTATGTCATTAATTACAACTCCTACTGGTGTTTCTTGATACATGATGATACAGCTACGTTATCATCATAGAGAAAATACACTTTATCACTAACATATGGTTTCTAACTGGACAGGAAGTTTGCCTCTGTCTGTATCCTAAAGCTTATTGTCCTTGGTTTGCCTCCTCACTGTCACTAACGATTTTAGAGTCCGTTGTTTTATCCTCTGGAGAATAAAATGCTAAAATTCCATTGAGGTTCATACTGGGCAGAAAATGGCCTGTTACATTTTCTGTGGAAATAACTATTTTTGTCCGTGTGAACATGCACATTTATTTAATTTAACAGGTTTTCTTACAAAATATTAGAGCCAATAAACAGCAGTTTTGATGCCCTCATATTGCTTAATTAATCTCAGCAGAAGCTTTGTTTTACACATCTCAAACAACCAGAATTTAATGTTATCTCAGCTACATTAACACTTTACTGTTACTGTGTGCACTATGTTGGAATAAATTGTTAATGCTGAGTCTCAGGGATGAATAATACCATTGGCATTGTTAGAAGAATCATTTATTTCCCATTTGCCACAGTGGAAAGCAAACCCTTTGTTTTTATATTGACTGTAACTTATTTGCTCATAGGTGGCGCTGCAGAGCAAGCTGGAAAAATAGAAGCTGGAGATGAAATTGTTGCCATTAGTGGAAAATCATTGATTGGTCTCATGCACTACGATGCCTGGAACATCATTAAATCTGTCCCAGAGGGACCAGTTCAATTGCTGATCAGAAAGCATAGAACTTCAGTATGACAGAAGCACTATTTCTAGCTACGCTTGTTTAAGGCAACATGTTCATTAGAAGTCCTTTCAAAACAGACTACAAGCTGTCCTTACATTTTTGAAGCTGTGTAGAAGTGACTTAATGCTCTCTAGTGGCATGCTAAAAGCATCAGAGGAGCACTGGGATATGCAAACAAGGGGAACATATTTGTTTCATGCAGTGTTTTTATAAACTTTACTGTCCCAGGATGTAAGAAGCCAAACAGTAAGAGGACTTTTGTGTCAGGTGGTATTTTAATGGAACTTCAAAACCTTTTAGCAGATTCTGTTTGAAATGTTTTGCCTGTTCCCAATATTTTTAGTGTTTGGAAATTGGGAACATAACTCATTTGTTGCTATCCTGTTAATGAGGATGGGTTTTTTGACTGTATACTGTATTACTTAGCTATAACTTGACTTCAACACACTGACTTGGGGTCCAGTCTGTATTTGTTATAAAAGGAGAATGTCTGGAACAATCTCACTTTATTCTTCTAAGTGCAGTTTTGCTAAAGAGGCATGACAAAAAGAAGTATAATTTTGCACAGCTTTGTAAATCTAAACCACAAACATTTTATCATGAAGCTCAGAATCATCTAGAAAACTATGAACTGAACACACAACACTGTTAAATCAGCTCTCAGTGACATATCATTACATCTGAATATCACACCATATTAATACATTAGAAGTCTGTGTGCAGACCTTCGTTTAGGAAAAGAAAATCTGTCGCAAATGTTGGATCTGCAGAGGATTGGAAGGACGGTAGCAGTTTGGGTATAACTTATGGGTATAATTAAGACTGGAGTGTAAAAATTGCAGTCTGAACTTTCAAACTTGGGTTCCTAAAGTTAGACACCTGAATAAAAGTGGGCTTACTTTCAAAGATGCTGAGCACTCACAGTTGCCATTATCTTTGGTGGGGGTGCGGCACCTCTGAAAATCCACCCATTTTCATTTAGGTGCCTAAAAGAGGATTACGGTTGCCTAAGTTTAAAAACTCAAGTTTGAAAATTTGGGTCCAAATATCTAGATTTTGCCCAGTTAAATTTGAACCGGCCACACTTGTGGTAGTGGTTATTATTCGTTACTTTTCTTCTCAAATATTTATTTTCACATGCATGTGTGCCAGCATGTGTATTGTAAATATGTCTTGGATTGAGTGGGTAATGGACTGGTTGATGAGGATTCTGAATTATGGAATTGGCTTTATCTGCATAGATCATAACTCATTAGCTGAAAAACCATATTGTAGAAACAACTGAATGTCACCTGTACTTATCCTGGATTTTTCACCAATACTCAAAGCATGTATCTATAACAGTTGTTTTCCTGTGTATTATTTATAGTACGCTGTTTGAGGGGAAGAAAGAATATGGTATGAGAGGTTAGAACAATTTATTTGCTTAAGTTTGAGATGACTGGATAACACACAAGTGACAAAGCAAAAAGGAACCATCATCCCCAACAGTGAGAACAAGTTGTTTGGTCCAGTGTCCTGAAATGGTCATGGGCCCAAAACCAGAAAAACAGCCCTGACCAATAGAGGTGTTCCAAATCCAAACCTGGAGCCAGCTCAGCAGCCTGCAAATGGCCCCAATATTTATAACGAGTGTTCGCTGGATAGGTGGTGTTGAAAAGGTCTGGATGGGACCCAAATGTTGTAGCTGGAACTAATCTCTCTAGTTTATACCATATTCAGATGTATTTATTCAAATTATTTTTATAGTCAATAGTCTTTACTGAATGAAGCATTTTCTTTTGGTTGTGTTTCTGGCTAGAATACAACTAGTGATGTGTGGAAATGCATCGAGTTCCTTGTGGCATCCAGAGATTAGATGTACAGAAAAGTTGCACAACTTTTCTGTCTAGATATAAAAATATATATATGATTTTTTTTCAAGTTACATGAACCATTAGAGTGTCTATCTAGGGAGAGATGTCAACAACAGCTGGGTACTGAAAAGATGAATGCGGGGCTGCGGCCTTCAGATGCTCCGCCCACAGAATTTCCAATGAAGCTAGTGGAAGTTCTGCATATGGAGTGACAGCAGAATTGGATTCGCTTTGTCACTGATCCTACAATGAGCTCTGCCTTTGAATGCAACTTAGAGCCTCACTAAAGCTAACAATGTGGGTGCAGTATTCCAGCCACATGGACCTCACTGTGGTATCAGGCCCCATGTTGGGAGGAAAAGATTAACTTAAATTTATGCTGAAAACAGGGAGAAAATATGACAATTAAACTGTGATGCCTTTTTCAGGAATGATCAAAATCTGAAAAAGTTAGATAAACAGTACGTATAGAGATACATAAATATGCATGTAGAGTTTAATGCAGTATAGTGAATACACACACACACACACACACACACACACACAGAGTACAGGATTGACACTTTGCTATTTTAAAATGGTAAACCACAATTGTGTTTTGAAAAATGGCATTTTTTTCCAATGCAGCATTAGAACTTTACTAAATTCTGAACCAAGAGGCATACAGATCCCTCACTTAAGTGTGAACTCAAAGAAGAAGCTTTTCATCTTGTACATTAAACTTACTGAATTTGAGGTGTGTCTTGAAAATGATATATAGTGAATAATATAATTTTCAGACACTTATTTGTAGGTACTATTCACTGTCTGAGAGTGATTTATAAAGCTTTCATTTTTCCATTATCAAATACTCTCTTTTATTTTACACATACTTGGAAATATATGTTGGGCAAATGCCAACATCAAAACTAGGTGGGTTTTTGTGTGTGTGATTAAAATATGAAATGTAATTTAAAGGAATGATGGATTTAACATTTAAGTGCTATGGTTTATTAACATGTTCTGAATATTATGATACAGTTCTACTAATGATATTTTTATGTTTGATGTATAATTACTTTTTAACCCTAACACATTAAGCCATGTGATCATTCTTCTTGCCAAAGCTATGTTTTGTGATAGGAAACAGAAGATCTCTATTGATTCTACTAGGGTTCAAATTATTACAATAGAATTTTTCAGCAATTGTGTTGAGGTAACGTTACTCATCAATTTAAAAGTCCATGTTCTAGGAATCTGCTTTCGAAAAGGAAAGAGTGGAGAAAATGGTCATTTGTATTCAATCTTCACCTTGTAGAGGTAAAATAAGAGTTGTACAACACATGGTGCAAATGAAATCCTGCTATGCACTTAATGTAGAGTGAGAGTATATGGATTGGAAATGTGAAATTAGTAGGTATGCAAAGAAATCTAACTAATAGGTCAGGCTAAGCAGATCTTACGACATGTACCCATTATCGTTCTCTAGGAACAGATGTCTCTACAGTACTCTTTTGAAATTTACTAGGAATGACTCTTTATTACACTATAAACTATTACTTTTCTAGGGTCCTGAAGAAGCCAAAATGAGGCATGGAGGTTCCTTGAGCACCTTAGCTGGCACAGCCACAAAGCCTCCTTCCTATCCTATACGTCAGTGAGCTAGGAAAGAATCTTAAGGTGCCAACAACCTTACATTTTCTATGATGGATTCTGGTCTCACTTCTACCAGTGTTAATTCAGAGTAACTTATTGGAAGTCAAGAGTTTTACACCAGTGTGAAAGCTGGTGTGAGGGCAGAATCAGTCGTGATGAGTCTCTCTCTCTTTAGCTGTAATATAAAAGAATGGGGTCATAGGACTCAAAGATGCAATCCTTTTCTGTCCTGAACAATGATCAAGGAACCAACTCAGCATCTTTCAGCTGACCACTGATTTGTGAGGAATTATGCAGAAAGTTCCCCAGACCCCAGCAGATAACTTTTGGTTTTCATTGTTAGCTTCACTGATTGGAGGCCAGTGCCCAAGATGGTCCTTTTTCATATTAGGGATCATCACTCAGTTCCCTAAGCATTCCAGGGCTATTGTATCTCTTTAGGGCCACACAGTTGCAGGTAGAAAGATAAGTATGTTACCAATCAGGACGTATATGGACATTAATTTGTCCCTGGCCCCAGACAGGTCTGCAGTTCTTCACCATGGACCTGGAGTGGAGGGAATGGCTTTCAGAGCAGGGCAAACTTCCTTCTGGATAAGCTGGCCTGTCACAGATCTAGCATTCACTGCCTTCCAGGGCTGGAGCAGCTCAGAAGGATGTGCATACTGGATACTGGGGGGATTGGGCTCTAGTATGATACTGGGCATACAATATCTTCCAGTCCTTATGCATAAAAACCTCTCATTGGCTTCTCTGGGAATTGTATCTGTGTTAAGGACTAAAGGATTAAGCCTAAAGTTGGGAGGAAGCAGTTTGACTGGTTACTTTCATCCCAATCCTTATAAAACCCTTTTGAGGGTAATAAAGTATTAAGAATTTTTGTGTGACTGACATTTCCAATCAGCCCTCATTCAGAATTAGTCCTAACAGCATTCTACAATTGTTTCTCCCCCCCCCCCCCCCGCTCCAAAAGCTGGATCAATCATCCACAGCCAGGTGTTGGAATGTTAGCTGCTTGTGCATTTAGGGTATGTAACTGTATACATGAAAATATTGATGAGGATTAGAGTAGATCACGTGAGACATTGGAATTCCAATCTAGTTAGGTTTTGTGTGTTCTGTTAAGATGATACACTTCTTGTATGATATTGTATATTGACACTTATTTATATAAATATTACTTCTTTTATTGAAACCCCTTTAAAATGCCTTGTATATTATAAAAAAGTGAGTGCAATAATATGAAAGACTGTACATTTTCAAAAGTTGCTTTCTCTGTTATGTAAATCTGCATCTCCATAAATATGGGGTTTTTTAGTGATTTTGAAAAATAAATATTACGCTTAGTACTTCGCTAGCTATTCATTTCCACAGCAAAATAAGTGAGTAATGGTCTTTTCAGTTCACTATTTGAACCTCTGACCTGCCGTTCATAGAGGTAATATTCTTCTGGACGGCACAGCCATACATTTTGAGGCCTAAGAAATATCAAACTATGTATCTGATTGAGCTAAAAAAACATCCTTAGAACTGTCATTCGGTGGGAATTGGATTGGCTTTAGCTGCTGTTTTAAATGTTGCATTCTGTAGGGCTCTTTTGAGACTTGATCGGGAATATATAAAAAGCATTTTTTGAGGCTTGTTTACAGGGAAGATTCAAATAAGTGAAACCCACATTTTTCTATGAATTACTGAGGTCTCCGTAGTCTAACACCAATAAAACATTAAACAATAAACACGTTTCCCACCCACAATTCCTGCTTTAAAAAAATAAAATCAGTGGACTCCATGGTGGATGGTATGTATAATGCATCGTGCAGAAAAACTTTAAAATAATCAATTACAATTCTATGTTACAGATCATTCCACAAATAAAAAGGCTTGTTCCACATCGGTGAACTGAAGTCAATAGGAGTCTTTCCATTGACTTCAATACACTTGAGATCAGAACTTATGACAAGCTCTAATATTTATATTTTAATGATACAAAACTTGGCCCATCTGTCACTTGTCTTTTCTCTTTCCTTTGAAATGGTCTGGCTGCTACTGCTGTGACAGCCTGCTCCTGGGAACATCATCTCGTACGTCTCCACCTCACTGACTCACCTGTTAGTAAATCTCTTGAAACATGTGATTGTCCCTCAGCCATGCTTATTCAGTTCTCTTCCTCTTTTTGGCCTCGTGACTGGGGAGGTAGCATAGAATCATAGAATATCAGGGTTGGAAGGGACCTCAGGAGATCATCTAATCCAACCCCCTGCTCAAAGCAGGACCAATCCCCAAATCCCTAAATGGCCCCCTCAAGGATTGAACTCACAACCCTATGTTTAGCAGGCCACTGCTCAAACCACTGAGCTATCCCTCCCCCCAACCAGCTTTACTAACAGGTGAGTCAGTGAGGTGAAGACATATAAGATGATGTTCCCAGGAGCAGGCTGTCACAGCAGTAGCAGCCAGACCCATCCCAGAGGGGGGCAAGGAGGTGGCATGCCGGTCCTACCCTGGGGAGCAGGGGCAGAAGAAGGGCATATCTCACTGATGGCCGGCCTGGGGTGGGGATCAAGGCACTGCCTTGCTCAGCTCTGGTTCAGGCCACTGCTGCTGCTCCCTGTCCAGCAGGCAGAGAGAGAAGGGCGGTGCTGACAATGCAGCAATTAGGAGGCCTGGCCTGACCTGCCCCCCCAGCAGCCCCTGTAGGACTGGGGGAGACCCACAGCAGCAGCTGGCAGGAGCTATGAAAAGTCTGGGGAAGGAGACAAACCATGGCTGAGGGGAGAGTAGGCAACTGCCCCCACTGCCCTATAGCAAATGACACTCCTACTTTAATGAGTTTAGGGGTCAGAATTCATTTAAGAATGGGTCCTTTGAGAAATTTCACACCCTGTGTCAGACCATGGTTTTGTTTTTGTTGTTGTTTGTCCTGAATGATCTTAAAGGAATAACACAGTCTTCACAATACCGCCTCTTTTAGACTTCCCTCACAGTCAACACGCACTGCTGCACTTGCTGCATTGGAAGGAGTTTTACTGGTATGTACTGTACTCTCGACCTTAACTCCATTTTAATATAGTTATAGTTGGGAATTGTGACAGAGTTCTGAGAGAGAGACCCTGAGCCACGATTAACACTAATTAGGCCCCTCCATTCTCCCTCACTTCCCCCAGAAGGCCTAATTGCTCAGGGGTGACTAACAAGGGGAGTTCTCCAAGCAGAGCCACCTCAGTTTCCCCACCTCACCCTCTCTTGCGAGAAAGGGCTAGAAAGTGGGATAACAGTGGAAAGGTGGGGATGCATTGATATGTATCGGTAGAGGGATTGAGACACTGTAAATAAAGCACTGTTGTCTATATGTGAGAGGCTCTCCAAGCGGTCTGTGTTCGTGGAAGAGACAGAGGTACTGCAGTCCCACCCTGTCACATGTAGGGGCTTGTCTGGGATCATGCCTGTCTCTGAGCGTGAGGAGAATCTGAGGGAGGAGCCTCTGTAGTGGTTTGGCATTCTGGGCGATGGAGGAAATATAGCAATTGCTGAGGGAGCAGCAAGGACAGATGCAGAAGACTTTGCAGACCTTCTAACAGTCCCCCCCATGCAGAAGAACAGTCCTTGCATTTGCCTGGCAGGCTGAGCAGCCAAAGATCCCGCAGGAATTTAGAAGAGAGCAAGCCCAAGGTCAGTGCCACTCCTGCAAAGTTTAGTGAGTCCCGTGGCAAGAGACAGAAACCGGGCATGGCCATTGATTATGGGATCTGCAGATAACCCTGATGCGTTTCTGGTCACCTTTGAGTGTGTGGCAGCAGGAGCCAGTTGGAACAGACCCATGAGGGCACTTCGGCTGGCACCCTCTTTTACCAGGGAAGCACTTGCAGCATATTTGGCTCTCGGTGATGAGCAGGTGAGACATTCTGACATGGTTCAGGCAGCCATCCTGGACCAGGTGGGCCTGTCCATGGAAAAGTACTGCCAGAAATTTAGTGCCACAAGGTTGACTGGGGGGATTATGGCCTTGTGCATTTGCCCAGAAATTAATAAACTGGGCTATGCATTGGTTACAGCCAGATACAGAAACTGGGGGGGAAATTATGGAGCCTGTGATTCTGGAACAGCTTCTACAGAGTCTCCCTGAGTATGGCTCAGGTGACATCCGCCAGTCAATCTGGAGGCCACAATTAAACTGGCTGAGGTGCTTGCTAAGGTAGACATTCCCAGAAAGGGTCACTTGCTTAAGGGACTACACCTGGAAAAGAGGTGGGAAAGGTCACTGAAAGGAAGAGGGAGGAGCCCGAGGAACTCCTTCAGGGGCTCGGACCATAGTGTGTTTCCAGCGTGGATGAGAAGGGCACACAAAACTACACATGGAATGTCGCTTTGCAGAATTTTTCTGGGACAGGACTTCCAGGCCAAAAAAAGAGGAAGCTCCAACTGTCTGGGTAATGGTAGGGAAGAGGTACCAGAGGCTTCTCGTGCACATGGCTTCAGCCTATTCATTAATCAGGTGGGAGCTAGCAAAGCCCCTCCGGATACTACCCAGAGCTAGGGGCAAATCAGAATGTCTGTGGGGATGAGAAATTCTGCCCTGTGGTAGAGGTGCCCCTGGGAGCAAGAGGAAGTTTAGGTGGAAAGGTGTAGGGTTGCTGGATGGATTGCTCCACCCCCTTGTACTGGGCACAGATTGAGAGGCCTTCCCATTAAGGAAGCAAATGGGTGGACTGTTGGGTGGAAAGAACCTGCAGGACAAGATGAGGAGGAAATAAGCAGAGAGGGGATGGAGAAATCTAGACACGAGATTACAAGCCAGAGAGAAAGGGAGGATGGTGAAGTCTCCCCAGATACTAACGGGGAGGAGAAAGAAAATAAAAGTGCAGGATCAAGGGGTAGAGGTAATGAGCTAATCCATTGGGGTTGGATGATTATTAGAGTCATTACATATATTCACCCTGTTTCTTCCTCTCCCCTTCCCAAGAAGGCCTAATTGGTCAAGGGTGTGCCTGATTACCTGGCCAGCTCCATGGGCAGGGGTGTCAGAGAGAGGAGCCATGGCCGCGTCTCTGCCCCACACCTTCAGCAACTCTCAGCAGTTGCTCACCTGGAGTGGGCCCTGCAGTCAGACCATGGCATTGTATGGGGCTATGGAACCTGGGAAGCTCGTTACGAGTGCCACTCAGTGGGACGAGCCAGGCTTTTGGCAGGTGAGGGAAGAGGACTTGTCTTTACGGAGTACATGGGGGCAGTTGGTTTGGATTTTTTTTTTCCCTAAAGCAAATTTACTTTTTTTTTTTTTAATACTCTGTTGTAGGATAGTGACATTTGCTTCAGCTTGCATCAGGGCTCATTGCTTCCTGCAGCTTAGCAGTGATTATTAAAAGTTCTGTCCCCGTTTTACTGCATAGGCTCAAAATTCCCATAGTCCAAATTTTAAAATTTCACAAAGGGAAGAAACTGCAATCCAGGTGGTACGTGCAGAACGTGCCATTTCGAGTCAGATCTGAGAGAAATCTTGTGAGCTATGACGGTGAGGGGTAGAAGGATAAGGCTGATTCTGAAGCAACACGTCGATCGATTTCCTCCCCTCTCTTATCTCGGTTCCTATTTTTAATATGAATATTTTGCAGGCAGTAAAAAGTGATGCCATTCTATTATCAATAGAGACGTGCAAGTCCTGTCAGCTGAAAAGGAAGGGGCAACCTCCCTCTGTTTTAGGAGTCAGCTGCCACTTACCCTAATTTGCAGACAGTTGGACTATTTCCTTACACGGTGGAAGCAAATCTATTCTGACACTACTATTCCCTTTGCCAACACTCATAAAGTTGTGAAAGAGGAAGCAGCAGGAACCATACAAGGAATGAGAAGCAGCAAAGATTGTGAGCAAAGACAAGCCTGTCCTTTTCAGATTGTGAATCTCCCGCCCTGTCTGGAGAGGGATCCGCTGGGTTTGTTTCCCCCCACCCCCACCCTCTCACTGGAAGATGATGTTTTGGCCTGAGATTTGTTTTTCTTTGTAAATCTGCAGACCACACCCGATTTTGCTTTGTGTAAAAGAGTGAAACGGTGGCGGGCTGCGGCACATTATGGGGAAGTGACAGTACAACAACAGCCATTGCATTTCAGCTGGTTGTTAGTTCCCAAACAGCACGTGAGCAGGAAAGTCCCTACTGTTTTGCTGAATCCTTCTGCAGTTCAGAGCCAGATCACAAGACGCCGGGGCCATTGTGAGGGCTACAGTCATTCTGTGGTTCCCTGTTCTCCAGCACTCCCATCACCCTTCCCTCCTACTGGGGAAGAGAGGAGTGAGGAGCCTCATGTCATGGTCTTATCTCCTACTCAAGCCACACTCTCCTCCCGCTTTGGGCTCTGAAACTCCCCTGCCATTACCAGCAACTGCCATAAACTTTACCTCCCCCACCCCCACTCCCTTGGTTTGGAAGGAAGGAAGAGCCACTTTCTGGCTACTAAGGCTTTATCTGCACACTGGCGCTGCGGGGTAAGTCCCAGCTCTTGTAGGTGTACTTGTGCTAGCTCTCAATGAACAACTGTGCTAAAAAGAGTAATGTTGCCGTGGTAGTACAGGCAGCGGCAGCATGAGATGGCTGCCCTGAGTACACGCCCACCCAGACCCCTGAGCCCTTCCGTTCTCTCCCATGACTTCGCCCCATATGTTCATCCATCAACCTGTCTTCTCACAGTTTGTTTGCAGTGTTAAGGTAGCCGTGTTGATCCCGGGGTATTGGAGAGACACTGTGATGAGATGACCTCACCCTCCTTTTCTCCTCTCATTTCTTCTCCTACCTCTCTCCGCAGGGAGACCCGCCCTCCTCCAAGTGCAGGACCTCCCAGCCCAACCTTTGGCCCAGACACCTGAATGTCTGAGAAGGAAGAAAGGGAAAAGGGGAAGAGGTATGAGGGGAAAGAGGTGTGAGAGAGAGCAGGTCCTCGACAGACGGGGAATGAGCTCTGCAGAGCCTGGTGTATTCCAGCGATGAAAGAATGTCACCATGGAATGTAAATTGGGAAGTGAACTCTGCTGGTGACCTTGTGGCTCAAAGGGTGCATGACACACAGGAAACCAGGCTGCCTGGAACCAACAGCCACCAGTGGCGCTTCGTTGCCCTTTAAAAAGTCTCAGCCCAGAAGAACAACAACTTCTCCCTGCACCTGCCCCCCAACACACAGGAAACGAAATACCTCCTCCTCCCAGCACACAGGAAGTAGAATATCTCCCTCCCACTCCCTGCTGCTGGGCACTAGCTGCTGTCAGCAGTACCACTAAACCTTAAAAGCTCCCACCCAGCTGCAATCCCTGTGCCTGAGACCTTGAAATCCCTGGCCCACAAGATTGGTGCCTTTTCTTCTCCCCACCCACCCAAAGGTGGCTCCTACCAGCTGCTGCCAAAAGCCATCTGCCAAAACACAAGCCCAACACCACCATGCTCTCCCTGAGTCTGACTCATTCATATAATGGATAGTCCTAGAAGCATTGCTCGCAATTCCTGTCGCTGTGTGGGACTCTGCCATTCCTGTGTGGGGAAAGTCATGGTCATCTGAGATCCTTATTTACTGAGACTGTCAATACTACTGCTGGGGAGGGATGTCTGCTAGGCAAGCCAAAGCATGGAATAGCTGTGACATTACTCATTTCTCTTTTTGGCCAACTTCTCAAACTACCCTTAGTGCTTAACCTCCCAAGCCTGAGCAAGCCAGTCAAGAAGCTTGGTAGCCACTTGTTAGCCTTGTGCTTCTCCAAACACTTACATTGGTCAAATAAGTTCCTAAATGGTTACTACAATTATTTTAAGGGATTTTAAAAAACGTTCATAAAATGGCTCTTTTCTTCAATGTTAAAAAAGAGCTCTTCAGTTCAACTACATGTTCCATTCTGAAATAAGACTGTCTGTCTGTCTGTCTATCCATCTATCTGAGAGATGAGGCGGGTGAGGTCATATCTTTTATTGGACTAACTTCTGATAGTGAGGGAGACCAGTTTCAAGCCACACGGAGCTTTTCTTCTGTGGCTCAGAAACTTGTCTCTCTCACCAACGGACAATAAAAGAGATTACCTCACCCCCCTGGTCTTTTTAATATTCTGAGACTGACATGGCTACAACTACAGTGCATATCTATCAATCAATCTATCCATCCATCTATCTAATCACTCATCCCTGTACTAGCTAAAGCTCTAATAGATGGATGCTTCTCAGAGTATTTCACAAGTGGCGTAGTAATAAAAGCAAAACCCTTACACTTCCCTGTTTACTGTTTTCCCCTGCATGGGCTGGACTCACCCTGAAGTGTGAGGGTGAATCATTCTGATATCAGGTTTGCTCAGTACAAAGGTATCTGAAACCATTGTGCCCTCGGGGTATTTTCCATCTGGTGGCCAGTGACGACATCTTGATACACGGTCTATCTCAGCTGATCAAGGGAAAACATAATTATTTAGTGAAATGCTGTTTTCCTTAGTTGCTGATATGGGTGGGAGGAGGGGAGGACTCTGATTCAGGCCTCTGAGTTTTGCTCATAGAGTTGTTACTGAGGAGTTGCTCTGTCTCTTAAGAGAATAAATCCCATTTAGGGCTAGAGGGGCATGGGGTTACTCTAGCTTTGCATTGGTGTCATTGAAGGCAGAAGTGTTAGCCTGGATGGGAGGTCTTGTGTCAGTGTGAAAGGGACAGAAGCCCTTCCTCCCCTTGCCTTCTCTTACACACCAGAGCAAAAGCCGGCTACAAACTCAGAGCTAGCGCACATGCAGCACAAAAGGGGTGGTGGTGGGGGAATGTCAGTGTCACTAAACTCCCCAAAGTAGGTGGAGTATGTGACAATGACAATGGAGAAGAAGGCGGATCCAATGGCTATGGTACAAAGTGGGACCTAGGAGACCCAGGTTCATGGCCTAGCTCCACCACAGACTTCCTGGGTGACCTTGGGCAAGTCACTTAGTCTCTCTCTGCCTCAATTCCCCATCTGTAAAAGGAGGATAATAGCATTGCCCTACCGCGCAGGGGAGCTGTGCGGATACATTGAAGGAATGTGAGTGCTCAGATACTATGGTGACAGGGGGCGTATAAATTTCTTGGCTAGATTCTTGTACACTGGCTTCTAGTCCAGAGCTAAAGCAGGGAGACTGAATCCTGACAAAGGGTGTTTTGACATACATTCTCCCAGCGCTCTTGGGAGTTTTCAGGCTGCTAGAATGCCTCCAGGCATTCCCTGACATTGGGCTATGACATTCAGAACTACACCGCAGACCTTTAGGTTCTAATCCACCAAAGCACTTAGGCTGAAAGTTAATGCATGCTTATGTGTAGGCTCTTTGAGTTCAGTGGCATTACACGTGTGCTTAAGTTCTTTGGTACATCGGAGACTATGACAGGAAGTTAACAGGGAAAGGGACAGTCACTTTTATTTCTCTGCCAATCACCATGCACACAAGTGGCACTATATTAATAAAATTATTTTAAAATACTACAGAATGCCACAGTCACACTGGTGTAAGCTGCACTGTTTTCATTGAGGACTAATACTGTACAACAGGCTAAGTTACAAAGCAAGGCCAAAGCAGCTCTGCTAAATGTTACATATCTTTCCTGTACATGTATCAAGGAACTGGCATGGCAGATTCACTATGGATATAGTCTTAAACAAGACAGTAGGTATATGACTGTATTTAAGAATGCAGTAAAACTGGAAAAGCATCAGGAATCAGAGATAATGAAAAGGAATTGGGGGACAATGATTCCAGGAGTACTTCTGTTAGCATTTTGGTGTCTTATGTTGTAAAAGGGCTAATTCCTGCATGCAATCTATATTGAATTTCTAAGGTAGTGGGCACATCAATGGACATTCGATTCCATGCTAGCCCACCTGAGGCATGAGCACTTGAGTTGGGATTCGCTGAAGGCAGCTGATCACTATATCTTTATAACTGCCTGTCTCTTTGACTTTGCCTTGTGGATGTCTAGCTTTAAGCTCAAGTGAAACATGACCAAAATGGATCTCTTTGTGAAGGCCAAGACTAAAACAAGGTTCAAAAAAGAACTATATAAATTCATGGAGGATAGGGTCCATCAATGGCTATTAGCCAGGATGGACAGGGATGGTGTCCCTAGCCTCTGTTTGCCAGAAGCTGGGAATGGGCAACCGAGGATGAATCACTTGATGATTACCTGTTCTGTTCATTCCCTCTGGGGCACCTGGCATTGGCCACTGTTGGAAGACCTAGTATGGCTGTTCTTATGTTCCTAACCCTCCCCCTCACCACAAGGTCTCCCACGACCTCCTTTCTCAATCATTATGGACACCCCCCACCACCATCTTGCCTGTCACCAGGCCTACAACTTGAGTAGCATCTTTGACTTGGACCTACCTCTAAGTTGTCTCATCCAGGCTATGTCTAAATCTTGCCAATTCTTTCTTGCCAACTTTTCCATCCATCTACACAGCCAAAACTCTTATCCAGGCTCCAGTCATCTTGATTACTGTAACACGCATCTCTCTGGCCTTGCCAAATGCACCATTGCCCTGCTCATAGCCCTCCAGAATGCTGCTGCAAAAAGCATTTTCCGGGTCTGTGGCTTTGTTTTTCACCCCCTCTTAGCATCCTTCCGCTGGCTCCGCCTTCCCTATTACATCAAACGTAAGCTGCTTGTCTTCACTTTAAGGGCCACGCACTTCAATCCTCATCCTACCTATCATCTTTCTTTTGCTAGTGAGCTGATGATGCTCACTTCTGATGAGCCCATGATGCCAGCCCCAACCACCCAATTGTTACATGTTCCAATAAGCACCTTTGTGCTTTCTTCCATGCTGCCCCTCACGCTTGGGAGGAGCTCCTCATGAACATCCACAGAGCTACCTCATGACCCACCTTCAAAGCCCCCTCAACACTCTCCTTTGCCATCATGCCTACAAAAAACCTGACAGCGCCTAGGCTGCTGGTATGCTGAGACCATTGCTGATCAAGATAACCAATATTTTCTCATTCTTTTTGTTTTTCCCCATCAGTTGGTCTGTATCCCTCTGTTGCCTCTTGTATTATGCTTAGATTGTTCAAGTCCTTGGGGCAAGGCTGTCTGTCTGGTCTGTGTTTGTACAGCACTTAGCACCGTGGGGTCCCGGTCCGTGAGCGGGGCTCTTAGGCACTATGGTAAGACAACTAATAATAATGTTGCAGTAATTGCATGAGGCATAAATATGGCAAAAAGGTTATTGCAAATGTGACTTGTTTTCTAGTACGACTTCTACTACTGGGTTCATGGAGTTAGTAAGGTTTTTCCATGACCTCTTGAAAGAGTTCATGGTTCTATTTCTAATTGCCTGGCAGATGAACTGTTTTCAGACTGATGCATTGTGAGAACAGGAGAAGGTGGCAGAATTGACCTCTACTCTCTTCTTCTTAGAGCTGGCTTCCTGTTGTATCATCCAAGGGGCATAACAGTATATTTTAGAACAGTGGTTTTCAACCTTTTCTCATTTGTGGACCCTTAAAAATGTTGAATGGAGATGCAGACCCTTTTGGAAATCTTAGTCTGCAGTTCCCCAGGGCTCTGCTGTCCACAGGTTGCAAACCACTGTTCTATGGTAATGACATCCTTTCGTGGACCCTTTTGTTACCTGCACAATTTAGGGCTCCACCCCCTACCCTCCCTGTACCCAGGGTTCAGTGTTCCTCTACGGGTTGGTGGGTGCTTGTCCCAGTGAAAAGCCTTTACACAGTAATATCCTTAACTTATATTTATTAACAATTAATCAACAGAATACGCTCGCTAAGCATACAATGCTCACAACTCCCAATAAGGCAGACGAGCTTCTCCCGATGGCCAGTCAGGATTGGATCGTCCGGGGCTCTGGCTTCTGTGTGGTATGGTCATGCAAGGCATTGAGTTCTGGCAGCTTTGATCTTGTGTCCTGGGGTTAGGTTCCAAAGAACTACCTTTTGGACCCCAGTTTTATAGTTAAAGTTAGGTCCTGGTTATCTGTACCTTAACCAATCATTTTTACCAAAATATTATGAAACAATATTTTAACCAATCCTATCACATTACACATACAAGAGTCAATTCAAATGTTAGTAAACCAGTTATGCAACAGACAGAAACAGCTGAAGGTAAAACAAAAGGGAAGTATAGATTTCCCAACTGAAACTGCTGATAGGTGGTTCTGCCGGACAGAGTGTTCTCTTGCAAAGTTTTTATTTAAACATCTTAATGTCTGTGTGTTGATCTGGTCACTGTGGGTGCTTTCTTAACAGCCAGATATTCTGTTGTTTTGTACAGTTTTGATGGGACATAACTCCCCACTTTTAGCTAATGGCCACCGCTGCTGCTCCTACTGCAAAAAGGCCTTAGAGTGACCACACCTTAGACATAGTCTGCGGGCCCCCAGGTCTGCGGACCACAGGTTGAAAACCACTGTTTTAGAACAAAGACCCTTCCTTGTTTCTCACAGTGGGTTAAGGCTCTAAGCTTATCTCAATCACCATGAAAAAATAGTCAGACTGTTGAATAGCACATCCAGTTTACAAACAACATTGCACATGATAATATACCTCACCATGTGCACCAGCCAGGCCTGCTTCACGTTACTTGTACCACTATCTCCTCCTCCTTGCTCTTGCCACACCTCCAGGCTCATGGTGCTAATAAGAGGAAAAGGATTCCCTTAAATTAACACATACTAAGAATAGTTACCACAACATGAGGCGGGTCTTTCCAGTTGGCTAAAATCATTTGGAGAGCTGGTGTCTAGCAGAGCATTTAGGAGATAGTACATGTGACTCCAGGTGCCGGAGTGGGCCAGTCTGGTTTTCACATGAGCAGCCTAAAGTTGAATGTGAAAGCCCTGCACGTGTTGGCCTGGCAGGTGTCTATCGTTCTGTGTCTAATGAAAAGAGACCTGGGGCTGAGCAGGTAGCGCTGCTTGTGTTTGTCTCTGTTTCTGTGTTTCACCTTTTCAAGTTAGATTGTTGTGGATGAGTCAGAGTCCCGTGCTCCTTTGATGTAAATATCTGTAGTGTGTGGTGAGGTTTTTCTATCCCTTAGAGGGGGGATTGATGACTGTTGTATAACCCTTGACATGCTGCTATAAAAATCTGATTGTGCATTACTCAAGATACTTAAGGCACTGGCAAAAATTATTGCCCCTCTTCTAATAGTCAGAACAGAACTGTGCTAGGTCCATTGAATGTGTGTGGGGGGGTGTTCTGTGGATGACCTCAAAAGAAAGGATTTGGCCTAGTATTGTAAATTGCCTCCTGTAAGAATGTGTAAATAGTCACAGTGCTACCTGACCCTAGCTCTTGGGGCTAGGCTGGAGGTAGGGAACATCCTACCTGCCTCTCCTGAATGGGCACGTTGCTGCTCTCTCAGGCTGAGTTAACCAAAGCCTCTGGTGGTTTCTCATTGGGGTGGGATGGTGACTCACTCCCACCTCAAGATCCCAGCCTCCCAAAACCGACAGCAGTTGGCGGGGGGGGGGGATCTCTTTTAGTCCTGCCTTGCATTGAACACACGCGCGTGTGCGCACAATGTTCCACTAGCCACTGCAGCTCCAAACCTGGAGAGAAGGAGTTTGCCAAGGCCTTGGTCATGAGAAGCCTTTAGATTTAAATGGAGAATAAACTGATTATCCCCCACCCCACCCCCCCCGCATACACAGACGCACCTGGACTCAGGGCTTATGGGAGAATAGGGGGAGTAGCTTTATAGTATCCTTTTGCTAGGCTATAGCTGCTCCCCCCCCCCCCCCCATGACAAGTACCATTAATCTGACATCCTTACCCAGCATCTAAACCTTTCATGACTTGTGGAAAAGCCCAAACCTGAACCTCTTCCCACTTGTCAAACCCCTCTCATGTTCACTCCCTAAGCACCTAAGACAAATGATGACAGAACTATGTCCTTCTTAGACTTCACTGTTGTCACAGGGCTGCCCATCATGGCCACCAGGAACTTCATGGTGTTTTTTGTGGGATGATTATGCTTTGTATCATTCAATGGTACTTTGATATGCAGATTACTAGATGCTAGATAAATAGAGCCTCTTGCTCATAATGAACAAATCCCTACCACTTTGAGCTAAAGGAGAAGCTAAGTATAGGGCTTCTGACACACAGCTGAGCAATTCTGCTTCCACCCAGCAAAGGGTAGTAGTGCAAATATTCACTAACCAATATTAAAATAGGTGACCTGCTTTCTCATTTTGAATTCTGGTGACCTTAGTTATAACTCATATTCAAGGGATCATAAATAAAATCCAATACATCACTGCAAGTCTCCTGGTAGGTATCTAATGACTGAGTGTGTGACCTTAAACTCCTAATAATTCAGAAGGAATTGGCATATGACCTTTCATTCAGAATCCTCAGAAAACAGATTTTACAACAAAAAATAATTTGCTTGCAAACACATCATGTTTATTATCTTAACGAGATAACAACAGACACACTTTATTGGGACATATAACAAAACATCTGTCCCTAACCCAAAAAAATGCCTTGAGAAAAACAATCTCATGTTGATACAGTCATATGACACATCATTTTGAAAAGTATTGCAAGGAATCTGTACCCACAGAACACATAACCAAACTGATACAGAGATTAGTCACTTTGAACTAATTCTTCTTTTGAATTCACTGTAAACAGTTCGATTGACGTAACATTAAACAATCACCAAATAAACACACTATGGAATTTAGCAACATAAAAACATTCCATGAAAAATAAACATTACCGTTAGAAATCTATGCAATAAAGTGCTGCAGTTCCTAGCTGAAATGTCCCTCTGACATTTACATAGTTCATTCTCACAGCTTTATGCTATTATTTTTGCTGCTTACAGCCTGAAATTACTGACGGGCCATTTGAAACCTTGGCTAGCATCCTAATTAACTGTAAGGCTGCACGCATTGAGCGGAACACCTTAATTTGGGTGTATTTTAGCAACAACACCATTCCTTAATACTACATTTTCTTGAGATTCTTAATCTGACATAACTATTATTGACCTCACTGGAGTTTCACTTAAGACTGTGATCCAACTCCATGGAAACCACTGGGAGTCTTTCTATTGAATTCAGTGGCTGTTAGATCAAACCATGAATGAACAGCTTTGCTTAGTCTCATGGAGTTATTCAGGGAGCTAAAATTTGGCATAACAGAAATGAAAACGACAGTCACCCTTTAATACCTGAAAAGGTGCTTCTGAATGAGACATGACCTTTAGGGAGACAAGTTCACGTTTATCACATTAGCTTGTGGCACTGTGGATAAAACAACACCATCCTGAAATGCTACATTCTCACTGAGAACACAATATCTGATAGGTCATAGGAAGAGAAAATCTTGCTATGTTTGGGCCTTCTCCTGCTCTCATTCAAGCCAATGCAAAAGTTCCTTTGCTGGGAGCTGGACTGGGCCCTTTATACATTTAAAAAAAAAACCAAACAGCATCTGAGATTATACCAAATGAAATCAAAAGTGTCAGCAAATCAGATAGCTGGATACTTGGTCCTGGGGTATTGAAAAGAGCTTTACAATGAAAACCTCATGAAAGAAAGCAGATTTGTACAAGATCATAGGCTCAAATCAGGGGTTCCCAAACTTTGTTTGCGCTTTGTTCAGGGTAAGTGCTGGCCCGCAGCTCCCATTGGCCGGGAACAGCAAACGGCAGCCACTGGGAGCTGCGAACGGCCATACCTGCGGACGCTCAGGAAAATAACGTGTCTCACGGCCTGCCAGGGGCTTACCCTGAACAAGCCACGAACCAAGTTTGGGAACCTCTGGCTCAAAGTCATTGGTGACTTAGTGTGGAATTAATTGCACACGAAGGGCAAGGGAGCCCAAAATGGATACAAGCAGTGAAATGGTATAACTTGCACTGATCTGGCATTCAGAGGGTATATAAGACAGATGTAATTTACATGCAAGAGGAAAGTGTAGTAGAAGCAAGAGAGTGTGAATTCAAGTTACTTTTCTTGCTACATCTTCCTTCAGCCTGAAACTGACACTTATTTTGCACACCCTCTGAATACCAAACCCAGGCAAGTTACATTATTTTGTCACTTGCATCCATTTTCCTACTAGTTGACATCCCATATATAATTTAGCCCATTTTAAGACACTGATTAATTTGGCTTAGACATGGTAGTTGCCCTGTCTCTTGTGTTTGATTCAAGGGGCTTTTATAATATACAAACAGAAAAGTTGCTTTCTAATGGACTGAAGTGCAGAACAAGTCTCTCCTCCAAGCCAGGCCCAATGTAGCTTTTCAATAAGGACGCAACAAGCATCTCACTTACATATCACATCCATTAGACAAAATAACAGCATCTTTATCATTACAAACAAAAATGAGGTTGACACCAAATAAGAGCTGAGTTTTTTTCTTATCCTTTATTTCCAGTCAACATCTCAGCTTTCATTTAGAAGCAATACATTACTTTCCTGTAACAATTGTAACATTCAGTTTTATTGACATCTCTCTTAATCTAAGCAGTTACTTTATTTGAAAAATAATTCATGTTTTTTCTCCAGAGAAACCACTGATTCCATTTTACTTTAACTTTCTATTTGTTTTGAGAGTAATTTTATTACCTCATAATAAAATTAAATCACACCAGTAGCTTATTCTGTTTGAATATTCCTTTTGATGCTGTGAAGGAATCTCCCCCAAACTCACACACATATCAATAATCTTATTTTGCTATGTAATACATGCTTTAATGTATGCATTTTTCTTATTCATATTTCTTATTCTTTCTTAATCACCAGAAGCTACTGTGCTTCCTTTAATCTGTCTTAATGCATTCTTTATGGCACCATTTGAATAGTTATCTGCACTATTTCTGGTGCATAAGCCATAAATCAGCTCTTTAAGTTCCATGAAATACTCTTTTCATACACATATATACATCCTAGATCCTTACAGCAGCCTCATAATTAATAGAATTACAATGTTATTCCTTAGAGAAACATCTGCATAAGAAGTAACATCACTGACAGTAAATGTGCTACAACCAAAAAATAATAACAATAAAAAAAATGTTCCACACCAGATTTTATACTATAGAGTCTACATTTTAGAAAACAAAAACAATCAAGAACTTAGATACTGGTTTTCATTGTACATTCCAATCCAATGTTTGGAGGTAACTGGCATCTTCTGCCTGTTGCTCAAAGTGACATAGAACTAGCTGCAACTCATGAACCAGAACAGAACCCCAGGTTCCTTGCTCTTCCAAGTCACTCCACAGGTCAATCTTTGGAATGGTTAATTGTAATTTTTCTCCCATACTGACATCCACCAGCCAATACGTATGTCCAGCTCTCCAGAGAAATCATATTTCAACAGCCTTCCTTCAGTGGGAATAGGCAGCAGTAAGTAATGCATAGAGCTCATTCCATCTCCTCAAAGTCACTTATTACAAGCTTGTAAAGACCATATTTTCCAAAACCATTGTTTTCTTCCTTCCTTTTCTTTTTGACATCTCCCAAAGACTTTTCACGTTCCTGGGCAGAACAGTTTTGTAATAACATTAAGAATCTTCTGCTGCAGGTTGCATATATCTCCTATTTTGCGTAGTTGCAAAGAGCACTGCATCACAGCTTCCTGTGCTGTAAAACACAAAGGAAAACCAGTCATCAGCTTTGTGAATTCCGTACACTTTCTTGTCTATAGTGGATAGCTCTTATATAATCATACATGTCTATAAGTTAAATAAACATTTTACCCCAAGAGGTAAGAGATTTGTAAAGGTGTATAGTTGCTTACAGAGCTGGTAACAGAAATTTAAAATAAAAAGCCCAGAAACCTTTAAAAAACAGTTTTTACTAGCTCTAGGTGCTTGTTTGGACTGGGGAAAGCAATCCCATATTACCCTAAGTGACAGTCATATTTTTTGAATTTTTTTTTAAAGTTAGCACTGATCAAACGACAAGCCACAAAGCATGACTACTTTGATCCTGCTAGATTGTATTGTTACACAGCCTTCTCGGGTATTTCAGAAAACGCGGGATTCTGTTCTCTGGGTGACAGGTTTCAGAGTGGTAGCCCTGTTAGTCTGTATCAGCAAAAACAAGGAGAAGTCCTTGTGGCACCTTTATCGCGCAGCGGCAAGTCGCAGGCAGCGACTAGAGACTAACAAATTTGCCGCAAGGACTCCTCGTTGTTTTTGTTCTCTGAGTGAATCCAGTTCCGTCAGTGAAGGCGATGAAGTTAAACAACTGGGAGACCAGAATCGAGCTCCCAGTCAGTATTTATGGAGCGGTCATTAGAAATGATCCTAAGCTGAATCCCCCCCGATCCAAAGTCGCCAGTTTTTTGAGGGAGTCGGAACTTAGAAACCACAACCTTGGAGCCAAATGTTCCCTGAACTGGGTGGTGGTTCGAATCGAGATCCGAATTTGGTGCCTCGGACCTAGCTCTAGTGATCACCGCTAAAACATGTTTTAGACGGGTTCCAATCTCAGATGGCAAAGATCTGAACCACCAGTATTACTGTGGGCTGCATGGAGCATCTAGTAATCAGGCTAAGACATTATTCTGGCTTTCCTTCTTGCTAACACCGTCATTTAGAAGTTAAAAACATTCCTGTTTCTTAATCTTCCCCCAGGCAAGAGGGAAACCTTGACCCATTCAAAACGGAAACGTATTTTGCTCACAGAAGAACAGAAAGCAAAACCGCTCTCGCTCCCAATGCAGCCTGATAACACAAGAAGGTGAAACTGACTATCCCCCCCGGACTACTCCATCCCAGCGATCATCTAACTCCAGCGCGTTTCTAAGGGCGCTTGGGGCCAGGCTCAGCCCCCGGGCACCCACCCGGCTCGGGGGGGGGGGGGGGGGGAGGAGGACGGGACGGTACCGTACCTGCGGGAGCGGGGCTCTGCTGCGCACCCTTGCGCAGGGTCTTTCCCGGCATCATTTCGCGTCGTTCGCCGGCGGTCTGCAGTCGCGGGGAGATCAGACCAGGCTGCCTGGGGGGCCGTGTCAGGAGCAGGACGGTGCCGAGCGACGCTCTCCTCTCGCCCGCCTAAACGCCTCTAGCTGCCTGCGACTTGCCGCTGCGCGATAAAGGGAGACACGGGGTTGCGGGGATTTCCCAGCCGGTGATGAGGTAGGGAAAGGAAAAGGGAATTCCTCCCGCCCCCTGGGCCTTCAGCCAATCAGCGGCGAGGATGCCTGGCGTGTTTCCACAAGTTAGTTCATTGCCCGGGCACGGCACTGGACCCGGCACGTCTGGACTTGCCCGAGGCAGAGCGCGAACTGGCGGCCAGCCCCGCCCCCAGCCGGCCCGGCCCGCGCTGCCTAAGGGAACCGGGGGCGGGCGATGCAAGCGCCGAATGGGAGCTCAGCGGCTGGGCAGTGGTTGCTGATGATTTGATTCCTAGCACGCTGCCCTGGCAGGGTCCCTGTGCCATACCTACCTGCAGGGCTTGAGCTGGCCGGAGCGGAGCTCCCCTCAGTGTTTTCAAACGTTTTGGATCAGGTTGCAAAAAGCATTTCCCAAATACAGGCCCACATCTTGAGTGGTCCTCAGCGCATCTCAATACGACTTGGCCAGAGGAGCCCCATCGGCTTAGGCTGTGTCTACACTAGCACTTTTGTCAGTATAACTTATGTTGCTCAGGGGTGTGAAACCCCTCCCCCCCCCCAGCAACATAAGCTACACCAACAGAAGTGCCAGTGTGGACAGCACCATGTCAATGGGAGACGCGCTACGGCCGCTCATA
This sequence comes from Emys orbicularis, assembly GCF_028017835.1. NCBI lineage: Eukaryota > Metazoa > Chordata > Testudines > Emydidae > Emys > Emys orbicularis. Next base: position 22,494,535 of record NC_088688.1, on the reverse strand, counting down.
GGGGGGTGGTTTAATTATGTCGAAGGGAGAGCTATGTGTGCTCTGAATTTTAATAACGGGGTGAATGTAATTAAAACATGTTGAGCCCTGAGTGCAGGTTTATGCTGAGTGGCCATGTATTATGTGCCTGACTAAGATGAACATACATAGTCTAGTTTCCCTACTGCCAATGCGGGGTTAGAGCAGAGGGAGGAATGACGGATGCTTAAAGGACCATGTTTGCACATGGATCCTATTCCAGCAGGACCTACAGTCAGCTGATCAATGATCCAGGAGCACTACATTATTATTTACTTATTATTAAAGCTGACAATGTGCTAATCACAGAGATATAAGCAGGGCCGGCTCCAGGCACCAGCTTACCAAGCAGGTGCTTGGGGCGGCCACTCCGGAGAGGGGCGGCACGTCCAGCTGTTCGGCGGCAATTCGGCGGAGGGTCCCTCACTCCTGCTCGGAGCGAAGGACTTGCCGCCGCAGATCTCGATCGCGGCTTTTTTGTTTGTTTGTTTGGCTGCTTGGGGCGGCCAAAACCCTGGAGCCGGCCCTGGATATAAGACAGGCCCTGCCACAAATACCTTACAACCTAAGGCCCCGATCCTGCTGCTGGACCCACCTGGTTGGAATACTGCACTTGCACAGAGCCCCATTGATTTCATCGGGGCTGCGTATAGGCACAAAGGTCCACTCCTGTGGATCTAGCTGGGCCAAAAAGACATCGAGGAGAGAGGGTACTGCACATATTTGACTAGATTAGACAGGCGTTACCACTTCTGGGCCCTCCAGAATTTTTGTAGGAAACTGTAGTACCACAGACTGTGTCCAAAGAAATGTGCAGATCACACTTGAAATGTGCTAGATTTTATATTCCTTAGCCATACCCACAATCTATGTGAACATTTTGGGTATCTGTGTACTTGATGAGATGATACAGTAGTTTTTCTTTCTTAATCACCCTGATGTTTTGAAATCTATAAAATTAGTGAATGTTCCATGAGGAATCGGCTCTGAAGCCATAAAGGCACTGTATGACCCTTTCACTCTCATATGATTTTAGGACAGCACTGTGCGTGAGTCCCTGCTTTGCTTTCTCTATAATCATTGCACCTGGAAAGGTATTAACTGGAGTTGAGGTGTGTACGCCAAACAGTTGTTTTTAGGGTAAATACCTAGCAGAAAGTGAACCAGACTGACACAGGAGCAGGGTGAACAATTTGACATACCAAAAAAACAACAAAAAGCAGATTTGTCACTGAAAGACATTAACAGAGAAAATGACAGCTACACCCCTCAGAACAGTTGCTAATTGGAGAAAAATGCCAGACTATAACCTGTCTATGGTGGTTGATGAGAAATAGTAATTCTCTCCATGTAATCAGAGCCTCTGGTACCAAATGCCTGGAGATGCTGACTATATTAGTGGTGACTGAAAATGCTTGGCTATCAAGCCATTTGTATTGGCTCAATTCAGAGGCACGTTAACCTAATATATATACTGCACGCATTGGGTGAAGTCCTGGCCCTAATGAAGTAAGTGGCAAAGCTCCCATTGATGTCAATGGGGTTAGGATTTCACCCGTTATAGCTTAATCTCAGCAACACTTTCAATTTTCTAACAGCGTCAGATGGCTTTTGAAACACACTGGGAAAAATCTTGTCCTTACTACACTGAGTGGGGCAAGGCAGGAGTAGAGTTGAGGCCTCTTCCCCCCGCCCGCCCCCGGAGGATCCCTAACACATCTTGCTGGCCTAGGGCAGCACAGCTCATGTGAATGTGTTGTGTAATGCACCTTTCTGCTTCTGTACAATGTTAGAAGGCCCACAGCAGCATATGCACAGGGGGGTGGGAGAGTAACCATGCTTCAAGGGGGCAGACCATGTGGCAGGTGTGTTAGCCATTACTCCAGCCTATGGCTCAGCGGAGACCTTGTCTAAAATCCTGCCCAGTAACAACCCTGGGAGTGAGGGATGGTCACCCTGCACCCACTCTCACCTCCCCCTCCCCACAGAAGTTGCTGGTTGCTGATAAGACTGTATTCACCAATAAGCAGGGCCAGGTTTATTTCCCTAACATTAGGAGGGGTGCAAACACTGCGTAGGCAGAGGGATTGTTTAGGGTGGCCCAAGGCTTATAATTAGAAGGGTCTTTTGTAATCCTATTAAAACTTGAAATTCAACTGGGGTGGGCCACCTGTTTTGAATTTAAAGAGCTACCTTTGTTTTGATCCTTATTGACCTCTGTGGCAGTCTGTCTGGTTTATAATGCCACCCATCACCACAGTATGAGAGCACCTTCAACATGAAGTAGATCTGGGTCAGCAACCTTTCAGAAGTGGTATGCTGAGTCTTCATTTATTCACTCTAATGTAAGGTTTTGCATGCCAGTAATACATTTTAACGTTTTTAGAAGGTCTCTTTCTGTAAGTCTATAATATATAACTAAACTATTGTTGTATGTAAAGTAAATAAAGTTTTTAAAATGTTTCAGAAGCTTCATTTAAAATTAAAATGCAGAGCCCCCCGGACCAGCGGCCAGGACCCTGGCAGTATGAGTGCCACTGAAAATCAGCTCGCCTGTCGCCTTTGGCACGTGTGCCATAGGTTGCCTACCCCTGAAATAGATTGTCAAGAGCAAAGTCCCTAGTGGACAGGATATAAAAGTTCCATTCAGGGTAAGCTGATTTTTGTTTGACAGATTTGTGTTTGTTTTAGGTCTTTTTGTTTGTTTTTTAGATCTAATTTTATTTTATTTTGTGACCAATAAGGAGCTACTAACTAAGAAGCATTTGGGCAGATAAAGGAATATTCTTTTTGTTCTCTTAGTAGGTTTCACAGCTGTTTGCCATTCCTATTGCCAAACTTCGCTGTCACTTTGAGATACTTTATGCAGCAATAAGTACCGCCCACACTTCAATCATTAACACCGGGAACACACTTGCATCAACTAATAGAGTGCTCTGGTTGCTCCATGCTTTCATTTCTAGAGAATCTCATTTAAAGGGGGATGCCCTTTGAAATTTCTGACTCCTCTTATCACAAGAGACTAGTTCTTCACAGCAGACAGGGAAATAAAGTTTTAGGAGCTGGCAAACCTGATCATCAACTTAGTGGCACCTCAGAATAGATGACGTGTCCATTTGCTGATTGTGTAAGTGTTGTTATTGTCTGAAGCTTAAAAAAACCAAAACCTGCACACCAATGCCTGGATCTGTATTTCAAAGTGATAGTGCAGTTTGGGTGAAGAACAATGGTTCCTCTGTAAATAATTATGTTTCTTGTGGCATTTTGGTGATGTAGTACACTAGTGTACTAAGCCCCTACACTCTCCCTAGCTGTGCACGGGAGGCTAAACTTCAGAGAAAGTTGTCATGGGCTTAGACAGCAGGGAAAAGAAGGAATGTCTGATCCATCCCACTCCCACCATGATGTATCTGCATTTTCGCCATCCACCACAAAATCCAGACAGCTAACAGATCATGCAAGAAGAGTGGGCAGGAGAGAAGGAGCCAGGGTGCAAGTGTATTAAGTGGCATGGTGTGACTCTCACAGTGCAGGGCAACGGCACCTGTATTCCCCCTCCGTGGTCCAGCGATGGCAGCCACTGGTTTCCGACTCCTCAGCCCTCACCTCTCTTGGTGGACACCTCCATCTCTCTCCCTCCTGACCGCTGTATTTCCAGGCTGCACAGTCCCCTGCCTATACCATGAATTGCCTAGCAAAGTCAGAGTGCCGAAGCAGGTCTGCTTTGCTTTTCTCCACAGAGGCTATGAATGGTGTAATTGCTCGCAGTTAAGTTTACCACACAGTTATTTCAAAGCAAGCACATTTATTCTTCAGATAAAAGTGTTACAGAGAAAACACATTAAAACCAATAAAAGAACCTTCATGCATGCTAAAAAAATTACCAGAGATCATCCTGCTACTCCAACAAGGGCGCTGGCTGCTGAACAGTCCTTCAAAGCCACACAGGAATTTTACTGTGGGGATAAATTCATAAAAGCTGTTAGCTGAAAACAAGCACCCTTCCCCCACCCCCCGAATCTGTGAGTCACTCTTATCCAGTTTGGGCCTCTGATCCTCATGTAACAGGTGATCAGCAAAGAGTTTCTCCTCAGGGCGCAGCTTCGAAAGGATGGGTCCAAAGGTGGGTAATTTGCATTCCCCTCCTCCCAAGTACTTCCTAGGAAACCCACTCCACTAAAAGTTCTGTCCTGGCTAGTGCATTGTTTCAAATAGTCCTTTGAAGCTCATAGCACTTCCCAGGGTTTACATTAGTCCAGTGTCCCCCTTAAAGAAGTGATACACAATCACGCATTAACATTTGCCCTTTTAATACAATGAACCCCTAAATCACTTAAATGTAATGTATTGTAAATGTAAATGTAATTGGCCGGGAAATTGCCAGACCTGTCACAGTGACCATTTGGGAAAGTGTCTGTACAAACTCATGAATTCTGGATGATAATTGTTACTATTAAAACTGCTGTATCCTGAGTACCTATATGTATGTGGAGGCACCGTTGCTGACAGGACCTGTAGCAGGTGCACACCGGACAAGGACAATGGGAAATACTTGCAGTTAATGATGCAAATTTTAGTCACAATATTTTAGTCACAAATTTTAGTCACAGCTAAAGAATAGCTGCATCCTTAGAAGACCAGTGTTATCTTATCCCTCTGGAAGGAGAGGAGAAGGCAGGAGCAGTGGAAATTTACCAGGAGCAGAACAAAAGCAGCCAGGTGTCTGGGCTTTCAGTAAGCAGCCAGGAGGGGGTTAAATAAGGGAACACACAAGAACAGAGGGAGACCTAGACAGGAAGAGGAAACTGTGGCCTGAGACAGCATGTGGCAGTTTCATGAGACATGAAGGCCCTGCTTGCTTTCCTGAGTCTGGATGGCCCCAAGTACTGCGAGACTGATCCCAGCTCCTCCCAAGAATGCCCTGAAGTTGTGAGGCAGCCGAGGCAAGGGAATGTGTGTAACTGTTTATTGGTCTGTATGATCTATACTCTCTTGTGCTTTATTGGATTAAGTATAAAGAGTGATAATGGATTAGATTTATGCAAAGCATCTGATGTGTTTACTGCTTCCCTGTGTACCTCTGCAGAGTTAAGCTGTAAACCAAAAACTTCCCATCTTTTGGGTGGAGCTCTAGGAAAGAATGTGTTCAAGCAACTGGAGTGTCTTGGGGTTTGGTGCTGGCCCTGGGGGCCTAGGGCAGGTGGGCTCCATTTCTGTGAAGTTAGGGTTACCATATTTCAGCAAGCAAAAAAGAGGACGGGAGGAGCCCCGCCCTAGCCCCGCCCCTGCCCCTCCCACTTCCCGCCCCCCTCAGAACTCCCAACCCTCCCCCTGTTCCTTGTCCCCTGACTGCCCCCTCCTGGGACCCCTTCCCCTAACTGCCCCCCAGGACTCCACCCCCTACCTAAGCCTCCTTGCCTCTTGTCCCCTGACTGCCCCCTCCTGAGACCATCCCCCCCATCCTAACTGGCCCCCTAGGATCCTACCCCCACGTGTACCCTGATTGCCCCAACCCTTATCCACACCCCCACCCCCAGACAGACCCCTGGGACTCCCACACCCCATCCAACCACTCCCCACCCCCTGACAGCCCCCCCAGAACTCCTGAACCATCTAAACCCCTCTGCTCCCTGCCCCCCGACAGCCCCCCCCCACTCCTTGTCCCCTGACTGCCCCCTCCTGGGACCCCTGCTCCTAACTGCCCTCCAGAACCCCATCCCCTACCTAAGCCTCCCTGTTCCTTGTCCCCTGACTGCCCCCTCCTGGGACCCCTGCTCCTAACTGCCCCCCAGGACCCTACCCCCTACCTGTACCCTGATTGCCCAAAACCTTCTCCACTCCCCCCAAAAAGCCCCCCCCCGAACTCCCGACCCTCCCCCCCTGTCTCTTGACTGCCCCCTCCAAAATCTCCCTGCCCCTTCTCCTGCCCCCTGGCCCCCCTTACCCTGCCGCTCAGAACATGGTGTTGGGCTCTGTGCGGAGCCGGACACGTGGCTGCGCTCCCCAGCGCAACACACAACCCGGTCCCACCCCACCCAGTGCTGCCGGAGCAGGGCGCTGGGCAGCAGGGGAGGAGGAGCTGCCGAGGCCCGATGCGATCGGCCCGGCAGGCCGGCCGGCTCAGAATGCGGGGGCGGGGAGGAGGAGCTCTACAGCTGCTCCGGAGTCCAGCCCGGCAAGCTGCGGGGGAAGGGCTCTGGCTGCCAGAGCCCCATGCGAGCGGCTGAATTTCCTGCAGCCCTCCCAGCCGCGCCTCGCTCTGCATAGGGGGGAAATCCTGGACATTTTTAGTGATTTACAAATTCCCCCCCGACGCTATTTTTAACACAAAAAGCAGGACATGTCCGGGTAAATCCGGACGAATGGTAACCGTAGAGTAGATTCTGAGTCAGTGCTCAGATAAAGTGTTAGAGGGGCCCTGGGAGGAAATAGTGCTGCAGCCTGGTGAGACTCAGGAAGCTTAAAACCCAGGGTCCAGGGACACAGTGGCTTGGACTCTCCTTACAGCAGTCCTAGTGAGTGGCCATGATGGGTACTTGCTAGGATCTGAGACCGCATAGTCCACCCACCCTAAGGACTGCAGTCAAATATGCAGGTTAATACCCCCACCGCAGGCTCTGTGTGTTTCACTCCCTCAGAGGGGTGTGTCAAATAACACAAATGGTGGTCATCAGCCAATGGCAGCACAGCTACTGGCACTGTTATGGTTCCGTGACTGTTGTGGAGGCCAGAGAGCAGTTTAGCGGGACAGTCCCTCTGCATTTCTGGACACAGTCTATAGGGCTAGGGGGTTGGGTACTTTGCAGTTGCTCTTGGCTGCGCCCTGGCTGCTCTGACCCCCCTTCTGGCTGTGTGGCTCGGGGGTGAGTGAGATTGAGGGTGACATCTGCACGACTCAGGCACACCCATGGGATGTTTGGAATTAGTTTGTTCCCCTCTGTGAATTCAGACCCAGAACGGGGATGTTATGCACACAATGTATAAATCGCCTTTCTTCCAGTGAGAGGGAAACGGAGGCTAACGTTGACTGTTTCTTATTTACCAAAGCTTCCTGCATTGAAAAAGAGACTGAGCTTAAAACCTAAAGTACAGATCCCGGCAACCTCCCCCAAAGCTAGTGCAGCAGCATCATGGGTTTCTTGGCATGGCCTAGACAGCATGAGAGAAATCTGGCACCATGCCGCACAAGTTGGGCAGAGTGTTATTGTTTTTTTTTCTAAAAATAAAGGATGAGCAGGGAGGATGGGATTCTACAGAATGGGTCCATGGAGCTATTTGGGCCTTTGCAGAGAGGGCTGATTCTATTGCTACCATCACCTAGGGCAGAGCTGTGTGCAGTGGCAGATTTAGAGTTAGTGGGGCCCTGTGTGCAGCTTCATTTTCGCCTCTCCCCCCCGGGACCCAGCCAAGAAAAAGAACATTCTCTCTTATCTCCCCCTGTCTTTCATTCTTTTTTCTTTCTCTTCCTATATTATAAGTAATAGGAAGTAAATGAAAGTAAAGTGAGGTACCTTGATTGGGGAAGGGGGTTAGGGTGCAGGAAGGAGTGCGGTGGCAGGCTCTGGGAGGAAGTTTGGGTGTGGGCTCTGGCCTGCGGCATGGGGTTGGAGTGTGGGAGGAGGGGTGTGGGCTCTGGGAGGGAGTTGGGTGCGGGCTCTGGGCTGGGGCAGGGGGTTGGGGGTGTGTGAGAAAGGGTGTGGGCTCTGGGAGGGAGTTTGGGTGCAGAATGCGGGCTCTGGGCAGGGGTGGGGGGGGGTGCGAGGTGCAGGCTCTGAGCTGGGGCAGGGAGTTGGGGTGTGGGAGGGGGGCACAGGGGGCGGCCCTTACCTTGGGCGGTGCAGCTCCCAAAGCGACCAACACCCCCCCCCCGTGGCAGCAGCTCGGGGGGGTGGGCAGGGGGTGCTTCCCCCCCACAGGTGCTGCCCCCGCAGCTCCCATTGGCTGCAGTTCACATAATATGACTTGCTTGCTATTGTATTTATTTGTATTATCTTTTCTCAGAAAGATGGTGGGAATCATTCTTGATCTAATTAAAACAAGAACATTGCTTCTTATAGAATCATAGAACCGGAAAGGACCTCGAGAGGTCATCTAGTCCAGTCCCTTACACTCAAGGCAGGACTAAGTATAGTCCTGCCTTGAGTGCAGGGCCCCGGCCAGTGGGAGCTGTGGAGTCAGCGCTCAGGGTGGGGGCAGAGTGCAGAGATTTCCACCCCCCTGCCGCCCAGGGGCCGCAGGGACATGTCGGCTGCTTCCAGGAGTGAAGCGGTGTGGGTGGAGGGAGGGAGGGAGGCAGGGAGCCGCCTTAGCCCTGCTGCTGGCACATCTCTGTGTGCCCCTTGGGAGGAGGGGGACAATGGGTCTCCGTGTGCTGCCTGGGGCGGGGGCAGTGCACGGAGCTGCCTCCCCCCACCCTGCCAGGGGCGTGCAGAGATGTGCCAGCAGTCGGACGCTTCCGGGAGTGGCCTGAGGCCACCGGCCGCAGCATGCAGGCAGCCTGCCTGCCTGAGCCCTGCTGCACCGCCGGCCAGGACTCAGGGGCAGGTTGTTAGATATTTGTGCTGCATTTTGGGGGCCCGTCTGTCATTGGGGGTGTGCCACCGCATGGTGTGTTTTATGGTAAATCCGCTCCTGGCTGTGTGTACCAAATCTGGAGTCAGCTGGTGTAAATGGGTATAATTACACTCATTTCTACCAACTCAGGGACTGGCCCATTACTCTTCTTTGAGGGAAGATGGAGGTGAATGAACTGGCTTATACTGTTATACGTGGTCAATGCCAAACCTGAGGCTGTCACCTAGGCAGCAGCATGCTGAGAGGTGCTATGATGCGATTGCCAGATCTGGGACTCAGGCCAGGCCAAGTCCAGAACAGAATGCCTAACTTGCTTTCTGTTGCCATCATGGGCCCCGGTGGGTGAGCAGTGGCAAAGGCAGTTTGTTGTAAGTTGGGGGTGCCACCAAATAGTGCTCTGCTTGTAACTGTGGCTTCTAAGGACCCCCACAATGAGAACGGACACCTGGGAAAATATTCTGGTATGAACATGTTTAAGGGTATGTCTGAGTTAAAGTAAAATGAATGGCCCACTTCTCTCTCGTACACTGGAACAGCACTGACTCAGGGCAGTTACTCTTGTGTTGCATCAGTGTAAGTGGTGGGAGAACTGGGCCTGGTGAGGACAGCCACATCTCTCACACCTACAAATGGAAGAGTAAGAAGCTGTTAAGCCTGAATCCCTTCTCTTTTATTTACAATTTACCTTAATATAACTCCATTCAATTGAATGGCGCTAACTAGTTTAAGCAGGGGAGGCTCAAATACAACACGTTCACAGAGCTGTTTCTGTGACAGGAACTCTAAGCAATCAACGTGCAACATGTGACTTCCAGCACTGTCAGCACAGACCTGAAAGGAAACCAAACAGCACAGCACGGGAAGGAAACTGACAGTAGGACAGAAAGGAAACTGGGCACATTCTGTGGTGTGGGTTAAACCAGGAGTTTTTCCTCTTTGTTTGTTCTCCCCCTCCCACACTCAGGGCCGGCTCCAGGCACCAGCCTGGCAAGCAGGTGCTTGGGGCGGCCGCTCTGGAGAGGGGAGGCAGGTCCAGCTATTCGGCGGCAATTCGGCGGACGGTCCCTCACTCCCGCTCAGAGCGAAGGACCTCCCGCCGAATTGCCGCTGCAGATCATGATCGCGGCTTTTTTTTTTTTTTTTTGCTGCTTGGGGTGGCCAAAACCCTGGAGCCGGCCCTGCCCACACCGGTCACAAACTCTGCTTGTACACACTGAATCTCTTGAACCTAAAAGTGTTAGGAGGAAAGTGAGCATTGTCATCATCAGCCCTGATCAAAGGTCATGTGAATAAAACAAACAAGGGTGGGGCTGAGCTAACTGCAGCAATAGCGATCTCTGCTAGAGCTGTTATGTGGTTGTTCTATCGGCTGAACATTTATAATAAGTTCTATGTATCAGAGGGGCAGCCGTGTTAGTCTGTATCCACAAAAACAATGAGGAGTCCGGTGGCACCTTAAAGACTAACAGATTTATTCGGGCATAAGCTTTTGTGGGTATGTGCATCTGAAGAAGTGGGTTTTTTACCCACGAAAGCTTATGCCCGAATAAATCTGTTAGTCTTTAAGGTGCCACCGGACTCCTCGTTGTTTTAATAAGTTCTATGGCACTTTTCACCTAAGGATCTCAAAGTGCTCCCCTTCCATTCAGAAATAAAGCCTCACGTTATCCCTATGAGTTCAGTATTCATGCCACTCCTATTTTACAGATGGGGAAACAAGTACCGGGAGCTGAATGATTTAAGCCTGGGTCAATGCCCAAACCAGGAAAAGAAACCAGAGCTCCTGACTCCCTGATCTGTGCTGGAATAAAACTTATCACTTATTAGCTTCCAACTGTTATGCAAACATTAACTAATGATTCTATCACCAGGCCACAGCCCCTTCTAACCACGCTATTTTCTCTGGATTTTTTCTATTAAAACTTAAACATCCAGATTTAGAATCAAGAGACATTTCCTAAGGCTTGCCAACATGCATTGTAATGTGGCCACTGATGTCAGATACAAGCTCACTGAACCTTCTCTGTAATAAACCTCCAGATCTCCCTGCCACCCACTTGATCTATTTTTCCTCCTGGGAAATCTGTCAGCCTCATGTGATTTCATCTCTGGCATGTTAAGTTTCCAAATGGTCACCATGCAGAACCTTATTCAACTCCCACAATTAGGTTTGTTTTTTTTCCTACTGACTTTACTACGAGTTGGTTCTAGTTGTGTATCAGAAAGCCCTGCTTAGCCCAGGCTTAAGGAGAATTTATTAATATTGTGCTGATCTCTTGGTCATTCACTCCCTTCAAAGGGGTGGCTGTGGTGAACAGAGTGGAGCAGTATTTTTCCTGCTTAAATTGTTGTATAGTGTTGTTGTTGTGCGCTGTTAAATAGTTACCATGTTTTACCCAAGAGGCAGCCATTTGTGATGGGTGAAGTGACCCTTTGCATATCAACTTGTATAGCACTTTGGGATCCTTTAGGTTGAAAGCTGCTTGTCAGAGTCACCAGGCGGTCAGCTGAGGTGGGTTGGAGTAGGGGCTGGCTAGTGTAGAAACAGGCACAGCTAGAGCAGAATCCGGAGGTTGAAACTACTTAGTGTTTAGGGGGGAGGGATAGCTCAGTGGTTTGAGCATTGGCCTGCTAAACCCAGGGTTGGGAGTTCAATCCTTGAGGGGGCCACTTAAGGATCTGGGGCAAAATCAGTACTTGCTCCTGCTAGTGAAGGCAGGGGGCTGGACTCGATGACCTTTCAAGGTCCCTTCCAGTTCTAGGAGATGGGATATCTCCATTAATTAAAAAAAAAAAAAAAATTTAATTTACTGGCAATAGGAATAGTAGTGACACTGAGCAAACTGCGTCCCTTAAGAGTCTATGTACTTGCCTTGGGATTACCTAGGTCAGTGGTTTTCAACCTCTTTTCGGACTCCTAAAATATTTTGATTGGAGGGTGGACCCCTTTGGAAATCTTAGACCCAGTCTGCAGACCCCCAGCGGTCCATGGATCACAGGTTGAAAACCACTGTTCTATGGTAATTGGGACTGTCAAGCGATTTTAAAAAAAAAATCACGATGAATCGCACAATTAAAAATAATAGAATACCATTTATTTAAATATTTTTGGACGTTTTCTACATTTTCAAATATTGATTTCAAGTGCAACAGAATACAAAGTGTACAGTGTTCACTTTATTTATTTTTGATTACAAATATTTGCACTGTAAAAAACAAAATAGGTGAATTGAAAAATACTACAAGTACTGTAGTGCAATCTCTTTATCATGAAAGTTGAACTTACAAATGTAGAATTATATACAATAAAAACCTGCCTTCAAAAGTAAAACAATGTACAACTTTAGAGCCTACAAGTCCTTATTCAGCCAATCGCTCAGACAATAGTTTGTTTATATTTGCAGAAGATAAAGCTGTCTGCTTCTTGTTTACAATGTCACTTGAAAGTGAGAACAGGCATTTGCATGGCACTATTGTAGCCGGCATTGCAAAATATTTACATGCCAGATGCACTAAAGAGTCATGTCGCTTGATGCTTCAACCACTATTCCAGAGGACATGCGTTCATGCTGATGACGGGTTCTGCTCGATAATCAGGACCGACTCCAGCATTTCTGCCGCCCCAAGCAAAAAAAAATAAAAAAAAAGCCGCGATCGGCGGCAGGTCCTTCGCTCCTAGAGGGAGTGAGGGACCTGCCGCCCCTGAATTGCCGCAGGTGCCGCCCCTCTCCCTTGGCTGCCCCAAGCACCTGATTGTTAAGCTGGTGCCTGGAGCCGGCCCTGTCGATAATGATCCAAAGCAGTGCGGACCGACACATGTTCGTTTTCATCATCTGAGTCAGATGCCACCAGCAGAAGGTTGATTTTCCTTTTTGGTGGTTTGGGTTCTGTAGTTTCCGCGTTGGAGTGTTGCTCTTTTAAGACTTCTGAAAGCATGCTCCACACCCCGTCCCTCTCAGATTTTGGAAGACACTTCAGATTCTTAAATTTTGGGTTGAGTGTTGTAGCTATCTTTAGAAATTTCACATTGGTATCTTCTTTGCATTGTCAAATTCGCAGTGAAAGTGTTCTTAAAATGAACAACATGTGCTGGGTCATCATTCGAGACTGCTATAACATGAAATATATGGCAGAATGTGGGTAAAACACAGCAGGAGACATACAGTTCTCCCCCAAGGAGTTCAGTCACTAATTTAATTAACCCATTATATTTTTAATGAGTGTCATCAGCATGGAAGTATGTCCTCTGGAACGATGGCCAAAGCATGAAGAGGCACATGAATCTTTAGTGCATCTGGCACTTAACTATCTTGCAACACCAGCTACAACAGTGCTATGCAAATGCCCATTTTCACTTTCAGGTGACATTGTAATTAAGAAGTGGGCAGCATTATCTCCCGTAAATGTAAAAAAACTTGTTTCTTCTTAGTGATTAGTTGAACAAGAAGTAGGACTGAGTGGACTTGTAGGCTCTAAAGTTTTACATTGTTTGGTTTGAGTGCAGTTATATAACAAAACAACCCTTACATTTGTAAGTTGCACTTTCATGATAAACAGATTGCACTACAGTACTTGTATGAGGTGAATTGAAATACTATTTCTTTATCAATCAAATAATGTAAAGTGAGCACTGTACATTTTGTATTCTGTGTTGTAATTGAAATTGATATATTTGAAAATGAAGAAAAATATATAATATACAAATTTCAATTGGTATTCTGTTTAACAATGCGATTAATCACAATTAATTTATTTTTGGTTAATCATGTGAGTTAACAGCAATTAATCGACAACCCTAATGGTAACGACAACCTTTTGCGGACCCCTTGATCAGTCTTTGGATCCCCAGGGGTCTGCGGACCACAGGTTGAAAACCACTAGCTTAGGTGTAACCTCACCTGTGGATTGACTGAATCCTGGTTGAATGGCATGGGGTCTATCATAAGACCTGCGAGTCATTGGTTCTGATGACTTCTTATACTCCCTATTCCAGGATGACTCATCAGGCTTATGCGGGCTCAGGTATCGCACTACAGTAAGATCATTACTGTCATCAACAAAAGATGATAAATTAATTCTTCGTATGTCTTTACCACCTCTCAGTTCAGCATTTCAAAATGCAAGACAAAAATTAATTAGTTAAGCCTCACCATAGCTCAGAGGCCACTAAATATTAATCCCATTGTACAGAGGGGGAAATTAAGGCACAACCAAATCGTGATTTGCCCCAGGTCACAGAAGTGAGTTAGTGGCAATCACTTACTGAGTCTAAGTCCTGTTCTCTAACCAGCAGACTATGCTTCCTCTTTCCTTTTGCCCCAAAGATCATCCTTATTCTTTATCACCCTTTATGACTAACCACCATCTTTAGAGCATCACCTCCAATGAAACAATCGCTTTGTATTTTTCCTCCTGGAAATACAGGGATTCCTCGGACTTACGACACAATTTGTTCCTCAGAATTGCATTGTAAGTTGAAACCATCGGCATCAATGGTATGAAGGGGGGGGATTGGTTCCTAAAGCACCTCCTAAATCAAGGCTTAATACACTATTTTCACCACAATAACCCAGATTTTTGTACTAAATGAATTACAGATGACTAATGTTGCAACATCAATGTATTTACTGTACACTGTATTTTGTAAACAGCATTCAAATAAACTCACATGCTGCTCAAAATGCCAGTAACACAGGCTCAGAAAGCTAGGGAGAATAGCACACATGCTGAGCCTCAGCCAATCACTATTCAAGTTTTCTGATTGGCTGACCCCTGGGCTGGGAGCCAATCAAAAACAAGCAGGAACCCTACCCAACAACAAGCTACCCTGCTGCCTCAAAGCCAATCAGAAGCAACCCCTTCTAGCTCCATACCAGTATAACGCAACCAGGACATGATTTCAAGCAAACTTTATGCAAATCGAGCATCGTAAGGGCAAAACAGGCGTCATAGGGGCGAAACGGGCAGTCAATTGAAAAACATCGTAAGTCCAAGGACTCACTGTACACATGAAACACTGTCAGAGGCTGGGAGAAGAATTCTTCCCATGAACAATCCTTGCGTTGGATAAGATCTGATGAATTGAAAGGGGGTGCTTGTGATGGTTTTACATTGTACATCCACATGATAAAGAAAGAAAAGTCCTTGGGCCAAGGAGGAATGTAGGAATTGCCTTCCTGGACTAGACCTGTGGTCCATCCTGCCTTTACGCCTCTATTTGCATAGTGGCCATTCCCTGGTGCTTCAAAACCAGGTGGAACAAAACCCAGAGTGGCCAGTTATGGAATTACTTACCAATAGGGTAAGTTTCTCCCTAGCCCATTAGGTTTTTTAACAGTATGAAATGTGCTGACTTTCAGTGTCAATGAACGTCCCCTTGTTCTTGTATAATGCAACATGGTAAATAGGACAGCCTAATTTTCTTTCTCTTTGCTATTCATCATATTGTTTGTTTGTATCCTCTCTAGACTAAACTGGCCTACTCATTTCAGTTTAACCTTGTATGCAAGCCTTTCCAGGGCCCCAGTCACTTTCACTGACCACCTCTGAACTGCCTCTATTTCCCTTATCCTTTTGGAGAAGGGGACCAGAGCTTCAACTGTGGGGAAATTAGCAGGGTTCCATTGAAGTCAGTGGAATGATGCCATTTACCACCAGCTGAGGCCCTGACCTCCAGGATGAGCAGAACTGAACCCAATCTTTGCTTGCCTGATTCACACAAGTAGGGGGAATGGAGGCTGTTCATAACGCTCAACAAAATGTTATGGTTGTTCTTTCAAAAGTTTACAACTGAAGACTGACTTAATACAGCTGTGACGTTATCTGATTAAAATATGACCACATAGATCATTGTTGCAACTGGTGTTCTATATTTGCAACAAATCTTGTACAAAATGTAGCATGTAAGATGTCTATGGAAAGGTTATGATTTGCTGATTGTGATTATGCTATGTGTATGCATGTATCATTTTTGTATTTGAAGTTACAAGTATTGGCTCTATATCTGTATTTCAAATGTTTGCTCTTGGGGTAATGCCCACAAGGTATTTAGCCTGCACATCTTGAAGGAACTATTCAAGTAGAATGGCCCATTAAAGGACACTTAACTTACAATGGAAGACGCCTATCTACTCTTAATGAACTTTCCTGCCATGACTAAGCAAAGTCAAGCATGGACATGTGACTTGCCCGTGTGACTCCAACCACCATCTTGTTGCTGTAATTTTCCACTGAGGGCTTTGTTTGAAACAATGGGTTTCCCTCCACATAGCAAAAGCTATAAAAGGCCCTGGAAACCTCTCCATTTTGCCTCTGTCCTGCTCAAGCCTTTCGACTATGAACTTATGGTAATGGGAGCATTCTAACCAATGGACTGAGGAACTTCCAATGATTTGGAAGCAGCCAGAGACTTGACTTAAGCCAGCAGTTTATTCCATCACTGCTACAAGCCTGAACCAAGAACTTTGCAATTGTTGCGTGCAGGGGCGGTGAGTTATATGGACCCGTGATGCCTGGGCTCCAGCAATATTCGGGGCCTGGGGGCCTGGCTCCACCAATGTTTGGGGCCATGTCTCTCCCCAGGCCCCACCTGCTGCCCCTGTGTGCCTTCCCTGAGTGTCCCCCGGCCCCCACTTGCTGCCCCTGTGGGCCTCCCTCGGCCCTGGAACATCCCTGTCTCAAGCCGGTGGCTGGCCCTGCAGCTCTGCTCCGCTTTGCTGGCTCCTGGCATCAACTGCTGACGCAGGGTCCTAGTGCCCCCCGCTCACTACTGCCAGGGGAGGCTGACCCTGCCTCTGCCCTTCTGTCTCGGACCCTTCCCTTTTCCGGTGGGACCCTCCATCAGCACAGCCCCCCCCCCCCCCCACACGCAGTCACCACTCCTGCCCCATGCTAGGCAAGGGGCAGCCCCACCTCCTATCCTCAGTGAGGGTACAGTGAGGGGCAGCAGCAGGGGAGGAGGCGCACATGTGATGGCAGCCCCTACCCCCCCACACCACGGGAGGCAAGGGGGCTTCCTGGACCTGAGAGGGGCCCTAGGAGCATGTGCAGTGACAGTGGTGCGAGGCGAGTGTGCTGCTGGGGGAGGGAATGGGGGCCCCTCCTGGGGGGCGGGATAGGGGGGGCCCCTCCCTCCCCTCCCTCCCCTCCCCTCCCCCTAGCTCGCTGCTGCTGGTGAGGAGAGGGCTGGGGGGAGTCCTCCTCTCTGGCCCCAGCCCCGGGGCCTGCCTGCACCCCAAACTCCTCATCCCCAGCCCTACCCCAGAGCCCTCACCCCCTGCACCCCAACCCTCTGCCCTAGCCCTGAGCCCCTCCCACACCCCAAATCATTCATCCCCCAACCAGAGCCCTCATCCCCCCCCGCACCCTAACCCTCTACCCTAGCTCTGAGCCCCCTCCTGCATCGTGAACTCCTCATCCCCCACAGCCCTCACCCCTGTACCCCAACCCTCTGCCTGAGCCCCTCCCATACCCCAAACCCCTCATCACCACCCCCACCCCAGAGCCCTCACATTTTTACATTATTTTAAAAAATATATATTGGCTTACAAGGCTGGGGGAAGGGGGGGAGACTTGGACCTGTTCTGGGCACCATCAAAAATTATACGAACCTGCCACCCCTGGTTGCATGTATTTGATTCCTTTAACCAATGTTAACTCTCCCCTTTCTTTTTCTTTCCTTTTATGAATAAAGCTTTAGATTTGAGATACTAAAGGATTGGCAACAGCGTGATTTTTGGGTAAGATCTGAGCTGTATATTGACCTGGGTGTGTGGCTGGTCCTTTGGGATCAGAAGAGCCTTTTATTTGAGATTTGGTTTTAAAGAACCACTCCTCTCTAAGCCAAGTGTTTTTGGTGGTGATACAAAGACTGGAACATCTAAGGGAACTGCTTACCTGACTTCTTGTTAGCCAGTGCGGTGAGACAGAAGTCTACTTTTGTTGCTGGTTTGGTATATCTTATGGAGGAATAATCACCAGTTTGGGGTGTGTCTGCACTATTTCTCAGAAGTTTGTTCTGAATTTGGTATTCTTAGTTGTGACCCACAAAGGCACGGTTGAAACTTTACTATGTAGAAGAAAAATGCTGCTTTCCCTTTTATTTTTTTTTTAGTAGTTTATGTTTAACACAGTACTCTACTGTATTTGCTTTGTGTGTGTGTGTGTGTGTGTGTCTCTGCTGCTGCCTGATTGTGTACTTCCGGTTCCAAATGTGCTGTGTGGTTGACTGGTCAGGTCATAACTCTGTTGTTCATAACTCTGAGGTTGTGCTGTACTTGGAAACCAATGAGATTATGTGAGTCCTGTCATGCTACTCCTGCACACCCATGCAGGGTGGGGTCTGGGAAGTCCTCATGGAGCAGAGCCTTCTGGCTCCCAGGAGTGTGGACCCCTTTCATGGGCTCTATATTAAGAGCTATATTCACCATTATAGCAAGGCACCAGACTACCAGTGAGCTATCTGAGCCATTAGCATTAGTCCTAATTAGATTGAGGTTTTCAATGTGTGTTTGCCTGGGAGGGATTAGCTGTAAAGGAAATAGCCTCAGATACTGAACAGGGATCTATTTAATAAGCTATAAAGGAAACCAAAGAGTTAAAAAAAAAATCCACCTAAACAGGCAGCTCGGTTAATGAGTTTGCACTGGTGACTTACGTATTCCAGAGGGCACAAATGTCTTTGTAAAGAGCAGCCTCCCTGATCAACATCCAGCAGCAAGAGTAAATAGTAACCTAATATTGACTTTGGTTGCTGTGTATCAGGCTGCTTAAATAGCTGTGGAAGACAGAAGGCTGGAATTCTTCTGTGTGAACACTAGCAAAATAATCCCTACAGTGCTGGCCTCCACCGCCTCTTTCTCACACAGCTCCCTCCAAAACCCCACTGCTTCAGGGTCACCTACAATATGGGAGTTAGTTAATGCCTCCTGTCATAACTATAAAGGGAAGGGTAACAGCTCTCCTGTGTACAGTACTATAAAACCCCTCCTGGCCAGAGACTCCAAAATCCTTTTACCTGTAAAGGGTTAAGAAGCTCGGGTAACCTGGCTGACACCTGACCCAAAGGACCAATAAGGGGACAAGATACTTTCAAATCTTGGGGGGGGGAAAGGCTTTTGTTTGTGCTCTTTGTTTAGGGGTTGTTCGCTCTTGGGACTGAGAGGGACCAGACATCAATCCAGGTTCTCCCCATCTTTCTAAACAAGTCTCTCATATTTCAAACTTGTAAGTAAAAAGCCAGGCAAGGCGTCTTAGTTTTACTTTGTTTTCTCAACTTGTAAATGTACCTTTTACTAGAGTGTTTATCTTTGTTTGCTGTACTTTGAACCTAAGACTAGAGGGGGGTCCTCTGAGCTCTTTAAGTTTGATTACCCTGTAAAGTTATTTTCCATACTGATTTTACAGAGATGATTTTTACCTTTTTCTTTAATTAAAAGCCTTCTTTTTAAGAACCTGATTGATTTTCCCTTGTTTTTAGATCCAAGGGGTTTGGATCTGTATTCACCAGGAGTTGGTGAAAGGAAGGAGGGGGGAAGGGTTAATTTCTCCTTGTCTTAAGATCCAAGGGGTTTGGATCTGTATTCACCAGGGAATTGGTGAAAGGTTTCTCAAAGCTTCCCAGGGAAGGGAATTAGCTTGTGGGAATGGTGGCAGCGGACCAGATCTAAGCTGGTAGTTAAGCTTAGAAGTCTTCATGCAGGCCCCCACACTTGTACTCTAAAGTTCAAAGTGGGGATACAGCCTTGACACCTCCCACCCCTCCCAAAAATTAAAAAGAGGCTGGGGGTGGGTAGGACTGACAGAGTGTGGGGACAGGGACCCTGGTGTTGGGGTGGGGGGAAAAGAAGGGAGATTTGGGGACCTGGACTTGAGGTGGGGGAAGAAGAGGAGCATAGGGAACTGGAGCTGGGGTGGAGTGTGTATGTGTGTGCCATGGTCCTGTACCAGATATGGGATGGCTACAGAGCTTGCTTCTGAGAAAGATGAACACATCTGGTATGTATCATAAGATCATTTAATGCTCTGCCGGACATGGCTGAGGTAAGCTTAAATGAGGTATTTTACATTCAGTGTTACCTAGTGGCAGAACAGTATAACACAGTTTAGCATTCCATTACATCTCCCCCTTAAGTCCTACATTCCTACCATTTACAATATTTACGCTATCATGCTGTTTTTGAAGTTCTGTATGTATCAGTCTATTAAATGTCTCTGAACCATACTGGTTTTCTAATTATATGCCCCAAATGCATAATAACTTGGTCATCTGGCTGTCCCACCGCTGAAACCCAGTGCCCCAAGCCCCAGTGCCCCCCATGGGGCTGAAGCAGGGAGTGGTGTGGGATTGAAACCCCGAGCCCCAGCACTCCTGTGGGGCTGAAGCTGGGAGCAGGGCGGGGCTGAAACCCCGAGCTCCCCACGTCCCCTTGCAGCTGGGAGCAGGATGGGGCTGAAACCCTGAGCTCCCCATGTCCCCCTGAAGCCAGGAGCGGCGGCTGTGAAGCCCCACCGCCATGGGCAGAAACCTTGAGCCCATGGGCAGAGTTGAGAGGGCACAAGCGTGTTGCCCCCCAAACTGCAGTGCCTTATCCAGAGTGGGGTAGTCTTGAGGGAGCTCCCCCTGCCCGTTCTCCCTCCGGCCCTACTCTCTGACCAGATCCTAGGCAGGAAGACAGAGTCGGGCAGCTGCTCCTCTTGCTGGTGGTGCCCTGGAGTGGGCAGCCATGTAATTCCCCCATCTGCTGCTGGTGCCTGGGGTTGCATCTGCTCCTCAGCTGCCAGCCTCCTTTGGCTGCTCACCCAGCCAGTCAGAGCTGCCCCGGCATCTCCAGGCGCAGCAGAGCTCTCGGGGAGTAGCCACTGGCACACAGCCCCAGACAGGTGGGTGGCCTGATGAGGTGAGTCAGGGACTGGAGGTGGCACTCCCTCTCTGGACCCCGCTGTGAAGAGCTGGCCTGAGCCCTGCTGGCCCTTGTCCTCTTCTTCCTCCCCCCCCCCCCAATAGAAATCAAACTATGCCTATGCCCCAGGGTTCCACCCCTGGCCTGGAGGGCTCCCCCTTCCCCTCTCCCCTCCCACCGGGTCCTGGAGTTTTTCTAGCATGTTGTGGGGGACCTCAAAAAGAAAAAGGTTGAGAACCCCTGCTATACAGTACACACTTTGCAGCCCTGGTCTATAGACTCTAATTAAAAATGTCATTTGGCTCTCATTGCAGAATGAGTTTGACACTCCTGATGTAAAGTTTAATCCTACCTTACAGAAATCAGTGGGAGTGTGATGGGGTATATAAACTCCACATTTTGTTAACCATGGGTTAACGGGAACCTGAGCCCAATTAAGCCATAGGGGGAGGATGTGGGGGATAAATGGTGATCAAAACCGGCTGGGAAGGATCTGGGTCTTCCTAAAGGATCAATCACAGGGCAGTAGGAAGGATGGAGAACATAGTGAGAGGTATTTGGGTGTTTCCTCACTTGGGCTAAGAGCTGAGCAAAACCTGCAGCTGGAACAAGAGGGTCCTGAGCTGGGGGAAGCTTGGAAGGCTGGGGGCAGTGAAGCCTTCAGCCAGCAGCAGGTTGTCCTGAGCCAGGAGGAAGCCGGAGGCAGTTAAGCTCCAGAGGCAGTGATGATAAAGCCTAAGGGGCATCTGGACTAAAGTTTGAGGGATGCAGGGAGAGCGAGAAGGACACTATGGTCACTCTCTGAGTACCAGAAAGTGGAGATATGTCAGCGACAGGACATTGCTCCAATCCTGTGGCTTCCAAAAGGATTGGAAACACATCTTAGGAGAAGGAAGACCCATGGAGAAGGCCTAGGAGGAGATGCTACCATTACAAAGAGCCCAGGAAGGCTGAAGAAAGGCTAAGGGTAAGGAGGAGTCCAGAGAGGCAGCAGCAAGGTGTCTGACAGAGCAGACCCTGGTTGCTCATTCTAGGGTTGCTGGACTGGGACCCAATGTAGGGGGTAGGCCTGGGTTTCCCTACCAGTCAGTGGGAAGATGGCATGAAGAGACTGACAGAAGGGGATAAGGACTTTGGAGAGCCCTGGGATAAGAGGGTGTGAGGATCAAAGGGCCCAGATGGGGGGATGTAGATCTTTAGTAGGGGCCAGGGACTCTTATTTGTTAGACTGTCAGTTACCCTTGAAGTGAGGGGGATGGACTAAAACATGGCCTGGTTGGGGGGCAGAGTTATGAGTTCTCCTGTGATGCAATCAGCAGGGAGTACTAGAGAGAGACGCAACTCTATGCCCCTACCAGGAGGGGTGTGCCAGTCACGGAGTCCACTCTTCTGCAGGGAGTTCTGCCTCTGACTGCGGGGAGAGCAAGAGTAAGAGTTTACATTTCAGAGTCTCATTGTTTGCTTCCAGATTGGTTCTTAAAAATAGGTGGAGTTTTTCTGAGAGGTGAAAACCTTGCTGTTGGTAAGAAGAGAGACAGAGACACTTCAAACTCTTATCCTTGAAATACAGAACCCTTAATTTAGTGCCCAGGTCCTTCCAGGACCATCTTTCACCCTCTCTCATCAATACAATTAAAATTAACTGGGCTTTCCTAACTTCTGAAAAATTTAGCTATTCCCCAGGGCCTTCAGGATTTTTATCTTCCAGTATGTATATTATTAGATAAGTGTTTTACCTTGAGAGACTGGGTCCCAAAACATACCGAGCACAACTCTGTTCTACCTTTGGAACAAAGCCATTATCATGAAGCAACCCATTTTTTATAGCCCTGTAAAACAAGGTAAGCTGTATTCAGAACCTGCGTAGCACTTACCAAGGTTAATGTTAATGAGTTAGCTGGCTAACCTTGCTGTGAGGTACAGGAGTGCTATGGTCTCCAGTGTACAGCTGAGGAAAATGGGGCACTGAAAGGTTATGCTTCGTGCCTGAGGCCACACCGGAAGTCAGTGGCAGAGCTTGAGCTGGGAATAGAACCTAGCTCTCCCAACTGTCTGTCCGGTTTTTGACTCACAAGAACATCATCTTCCCCTTGTTCATATAACTGCTGTCCCAGGCTGCTGGCAGCTGGTACTTACAGCCATGGCTAGCGAGCATTTAGATTTCTTGTATTTCGGCTGCGTTAGTTTCTCTCTCTAGCTGTCTTGCACCAGTGCAATCGGGTTGCTTGGGCTCATACTGCACAGGAATGTTTAGAAACCCCAAATCTGGTTTTGTTTAAAACATAGAACAAAATTCCTCAGAATAATTCCAGTTTGTGCTCTTGTGGTCTTGTATTCCTTCCACGCAATGTAGTTGACAACTTACTACTTAAGCTGTATACAACTGCTTTTGGCAGACAACAGGCCAACATTGCAGTCCATAGTGTTCTGTAGTGCCAGACCTTCCCTTTTCCAAAAATAACACTATCTTTCACATCTGCTCCGAGGCTCTTAGCACACTTTAAGCCACAACTAGACATCACAACACTTTTGTGAAGCAGGCAAGTCTCATTACAGTCTCTCCCCATTTTACAAGAGAGGCTATGTGGATTTGCATAGGATCACACTCAGCAGAAGAGCTGGAAGTCGAGCCCAGGAGACTGTTTTCGCAGTTGCTTGCTGTAACCATATGCTTGTGCTCCTCCATTGTCTCCCATGTCCTAAAGCTTTCATCTCTTCTTACAATGGAGTATTAAAAAACCCCAAGCAAAGCTTTCTATAACGCATTAAGGAAGAAGAACCAAAGACTCGGTGAAGTGCACTAGGGACTCTGCTATTAACAATCTATCTTAATAGATAGCAGGCACTTCACTTTGGACAGCAGTACAAAATGCTGAGATTTTTGTTTTCACACAGCTGTTCGGAGACTATCAGTATTAGGTCTCCTATTACAAAATTCAGAATCCGCCCCCTCCACCTGCCTTAACTAACCAAAATGGTTAGTTCTCATGAACATCCTATTTGTATTCTCATTCATTAGTATGGTTGGGAGGTCTTGGCTCCTTCTGTTAATAACCTGAATTCTATGTTCTCTCAAAGTCTGACCAACCATGATTCACAGAGTTGACAAAATATCTGCCCTTGGGCTTATTGCTATAAATGCCCATCAGCATCTTTATTTAGACTACCTGGTTTTGCAGAAGTCTAAATTAAATGTCTCCTGATGATGAATAGGTCTAGTATGACGTTAGCCAGACAGGAACATAGACACTGATTTACTAAACTTCAACTCTGACACTCCTCTCTTTCAGTAAAAGGCTTTTAAGAGGATTAGAGCTGTCATATGTTGGAGCTTCTGGTAGGTAACCAAAACAAAGCATGATTCGCTTTCCTGCTGTTATTGTTCCTAGGCTTAGAGGTGATCCAATCAGATATGAAAATCTTTGGGCTCACACGCCTGTGAGTTCCTAGCAGAAAAGTTCCTCAGCTTGATTCTCCACTCTGGCCAGACTGTAGGAGCAGAGATCTTAGAATCTCAGAACCAGCTATTGATCCTTGTGCCACTCCTGGCGTCTGGAACCAGAACGCATAATGGTCATTTCCATCCCTGCGTGAGGTGGGTGTCACATTCCTAGCAAGGACCAGACTCCTCTCTGGTATTACTCCTCTGATTTAAACTGTTGCTATATAGGGGCGATATTTCCCCTGCCTGATCCTGGGATCAGGTCCCCATAGCCACCAATGCTGCTCATCCTTTATATTTTATTGTCTGTGTGTGTTCGTTTTCCAACAGAGAGAGCAGCCACACACTGTCAGCCAGACTGCACTTTGAGATGTAGATAACAAGAAAAAACTCTCTCTTCCTGGCATACATGTTCCTCTCGGGTACAAGGCTGCGCTGAACGTTTTCACTCAGAATGGCTGTCTTCTGATTGTAGGCAGCAAACTCCTCGAACTGTAAAGAAGTGAGAGCAAGTAGTAAAAGATATAAGCTACAAACCCCACAACTCTGAATCTGGGCATGACGGTCTGTGTTGCCAAGTCTGTCCTTGTCTGTGCTGCATGGGCACCATGTGCCAAAGACACCTGTTGTACTATGTCTATGCAAAACTTGTAAAGCATAGAAGCCGCCGTTTTTAAATGCATTGTCCCACAGCCCTTCATCTCCTGCCTGCTGACTGCTTGGTTTTTCAGCCTTAATTTTTGTATTAACACTTCGTGCATAGCATGAATCTATTGTTTAAGGAATTTGTCAAGCACTTTGGGACTCTTTCCAGGTGAAAGGTGCTGTTACAACAGGATGATGGTATTAAGATTCACTTTAATAAGATCCATATTAAATGGCGACAGTAAACTCCAGTTATGGATGCTTTACGTGCTAACAATCTCCCTCTATACTTGGCCAAGGAATTTGGCAAATATACTAATGAAAGAGAACTGCCTTTATTAGTTTATACTTTAGTGGTAAGCACTGTAGCTGAGAAGCTAGAGTTCGCAATTTATATGGCTATTGAGCCCATATTCCTGCAAAACAATGTTACTCCCGTTTCTTCTAATCCCATATGTATATGAAGCTAGGCATAAATATTGTTTTTGTGGATGCTCCAACTCTTCCCCCCCCCCTGTATTTCAGACTGAATTTTATTACGGGTGGTTTATAAAAATAAATAATTTGATCAAACCCCAGTCAGAGTAATAAAAATACTAATTTAGTGTCAAGCACCAACAGTCCCGCCCCCCTAAAATGTTACAATCAAAAAAACAGACCATAGCAGAGAGAGACCCAAAGGAGAAATTAGTTTAGTGGACTTGTTTTTAAACCAAACTTTTCTATTTGTAACCCTTTCTCCTTAACATTGAGAAGGCGTTTGTGGGTTAGTTTGTGGGATAAATGGGTATTTAGAAGAGTGAGTGCCTATGTACTTGGGTAGAAAGATTGTTTCATGCAGAGGGGCAGTATAGAAAAAATGCATGAAGATGGAGTGTGGTAAGGATTCAGAGGGAAATATGAATAAGATATTGCTCAGAAAAGGAGCATCTTGTGCAGATGCCAATCAGTATGAGGCACTGATATATTACCAAGGATACAATCTGGACTGATGAACAGCTGCGTTCCCTCGGTTCTCCAACCCGAGGTGCCTTTTACGCTGCTTTGTTGTGAGAGCTACCAGTCCCGGTCTGCTCTCACACAGCCTCCAGCATGTAAATTACTCCCACTTATACTGCAAGAGTGCTATGGCCAGCCACTCTTGAATTGCACTGCAGAGCAACACCAGCAAATTCTTAATCCCAGACTTTCCCCCAAAATGTATATCTTGTACTGCCCAGCTCAGCTCTCTCATGGACCATACAAGCTCATATAAATCCTGTTATCCCAAATGGAGCTTCCCAAACACTTCAATTTAAACACACTGGTCTAGATCAAACAAGCTTATTAACTATAGAAAGAGAGATTTTTAAGTGACTATAAGTAATGAGGCATAAAAGTCATAATTGGTCACAAGTAAATTAAAAGTAAAAAGCAACTAATACCTAACTTAACAGGCTAAGTGAATTCAAAGCAAAGGTCTCTCTTGGCACATATTCCAGTCTTAGGGCTAGTCTACAGTGGCAATGCAAAAGTGTTGCCATGGCAGCGCTTTCACATGCCTTGTGTGGTCGCGGCGCAGCTCTCCCAGCGCTCTAAAAAAACCTCCTCAACAAGAGGCATAGCTCCCAGCACTGGTGCACTGTCTACACTGGTGCTTTACAGCGCTGAAACTTGCTGTGCTTCGGGGGGGGGGGGAGGGGTGTTTTCACACCCCTGAGCGAGAAAGTTGCAGCACTGTTAATTGTCAGTGTAGACAAGCCCTCACTGGCTGAATTTTTTCAGTCAGGATCCTTCCCTCAGTCCAAAGCTATTTCCTTTGTTCTTCAGGTGTTGTGGATGCCAGGGTTAGAGAGAGATGAGGAGTACTTTGGGGTGCTTCCCATTTCTTCTTATAGTCCTCTCTCTTTTTGAGAATCATCTCCAGCTGATGTTCAGGAGGCATAACATCTATGTGGATGGAAACCCCCAACTGTTTCTTTTATTAAGATACAGATTTTTCACCCACATCCCCTGTCCTGCCGAAGAATGGTCACTTAACCAGGTGATAGTCCATTTGATTTTGTTGACACCTGGCTGAGGCATTGGCTAACCTTTTGTTTCTGGGGAACTGGTTTGTGACTCTTCCGCAGACTCAGAACATGTCTTTAGTAATATCATACAGCAGAATCCTATAACTTTACATAAAATGTTGCCATACGTATTTTACCAGGCCAACAGTGATCAGTAAATTATGAGGCATACTTTGTGTGAAATTTATCATAGTCCTATAAAAGGGGTCAACCTAGGGGTACAGACTGTTGATGTGCCTTTGACAGATTCAGCACACTGTTTACAGAGCATGGTGGGCTTCTCCGTAGTTTTTGAGGGAGATATTCAAAGGCACATATAGCAGTTTGAATATCTTCTTCCCCCTTTGAGGATTCATTAGTATCCTCCCAGGATGGTATTAGGAGAGCTGGGCAATAAAACAAAAAAAGTACCAACGTGAACCCTTGATTTCCCATTAATGGAACCCAAACCAAACTGTTGTTAAAGATGTAAAAAGCTTGGTTGAGTATTTTGCCCATTATTTTTATGACTCTCTGCACTTCCTGGTTCTGGATGAATGCCAAAATACCACCAGAAAGTTTGTTTTATATTGATTCTGTCCTGAATAGAACCTGAAATTATGAATTACTGCTCAGTAACTAATTTGAGTAAGCATCCAAACTTCTGTGGGCTTCTCTGATTCGAACCTCCAAGTCTCTATATGGTGGATAATCACTGTTGAATGTGTTCTGTAAATTCATGGTTGCCCTCTGGCGGGACAACTGGAGATATTGGGCTCACATCACACCTCTATTTGTGCACTAGAGAGCTCCAGAGTTCAAAAGTCTTTTGACTGGGGTGTGGAGATTGTGGTGACTTAACAAGCCCTCAACTTGCTGTTCATTGGAAGTGTAGGCGCCCAGTGGTGGTGACATCTGGGTAAGTGTCAGGACCTGACTCTGCTTCTGCTTGCTAAGCTCCTACAGAGAGCCCAGAGAGGCTGACAACTGCTCTCTTCAGTGAGAACATCAAAGGTAGTGACAAAATCTCACATACTGTCTCTCAAAGCGAGGGGCCTCACTGGTGCAGGGATGTATATTTTCACCTCTCTCAGTGGATCTGGCCTATTGTCTCACCAGGGGCCTGGGAAAGGACAACAGTGAGGAGGACTGTGATAGGAGGCTCAATTCCTACCCGAGGGGTGTGTGTGTGGTTTTCTGTTTGTCTGTTTGTTTTGTCTACAACCAGCGCTCTGGTATTCTCCAGTATAGTTATGGAGTCAGCTGTGAAGTTCATATCCAGCAGAAAGACTAGGGCACAAAATGAGTTACACCTAGCAAGGGACTTAAAGAACCTCTTCTTATTGCCTTTTAATACATTAGGAGCAAGTGAAAGACAAAGAAAAGTGTAGGTCCTCTACTTAGCAGGGAAGGAGAGCTAATAACTGATGACATCAAGAAAGCTGAGGTGCTTAATGCCTAGTTTGTTTCAGTCTTCACTTAAAAAGGCTAATGGTGACCAGATACTCAGCACAATTAATATCAATGACAAGGAGGAAGGAATGCAAGCCAAAATAGGGAAAGATCAAGTTAAAAAATATTTAGATGTGTGTTAAGTCAGCAGGGCCTGATTAAATTCATCCTAGCGTACTTAAGGAACAGGCTGAAACAGTCTCAGAACCGTTAGCAATTATCTTTGAGAACTCCTGGTGAAGTCCCAGAAGACTGGAAAAGGGCAAACATAGCACTTCTCTTTACAAAGGGAAACAAAAAGGACCCAGGGAATTATAGATCAGTCTGCCTAACTTTGATACCTCGAAAGATATTGGAATGAATCATTAAACAATCAATTTGTAAGCATCTAGTGGATAATAGGGTTATAAGAAATAGCCAGTATGGATTTGTCAAGAACAAATCATGCCAAACCAACCAAATTTCCTTCTTTGACAGGGCTAGTGGATGCGGGGGGAAGCTGTAGACATAATATATCTTGATTTTTAGTAAGGCTTTTGAGACAGTCTCACATGACATTCTCATAAACTTAGGTAATGTGGTCTAGATGAAATTACTGTAATGTGGATTCACAACTGGTTGAAAGACCATACTCAAAGAGTAGTTATCAACGGTTTGCTGTCAAATTGGAAGGATGTATCTAGTATGATCCTGCAGGGGTCAGTCTTGGGTCATTTGCTAGTCAATATTTTCATTAATGACCTGGATAATGGAGTGGCACTTTGGAAACTGGATTAAAATTCAACAGGACCTTGATAAATTGAAGAATTGATCTGAATTCAGGAAGATGAAATTCAATAAAGACAAGTACAAAGTACTACACTTAGGAAGAAAAAAATCAAATGCACAACTGCAAAATGGGGCATAACTGGACGAGAGGTAGTACTGCTAAAAAAAAATCCAGGGGTTATAGTGGATCACTAATTGAATGAGTCAACAATCTGATGCAGCTGCAAAACAGGCTAATATCATTCTGGGGTATAATAACAGGAATGTTGTATATGTAAGTCAAGGGAGGTAGTTGTCCTGTTCTTCTTGGCACTGGTGAGGCTTCAGATGGAGTATTATGTTCAGTTCTGGGCATCACACTTTTTAGGAAAGATGTGGGCAAATGGGAAAGAGTCCAGAGAAGAGCAACATAAATGGTCAAAGGTTAGAAATCTGACCTATGCGGAAAGGTTAAAAAAACTGGATATGTTTCATCTTCAGAAAAGGAGCCTGAGAGGGGTATTTGATAAGTCTGCAAATATGTTAAGGACTGTTACAAAGAGGATGGTGATCAACTGTTCTCCATTTCCACTCAAGGTAGGACAAGAAATAATGTGGCTTAATCTTCAGTAAGGGAGATTTTGGTTAGATATTAGGAAAAGCTTTCTAACTATAAGGGTAGTTAAGCCCTGGAATAGGCTTCCAAGAGTGGTTGTGGAATCCCCATGATTGGAGGGTTTTAAGAACAGGTTGGACAAACACCTGTTGGGGGATGGTCTAGGTTTATGTGGTCCTGCCAGAGCTCAGGGGGCTGGACTTGATGACTCTTAAGGTCCCTTCCCCTCCTATGATTCTATATCCAAACTTCCCCAAAGTCTGGGTGTGTTCTGATCCAAGGCTTAGTTGTACTTGTTATCAAGTATCAGAGGAGTAGTTGTGTTAGTCTGTACCCACAAAAAAACGAGTCCGGTGGCAGCTTAAAGACTAACAGATGTATTTGGGCATAAGCTTTCGTGGGTAAAAAAACCCACTTCTTCAGATGCATGGAATGAAAATTACAGATACAGGCATAAATATCTATTGGCACATGAAGAGAAGGGAGTTACCTTACAAGTGGAGAACCAATGTTGAAGGCCAATTTAGTCAGGGTGGATGTGGTCCACTCCCAATAATTGATGAGGAGGTGTCAATACCAAGAGAGGGAAAATTGCTTTAGTAGTGAGCCAGCCAGTCCCTATTCAAGCCCAAATTGATGGTGTTAAGTCTGCAAATGAATTGTAGCTCTGCAGTTTCTCTTTGAAGTCTGTTTTTGAAGTTTTGTTGTTGAAGAATGGCTACTACAGGACAGGCACAACAAGGAAAATAACAGAACACCACTGGCCATCACGTACAGCCCCCAGCTAAAACCTCTCCAGCGCATCATCAACGATCTACAACCTATCCTGGAAAACGATCCCCCACTCTCATAGGCCTTGGGAGGCAGGCCAATCCTCGCTTACAGATAGCCCCCCAACCTGAAGCAAATACTCACCAGCAACTACACACCACACCACACCACAGAAACACTAACCCAGGAACCAATCCCTGTAACAAACCCCGTTGCCTTCTCTGTCTCCATATCTACTCTAGCGACAGTGTTAGAATGTAGATATTCAGGCCTGTCTGTGTGTCGTCATATGTCCTGTGCTGTTCCAGGGATACCTGGGCAGGAGGATACCAAAAGGAAAAAAATAAATAAAGGGGGTGGAGTGTTAGGATATAGATATTCAGGCCTGTCTGTAAAGGCCTATACTTTAAGAATTTAGGTATATGTTTATCATTTAGCTAGTTATAGAGGTATAAAAGAGAGAATCAAAATCACTGTCTGCCTGTGTAAGGGCCTTCTCTCCCTGTGACAGTCTGAGGCCCTGTTCTTAAGCTAAAGCCTTATGGCTGCTCCCACTGCTTAGCCAAAGCTGGAAAGCGTACGGTCACGGCCGGACACATTTCAAACCAGTCATATTGAAATAAGGCAATCTAGGGCTGTTGGAAAGGTGATCCGATCTATCACCTCCAGATAAAGGGAAGAGCCTAGAAGATGTAAAAGGAAATTTAGTTTGATAGTTTTCTGTTTGGTAAGAACTCACTTATCAATAGACATAGTTGGGGAAACCCTTATGTCATTATAGATGTAGTTGTGAAATCCTCACTTCTGTATTGTTTTGTCATCATAGTTCCCACTTCGCTATTGTTTATTTACATGGTCTCTGTCTGGTTCTGTGATTGTTTCTGTCTCCTGTATAATTAATTTTGCTGGGTGTAAACTAACTAAGGCTAGGTCTACACTACCCGCCTGAATCGGCGGGTAGAAATCGACCTCTCGGGGATCGAATTATCGCGTCTTGTCGGGACACGACAATCGATCCCCGAATCGACGCTCTTACTCCACCAGCGGAGGTGGGAGTAAGCGCCGTCGACAGGGAGCCGCGGAGGTCGATTTTGCCACCTTCCTTACAGCGGGGTAAGTCGGCTGCGATACGTCGAATTCAGCTACGCTATTCATACCACTATAACTATGGTATTGGCATTGTCTCACACTGAAGCACAGCATAATCTCTAATTTCACAATCAACATGGCCATATATTTTCTTCTACTACTGTCTCCACACTTAGATGTTAGGGGCCTTGCCTGGCTGGAAGTCAAATGTCATAGAACCATAGGGTTAGAAGGGATGGCAAGGGTCACCTAATCTAATCCCCGCCACGATGCAGGATGTGTCACGCCTTTTATCAGCTGTCACAACATAGCTTTCCCCAACTGAATGATACTTCCCAGACTGGCCTTATACAAACAAGCCATGCTGCTATAATCCTTCTCCTTTAAAGGGGCATAATCACAATTTGCATGTCAGGATTCAGCAGGAGAAATGATCAGGTATAAGCCAACTGTCATATTGTACCAAGAAGCAACCAATAATCAATAATACTCTTCTTAGAAAAATAAAATCACAGGGCGAAAGGTAAAATACAGAAAAATCTTACAACCTTCACCCCAAAATGGCCATCTCCTTCATATAAAGGGCAGCTTCTGCTTATGCAGAGTCAGATGCAATGTTGGTAATTCAATCACTAGATAACCCACCTCCGTGGTAAATTCATTCTTTGTTTACTCTGGAGTTCCTTTTATTTTCTGATGTGCCAGTGAGAGAGGTGGTTGTTTATTCTAGCCACAGTGTCCCCCTAGGGCGATGGAAAACTTTTTGCAATCCAGACCGGTAAGAGGTTGTGTCACTGTTTGCCCTGTAATCCTGGGTGCCTTAAATGCTCTGGTGCATAGTCCAGACACAAGAACATGTAAGGCATCCAGAGATGGTGGCTGTGATGGACTTCCCCAGGGTGCAGCCTGGAACTGGGGTATGGCCGAGCCCTCTGGCATACCAGCCTGGGCCCCCTCTCAGGCTGTGACACGCTGCAGTCCTCTCCAGGCCTTAGACTTACACAGTCATACACAAAGAGGGACACCCCCAGCTGCAGTTACATGAGTGCTTCTCCTAGCCACTCATGAACCAACAATAGAGAAGCTCCAGCCAGCTCCCATGCCCTAGATCCACAGCCTAGGACCCCAGAGCTGTACCATCTTGCCCTGGTCAAAAGCCTTACCAGTATATGTTTATTACCCAATCCGTCCCTCCCTCAATGTGGAGAGGACAATGCACCAGTTTTTGTTCCTGAGCAGATTCCCCAAGCACTTCTAGGAAAACACACTGTTTTAGGTAAAAAAAACACAAAAAGATGTATTAACTACAAAAAGAGAGATTTTAAGTGATTATAAGTAATCGCATAAAGATCAAAGTAGATTACCATGGGAAATTAAAACAAAGATGCAATCAAAGTTCTCTAAACTGGACAAGATTTGAATCAAGCAGTGTCTCACCCTAATGGTATATACAGTCCACCAGTCTTATATACACAGGCAGGGTCACCTTCTTTCCTGCCTGGGACCCCCTTCCCCAGTTCAGTCTTTGTTTCTAAGGTGTTTCCAAGTGTTGAGTTGTAAGGGGAGTGAGGCCAAGTGATGATGTCACTTTCCCTCTTCTATAGCTTCTTCCAGCTTGCTGGAAAGATCTTTGCTCATGAGATGGGGGTCTGCCATCCGCCCCCCCCCCCCCCGTCAAGCATCCATTCCCTTTGGGAAGCCTCCATAGTATACAATTCCTGAGATAGTCCCTGGGTGTGTGGCTTCCCTTTAATGGGGCCATTAGCACTGTCTAGCTTCTTCATTGTTGTGCCTGAAACACTAGTTGTGGGTGTTTCCAACTTCACAACATATTTCAGTAACACACACATAGCAAAATTTCATAACTTCACATACAATGACAGCACATATAATCCAACAGAATATTAATGTTCAACAGATCAAGACTTTTAGAATGATACCTCACAAGGCATGCTTTGTACAAAACATATCATACTTATATGACAGTGGGGGTGCCAGAGTGTTGCTTTGGGGCACAGAGTGTCACAGCAGCATTTTAGCTCTCAATATGCCATTGGAACGTTGCAGGTGATGTACTGGGTCTACTACAAGGAGGCAATGCTAGAGATAATAGCATACAGATCCTTTCCTCCTCACACTCAATACAATGGGCAGCACCAAAGTTGTTAGTCCCTATGAAAGTTGTTAGTAGTCAGGCCAAGGTCATTCAAAGGTTGGCATATTGTGGGAGCCGCTGTGGGCCTCTGTGCCTGGGAAGGATTCTGGCTGCTAGGAAGCAGGATTGGGTCAGGACCCTTGCCTGGTGAGTAATTTCATTGGCCGTACTTTCTGCTGCTGAGAACCCTCGTTCCTATTCTCCTCTTGTGCACTGCCTCCCCTTGCTCCTGGTTCCTGGCTGGTAGCTAGATGACAGGAGACCATGTGTATCAGCAGAGGTCAGGGTGGAAAGAACCAGCACAGAGGCCAGAGTGACCCCCTGTAAGAAGGCAGGGCCAGAAGCGCCTGGAGGGGGTAGGGAAAGAGGGGGCTGGGTGCCTGTGCTGGTGTGGGGAAGGAGGTGATGGGAAAACAATCTATTGGTGCT
Source organism: Emys orbicularis (assembly GCF_028017835.1). Taxonomy (NCBI): domain Eukaryota; kingdom Metazoa; phylum Chordata; order Testudines; family Emydidae; genus Emys; species Emys orbicularis. Next base: position 22,460,667 of record NC_088688.1, on the reverse strand, counting down.
CCCAAAGGGGGCTTGGATGTGGTGGAGGGCTATAGAAAAAGGAAAGGAGGAGAAGTGGGGAGAGCATTAAGGCTCTGGCTGGGCGGGGAGGGGGAGAGTTAGATGGTGTCTGAGCTGGCAAAGTGCTACAAACTCCTCGGCCTTCCCTCAGTGCAGAGCTGAGGGCAAGTGGCCAGGGAGAGCTGGGTCCTAAAAGTCAACAAACTCCTTAGAATCAGACAAACTAATGTGTATCTGTCAACTAATAAAAGAGAACCTAGTTGTATGACAATGAATTTGGTGCAGGAAACTGCCACCAAGTTAATAGTACTAATTACTTGCTGGAAAATATTACACTATGGGCATGGCTTCATGCAGGTAAAAGTGGAGAACAAGAGTTTGTTTTGTGGAGCGGAAGATCTAGTGAGAACAGAGTCCTGAACATATGTAAGACCCGGAGGAAACAAAGGTGTTGTGGAAGATTGGGATCAGGGCAGGGCTTCTCCTGCAAAAAGGGCATTGCATCATTCTCACCTTGCAGAGGTTTTGCTGCTCCACACTGAAGGACTCATTATTTAAGTTCCCAGGACCAACCAATAGAGCAGTGAGTCATCTGCCACAACTCACTATGCCTTGTAAAATTCCCTTCTATTACCCAGCTTTGTTCAGGTGGGACACTTTTAGAACCCGTTAAAGTTTGGGTTGTAAAAGGAAACATGCTGAATGCCGAAGTAACTGACTTCCCCAGACATTCTTTCTAGCTAGAGAGAGTTTGAACATGTAGCTTTTTGAATTCTTGTAAAGGCACATCCTGCCAGACATGTGGATGCTCTGGGCAGCTGAACCCCCAAAAAGTTGAGGTTTGAGTGAAAGGCCCCCAAAGGGTGGATGCTGATTTTAAGGCCCGATCCAAAGCCCACTGAAGTCAGTAGAGTCTTTCCACTGATTTCAGTGGGCTTTGGATCAGATCCTTAAATCTAATCTGAAACGTTGGCACCTATGTATATCATTGGGGTCCAAAAAACTCTGAAAGCTAATATTTTTAACATTTTGTCTTAAGGAATATTCAGACCTCACCTATCAGGCATCTCTGATGTACAGGAGGGCCTGGTTGCTGCAATCTGGGTTTTCCTTCATCTGATCATGGTCCAACATCAGGTGAGTGGGATAGCTTGACTTGATGATTTCTCTGGCAACCAAAATGAGTTTCTGAATATTTAATTTTTGTGTGATGCTGGCAGACCAAGTACCAGCTCTGGGCAAGGTCTAGGCATCAACTGAGAACTGGCAAACTCGCAGCTGGAAGCCAGGCCAATTTTCTTGTGTATCAGTACAGATCAAAGTGATTGTTAAGTATATAAGAACATATTTGGTGTTTAAACTTCATGAAAACAATGGGATGCTGTATGCATTATTTTCAATTATCTGTATCCTGTTAGAATGTAATAGCAAATCTATACATTGTGTATATAGCCCTGTAACTAAATAACCCATCAAACAAGAAAGAAGCCTTCTGTAATGCAAATGAAAAACTTTAACAGCAAAGTGCTAATTCTTGTGCATTTGAAGGCAAGTGATCATTGTGTGGGATGATCAGAGATCAGACTTTAAAGGCACTCCTCTCTCTCCACCATCAAAGAAAGAGCCCAGGTGGGTAGTGACCCTGTCAGCTTCTTTTCTGTGATAAGAAGCTATAAGTATGGACACAAGGAAAAGTTCATCTCTGGACAGTTTGGATTCTAACAGGGCAAAATAACTGAATGAAAAGGTGGCCATCCCCAGAGTTATTCTGGGTAGCCCTGAGAGACTTTTGGGAAACTGTCAGATTACAACATATCTGCTACCATTTGGAATTATAGATTGTGACTCACCTGTACATATATTTTACCTGCTTTAACCTCTCATTTCTTTTTTCTAGCTAATAAACCTTTAGTTAGTTTACTATAGAATTGGCTACCAGCGTTGCCTTTGGTGTGGGATCTGGGATGTAAATCAACCTGGGTGAGTGACTGTTTTTTTTTGGGAGTAGGTGTAACCTGGAATATTTGTGATTTTTGGTGTAAGTGACCATCTGTCACATAGTCCAGTTTGCATGGGTGGCAAGATAGACTGGAGTGTCTAAGGCAGTGGTTCTCAAACTTTTGTACTGGTGACCCCTTTCACATAGCAAGCCTCTGAGTGCGACCCCCCCCCCCTTATAAATTAAAAAGACTTTTAAATATATTTAACACCATTAGAAATGCTGGAGGCAAAGCGGGGTTTGGGGTGGAGGCTGACAGCTCGCGACCCTCCCATGTAATAACCTCGCGACCCGCAGTTTGAGAACCCCTGGTCTAAAGGGACAGTCTGTGACTCCATTATAAGACTACTGTAGTACTTTAGGAGGTCACATTTGTTACTGGGTTGATGAAATCTAATTATAGAACATACCACCAGTTTGGGGTGTCTGCCCTGAGGTAGGCCTCATGGTCGTGAGCCACTCCAGACATCATGACAGTACATATCCTAGCAGCATAGCTCTTGGGGTAAGTAGGGAGAACAGTGCCGTCTCCATTATTACGAAAGCTTGTAATGTTCGGAACCTGATGGTCATTATGAGATATGTATGCAGACTGGTTATGAATTTCTGCAGATATAAAACTGTGCTAATAATTTGTGCTACATTCATTCAGCTCCACCTCCTAACAGGGAGGGGCTGCCTACATTGTACAACCCAGAAAGACAACTGTTGTGCTGTTAAAGCTAATGGAAAAACACCAAAACCAAAAAGAAAATTGCAGTCTTAGAAACTAAGAAAGGAGGGAGTTCCCCCCACTTTGAATAACCATGAGTCATCATGCTGGGAGAGAAAGGGAAAAATCCTCTTAAAAGCAAGCTTGTGTCCAAGGTTTCTGGATTAAAAAACCGAGGGACGGCCTCTAAGCAGGAAGTTATCTGTGAAACACTGGATCCCCTGTATGTGGGTGAACGTTGGCAGCACATAATATATTAGAAAAGGGAATTTAGCTAATATAGAAGTGTAAAGCTTGAAACTAGCATTGTTTATTTTTCTGTGTAAAGTATATGTGTTTGCATTGCCTTACTATTTCATCTTTGCATCCGTAATTTTTGTATTAAATACACTTTTTTTTTTTTAAAATCCCAAGCAGATCTCTGGTGTGCAAACTGTGTGAAGTGAGCTTGTGCAAAAGTGAACTGATAACTGCAGGCAGGTGTCATTCCTTCAGGCTGTCAGCCGGGGGGAATGGTCCAAGTGTCTGGTAGTTAAGAACTCGGGGTAGACAGAATTGGGGAGACTCAGGACTGGGAGGGCTGTTGGTGACATGCTGCAAGGAGTAAGTAGGCTGGTGGAAATCAGGGTTTATGCTTGTGGGCTGGGTATGAGCATCAGGGCTCTGAGCAGGGGCGGCTCCAGGCACCAGCGCAGCAAGCGCGTGCCTGGGGCGGCAAGCCGCGGGGGGCAGTGTGCCGGTCGCTGTGAGGGCGGCAGTCAGGCAGCCTTCGGCGGCGTGCCTGCGGGAGGTCCGCCGGTCCCGTGGTTTCGGCGGCAATTCGGCGGCGGATACACCGAAGCCGTGGGACCGGTAGATCACACACCTGACTGCCGTGCTTGGGGCGGCAAAAAACATAGAGCCACCCCTGGCTCTGAGCCATAGCATCATAGTATTAAGGAACCCAAAGTTACAAGGCAGGCAGTGTTAGAACCCCTTACTGTCTGGGTGATCCTCAAAATGTCACAGCTAGTTACAAGATTCATCCAATCCGAGGACAGGAACGATCTGATGTGACTTGCATAGCTTACCAGTATGGAAGTTGGAATGTCAGATGTTCACAACAGGCTAGGTCTACACTACGGGGGGGGGGGTCGACCTAAGATACGCAACTTCAGCTACGTGAATAGCGTAGCTGAAGTGGCGTATTTTAGGTCGACTTACCTGGCTGTGAGGACGGCGGCGAGTTGACCGCTGCCGCGCCGCCGTCGACTCCGCTTCCGCCTCTTGCCGCGGTGGATTTCCGGAGTCGACGGAAGAGCCATCGGGGATCGATTTTATCGCGTCTTCACTAGACGCGATAAGTCGATCCCCAATAGATCGATTGCTACCCGCCGATTCGGCGGGTAGTGGAGACGTGCCCTGATGAGATTCCCATACAGAGATAAAAGGCATGAAGAGATTTGCTTGTTATTTTGAAATAGCAAATATATTTGAGAATGTAATGATCTGTTTGTGGACAATCCCTGAACAGAGAAAGCAGCATGAATTCTTCACACAGCTCTAATCTGGAATGTCAGGCATGCTAGGTCCGTCTTGGAAGCAGCCTAGTAAATAGGTAGTAAGTAGTCTGGATTTTATTAAGGCTGAGGATGCTGATTACATTTGTGTCACTGTCTACATAGGTACAGAAGAGAAGGGCAGAGCTCACATCTGAGGGGTTCATTTTACTGACACCCCCCCCCCATTTAATGGTGACAATGTCCGTTATTTGGAAAGATCAGAATTAACATTTTGGCTGTTAAGATGGTAAATGCCAGCCGCTGATGCTGTGATCTAAGAATGACCTGGGTAAGTAAATAATTTTAAAGATTGTCTTGCATTGTGCAGGGACACCCACACAATGTTTTCATAGCAGAGCAGGATCTAAATTATTAGTCATCTGGAATACAGCATTGGAAGTCTTTAGGTTAACCGAGAGAAATAAAGGTAGGTTAAAGCACAGTAAGTTCTGGTCAAGCCAGAACCATTCATCAGCCAAGCTGCAGTGAACTCTATTCTCAGGCTCTGTTCCTCTGACTTCCTTACTCTGTCCTCGTAGACAACTCCATGCTTCTTCCACTAAGCAACTCTTTATTCCCTGTCAGTCACCTCCCAGTCCTTTGTTTTCCAAGCAGGGCCATGCTGAGTTCACAACCCCTGCTGAGACTTTCCCCTTCACTGGGTAGCAACGGGATTCATAAAAATATTACAGAAAATTCCCACTTTGGCATACAGGCCTATCATTAAAGCCCATGTCACTGCTTGTACTAATAAATACTGTCCATTATTCTGTAAGTCTCAAAATTCTTTCAGCTGGTGACCTCTATCCAAGGAAAAAGTCAGTTTATTTACTTTTATTTAAAGCATATTCACTGACCGTAAACTAACTCAGATTGGCCAACATGGACACCTAGTGGCCAGATGTAATGTATCATTATTAAGGCTAAGACTTTTTCAGGGATATTTTTAGTAAAAGTCAGGGACAGGTCATGGGCAATAAAGAAAAATTCATGGAAGCCTGTGTCCTGTCCCTGACTTTTACTAAAAATATCCATGATAAAATGGGAAGGGGCTGGGCACCTGTTGGGTGGCTGGGAGCTCTGGGCGGCCCCCACCACCCGTGGGGGCTTGGAGCTCCACAGTCCCCCTGCACCCACAGCTTGGAGCTGCTGGGGTCCCCTGTCCTCTGTGGTGGCAGCTGAGATGAGGGGATCCCCCTGCTACTGCAGTGGCGGGGAACTGCAGGGTACCCCTGCTGATGCCTACAGCAGTGGGGAGCTGCAGGGTACCCTCGCCACCCATGGTGGCTCAGAGCTTGGGGGCCCCGCTGCCTCAGGTGGCAGGGGTATCTCACAGCTCCCTGCTGCCATAGGAGGAGGTGGGACCCTGCAGCTCCCAGCCACCAGGACTGAAGTCGTGGAGGTCTTTAGAAGTCACAGATTCAGTGACTTCAACGACCTCTGTGACAAAATCATAGCCTTAATCATTATTGGGTTTCTTTAGATTTGTGGTTGGATCCATTCTTAAAAGGAACTTTCAGTAGCTCAGTTTCCCAGGCCTGAAGAAGCTTGTCTCTCACCAACAGAAGTTGGTCCAATAAAATATATTACCTCACCCACCTTGTCTCTCTAGTAGCTCACTAAGTCAGTTGTTCCCAAATCTTAACTATATAACAAACTCAAATTACCTTTAAAGGTATCTACTGTCTAAATGTATCAGACTTTTTTTGACTTTTGGATATCTATGGTTTCCTAACTTCTGATATATTTATACTATGCAGATTCTTTGGTATATACACAGCAAATTGTGCTCAAACTCGATAAGACCAAAACTTGCAGATCCTTCAAAATAGACATTTAGTTTGCCTCTATTGTAGATCTTTGTGGCTCTGTCCATTTTGTGGATCAGGGGGAAGAGTGGTCTGAGCACAGATCTGGAAGCCAGGAACTTCTGAGTTCAGTTCAAACTCTGCCACAAACTCTCTCTGTTGTCTTGAGCCTCTCTGCCTCAGTTTATCCATCTATACCTTGGGGGCAATACTAGTTATCTAACTGCTTCAGAGGGAGAGTGGTGTTCAATGTTAGTGTAAGCCATGTGCCTAATAGAGAGAGATCTCTTTAAGAGATCTATTGGTGGGTGAGTAGGAATGAGTTGTGTTTGGGTCATTGTTGCTAGGCAGGTGTACAATTAGCACTCCACACTCAGAAGTTTCTGGAACTGGGTGTGGTAGTTTGGGGCATGCTTAATAGGGTCCCTGTAGCCGGACTCAGATTCCATAAGGATAAATCAGCACAGCTATTTGCAGAAGGCCATGTGTGGGTTGGGAGAAGCTTAACCAGGGGCAGAAAGTAGGCTGTTTTCCCCTAATTGGGAGCACTTTGTGGCAGGTTAGTGATATTGTTAATTCTCCAATGGGCAAGCCCTGGCAGTGTTAATTATAGAAAGGGGAAATTGGGAGGAAAAATATTTTTTTATTTTAATTGTATGCTTTGCATGTTGTTTGTTTTAGACAAACTGTTTTAGTTCAATTGGTGCAACTAGTATAACCCACCAACTTTTATTTAAATGTGATAATGGGGAATGAGTCACTTATTTTGCTATTCTCCGTTTTATATTTTTCTTGTAATAGGACTTTTTTTTTTTTTAAATGTATATACTCAACTGAGTGGCTGGTTAATTGGTTAGCTAACTGAGTGATTTCAGCTTGGGGAAGCAGCCAATTCAGGAAGCAACATGACTGTGTGTACGTACGTACGTCTACCCTGCACTTAGCCACCTGTAGCTGGCTTGCACCAGCTGGCTCGGGCTATGGAGCTGTTTAATTGTGGTGTAGATGTTTGGGCTTGGGCTGGAGCCTGAGTTCTGGGATCCTCCCACCAGGAGCGGCGCCAGGGTTTTTTGGCACCCTAGGTGGGGGTCCTTCCGCGCTCCCGGTCGTCGTCAGCAATTCTGCGGCGGGGGGTCCTTCCGCGCTCCCGGTCTTCGGGGCACTCCAGTGGCGGGTCCCAGAGCGAGTGAAGGACCTGCCGCAGAATTGCCGCCGAAGACCCGGAGCGTGGAAGGACCTCCCCGCCACCGAATTGCCGCCCCCCCAAATCCTGGCGCCCTAGGCAACCGCCTAGGGCGCCTAAATGGAAGCGCCGGCCCTGCCTCCGACCTTGCAGGGTCCTAGAGCCCAGGCTCCCCACCAAGCTTGAACATCTACATCACAATTAAACAGCTCCATAGCCTGAGCCCAAGTCAGCTGGCATGGACCAGCTGTGGGTTTTGAATGGAAGTGGAGACATACTCTGGGTAAGGAAGGCAGCTGTAACTGGTGATGGGCAGCTGCAAGACAGAGTAGGGGTGGGGTATCTGGAGGGAAGGAAAGGAAAAGCTATGGAAGAAAAGCTTGGTAGAGAGGAAGAAGGCTAGAAGACAGAGGAGATGGAGATGTCCTGAAGAAAGCAGGTAGCAAACTTCCCTGCCTTACCAATGTCTGTTCCTCTGACCTACATAAACCATGTCCACAGGCAAAAGTTAAGTCTCCATCTTCTCCCAGGTCTGCTGAGACTGCAAACAGGGTGTCTCTTACTACCCTGAATGGTGGTGGCTTTACAGCTATGTGTGAAATTCACTCCTGTGCAGAAGGGTATGGGCAGCATAAGGACTATGGATTGGGTTGAATTTAACACCAAGTTAATACACTCTCACAGGCAAGGATGTTGACTTATGGGCAAATGGAAATCATCTGTAGTCATTTACCAACGTTAAGTCATTCTTACTTGGCTTGAGATGGAAAAACAGACTGTCACTCCTACACCCTAAACCATCCCTGCCCCCCGTCACTTTTATCAAGAATCTTTGGTAAAAGGCCAAATAATAGGGGGGAAAACACAGCTCTTCCACTTATTAAACAAATGAAAGTATCCCACAGACTTTTATTTATAATCATCAAACTTCCCTTTTTATTTAAAGTATGGGAAGGATCATGTTGTGTGCTCGGGAGTCTGGACGTGCTGGAATAGAGAACTTTCCTTTAGTTAGATGTCTATATACCAAAACAGCTATACAACTATAATATCACTACTTTGTTTATCTGTAATGTGTCAAATCTTTTTTGTTAAGCAGAGGAATCTGTTTTCTGGGGTTTTATCGCCCTCTAGTGGCATTTAGTATGTGTGGGTGAAATGTGCAAGGTCTTGTATCAACCTGAGTAGGGAAAACAAGTGGGGTTTTTGTAACCCTATCATTAGCGGAAATCATATCATTAAAAATTGGTTAGGTTGTTCCAGTCCAGCATTGCTTTAGTGCAGGTATAGCTTCACCGATGTTTGCAACAGTGGGAAAGCTCATGTGTAACGACAACCAGTGTTTTTAGTGCTGGTTTGCTCAGAGCACAAGGAGCAGCAAAACGATCTGCAGAATACAAATGCCATCTCCCAGCCAAGAAAAGCAAAGGAGGACAGAAATAAAGAAATGAAATGGAAAATGAGTGTAAACATACTTACTATTCTCATCCTCTAGGAGACGCTAGTGAAAACAAACATTCAGCATCTAAAAGTGGATTATTACAAAATTCATTCTGCATTTTATCCAGTGTGTGACCCTTAAATTATGGTGTTTCACTAGTTGTGCTCTTGTTACAGTTGAGTAGAAACTTCCATTATTTAGGAATATTTTTAGTCCCCATTGCTTGATCTGCTGCACAAAAATGAATAAATCCCCTAATGAAAATACCAGTCAATTCTATTAGAATTCTCCAGCTTTCAGTGGTCTCTGTTGGCTTCAACTGGAGGAACCAGTGAACCTAGGAATCAGTTGCCTAATAGACCCATTGAATTGTTTGAAAAGCTAGATGCCAACTAGACTAATCAGGAACCAGTGGAAAATATTCAGGTGTGTGTTTGTTTTCCTCCTCCCCTAGGTTTGCCAAAGACCCCCCCACCACCACCATTATTGCATGGCAGGAAAACATCTGATGCCAAGTATGTGCCCTGGATATTGCATCTCACTCCCATCCCACCGTGAGATGCTTACAACTTCTTGAAAAATTCCTCTGACTTGAAAGTCTATATGCCCCTTTGAAGCTCCAAAATGTATCTGTGTGTGTGTGTGTGGGGGGGGGGGGGTGAACTTGGCAAAACCCCCTGTTGCCATGTTAAAATTCAAACAAAGGAAAGGGGGAATTTGAGGCTACCCTTTTAAAATTAGGATACTGAAGTTTAGGACCTAAATCCATGTTTAGACATTTTAAAAAGGGGAATTTTTTTTTCAGAACCTGAGCTTGAAAATTTTGGCTAGCAAGTAGTGAGTGCAAAGGACCTGATCCAAAGCTGCTCAAAGTCAGTGGGAATCTTGTCATTAACTTCAGTGAGGTTTGGATTGGGCTGATTATGCATGAAGTTTTCAAAAGTATACAGCACTGGCCTATGCACTTCTACTCCGACTGAAGTCAGTGGTAAAACTCTCACTGACTTCAATGGGAGCAGAGTTAGGCCAATGCTGAAGGCTTTTGAAAATGCCACTCTAAGTATAGAGGGAGTGACTGTAAAACAGCCCCCCTCGGTATATGAATAACACACAAACTCAACTTTATTGTGCAAATAACTGAACTCTTTGCTATTTCCTTCCTGCACTCCGTTTAGTCTAGATTGTTTTAACAGACAAGCATTATTTCAGTCTTTGGATATTTGTTTTTAAATTTAAACTAGGATTAGATGCAGTAACAGGAAGGCTAATGTGCTCAATTCAGCCAAGTTTTCATTCCGGAGATGGCTGTTGGTGAGCAAAAACATGACCCTGGAAAAGTACTGGTAGTTGCTCACGGCTGTGAAGCAGGAGCTGGGAAGGCTCCGCTCAGGAAAGATCCCCTTAAATGTGGGAGTGTTACAGATGCTCCAGGGTGATGAGGTATTTTACTTACTTCTGCACTAGCTTTCTAGGGACTGCTGCTGCTTGAGCACATGTGAATGTGTCATCAACTTCACAGCAAGTTGATGGGTAGATTTTTGTAATGGGGAAATAACTGGACTAAACTAAAAAGAAAAGGGTGGGGAAGGGGAGGAGGGTTGTCTGGAATTTCCTGAATTTTGATATGCAACAATGTCTTATTTTTTTTGTTTGTGTTTTTTAAAGTTCCAATATTGGTGACGTGTGTGTGAGAATGGGACCACTGCCCTCTACTGGGTGAAATGTCTAGCCTATTCCAATTCATATTATCATCTAGTGGATGTAAATTATACACAATAATGCTGTATTTTTTTGGTTCACTGGCCAAACTGGAAAAAAAATTAAATGTTTTGGGTCAACCCGAAACAAACTTTGTGAATTTTTTGGCAAACTGAAAAAGTTTTTGAAAAAATCCAAATTGAACAAAAGGTTTCATCTGTTTAATTTTTTTAAAATAAAATTCAGGTAAAATTTGAAATGAAAACTCGCTTTCAATTGAAAATGTCCAACATACAACGTTTGTTTGACTGAAACAATCCAGTCAATTCAACTGAACTCATGAACTGTTTCAGTCAATCTGAATCTGCATTTTTTTTCCACATGGGGGCAGGGGGAAATCCAAAAGCTTTCACTTAACTTTAACCCATGGTTTACAAGCTATCTAATATGGAGCAGGCATTCCTAGATAATGTTACAATATCTGTTTAAATATGCACTTTGGTTGGTCAGTGCTATGCCGATAGCTTGCCATGGGTTTGTTATATGGTCCCCATCAGTTTGGAACAATTAACAGGGTTGTGAATATTGGTAAAAGTCAGAGTCCCATATAAGGTGGCTTCATGCAGGCAGGAAGCTTCAGTAGACTGCACTGGTATTCTTGCTGCTTATGCTATAAGACAGGCCCAAAAAAGAAACCAACAGAACTCCACTGGCCATCACCTACAGTCCTCAGCTTAAACCTCTCCAACGCATCATCAGTGATCTACAACCCATCCTGGACAATGATCCCTCACTTTCCCAGACCTTGGGAGGCAGGCCAGTCCTCGCCCACAGACAACCCGCCAACCTTAAGCATATTCTCACCAGCAACCACGCACCGCACCATAACAACTCTAACTCAGGAACCAACCCATGCAACAAACCTCGATGCCAACTCTGCCCACATATCTACACCAGCAACACCATCACAGGACCTAACCAGATCAGCTACAACATCACCGGCTCATTCACCTGCACGTCCACCAATGTTATATATGCCATCATGTGCCAGCAATGCCCCTCTGCTATGTACATTGGCCAAACTGGACAGTCACTACGCAAGAGGATAAATGGACACAAGTCAGATATCAGGAATGGCAATATACAAAACCTGTAGGAGAACACTTCAACCTCCCTGGCCACACAATAGCAGATGTAAAGGTAGCCATCTTACAGGAAAAAAACTTCAGGACCAGACTCCAAAGAGAAACTGCTGAGCTCCAGTTCATTTGCAAATTTGACACCATCAGATCAGGATTAAACAAAGACTGTGAATGGCTATCCAACTACAGAAGCAGTTTCTCCTCCCTTGGTGTTCACACCTCAACTGCTAGCAGAGCACCTCACCCTCCCTGATTGAACTAACCTTGTTATCTCCATACTGATTTATACCTGCCTCTGGAGATTTCCATTACTTGCATCTGAAGAAGTGAGGTTCTTACCCACGAAAGCTTATGCTCCCAATACTTCTGTTAGTCTTAAAGGTGCCACAGGACCCTCTGTTGCTTTTTACAGATTCAGACTAACACGGCTACCCCTCTGATACTTGCTGCTTATTGTTCATTCCCCAGGTGCTCCTTCACCAGCTGATACTTTATGTGGTGCCTATGTCCGCTTGGAGCATCCTGGGCAAGGTTGAGTGGGTGACAGCAACAGGGCAGAAGTACTGAGTTTTACATGAACTTTTTTGTGTGGAGAGGCTATAAGGTGGTAGTTAAGTGGACATAGAGTTTAGCGTTACCATGGTCACTTGGGGACGGAAAAGACCCAGATCTCTTGGGAAGAGAGAGTAGCTTAAAGGTTTTAGCATCAGGTTTGAAATACCCAGATGCCTTACACCTGCAGAGTTGTGTCCTGATAGATGCTGAATTCCATGCAATTTACTGTGTATTGCTGATTCAGAGGAGGCCTTAAAAATCATAGAAATATAGGGCTGGAAGGGACCTCAAAGTCATCAAGTCCAGCCTCCTACACTAAAGCAGGATCAAGTAATCCTAGACCATCCCTGATAGGTGTTTGTCCAACCTGTTCTTAAAAACCTTCAGTCATGAGGATTCTACAACATCCCTTGGAAGCCTTTCCAGAACGTAACAACCCTTATAGTCAGAAAGCTTTTCCTAGTATCTAACCTAAATCTCCCTTGACACAGATTAAGCCAATTACTTGTCCTTCCTTCAATGGATATGGAGAACAATTAAATCACAGCCTTCTTTGTAACAGCCCTTAGCATATTTAAAGACTGTTATCTGGTCCCCACTCAGTCTTCTTTTTTCAAGACTAAATATACCCAGGTTTTTAAATCTTTCCTTGTAGGTCAGGTTTTCTAAACCTTTGATCATTTATTGTTGCTGTCCTCTACACTGTCTTCAGCTTGTCCACATCTTCCTTAAAGTGTGGCACCCGTAATTGGACACAATACTCCAGATGAAGCCTCCAGTACCAAGCAGCTTGGGACAATTACCTTCCTTGTCTTATATACAACACTCCTGTTAATACACCCCAGAATATTAGCCTTTTTTGCAACTGTATCACATTGTTTACTCATATTCAATTTGTGATCCACTGTAACCCCAGATCCTTTTTAGCAGTACTTCCTCCTAGCCACTTATCTCCATTTTGTAGTTGTACATTTGATTTCCCCCCCCCACTCCCTCAGTGAAATACTTTGCACTTGTCTTTATTGAATTTCCGATAGTTGACTTCAGACCAATTCTCCAATTTGTCAAGGTCTTGTTGAATTTTAATCCTGTCCTCCAAAGTGCTTGGTGTCATCTACAGATTTTATAAGCATACTCTCTACTCCATTATCCAAGTCATCAATGAAAATATTGAATAGTTCCAGACCCAGGACTGACCCCCGTCAGACCCCCCCCACTAGATATGCCCTCCCAGCTTGACTGTGAACCATTCATAACTACTCTTTGAGTACAGTCTTTCAACCAGTTGTGTACCCACCTCACAGTAATTTAATCTAGACTGCATTTTCCTAGTTTGTTTATGAGACTGCCATGTGGGACTGTGTCAAAAACCTTACTAAAATCAAGATATCATGTCTACAGCTTCCTCTCCCCCATCCCATCCACTAGGCCAGTAACCCCTTTAAAGAAGGAAATTAGGTTGGTTTGGCAAGATTTGTTCTGAAGAAATCTATGCTGGTTATTCCTTATAACTTTATTATGCTCTAGGTGCTTATAAATTGTTCTGATATCTTTCCAGGTATAGAAGTTAGGCTGACTAGTCTATAATTCCTCACATCCTCTTTGTTTCCCCTTTTTAAAGATATGTACTATGTTTACCCTTCTCCAGTCCTCTGGGACCTTGTCTGTCCTCCATGAGTTCTCTAAGATAACTGCTAGCAGTTCTCAGGTTGCTTCAGCTAGTTCCTTAAGTACCCTAGGAGGAATTTCATCAAGCTCTGCTGAATTGAATACATCTAAATTATCAAATACTCTTTAACCTGGTCTTTCCCTATTTTGGCTTGCATTCCTTCCTCCTTGTTGTTAATATTAATTGTGCTGGGTATCTGGTTACCATTAGCCTTTTTAAGTGAAGACTGAAGCAAAATAGGCATTAAACACCTCCACTTTCTTGATGTCCTCAATTATTAGCTCTCCTTCCCTGCTAAATAGAGGACCTATGCTTCTTTCCTTTGTCTTTCTCTTGCTCCTAATGTATTTAAAGAACCTCTTCTTATTGCTTTTTGTGTCCCTTGCCAGGTGTGGCTCATTTTGTGCCTTACACTTTCTGAATTTTTTTTTTCTCCCTACATGCCTGTGCTATTCCTTTGTGTACTCCTCCTTAGCAATTCATCCCTGTTTCCAGTTTCTGTAGTCAGTCCTCTGGGGTTGTTAAAGTCTGCTTTTTAGAGGTGCGTTCTCCTTATTCTGCTGCTCTTGCTCCTTCCTTTCCTTCCAATCATGAAATCCATCATTTCATTATCACTTTAACCCACATTGCCTCCAACCTTCAGCTTCACTACCAATTCCTCCTTGTTGGTCAGAATCAAGTCTAAAATAGCTGTCTCCTGGTTGCTTCCTCCACTTTCTGAAACACAAAGTTGTTTTGTCTGCTCTGTGTGGCCATTGGATTCGAAGCTCATTCCACAAGATTAGGCGTTTGCTGTGGTGCCCTTAGCCAAACAATTTAACCACAGCCAGCTGTTATGCTGTGCATTATGTCCCTGCTAGACACCTGGTTGTTGCCCTCCATCCCGTGGATGGCTGCTTTTGTGGTTCTCTATGTGCTTTATATTGCTTATTATGCACATTGGGGATTAGACCACTGTGCTTTATAAAAATAAAATATCATTATTAGTCACAGGGTCATTCAGAGGCCAAGTGGAAACCATGAAGATTGGTAAACTGCTGCCCAGCCATGCTTGCCTTCCGACAGCTGATTTCAACAGTGTTCATTTTCATTAAAGTGACCTCCATTCTAATGTTCAGAATCCCAGGGCATGATTGAGGAGATACATGTGAATGCATTCCTTGATATAGGTGGCTGCTAAACTGTCTAGCACTAAGAAGGTCAAGGCCCACTGTCATAATCCAGGGAGATCCGAGTCAATTTACAATCTCATTTCCTAACTTTTCACCTCTAGAATAGCAACTGTGTGCTCTTGAATCACTCCCCTCTATTTATGCCTCTCACCTCATTACATATTATCTTTTATTTAGTACAGGTTCTCTTTTTATCCTCTAAAGGGATCTAGTCCTGGTATCACAGACGTACACAAATGTGCTTTGCTAGGACAGGTGACTGAAAGGTTAACATGCTCAATAGGGGGTGATTTCTATTAAATACATACCTTCTTCACTGAAACTTAATTGGATTAGAACTGATAAAGGAGCATATCTTTCCTTTATCCCTGCCTATGAAAGCATCAACTTTGCTTGTGTCCCTGATCCATCAAGTAGGCAGCTGGTGTAAATCAAGTCAATAGGTTACACCTGTTTGCACTAACTGAGGACTGGGCTCAGTGTTTCACCACCGTCTGTTATGCTAAGCAAATACTTTAAATACTATTTTGTGGTTTGTGTGTGTGGGTGTATGTGTGTAAGGCAAGGGTGTAAAAACAAACATGGCTGTGTTAAGGGCCCCTTTCCAATAAAAGCATAACTGAAATCTTAAGAGGAGATTTTATTTTAAGCATATGCAAATTCTATTTCCCCCGTCTGTTGTTGTTGCATTTCTTACTTCCTCGCCTCAGACCTTACTCATCAGACCTTGGTTCCTTACTAGTCGCACAACATGTTCCAGCCGACCGGGCTATCTCCTCATCATTTCTAAAAAGGCTGGATTTATGACTGCCTTTCAGCATGCAATTTCTTTGGCTTTGATTAGCTCCCTGTCTGTAGGCCGGTTAGAAAAGGTTCAAAGGAATGTTATGTTTATGTACATTGGAGGGTTAAAATGACTACATTCTTTGAGTTATGTTACTAAACACTTCATTGGCCCTGGAATGCATGGAAGGGGAGGGAGGGGGAATTTGTGATAGCCAGTTTGCAATCTTATCTTTAATTTTATTCATTTTGAAAAGGCATTGCACAGGTGATGGAGTTGCTGAGTGAGTGAGTGGCTCCACACCTCAGGGACTTGTGCATCCCAGTTTATTCAGGCTGAAAGATTGCAAATCAAATGAGGAGAGTTAAGCTAGCAAAGCTTTGCTCTCAGAGTGTTGGGTTACAGGTAAGGTTAGCTCCTGGCAGCCATAGCACTCTGTAATGTGGGCCCCTGACAGTCTGGGAGCTGAAAGCTGTGTGTTATGTATGAAACCAAAAGATGGTGCTCTTAGAATGCTGGAAGGGGGTGGGGGGTGGTAAACAGCGATTCCAACCTCCACTATGTTCGACACTGTAGGGTGTCGGCAAATATTTTAATTCTCTCCTTGTTCCATGGCTGTTTCTTTTCTTTTTTTCAAGTATGTTTTTCATGCGTGTGGAAAATGGTCGCTTACGTGATAACTGGGATTGTAGGCAGAGTCCAGCAAAGCAATGGAAGTCCTGCCACCATAGGTGCTGGGAATGCTGCCCCACTCCCGGGCTTCAAGTAGTTTCCATCATATACAAGGTTAACAACTTGATTCAATGGCTCTCAGCACCCCCCCAACTATACAAATTGTCCCAGCACCCCGGCTACCCCCTCAGGGAAGGAGGGGCTACAAGGCCCAGAAACCAACAAATCAGGGGAGAGGGCGGGGTACCAAAACACAACCAGGAATGAGGGGTGCAGATCACGGGGTCAAAACAAGGGATCTAGAAGGGGGCACCAAGCGGAGAATCCCAGACAATGCCCAATGCTTTGGCAGCCTGTTTCATTCCCGGGGTGGTGGGCAGAGCCACCTGGACAAAAGCTCAGGGCCCAGTCTAGGGAGGGGCCACAGAGCTTCGTAGAAAACTGATCACTTGGGAGAAGGAGAATTAAACAGGAACGGGAGTGTGGGTCAGAGGTATAAAACCAGGGAACTGGAGAGGGACACCAAGCAGAGAGCCCCACTGCTCTGCCAGAATGACAGCTCTGGAGTCTGAAATCTTCTTTTCTCCACAGATCAGGTACTCCACAGGCAGCAGCAATGACATTGGCCTGCAGTTTGCCTCAAGCCTGACCTAGAGGAAACACGCCTTGGCATAGAGACTGTCCCCTTGGCCTCTACCGAGACTATTGAAAAAGCATGTGGTGGAGGTTGGTCTGATAGGATTCAGATAATGAAGTCTTTTAGCATAGGATGCTGAGCAGCATTCTCGTGACTTTTGGTTGCTGCCAGCATGAGCTGGACAAGAACTGATGACCTAGAGGTGAAGGGCTTTGTACCCGATTACCAGTCCCCTGAGACCCTCGCTCACACCCTGATTCAATAATAAAGGCTCTAGTCTAACTTTTTATATTTCCAGGAGTATCTTTAATTATGTTGCCCACCAAGACAGATGCCTAGTGTGTGCAGCAGTCTACTCTGTTGAGATTGGGAATGGGTAGATACCCAAGTCCCACTTGGGTAACACCTCAAATGAGGGATTTAAATGTGGTTGTGGGGGATTCTCTTTATATAACTTGAGGCAACTGCAAATTTCATCCTGTGATCAAGGCTGATCCGAGGCAGCTATCGGAGGCACCAAGGTGGAAGGGACACCCACAGTGCTGCAGCTAACCTTATCTGAGAAACTGCAATCAGCCGTTGGGGCACGGAAGGTTCTGACATGGATCCTACCTGCAGCTTATAATTACATGGAGTTTTGCCATAAGAAGACACCCTCGTCCATTGGCTGCTGCATGGGAACAGATAAAGTTCTTGCCCCAAAAATTGGGGGAGTAATTCGTAATGAATACAGGTCACTGGTTCAGAGCAATCTCGATCGCTCGGTAAACTGTACAAGCAAACAGTATGTTTTTTATACAGCTAAATGTAAACGTGTGAATCTAGGAACAAAGACTGTAGGCCATACTTACAGGATGGGGGACTCTGCACTGGAAGCAGTGACTCTGAAATAGATTTGGGGGTCATGGTGGATCATCAGCTGAATATGAGCTCCCCGTGCGATGCTGTGACCAAAAGGGTTAATGTGATCCTGGGAGGCATAAACAGGGGAATCCCAAGTAGGATTAGAGAGGTTATTTTTCCTCCATATTTGGCACTGCTGCTGGAATACTGTGTCCAGTTCTGGGGCCACAATTCAAGAAGGGTGTTGATAAATTGGAGAGGGTTCACAAAGAGAAGGTTAAGAGGTGACTTGATGACCGTCTATAAGTGTCTACATGGGGAACAGATATTTGATAGTCGCCTCTTCAGTCTAGCAGAGAAAGGTGTAATGTGATCCAATGGCTGGAAGTTAAAGCTACAGAAGTTCAAACTGGAACGAAGGCATATATTTTTGACCGTGAGGGTGTGAGAGAGCAGAGGGAGTGAGGACGTTGCCTGCAGGAGACCTGGAGCAGGCTTGCTAAATGAGCTAACCAGAGACACCTGGCATGGGGAGGGAACCATAAGCAGCTGGTTCCCTGTAAGATAGCTGAAGCAGTTGGTTGAGGCAACTGATTCTGGGGAGTCAGCTCTGAGCAGGACAGCTCCAAGCCAAACCCCCAGGCACATTACCCGCTAAGAACTCCTAAAAAAGGACAAGAAGGAGGAAACCTCCAGCTCACCCTGGTTGTGAGGGAAGAGCCATGCCTTGGGACAGATTTTTGGCAGAGTGAGTTTAACGTTTGAGTTATTGTCGGGGGGGGGGGGGGGGGGAACAACCCCCAGGCCCTTATAAAACCAGGCTTGGTGATTGGACAAGCAAGTCTGTGGGGTCTCTGTAAAAGGGCCTGGAAGAGGGAGAATAAAGGGAAGAGCAGAGGCACTTGGCCTCACGAGGGCACACAGAGGCAGCCCGCTCATCCACAGAGGGTAATTAACCATTGCAACAACTGACCAAAGGTTGTGGGGGATTCTTCATCACTGACTATTTTTAAATCAAGATGGGATGTTTCACTAAAAGCTAGGCTCTAGGAATTACGGTGGGGAAGTTCCATGGCCTGTGTTACACAGGAGGTCCGGCTAGATGATCACAATGGTCTCTTCTGGCCTCGGAATCTATAAAGTGAATAGTCTGGAACGAGGCTCTGAACAAACATTCCGCATGCTTGTTGCGGTTCCCGGTATTCCCAAATGATGTATTTACCAAAGGAATTGGATGCATTACTTAAGAACTGATTCAGCTGAGTGAAATATCACTGTTCTAATGCTGGCCAGGTCCGAGTGATAGCCTATAGAAGCATCAGTCTCACAAGATACACCAGGATTATGGACTGACCGGTCAACCAGACACCAAGTGAAACCGGAAGTAACCAATCAGGCAGCTGCAGAGGACCCCCACCCCCAAAATACTGTACTATGCCTGTATTACATCTTAAAGGTAGGAACATCTGGGCTGCCTTTCTTTATCCCCACACGTGGGGCAGCCACTTACAGCAAGACACTGGGGCTGCTAGCCCAAGGCAGTGGAAGCCAGCAGAGCAGAAGCAACCCTGGGGTCTGCACCACTTTCATGGGGAGGGGGATGTGTGATGGGTTGGGTCACAGAAACCCCCTTGTGACAGCCACCTGATGTGCTGAGACTACCTCTAAGCCCGTTTTCCCTGGCTGCTTGGGACTTCAGTACCCTGCCTGGTTATGCCAGACACGCTAGCCTGCTACAAACACAGACCCAGGTCTGAACCACATCCCCCAAAAGCTGCAGGCTTAACTGAAGACAGCATAAGAAGTGCTCCTGTCTCCAGCACCCAGTTCCCAATGGGATCCAAACCCCAAATAAATCCATTTTACTCTGTATAAAGCTTATACAGGGTAAACTCAAATTGTTCACCCTCTAACACACTGATGGAGAGATAGGCACAGCTATTTACCCCCCCCCCCCGGTATTAATACTTGCTCTGGGTTAATTAATAAGTAAAAAGTGATTTTATTAAATATATAAAGTAGGATTTAAGTGGTTCCAAGTAATAACAGACATAACGAAGCAAGTTGCCAAGCAAAGTAAAATAAAAATGCAAGTCTAAGCCTAATACAGAAATGTAGGTAAATCTCACCCTCAGAGATGTTCCAAGCAGCTTCTTTTACAGACTAGACTTCCTCCTAGTCTGGGTTCAGCAATCACTCACACCCCCATAGTTACTGTCCTTTGTTCCAGTTTCTTTCAGGTATCTCTTTGGGGTGGAAAGGCCATCTCTTGAGCCATCTGAAGACAAAATGGAGGGGTTTCCAGAGGCTTATATAGTCTCTCTTGTGGGTGGAAAACCCTCTCTTCTCCTGTGCAAAATCTCCTCAACAAGATGGAGTTTTGCAGTCACCTGGGCAAGTCGCATGTCTATGAATGATTCAACTTTTTGCAGGCTGACGCCATTGTTTACATGTTAGTTTGAACATTCCCAGGAAAGCTTAGACATGGATTAGCATCTCCCAAGGTCCATTGTTAGCTAGTGTGACAAAGTTCCTCCTCTATCTTGGTGGGTCCTGTGCTTATTGGCAGATTTTCTTGCCTCAGAGATTCACCATGTGGGTTGGGGAACAGCCCAGAGATCTTCCCCTCTGAGAGAACCCACAGTCCAGGTCAATTGGGAGGTTTTGGGGGGAACCCAGGCCCGCCCTCTACTCCGGGTTCCAGCCCAGGGCCCTGTGGACTGCAGCTGTCTATAGTGCCTCCTGTAACAGCTGCAGGACAGCTACAACTACTCCCTGGGCTACTTTCCCCATGGCCTCCTCCAAACACCTTCCTTATTCTCACCACAGGACCTTCCTCCTGGTGTCTGATAACGCTTGTGCTCCTCAGTCCTCCAGCAGCACACCCTCTTCCTCTCAGCTCCTTGTGCCTCTTGCTCCCAGCTCCTCACACTCTCACCACAAACTGAAGTGAGCTCCTTTTTAAAACCCAGGTGCCCTGATTAGCCTGCCTTAATTGATTCTAGCAGCTTCTTCTTAATTGGCTCCAGGTGTCCTAATTAGCCTGCCGGCCTTAACTGGTTCTAGCAGGTTCCTGATTACTCTAGTGCAGCCCCTGCTCTGGTCACTTAGGGAACAGAAAACTACTCATCCATTGACCAGTATATTTGCCCTCTACCAGACTCCTGTACCCCACTGGTCTGGGTCTGTCACACTAGGTACTCCCAATTACTTGACTAACCCCTTCACACTATGTTGATCAAATCTGCCTTATATGCTTTCTACAGCAAACACTTTAAATACAAGCATAGAGCCAATGCTCATAACTTCAGATATAAAAATGATACATGCATATGAATAGGATGAATACATTCAGTAGAACATAACCTTTGCAAAGATATGTTACATGGCATATCTAGGATAAAACATATTCCAGTTATGTCATATTTACACTCATAAGCATATTTTTATAAAGCATTATGGGGTGCAATGTCACAGGATGCACACATCTCCCCCTTTCTGCTGGGCGGGGGACAAGCTTGCAAACTCATGTTGGGGCTGAGTAGGGAGCTCAGCTGCTTCTGAAGCTTGGCCCAGAGTGTCATCTGCTGGATCTGGAGCCCAAACTGTGCTTTGTTCAAGTTACAAGCACTTCAGAGTTACAGACAACTTCCCGAGGTGTTCGTAATTCTGAGGTTCTACTGTAAAGCTGTTTTGGGGTTGCTTTAACTTCTTCCCCTGATTTCTCCAAAGATCAGTCCATTTTGGATATGAAGATACCTGTAGCTTTCTCCGTTAAGAGAGTGCCTCTTCTTTTTCCGGTTCCCCCATTTTAGATGTTTGTATCTCCATCATATCCCTGGTGACTTTCCAAAGGTGCAAGCACAGTTTTGTGGGCCAGACTCTGCCCTGATGAGCATGGGAGCCACCAGGACTGGGAGAAGGACATGCTTACATCACTCAGTGATGTTAGATGACTAGTCACAAATAATGTAACATGTCAAAAGAGGGCTGTCGTGCAAACTATAGGGTTACATTTTCAATTCATGTGGGAAATAATTGTGCAGTGCTGTTGCTGGTGCAGAAATGGCTGCATTTCATTGGGTTTAACACTTCCCAGGGATCCCCAGGCTTTTGAGGAACCTTGCTCCCACCTGCTGTAGCATGAGGGAGCATTGTCTGTGCCTGCTCAGCGTCAGCTCCTTGACTCTCCCAGCCATGAGCAACACAAGCACTCCCCTGTGAGCCTACGCAGGCTCTGCTGTCCCTCTGCAGGTTAGTTATCGGTATGCTGCAACTCCCAGGCCCTCCAAGAATCCGCGTCCAGCCCCTGTTTGACAGTCACTGATTTGCTGCTCTCAAAGGAACAGTATACCTCAGCTTAACAGTTACATCTTAGATCACCACTCTGCTTAACACACAGCACTTAGCTATGTTGATTAGTGAAAATAAGCAAAAGTTCATTTAACAAAGAGATCAGATT
Organism: Emys orbicularis; assembly: GCF_028017835.1. Taxonomy (NCBI): domain Eukaryota; kingdom Metazoa; phylum Chordata; order Testudines; family Emydidae; genus Emys; species Emys orbicularis. Next base: position 22,438,349 of record NC_088688.1, on the reverse strand, counting down.
CAAGAAGTAGCAGGTAAAAGTATTGGAAATAAATGGTTATATGTAAAATAAAATCATAACACGCATTCTACAGCCTAGACTTAACTAAGAGGATAATTCCCCTGTCTAATGAAGTTTAGCTTATCAAAGTCTTTGCAGCATTTTCCAGCCAGGCTGGCTGTGACCCTCCTTTCATAAGACCGTGGGCATCTCCTTTCATCTCTAAGACCATCCTTTCATAAGATCATGCTGGCAGTTGGTCTCCTTGGAGAAGGATGAAGGGTGTCTCCCTGTACCCCAAGTTACAGTCCAATAATCCATTGGCTTTACTTGTAAACAGGATTCCCCCCCCTCATTTTTTCCCTGTATGCTCCTTTCTTGTTGTTTTCACAATCTCTTGATTAGCATTCAGCTCAGACTGTAGACAGGCTTCCATTGTGAAGCAGACAATATGCACAGGACCACCCAGAGAGAGAGAGAGAGAGAGAGAGAAGCATCTCTTCCCTCCTGCCTGACAGGAGCATGTTGATCACCTTCTGGTGACCTGCCTTAACGTGCAGACCTTAAGAACATAACTTTCAGTATAGAAACATAACTTCTTAAATATTATCCACACTTATATTTTGCAAAGATTAAGATAATCAGTGGGCTATTGGCTCTCAGTAGAGACTTCACATGCCACCCTTTGGTGCATTGTTGTGTATATACATGATTCAGGGGATCCCCGTAAGCCCCTTTGCACCTCTTATGCTCTCTGCCAGTTGTCACATTTATGGGTGAAGTAAACCCTGTAATCAAAGACACTGATTCACCACTGTAGGACTTCAGTTTTATGCTAATGTGATTCCAATGAAATCATACAGTTGTACTGATGTAAACCTGGACTATCACAGCATGACTCAGTCTTACAGAGTGTTCTGGGATGAAGAGTACAACATCAATGTCAGATACTAAGATGGGGTGGGCAAACTTTTTGGGCCGAGGGCCACATCTGGATGGGGAAATTGTATGCAGGGCTGGGGCAGGGGGATGGGGTGTGGGAGGGAGTGCAGGGTATCGGAGGGGGTGCAGTGTGCAGGAAGGGGCTCATGGCAAGGGATTGGGGCAGAGAAGGGGTGCGGGGTGTCTGAGGAGGCTCAGGGAAGGAGGGTTGGGGTGCAGGAGGGGTGCCTCCAGGTACCTCCCCCGAAGCTCCCATTGGCTGCGGTTCCCCATTCCAGGCCTATGGGAGCTGCGGGGGGTGGTGCCTGGAGGCAAGGGCTACGCACGCGGAGCCCTCTGCCCCCTCGCCTGGGGAGCAATCCCACCTGAGAGTGGCGCCGGGCCGGCAGCGCCATGGGGGGCAATCCCGCGGGCTGGCGTGGGCCGTAGTTTGCTCACCCCGTTCTAAGATATTTCTGTATATTTTCCATAGGCTCCAGGGGAACTGGACTTAGTGAGAATGAGCTGGGTTCTGGTCCTAGCTCTGCCATTTATCTGTTCTGTGGCTTTAGGCAAGTCTCTTGTCTCTAATTAGATTGCAAGCATGGGCTGTCTCTGTGTTTTGTGCCCTGCCTAACACAATAATAGGTCATTCTTCTTGATTGGGTGCTACTGTATGCTAATAATCAAAAACTCTTAGAAAGCAGCTGCCTTATGAACATGTGTTCTTTTGTGAGGTGCAAGCGTAAGCTAGGTATTTTCAGTGTATATTCTTTCCCTGCGGAATGCACATAACTTTGTTTATACTAACAGGAGTTAATCCCAGGTCTTGGTGAGAGAATAGCACCTTAAATCTGTGATCATAATCTTTGTAATTTGTAACAGAGTAAATGTGTTTGTCCCTGTATTTCTATGAAGTAGGAATACAGTATCTATAAGTATTTAAGTGAAAACAGCATGGCAAATACTTAGAAGTGAAATTGCTTTGTTTCTTTGTGCATTAAGTAACTTCCTTCTGGCTCAGAGTAGTCACTGTACTGTGATGTTCTTGTTTGTTCTGGATGTTTCAACTCCTTATCTCTATCTCTTACAGCTTGTTTATTGAACTCTGGGTCAGTTTATTCAGGTTTAATGACTCTTCCACGGCATGTTTTCATTCCAGACAGAAGGAGTATTCAATATGCCATTGTAGGTTTCTTTTCAAGGGTTGATCTTAGGTCACTGGTTGAAGTGGGAGCAGAATGTTATGGGTGTTTGTAGCCGTCTCCTTTCATTATGCATGGCTCTTGCTTGTCCCCAGCTTTCTCAATTCTGCCGGCACGAGGAGATTTCAGTGAAGATGAAAAAGGAACAGATGCCTCTGCAGATGTAGAGTGAGAGTATCCTCGTTAGTGAGAAGAGGCTTAAAAAGGGGAAGAAAGATGGTAAAGGACAGGGCTGGAGGAATAAGTGACCTAGGTTCTTTTCCTACTGCTGCCACAAATACCTTGTGTGACCTTGAGCAAATCACTTGTGACTTTCTTTTATACTGTTCTGTGGTTTCTTCATCTGTAAATTTTGAATATTTGCCTACCTTTCCGGATTGTGAACTTTCATTAACGTTTGCTCAGTGCTTTGAGATCCTCAGATGGAAGGTCTGACAGAACTGCAAGTTGCTATTTTATTAACAACTCAGATCAAGATGAACAATGACTGTTCACCCCTCCTTTGCTGTAATATGTTCTCATTCCTAGACTGCAAGACAAGAAATACAGCGTTATTTAAATGCAATCTTGTACAGTTACCAAGCATTATATAGCAAATATTATGCAAAATTATCATAATGCTGACCTAGTCACTAGGCAGATCTTTCTATCCAGGAGTAGCATCCCATTCCAGCTGGGGGTTGTGAAGTTGTAATAAGTCTGAGCTTTAAGAGCCGTTCTCACACTATCATCTCATGCTTTCACAAATACAAAGACTTTTTAAAAAGTATCTCTGATGAAACTTTGGCCTTTCAAAAGCCGAGTTTGTAAGGGGGTGTGGAAATTTTTTTGATGTACCACTGGAACACTGCGGCCCTGGCATCTTGGCTTCCTTATTTTCCTCTCTGCCATATTCAGTTCCACTGTCTTTTCAGTTGCAGGAATTTGAAAGCTGACCAGCAGCCTTACTGTTGTGACTAATTATCTTATGCCTGGTCTAAACTGGGGGGGGAGGAAGGGGGATCGATCTAAGATACGCAACTTCAGCTACATGAATAATGTAGCTGAAGTCAATGTACTTAGATCTACCCACCGTGGTGTCTTCACTGCGGTGAGTCGAGTGCTGCCGCTCCCCCGTCGACTCTGCCTGCACCTCTTGCGGCACTGGAACACAGGAGTTGACAGAGCGCTCGGGGGTCGATTTACCGCATCTAGACTAGACGCGATAAATCAACCCCCGCTGGATCGATCTCTGCCTGCCGATCCGGCGGGTAGTATAGACATACCCTTAGAGAAAGAGATGAGGGCAAATTGCTTCTCCTATTTCATTCCCTTGACAACAATGACTTCCCTTCTTTCCTTCATCTCACTTAGCATTCAGTCAGTGCCATGCTACTATTGGGATGCAGAGACCCCAGTGTGTATCAGGGAATAGAAAGGTCTAGGTCAATGTACCAAGCAAACCAGAAGAACGTATTGGTGCTGACTGTGGCAAGAAGTGGAACTCTTGCATAAGAATGGCCATACTGGGTCAGACCAATAGTCCATTTAGCCCAGTATCCTGTCTTCTGACAGTGGCCAATGCCAGATTCCTCAGAGGAAATTAAGATAAAAGACTATCATCAATTGATCCAACCCCTGTCATCCACTCCCAGCTTCTGGCAAACTAGGCTAGGGACACTTGGAGCATGGGGTTGAATCCCTGATCATCTTGGCTAATAGCCATTGATGGACCTATCCTCAACTCTTCATGATAAACTTACATCCCACTTCAACTGAGAGAGACTATTTTGCCTGTATGTGGTAGGAATGTTGATTGTCAGTTCTTATTTAATGCCAACTCAGTCTGCCTGGACCAAGGGGGGGAGGGATAGCTCAGTGGTTTGAGCATTGGTCTGTTAAACCAAGGGTTGTGAGTTCAGTCCTTGAGGAGGCCACTTAGGGATCTGGGGCAAAATCAGTACTTGGTCCTGCTAGTGAAGGCAGGGGGCTGGACTTGATGACCTTTTGGGGTCCCTTCCAGCTCTATGAGATAGGTATATCTCCATATATTAAGTTATCAGAGTTCATTGAACTCCGAGCTGCTGTTTAGACAGGCTGTGGCTGGACAGTCGCAGCATCTTCCCCTTCCATCCAAATTGAGACCTATAGACTATCTTTATGTGCCATAATCAACAGGTCCAACATAATCATCAGGTCCAAGCCACCCATGCTTGTAAGTCATTTAACTTAGCATGTGGCTTTTTCCTATACACAGACTGTGTGGAACAAGATGAACTATTGTCTAGGAAAATGTACACTGGGGATGTACACTGGGGATGTACAATGGATACCTGCTGAATGCATTGCTTAACTTGGAGGCCACTGTCATCCTGAACTCTTGCCCAAAGCAGGAAAGGTGCAGGTTCTTCCACCTTACTTAGGTTATGATGCAGTTGGGTGAAAAGGAATTAGAGTGGTCATAGACCATGTGTCCTAGATTTGTCATTCTGCATGGTCTTGTCATAAAGTCCTTGCTATAATAGGCGGGTGGGGAGGAAGGGAAACTAAAAAAAAAATGGGGTTATTTGGAAGGTCTGACTTAAAACGTAAATAAATAAAAATTGAGGAAGGACATCAAAAATGAGGAAAGTTGAGGTTGCTGTTGAGTTCTAATTCTCTATAATCAACATAGTGTGACGTTTTCACCGCCGCTTAAGTCAGTTTCCACATTAGTGGTATCTCTACCTCTATCCCCAGCCCAAGTCACATGTTTTGTTAGGCTCCAGTTTTAGAAAACAGGAAGGTACAACATGTGCCCATGAAATATGTACATGTAGCAATCACACGTTTGGGTGGAGTGAATAATTGCTACAGCTAGATGACGTTTTTCAAACTTTCTCATGACATTTTTGGACACAATTTAAAAAAAAAAAAGGGGTGGGGAGTATTTAAACTATTTGGGGATGTGTTTTTTCTCATGTTTTTTTTTTTTTTTTTTTTGGTTTGGTTGGTTGTTTTTTTTTTATTTGACAGTCATAATAGTCTTGTGGCTAAGGCATGGGATGGAGCCTTGAGAGACAACAGTTCAATTCCTGATTGTGCCACTGACTTGACGTCACTTCATCTATCTTTGTGTCAATTCCCCACCTCTAAAATAGCAATAACAGGAGTTAGTTAGTTGCCCTGGAGTCCCAACCCTTTCATCCCTATCACAAGCAGGATGAGGCCCCATTGTGAAATTAATTTTAAAAAACACAACAGAGAGATGTAACTTTTACGTGAAAGCCAGCCCGTTTTAAAAAATGAGTATTGCCCCAAGTGCAAATAACAATACAGCATGCCACAGCACATACACCACAGTATCATGGTGTAAAAATTTTTCCTCACAAAGATCTCAGTTATTGGCATATGATAGACATGAAAACAAAGCATTTCAAGCATCTCTCTGGCCTGGTCTACATGGAGAAGTTGACCAGCATAGCTATTCTGGAATAATAATAAAAAATATATATTCCCCAATAGTCAGAGGGCACAGTGGATTGGAAGCTACAGGACACATTTGTCTGTGTTTTCAGGGACCCTGATGCTGAATGGCCTTTGTAGCAGGTGGATTCAGTTTTCTTCCTCAGAGTTCTGCTTACAAATTATCTTGAGACAGGGAGAATACCAAATACCCAGGGAAGAAAAAGAGAGACTCTTCCCCATGGAGACCAGCCCTGCAATGGCCCAGATTAGCTATATTCCACAATAGCTCCTTGTATCGGGGTGGTCGCTTACTTAGCTTCCCCTTGTGGCTAGAGTCACTTTGCAGGCACCCAATCCCTGTTAGCCCTCACCTGCAGGCTCCCTAAGTACTCCACACAGCCTCGCTTGCGGATAACAGCACTCCTCCCCCCAACTAGGGCTCATTTAATAACAGAAAAGGTTCAAACAATCTTCAGAGAGTCCCCAAAATAATGTCCATATCGATAACACAAAAATTCACATTAAGCGCTAGTTCTTCTGCCACACGCAGAGCTCTGTGTGTGTGTCAGTCAGTCTGCTCCACTGGAAGCCATAGTTCCAGCCCTTTCTGGCTTCCTTCTTCTGTCAGTGTGTCCCCTGTTCTGTGGGAGGAGGCAGTCTATATACTGGCCTTCTCCAGACAGCTCATCCCAATTGGCTGGAAGAGATGGGAGCCCTGCCCTACCCCACACTACAGAGCTCCTGATCCCGGGCCCTTAAAGGAACAGTATCCTGGATTTCCCTCCCTTCCCCCCAATCCAACTCCTAATTCCCCAGGAGCACTTCCTCTCTTCTGCTACTGGGCCATTTCTTGGGCCTTTGTTCATTCCAGCTCCTTGGAATGGGGTCTTCTGGCCTCCTCTACTCTTATAGAGCTAGTATACCACATTACACTCCCCAGATAGACACTCCATTCCAGAATAAAAGTGACTTCATTCTGTAATAATTACTTTGGAATTGCACTAATTATTCTGTGACTTTCCCCCCCCCCCCCAGAATAGATTGACTATTGGGGATTTTTTTTTTATTATTATTATTCCAGAATAGCTATGATGGTCAATTTCTCCATGTAGACCAGGCCAGAGAGATGCTTGATATGCTTTGTTTTCATGTCTATCATATGCCAATAACCAAGATCTTTGTGATGAAGGATGTTTACATCGTGATACTGCCTTCTACTTCGATGACTTCCAGGGTGACACACGGTATGGTTTCATTTCAATCAGTGTTAAATGCTTATCATGAACCCTCTCAAAAGACAGAAGTGGTTTTTGTATACATACATAATTGGAAGCAAACTCAGTTAAAACAGGAAATCAGTATGAAATCCTGCAGGAATTGGGCATTTATGCAGATGTAAGCAGGGTCTGAATGAACTCTCCCTTGACAGCTAGCTGGGAGGGGGAAAGACTTCAGGAGCAAACTGTATTTACATGAACACACATACTCTGCTTAGATATCCAGCAGATAGAACTGTGTTGCTCAAAGTGGTCAACTTTGGCTGGTCTTTGGGTTACAAACCACTTTAGTACTGAATGCAGGGGTAGTGAAATGCTGTTATTGATATTGTTGTCTTTATTGTATGAATAAAGGTGAGCAGAACTGGGCTTAATCTATCTCAAATGAGGGGATCATCCTCAGATGAAAGGACCTCATTAAGCCAGGGGCTCAAATGCCAGACCCCTGTGAAAGTAAGTGGTGGGGACAGGTGTCTCAGCCAGGTGGTGTGGACTCCCCGAAGGGTCCCAGGTTTGGTTTAACCTGTTCTTCCCCACTGTTTAAAGCTAGAGCTAAATAGGCTTCATTAGGAGCCTTTTGTTATCTTAAGTGTTCAATGAGAGCTGAAATCACTTGAGGTGGGGCAGCATTTCTTCCCAGCCTGCTGAGAGCTAAAAATCACTAAGAGACTGACCTACAGAGATCACAGCAGAGAGGCAGGTGGCAGCATGAGATGACTGATGGGCAGCTGGTGAAAGGAGCCTCCAGCCTATGAAACTTTAAGGGCGTTTCTAATCCATATTTCTTTTTGGAAAAAGCAAGTTCTGTAGTGAGTAGGGTGTAGATTTTGTGCTTGATATCAAGTCTTCTGCTTGTGTGGAATGCAACAACACATCTGGGTACAGGCGTATGCTTTTGTGATTGTACTTTATTACACTCAACGTGTGAATCCTACTCTGCCTGCTTATAAATAGTGGATTGGTTTGGTATTTATAGTTGGTCCTGTTGGTGGGGTTGTTTTGTTTTGTTTTTAAGACCCCTGGATGGACAGTCATGGAGATATGTTCAAGGTCTCCTCTGTGAGCATTGTCCCAATGGCACTCTACTGCCTGCCTTGTGGAGCCTTTGCATCTTAGGTGGTGGGAGACTGAACCTTTTCTGTGGTGACCTCATAGGACTGGTGATTCATAACTTGCTGGTTATCCATTTCAGCAACTTCCTTCCTGTTTTCAAAAGACTGTTGAAGTCCCTTCTTTATCAGAGCTATTTCCTGTTTTGGTCAGTCTGCTCCTTTGCAAGATTACTCACCTTCTTGCATAACATTTCTCTTTTGGCTTTTTAGCACTGGGTGCTTCTTCATTGCTTAGTTCAATTCTCCAGACTGAAAAGCCCTATCAAATAGTGCTGTTGATCTCATGAGAACCAGCTTTCTGTTGAGCTTTTCTATACAGAAAGGCTAGTTCTTCCTCACTTCCTCTAAACAAATTTGTACACCTGCTCTAATTAATACTCTTGTAACCGTTTCTTTGTACATGTAATCTGCTGATTGCGTTATGTGTTATGGGTGGGATTTTCAGCAGCATTCAAAACAGGCCTAACTTCACTCCCACTGAAGTCAATGGTAAAAGGTCCCATTGACTTTAGAGAGCAGCGTTAGGGCAATGACGAGCATTTCTGAACATCCCACCCCATGTTTTTTCATAAGCCTGGATGAGTATTTCACCATTATTTTTAGTACCACTAACTTTGGACAGCATCACATACCAGGAAACAAAAATTGATTGATCTGGAAGATAATTTTGTAATGAGTTCAATTTTTCTTAGCTTTGATATGATGATGATTTAACATTTACATTATGGTAGTGGCTAAATTATCATTTTACTTCTTATGTGGGCATAGGCAATTTCTAAAGATCATTGCATTCCTGCAGTGCTTCCTCCTATGAGTAATCCTACTCATGAGCATGCATTACAGAACTGAATCATGTTGGCGTTATAACGCCAACGAAACAATCATAAAAGAGAGCTAGAAATCATAACACGTGAAAGGAGAGAACATATTCCTCTCCTATTTCCTGTCCTTTATCCTATTTTTTTAATTTTAGGTCACATCTTAGCTTTAAATGTAGTGTGCTTATAAATGATCCACTTTCTGTTATTTATCAAACTCTTCTCCTTTTTTTTTTCTTTCCATCTGACCTCTCTTCTGTTAATCAAAAGCAGGATGTGCAATTTCAAAAGGGGACAGAGTCAGATGAATAAAGAGGTCAAGGTCAAATGGAAAGTATGTATATTGAAAAAAAATCCAAAATGGATGCTAATTTGTGTGTCAGCAAGATTGCCCGCAAAAAGCTCTGGTATTTATCAATAATGGGAAGCTCTGAACATAACACATGCACCAAGACTCTAGATTAAAAATAACAGCACTAATTTTGTCACAAGACCAATTATCTAGAGATGTGCACAACTACTTGGTGATATGATTATTGATTGCTTACATTACAGTAGAGCTCACAGTGTGCTAGGCACTATCCAAATATGTCATGAGCAGTAGGGCCAGCCCCAAGCATGTCAAAATAGACCCCAAGAATTCATGAGATCATGAGATTTTTAAAATGTTCAGTTCTTTTTATTTGTTTTTTGAGCTTTTAGGGTGCAATTGGGTCACATTTCCAGGCTTTTCTCTGCAACCATGGCAGTTAGAAACATTTTTAAAAACATGTAAGATGAGATTCTTACATAATCACTTGCCTCCAGGAGCTGGGGCATTAAGAAACACTAAAATATTGCAAGGCTTGCAGCACTGAGAGAGAGACAATGCTAAAGAGCTGTTTGGATTTTTATCTTCCTGAGTTTGCAGCCTTCAGTTTGAGTTCAGTGATTCTTAAGCTGTTGGCTCCCAGAGAGCTGTGGTGACTTCACCTGGTGTCCATGCCCCTGTGCTTTGTGGGGGTCTCAGCAAAATGCCTGTAAACATAGCTGTTGTCTGTCTCCTCCTTCCCCCAAGCATACAGACTGCTCCTGTCTCCTCCCCCACTCCTTGGCAGCAAGATAAGAGACAGAGCTGAGTGGGATCGTGATATGCATTCTACATGTACGTGCTATTACAGTATGTCCCTTTTGTATCACCAGGCTGTGGTGGTGTATAGTCTTCCAAGAGTTTTAATAGTGTGCGAGCACGTTTTGACTCTTGAGAAGACATGCTGCGTTGTTGTTTAGGTTTGGGTTATGTTAGGTTTGTGATGCAGAGGCAGCTTTGGGACAAAGGAAGCTGTGCAAGCAGCAGGAGAATTTGTTCTCTGCCTTGGGTTCTGATTAGAGTCAATGAGACAGTTGCCCCCTGGGAACCAGGCATTGGTGTTGGACTGAGATTCCTGGAAGATGGGTTTGGCCTCCATGCTGCTTGACCATCTATGTTCCGGGACTGGTATTTATGCATAAATAAAAGACATTACATTTACAGTATACCCAGACTCACATCACTGATGCCTCCTCCACTGGGAAACCAACCTGCAAATCCCAGGACATCTGCAGAGTGGACTCTACAGAGTGGTGATGCTGATGTCAAAATGGAACACTGGTGCTGGAAGTAGGGGCTGCAATCTATCCTCCCCCATACACACATTTATCAAGCACATTTCTCATCCATGGACTTGAATACTGGGTTGCCTCGTTCATTTAATGTGTTGACCTGAGATGGGATAGTTTGTTGTGACTGGCTACTGTGCTCTTTCTGGTCACCAACTACCCCACCAGAATCACACAGAGCCATTTTTTCAGCGTTGATAGAATTGTAATCTACTTGTGCTTCTCTTATTCTTCCTCTTCTGGCAGCATTCCCCATGCTCCTCTCTTTCCTCCATATTTTCTGGGCTGCTTCTTCCTCCCCCTCCACCCCCATGCCCCCATCCTTGTCCAGATCAGAAAGTTCTGTTAAGTGATAATAGAAATAGGGGTGAGGTGGGTCCTTCTGCAATCAAAAACTGAGTCTGCAATGAAGTTTTCCTGGCAGTCATTCTACAGAACTATGTCAGATTGAAGATACCTTAAACTTATCAGGTTTGGACCTGTTAGGTACTTGGAGGGGAGACCAAAGAAATTTCAAGTGTGACAAGAGGTGATGTTGATGACTGGGTATGAGGCATATTTCCCTTTGAATCAGCATTGAACCAATATGGCTGCTGGAAGCCTCTTTGGGGTGAGTAGTAAAACCATAGTCCTGATCACATCTTATAGCACTTTTCACTAGAATTGGGGGGTTCAGCTGTGGTCTTCTAGCTAAATACCATTGTAGGTGTCAAATCCTGAGCTCCTGCGTGACTTCACCTGATATCTGCAAATTGAAGTCCAACCCTCTGCTACTTAAAAAAGACTGCAATCTGCAGTACTGTAGATAGAAGTTACGTTTAATACTGGTGAACGTAAAATAGTGTGAAACTAAACAATAAATACAAATTCCCAAGGGTCTGTGCTCCTGTCAGTCTTGTGTCTTCCAATCCTATCTCTTCTCAACTCTCATCTGAAATCATGGGCCTGATTCTCCACTCACCCCACTTGTACAACGGCAGAAGTCCACTGACTTAAAAGGAGTCACTCCTGATTTGGACCAGTATGTGGGTGAGAAGAGAATGGGACCAATGTATAGTCAGTCCCTGGTGTGTGCATGCCTTGATTTCTGTTTCCCTTTGATAGTGTTTAGCTCTGTAAAGCATTTTGGGGTCAATTTTATATAAAAGGTGCTACATAGACTAAAGCTCTGTTACTGGGAATCTGTGCTTCCATGGAAATCTGCTCTGTAAAGACTTTCCTTTTCTAAGGGACTTCACTTTAGTGAGGTTTCCCACATCAAACATGTGAAGGACTAAATAGTGCAATGGGTCAATGCATCAGCTTTTCCTCTCTGGACAGATGATTGATATAGCTTAAGTCACAAGTGAAACAAATTTCGTGGTCTTACCCTAGTTCCCAGTGGACACTTATTCACATTACTTACAAATCCACGGCATGTGATGGAGCAGTTTCAGGACACTTGGTGATCTTGGCATTGGCATAGGAAGGCTTTTGCTGCTCAGGATTTGTAGTTGGCAGAGCTGTGTCAAAAGCAATACTTTGTATTTATATGCAACGTCCATCAAAAGGTCTGAAAGTTAAACAAGATCCTGCAACATAGAGGAGCATTAGTCTCATTCTACAGATGAGAAACTGAGGCATTGAAAGGTTGTGATTTTTTCACAGAAAACTATAGTGCTGAGAACAAAAAACAGATTTACTGAATCTCCGTCCTGTGGGTTGTTTAGCTAAAAATCATCTTGAAAAAAATATATAAATACCATGGGACAGATCCTCAGCTAAAAATAAAAAAATAAAAAATTAATGGAGATATCCTATCTCCTAGAACTGGAAGGGACCTGGAGTCCAGCCCCATGCCTTCACTAGCAGGACCAAGTACTGATTTTGCCCCAGATCCCTAAGTGGCCCCTCAAGGATTGAACTCCCAACCCTGGGTTTAGCAGGCCAATGCTCAAACCACTGAGCTATCCCTCCCCCCCAAGCTGGTGTGAGTTTGCGTCACTCTATTGACTTGAAGTCAATAATGCTACATGGATTTACAGATCTAGCTCTGATAAATAATATGCTGCAAACCCCAAACTAAGATATCAATAACATCATCACGTCTTGCTGGTCTCCTGACAGAAACGGAAGAAAGCACTATTTCTTGTTTGTTTGTGTGTTTTGGCTATCTGAATTATTGATATGTCCCCTGAAACTGTCTATAATTTCCCATTGAGCACAGAGGCATTTCAGTGGTAAGGGCGGACCTGGTCAAGCTGCTAGTGTTTCTGCTGCTGAACTTAGCATACAAGCTGTTCAGAGCGTCAACAGATGTTTTTGCTTTTTAAGGTCTCTGGGAACCTTATTGAATTTTTTTATTATTTTCTTGTAGGAACAAATGCCAACATAGCCGAGATCCAAAAAGTTTGACCTCAACCTTATGTTGTTGTTGGAAGGTATTGTGCCTGGATATCCTATTGTCCTTCTCATGTAATAAACTGGCGGTTATGAATCCCAGATTTGCTTTTTCACACATACAGAGTTTATGGATAGTTGCTGTTATTCAGTTATTCTAATAATTCTCATGGCAACAAAATACTGGAAAATAATTGAACATGGAAGGCATGATCTCTCTTGATGCCGTGCAGTACTGGAGATGCACCTTGCTTATGCAGTGTTGACCAAGCTGAAAATTTAACTTAAAACAGATCTTCCACCCATTGATTTTGCTTGTGCCTTGAGCAGTCACTAGCCAAATGACAATAAAGCCAAACATTTCAAGAGCATTTACTGACTTTGACTTTGTTTTGGGTGCCCAGCAGGAAACATCTACGGGACCTGAGCTGGGAACCAGGGCCGGCTCCAGGCACCAGCTTAACAAGCAGGTGCTTGGGGCGGCCAAGGGAGAGGGGCGGCACCTGCAGCAATTCGGGGGCGGCAGGTCCCTCACTCCCTCTAGGAGCGAAGGACCTGCCGCTGAACTGCCGCTGCCGATCGCGGGTTTTTTTTTTTTTTTTCCCAATTGCTGCCGCCGATCGCGATCGCGGCTTTTTTTGCTTGGGGCGGCAGAAATGCTGGAGCCGGCCCTGCTGGGAACCCAATAACCAGAACACATACAATGAGTGGACATTCATGATTATTATTATTGTTGGAGCTAGATTCATCCCCTAAATGCAAATGGCATCTTCCCAGGCAAGAGAGGCCTTGCTCATCAGGTGGCTTTCCCTCCAGGGCAAGCTGTGTTCCACAGACACCTTCCCTCGTGGTTTCTGATAGAGAAAGGACAACTTTAGTTTCCAATGGAGGCTTCGCATGAGCCCTGTAGGCAGCACATCCCCTGGCCTCCCTACCTTCACTTCTTCTCTGGCCAGCACTGTTTGGGACAGCACTGGCCCTGCAACCTGGCTAGCAAAAGTTGCCATATACCCAAAGGTAAATTTAGTCTTTCCAGTCAATTTTTGCAATAAAACCATGTTAGCAGGCGCCCCATTCATACATAAGTGTCATTTGGAACAGAAGTTAATAGTTTGAGGTTGTATATTTTTAGCCAACAAAGTGACAAATTGCTCAGCTAGCCTTTGCTTTCAAGTCTAAAAATTGAATGCTTTTCTCTAGACATCTGTTGGCTCATACTTTTTATGAACTGGGCTCAGGACTTTCTAAAGAGTTTTATGGTTCAGCATCAATGTTCCAAAAGGCTTTTAAGAAAATCCATGTGTGCTCCTCTCTTGAAGCTGGCTGAGTGAGGTGGGGATGTTTAACGGTCTGCCAGGAGCGCCTATAAAATACGGCACTGAAAGAAAACAAGGCTTTCAGTACTCCCTGTCTCCTGATTCACAAATGTTTAAAGCCTTCAGGTTATAATTTAAACTTTAAAGTCTTTCAGTTTACAGCCTCCCAGCCTTTATTTAGAGATGGGTTGAGACTGGGGAATGAGACCGGCGTGGCAATGTGTGTATTACCAAACTATCTACAGTGAGCTGGGTAGCTGGCCTGGAACACTGCGATGTCATAACATGCCTCTGTTTATAACATTAACTAGTGCAGTGGATAAGACTAAATCTTGCCTGTGGCTCTGTTCAGTTTAGAGTGTTGCTTGCATATAGACCTCCTTTGATATCGAGTCAGAGGTGGATACAAGTCTGGGTGCTATGAAAATAATACTCTGTGCTCTTGCTTTGATGGTAGGCAGTATGTAGCCCATGTACGATGTTTGGAAACCAGGGGGTGTGTTAACAGTTTAAGCTGGTAGGCTAGTTCACCAGCGAGAAAAGCAAAATCATGCTCCAAACACTGGCCCAACTCTTCTCAGAGCTTTTCTTTAGTCACAAAGATTCAAAACCAGTCTCATTGCCCCACGGGGTCTTGCTTAGCCCTTGTCTCCAGGGCTTCAGTCATTACAGCCTTTGTTGCAGGGCTTCATGATGCTTCCTAGCTGAGGCTTTCTCCAAGTAACTCCTGCTCTCTGCAGGTATCTCCTGCTCCAGCCTTCTGTTCAACAGGCATAGAACCACCTGCTCCCTGGTCCTTCCCTGACCCTGGGTTTCCCCACTCTGCTCCTCTGAGGCAAGAAGCTTTACATGTGATTTCCCATAGAGCACGTGGCTAAGAGAAGATATGTGCCCTACAACTATAGCTCCCAATTTTAAAGGGCCCAGGGCTGTACCAGGAGCACTGGGATGTGATCACATGCTCCTAAGACCCAGTGTCCTCCTGTTGCACTACAATTCAATACGACTGTTTGCCAGGAAACCAAACAAAACTTCCTGATTTACTTTTTTCATATTTGGCTAGAATGTCATATGTCCATAACTGGATACAGGCTCAAACTTCAACCTCCCATCTGAGTCCTTTCAGATTAGGGCTGCCAACCCTCCAGAATTGTCCTGGAGTTTCCAGAAATTAAAGATTAATCTTTAATTAAAGATTACGTCATGTGATGAAATGTCCAGGAATTCATCCAACCAAAGTTGGCAACCCTATTTCGGATCTGGATCCCCAGGTGAGAACAGGCTCTTGGTCTGGATTCTGGGCCAGATTCAAAGAGTGACTAGATCCATTTTTAGATGTAGGCAAAACCAACTTAAATCTCCTTAGACTTTATCTCTATTAAATCCTAGCCTTGAAAGATTACAGTTCAAGCTGCAGACCCAAACGCTAACCCTCTTATGGATATGGACACAGTCTCCTTCCTCATCCTTTCTTTAGATCTAACATTGCTTTTCATATAGCCTTCTCAGTGACACACGGACATGTTAAAGACTAACAGATTTATTTGGGCATAAGATTTCGTGGGGTTTTTTACCCACGAAAGCTATGCCCAAATAAATCTGTTAGTCTTTAAGGTGCCACCGGACTCCTTGTTGTTTTTGTGGATACAGACTAACACGGCTACCCCTGATACTTGACATGGACATGGTTTTGCTATTATAAAAGTGGGAAAGAGGTGTTTAATATTTGCCACTGAAATGACAAGCTATTGCTTTAAATAGGAGTGTAGTAGAAATGGAGAGGAGACAGACATTCTAAACAAGCACTTCGGAAAAGAACCGTGGCTGACAGGGCATTCAGGGGATTTACTCCCTCATAGAGAGGGAAAGTTGTTATATCTCTCTCTCCCCACACAATAATATAAATGTAGTAAATTCTACATCTCACCAGCTGCAAGTGCTGTGTTAACTTTCCCTGTTAGGTCTTAAATAATCATAAGATACTGAAGCTCATTTCCTTAGCAGTTAATAATAAAGCAATCACAAAAGAGATCCAAAGGGGCCCTTGTGACTAGCATAGTATGGATCCAGAATTATCCCAGAAGTTATATTAGTTGCATTATGGCAGTGCCTAGTAGGCCCTTTGTGCTGGGCACTGGACAAACACATACACCTCTACCCCAATATAACATGGTCCTCGGGAGCCAAAAAATCTTACCATGTTATAGGTGAAACCGCGTTATATCGAACTTGCTTTGGCCTTCGATTGACAGACACCGATCCCCAGCTCTCTGGTCCCCAGCTAGTTTTCAGAGCTCTTACAAACCCCACTCTAGGCTGAGGGGCCAGCATGGCGGCAGCTGTGACCTCAGCAGGTCTGAGTTACACACCAGCTACCCCCGGGCTGTTTGCTGCAATCTCGCTCTAGGCAGGGAACAGGGAAGTCCTATTTTCCCACCCCCTGGCAATCCCCCCATGCAAGGGCTTGGTCTCTGTCCTCTCTCTCCTCCCTGCTGGGAGAGGTGGCTCCTCGGTCCTGCCTCCTTGCTGAGGGCCACGCCGGCTGGCCGCGGCCTTTGCTATGTGGGCAGCAGGGACCGTGCGGCCTGACTCCTCGATTGGGAGCTGGGCCCTGAGGGGTGGAGCGAGGCTCGGGCGAGGCGCTGTGCCGGCGGCTCCCACATCTCTCCCACTGTGCCCTTCTGCTGCGCCCTGCCGCCGCCGCCCCGGATTGCCGGTAGATGTGGGAGCCGGGTGAGGCTGGCCCTGCAGGTGGCCGCTCCGGAAGTGTGTCCAACGTGGTGGCAAAATAACGAGCTCTGTGCAGGTAGAGACGGGTCCGCTCGCGTGTGCAGGCGCCTTGCCGCGGGGAGCTGATGAGCTGTTACCTAGAGGACTCCATTCCTGGCCGTCTCGGGCTGGCTGGTGCCTCCTGTACCTGCCCATGCCTCTGATTGCTCACTGGGGAGGGGAGGGTTGTTGGCTTGCGCACTGGGAGTTGTTAGCTGAACTATGCTGCCAAGCAACGCCGTTATCTTTCTCTTAGCCAACAGTGGCGCAGCCCTGCCCCCCAGAGCGCTGCGTTACCGCGTTATAGCCGAATTCGTGTTATATCGGGTCATGTTATATCGGGGTAGAGGTGTAGTAAGAAACAGTCCCTGCATCCCCAAACAGATTACAATGTAACTAGACAAGACAGACAAAGGGAGGAAGGGAAAAGAGAGCCACAGACTTGCCCAAGATCAGACAGAAGGTGAGTGAAGAGATTAGAACCATGATCTCCTGGCTCAGTCGTGTCCTGACCACTAGATCACACCACCTATCACCGCGTCAGTCATGATCTTTTTGCCCCTGTAGTTTGCTGACAATGTGCTTTATTTGTAATGTCAGATCCCCCCTACTAATGACTTGAAAGGGCAATTGACCTATCCATGAATACGTGAAGAACTTGAAGTAATGGAAGCTGTTTCTAGTTAGAATGGTAGCTCTGTGTAGAGTGTCCATGCTATGCCATGTTTTATATTCACAAAGACCCTTAGTTAAAGGATTATTTGTTAATTTAACATGTTCACTCTAAAATGGGAAATACTGTATTAAAAGAAGATAAAGGGCCAAATTTTCAGCATTGCCTTAACTGGGCCTCCGTTTTTCCAGATGCATTTTAGTGCCTGCAGTTATTTGGGGCCACAATTTAGATTATTCCGATGTTCAAGTCCCTGACAGTCTGCAGATCAGGGACTGAAGTCTCTTAGTGCCCTAATATGCTTTACCTATAAATTTCTGCACTCCAGAACACAGATGGCAGTGTCTGAACAATCTAGTCTTACCGTTTGTAAGGTCATAAGAATACTAAGACTAAAAGAGTATAACCATTTAAATCCGTATCTAACCTTCTCATTTCCACAGTGCACAAAACACTGCAGATGTCACTAGTTACCACACAGGGCTGGCACTGCAAAAGGTCAAGTCATGAGTAGCTCTTGGAGACTTCGATTGTTAGGCTTGGTCTATGCCTAACACTTAGGTTGACCTAGCTCCGTCGCACAGTGTGTCCCCGATAGATGAATTTAAGTCAACCTAAGCCCTGGTGTATGCACGACTACACTGATAGATGCATTCTTCTGTCAACACAGCTACTGCGGGGGTGCTTAACTGCAACGTCTCCAGTGGGTGGCTTAACTGCAGCGATGGAAAATCCCTTCTGTCACCGAAGCAAATGTCTTCAGCCTGGTGCTACAGCCGCAGCACTGTAGCTATGCTGCTGTAGCAGTAGACATACCCTTAAATGTGATCCCGTCAGGTCAAGTTGGTGGGACATTGGTGGGCTAAAGTGGAATACTTTCAAAATTTGCACTGCCATTGCTTAAGTTGTACCAGCTAAATGGATGTACACCTCTACCCCGATATAACGCTGTCCTCGGGAGCCAAAAAATCTTACCGCGTTATAGGTGAAACCACATTATATCGAACTTGCTTTGATCCGCCTGAGTGCGCAGCCCTGCCCCCCCGGAGCACTGTTTTACCGCGTTATATCCGAATTCGTGTTACATCGGGTCGCGTTATATCGGGGTAGAGGTGTACTTGGTAACTGCAGTACAACATACCCGTGTGTGAGAGAGAGATACAAATAAGTGTGTGAGTAAAATATCTATTTTATACTTCAAATCCATCACTCATCTGAATCAAGAGTGAAAAAAATGTTTCCCTCTACATACGCATTGAGAGAGATTAGATAGATGTATAGGTAGAAGGGGGAAACTTGTTTTTCCCTCTTGATTCAGATGAGTGATGTAACTGAAGCAAAGGCAGTAAGACTGCTAGAGAACTGGAAAGGGCTCTTCACTGAAGAGTCAGTCCTACCCCCACTGATGTCAGTTACAAACTACTATTGATTTCAGTAGGAGCAGAATCAGGCCTATGGCGCTACACCCTAAAAGGTGCTGAGCTTCCTCAACTCTCTCTAAAGCAGAGGTCCCCAAACTGTGCGGAGGAACATTTGAGGAGGCATGGCGGGGCCTGGGCCTGCGGGGAGGGAGAGCCTCCCAGCCCAGCTCTGCCCCAGCCACAGCTCCACTCCTGGCTGCAGCCCTGGCTCCTGACCGCAGCTCCGCTCCTGGCCCTGCGTCCCTCCCTCCCCCAGCCTCGGCCCCCTGCCGTGGCTCCGCCCCTGGCCCTGCCCCCAGCTACGACCCCGGCCTTGGTCGCTGGGTCTCGGTCCAGCCGTGGTTCTGGACCCAACCTTGGCCCCCTTACTTCTGTCCATGCCCCCCCACCACAGGAGCCGTGGCCCTGCTCATGGCCCTGGTTCCCGACTCTGGCTCCCAGGGGCAGAGGGATTTGGATAAGGCGGGGACATGACGTGAAAAGTTTGGGGACCACTGCTCTAAAGCCCATAGGAGCTAGAAGTACTCTCTGCCTGGCATGACTGCGCCATTACCGACTGCTGTAATGCTCCATGGTGTTTTGAGTTTGTACACATTTTAAACCCTTACTGTCCTATTAAGAGGGATTTATCTTCTTGAGTCTTATCAACATTTACAAAATGTATCTGATCTCTTGCAATCGGTACAACATACTTTCACAGCTGGCTGCCCATGGAAGTCACATGAAATCTGATGGGAAGTTTCCCAAGGCCGTGTTAGGTTGGGGCAGTATTTAACTCATGCCAACCCATATTTAAGGAATAACTTCTAGAAAGAGAGTTAGAATTGCACAATCGTCCTTCATTCTATAAATATGCTGTTCAAATGCTTCCTTTTTTTTGCCATACAGTAAACTTCCATGAGTCCGTGTAATTTGCATTACAATGGACAGTGATCAAATGTGTCCAGAACATAGAGAAATTATGCACCCTACCCCTAAATCTTAATGGAACTATGCAGGTCCCTCCCATCCCAATGAGGCTAACTCCTTACCTAGATTGTAAGCTCTTTGGGGCAGGGGAGCACCTAGCGCAATGGAGTCCTGGTCTATGAGTGGGGCTCCTAGGTGCTACGGTACCACAAATAATGACTCTCTGTAACAGCTGGTTTTTAGCTTTAAATAGCTGAAATATTGCTTTTCTAATTCTTTCTAGCCTGTGCACGTGTCAAAGGCTGTGTGAAGTCAGAGGGAGTGAAGGGCATGCAGCACCTTCCAGGATCCAGACCCATGTTGCTGACACCTAGGACACTGAATATCCTGTGTTTCTCTATGGGTATGTTTTTTGCATTTTGTTTTGTGTTTTTTCATATTGTATTACTCGGCTTATCCAAAGACTTTTGTTTAAATAGTATTACTGTATCCGCTGTGGTGATGTTGAACGGTTGCATTGCCACGCCTAATGAGATCCGTTTTCTCACGTCACCAGTTGGGGGGCCACCGCTGCGGTACAGAAAACTGGGACATTCGGGATGATCCTGAATGCTTAAACTGGCCAGCTGGCAGTGTGCACTGAGGACCCTCCAGGGCAGCTCCCTCAAAAAAAAGGATGATCCCTGGCAGGTAGCAACTCTGGTATCGTGGCTATCGGTGCACAAGAAAAATACTGGCTGTGAATAACTTAGGATATACTGACATCTAGTGGCTTTGTTAGCAAGAGTGAAAACATAAAACAAGAAATGGCTTGTGTTTTCTATCATTTTCTTCCTAAAGGTATGTTGTAAGTACAATAGTAAAAAATGTTAGCATTTTAGAAAACCCCTGCATTGCTGGAGAGAAGAAAAAGCAGCAGTCCTTGCCCAAGATTTTTTCAAGTTTGTCAACTTTTTCAAACACTAATATAGAGAAATGTATATGCATACCTATTGTTTTACCCTCTGTTATTTAGTGTAATCACTTCTGGTGAATGTACCTGAGTTTGAGGGAGTTCTAAGCTTGACTCGGCGCAATGGTAAAAAATAAAAAAAGTGGATAAACAAACCTAAATCCCATATTCCTCACATGAGAAATGGGTAAGCGCATGTTACCCTCGAGTACCCTACTGGCTTAGTGTGGTCACTGAACATGACACACTCTACCAATGAAGCAGCAGAGATAAATAGCAGTGTTCCTTTGGTTGTCCTTCTTGGTATTCAGACAGTGGAATGTTGGGATGAAGGCAGATCAGTATTAGCTGGACTATTCCCTATGTACGGTAGAAACTGGAGACAGTAAATGGAAGGGAAGTTGTTAAAATGTCTAGATATGTCCATTGTGCTGGTTTTATGAATGCTTTATGTTTATATTTTGTTTGCAGCATTGTTGTAGCCATGTTGGGCCCAGGATATGAGAGAGACAAGATGGGTCAAGTAATATCTTCTAGTGGACCAACTTCTGTGGATGAAGGAGACAAGCGTTCCAGATCTACAGAGCCCAACATCAATATCAGATGGTACAGACATGCAGTTAGGAAATCCAGTTCCGCCCTTGGACACTGAAACTCCATAAAGAGCAAAGTTCTGTTAAATCTCATGTAACTTTGATCGTTTTGAATTAAATATTAATTGCCATCTCAAGGTCAAAGGAAGCAATTAAAACTGGTTGTTTGCAAAGGAAGCCATCAGTTAAGGTTTAATGTGTTTGGCCCAAGTTGAACTTCAAAATGGAATATTTAAAAGACTATTTAAAACGGATACCATATTTGAATGACAGCATTGCACATACTGACCTGAGCTCACAGGAAGCCTCATCAAACTTATCCATAGATTAATAGATTCCAAGAGGGACCATAGTTATCATCGAATCTGACCTCCCGTATACTACAGGCCCTAGAACTTCCCCACAATAATTCCTAGAGTAGAGCTTTCAGAAAAACATCTGATTTTTAACTTCCATTAAAATCAATGGAAAAAAGCCTCCTGAACCCAATGAGAGCTGGACTAACTGCAGAATTGTTGAGTGAAGCCTAAAACTTTGGACATGTAAACTTTATACTGCAAAAATACCTTTTTTTAAAATTGTCTTTGATAGCTGTGAGAAATTATGCTGATCTGAGTCTGAATCTCTGAATTAGACACTGAACTAGAAGATATTTGGCAGTATGTAATGGATCCAGTGCACATTGGTCCCCTTAGGCCAGGCCACAGGTACATTGGCATAGCAGAGTGGAGGAAATATACATCCCCACTGCTGTGCTATTCCTTTTGTGAGGATAAATATATTCCTATGCATGAGTCACCAGATGATGGAATTACATAGTCTTACACATTTTCTTTCTCGGTGTTTGAGCAAGTTTTTAGTCTTGGAAGAAATGCTGTGTTGTTTTTCTGATGCAGATTCTTCGGAAGAGCTGTGACAACTTGCAGTAAGGGAATTTGCTCTTTGCCTTAATCACTCATCTAGATTCAGTTCTTGAGGCACAGCTCCCTGGAAACCAAGCACCAGCGCTTGGGCTGAGATCCCTGAAAGAGGGAATTGCCTGGGTGCTGTTCATGACCCCCTCTGCTCAGGGACTGATATTTGTGTAAATCAAACAAGTTACTCTAAGAAAATGCACAGACCATGTCACGGATTTCTCCAGTAGGAAGTTGATCTACAAGGGCTCAACATCAGTTACTGCTTGGCAGAGGGATGATGCTCTGATTTTAGTCTCCTGAATGGTCAGTCTGGCATCTTCATTCATGAACATTACATTTAAAAAAAAACCTCTTTCACTGTTGATCTCACAGCACAGGCTACTGAGAGTAGGAAAGAAACACAGTCTGGGGCTGTTGAGTATTGATTTTATTATCTAAGGTGTTTCTGGGGGCCTAGAATGGAGACAATGTGCATTCTCTCACTTGTCAGCCTGCTCACTCCCCATCTCCTCTGAGAGGTTTAGGAACAGCTCTCCATTCCATATGGGTGGGGAGGTGATCACATGTGAAGGGCAGGTCATCCTGCTTTCTCACGGCTATTTATTTTTCATGGAGTGCCAAGAACTAGCTGATTTCTGAGGATGTTGTTGTTGCTAACTTGTTTCACCCTCTTCTTCCCTCCCAAAGGTGTGTTTCAATGTGAGAAATATGAAGCACCTATGCTAAAATATTGTATAATGCACCAAATCTACTTTGTGCCTATGGGACAATCAGGAAATCTTCTATGATAGCTACTCCATAAAACTCCTTACCTTAAGCCCGTTGCTACTGGTGGAGAAAGAAATCCCTGGATAATTGTACTGGAAAATACCTGCTTTGCACAAATACTCCAGACTGCTTCTAGTCACTACCCAAAACCTATAGAACCCTTTCTCCACTCAAATATTAACTGCTAGCAGCTACATAACCATTTAGTTTACATATGTACTTTGAATTAAAGGCCATAAAGAAATTTCAGCAGTTTATATAGATGATTAGTAATACTTAGTACTCAACTCCATCAATGGGTTTTATGAACATAAATTAATGCTTACAATACCAAGTGTTTCCCCCATGTTATGGAAATATTAGATTGTCACCCTCTGACACTATGTCACAGCAAGATTATAACTCGACAGTTCCTGGCTGCAAGCCTATCTTCAGATCATGCCTCTCTACAGGCATTCTTGCCACGTGTAACTTAATATGCCATTTTAGTCGCAGTATTCTACAATGGAATGTGTGCATCCAAATTGTTTTTAAGCTTTGATTTGTACACCTAGTTTTGGCCTCACTCGTTTCCAGTTTTCCTGATCCAGCTGTGCAATACTGCATGTGCCTGGATTCACATTTAAAAATTAGGCTTGAGGGCATTCTGCACCAAAAAATAAAAATTCTGCACACAATATTTTAAAATTCTGCAAATTGTATTTGTCAAATAAATATGGAGACTCCAGCATGGCATTGGGCTGCACAGAGGGAGATCACTCTGCAGCTTCCCCCCCCCCCACACACAGCACATGGATCAGTGGTGAGGCTGCACCCAACCCTGATACAGTGTAAGGACCAGGCCTGCCCCAGAAACATCCCATGGCCCTGCCCCTCTGTGCCAGGTGCACCAGGTGTGGGCAGGCAGGCTCAGCAAGGCAGGATCAAAGTGTGAAGGGACTTAGTATGGAGGGTCCAGGTGTGGGTTGAGAGGTTTCTATGTGGGGCAATCTGGGTGCGGGTGGCTCAGTGGGGGATCTGGGTCTGGGGGGGGGGGATCTGGATGCACAGGAGCTTGTTGTGGGGGGTTCTGGGTGCAATGGTAATGGGACTCTGCATGGGGGTCCAGGTGAAGGTGGTTGGGGATCTGTGGGGGCAGGGGTCTGGGTATGGGGCATAGAGCTCGGCGGGGGGTCTAGGTGTGGGGGCCTCAGTGGGGAGTGTAGCTCCGTACAGTGGGGATCTGGGTGTGGATGGCTCAGGGTGGTCCAGGGGGAGTGGGGCTCACTGGGGGGCTTCTGGGTGTGGGGGGGAGTGAGGCTCAGTGGGAGGGTCTGGGTATGAGGGGGTCTGGATACATGGGGGATGGGTGGATGGGGGAGCAGCTCCCCCTGCAGCAGAGAAGCGATGGCTGCAGGAAGCGCAGTGGGGGGGAGGGAGGAAGAGTTTGCAGAGCTTCCTACAGCTGGGGGAGAAATCTGGGGGTGGGTCTGACATGGCCCCGGATGTTGTGCAGGAGAAGAGGAAGTCCTGTTGTCCCCAGCCCAGCCAGGACTAGCAGCTGAGCCTGGCGCAGGGTAGGCACCACCAGCTGGGTCTTCCCCAGTCCTGCCCCCTGACCCACAGTGATTTACTTCTCTGCCGGCTGCCCTGGGCACCTGAAACATACTGCTGGGGTGGGTTGAATGACTATTCTTGTGACTACCCTTTGCTTCCCTGTCAGAAAGTCATTTTTCTGCTGGGAAGTAAAAAAAATCTGTGGGGGACATCAATTCTGTGCATGTGCAGTGGCACAGAATTCCCCCAGGAGTAAAAAATGCATGCCACACCTAATTCCTTGCACCTCACCTCTCATATGCACTTTGGTGTGAAAATGCTGGCTTGGAGTTGCACAAATGGTGTGCACCATTTTGAATGTTTAGTCCACTGATTCTGATATGTGCCATGTCATAGTGTTTTGTTAATCTCTGCAATTGCATATGCCAAAGAGAGAAAAGGTGAAGCCAAATTCTACATCATTCTTGGAAGTGGCTGTAATGCCCCCAGGTGCATACACATATCGCGAGTGAGGGAAGCCTAACCTGTTAGAAGCAGAAATTATATATGTGGTGGTGAGGCTTTGCATAGGGGCCATTGTTTGGTAAGGGCAGCCACACGTGCATGGCCATAAACATATGGACAGTGCCCCTGAGATCTTGATCATGCTCAATTTGCTTCTCTTGACAGTAAGTCATGGAGGTACCTGCAGTGTGGGGTCCCATGCGGAGCGGATAAAGCACACGCCCAATGTGGTTGCAAGCTGAACTCTGAATCTGTTTATTACAAGCTTTCTTTTATAGTCTTTCTAAACATTACACAACACAATTAGGCTACAATCACCCATCCACCGATTGGACAAGAAGGAGAATCATGTGCTTATCACATGTACAGCCCCACACCGATTGGTTCAATTGTGCCTTACATAAGGCCTCATCTTATATAACCACCAGGGGGCCTTACATAAGGCCTCATCTTATATAACCACCAGGGGGCCTTACATAAGGCCATGATTTATTGCCAGGCAAGTGTCCCATCGTGACCCTTACCCTCTCATGGAACTTTACATCCCCACACTGCAGAGCACAGACTCTGTGACTTCTCTCAGCAGGCAGAAGTCAGAAAGACAGCTTTTACCCTTTGCTCCTGGTACTTGTTTCAGTTTCTTTAGTGTGCACATAGCACCAGAATTTGGCCTGCCGTTTTGAATGCACATGTTAAACGGGAAACTGACAAATGATGGTGACCAAGTTTTCTAGCCACAATTTTTCCCAGTGCTCCAGAAATCAAACTACAATGTTTGGAGAGAAAAAGGGACCTGTTCCTGGTCCCATTGAAATCACTAGCGAAACTCTCATGGATTTTAATGGGAAGGGGACTGGGCCCAAAGGCTGAGAGTCCCAAACACACTACTCTATTTTGCCATTACCCGTGTAGTATAGAATATTATGCCTTTTGACCTGTGTGTTTAGTGACATTCAGGATGTTGTGGGTTGTTCCAATTAGGAGGAGAAATTGATGAGAGTTGGGTATTTCTTTGGTGCAATCTTCTTTATTTCCAAAGTCCTGTTTCCCTGAACACAGTAGGAATTAAACAGCAGGAGCCAGTTGCTTTGCTCACTGTCCCAAACCTGCCTTTCCAGCCAGCACTCTATGCCCCAAACTCTTTCTCTCTTAGCTTTCTCTAGGGCCACATTGCCAGCACTGCTGGTACTGCTTGCTGGCTGCCTCTCATTCACCCACATGCCCCCTTACCCAGGCAATGCCCAGCTGAGTCCCTGCCCGTTTCACAAGGAAACCTGAATGCAGGTTAAGCTGAACTTATTAAACCCTGCAGACTATTCTGTCCATGGAGCTGAGTTGCTTCCATCCTAACTCCACCTGTACCTGTTCCCCTGCTGCGTCTCAGTAACGGCCCCGCCAGGGAACATGGGTCATCTGACTCCAGTTCTACCGATCATGATACATTGCCAACATAGTTAAAATTCCTGAGTGGCCTTGGGTATGCCTTTGTTTTGGCTGGAGACGTGGGCCTGTGTTTGGAGCGGAGGCTGTTTAACTGTTGCAGATGCCTGCTTACAATGGCTTCTTTACATTTATCCTGAATATATGGCGGTGGTTATGCCTGACCTGTAATAACAAGGTTTGACCCAACCCTAACAATAGCTTGATTTCTGTGGGGTGTGTGGCTGTGTTACTGATATAACTTTATTTTTTTTATGGAGGGCACCTTTAAATTTCTAGGGAGTCTACAGGAGCAGCTGCCATTTTGAAACTAAGTTAATACATCATGTGTTCTCTGCGCCCTGTACTCTCCCATGGGATTTTAGTTTTATTCATTCTTGTTTTATTGTTTCCCTTAATCTAAAACAAATCATTCAAGCTGGAAATATGGGGTCTCTCTGTGTGTATGAAAAATCATGAATGTTTTCATGTAACTGACACTAGAGAACTGACTGACATAGCTGCTGTTTAAATTATGCAGCCCCGGTGTTTTCTCATCCAAATTACTGCACACAGATTGGGCAGCCTGCAGGGAGAGGGGGAAGAGGCTGCATGCCAGCTAATAGGGGTGAGAATATAACAAAAAACTGTGGGACTGGCCCATCTGAGTGACTGGCCCATTTTTCACCTTCCCGTCTCCTGAGAATTACGAGCAAATGGCAAAAATGTCTCTTAAATTGAGGGCTTTAGTTACAGAGTAACACAGAGCTTCAGTCACTCAAAACACATTCTTGCTTTACGTTTTGAAAAAGTTCTATTGCTAACTTGACAACCTGTCTTGCTGAAAATAATAAGACTGTAAACCCAACCCTGCTTTGGTTGAAGTCAGAGAGGGAGTTTTGCCATTGACTTCAACAGGAGCAAGATGTAACTCTATATGTTGTCACGTCATTAGTAATATGACTTTTGGTGTTGCTGCTCTCTGGGAATTTTAGGAAATCTCACTGTTGCAGTATAAATATAACATGAATGGGTCCATGAGATACTGAAGCTAGTGCTGTGAATACTACAGCTTGCCAGCTACTCAAATAACTGACTGCAGATTTGCCCATCACTGTTGCAAATACTCCATAGCAGAAAGAAACACATTTTGCAATAAAACCCAGGGTGAGAACAGTCTGTCTGAAATGCAACAATAATACCTAGCTCTTATACAGCACGTGTCATCAGTAGAACTCAAAGGAGGGCAACATCATTATCCTCTTTTTGCCAGTGGGGAAATTGAGGCACGGGGAGTGGGGCAGTAACTTGCCCAAAGTCACCCAGTAAGCCAGTGGGCGAGTCCCAGTCTGGTGCTTTTCCAATAGGCAGCACTGCCTCCATATGTACAGTGCAATGATTTCAGATTTGCCATGAGAACAATGGGCAACTGATAGGATTCTTGACTAGACTGCACACCTTTTGGATGCAAGTTCTTCCACGTCAGAAAAGGTGGATTTGCCACCCAATAGAGGTATGGATATCTAGTAGTCTTTGCAGTGTTTGCACATTTACAAACAAATGTATTTATGTGTACTGGCAAGTTATATTTGCAGTGTACACATGTTATAGGGCAAGATTCCGATTTCACTTATATTGGTGTAAATCTGGAGTAACTCCATTGTAATTAAAGGTCTGTACACAATGAATATATAAATCAGTTCTCCAATTGTTGGCACACCTTTATTACAACATGATATTAATGACGCTTCCTATTCACCTTTAGCTGATAATAGCAATCTCTCTTGCTCAGACTTAGTTGCAGATGGGTGAATCTGTTATTATTATGTGTGTCTTGAGAGTTCCCAGAGGCCAGACCCCCATTGTGTGCTGTAAAAACAAAATAAAAGCTTTATCCTGAAGAGTTTACAGCCTAAGTCTAAGATGACAAGACAACAAGTGGGAGCATTTCTAACATGTCCTTTTCTTGGGGTGGGGTGGACAGGAGTAGGCATTGCTGAAACCTACGCACAGCTTGCTTACATCCAGGACAAGTTCTAAATCAGTGGTTCTCAATTTGCAGCCCGCGGGCCACTTGAGGCCCAATCAGCATAGAGCTGCAGCCCATGTGACATCCTGAGGGCCATACAGGTAGTATTGGATGCGGCCCACAATGGTAAATAGGTTGAGAACCACTGTTCTACATAACCAAAACAGACAAAGCATTTTGAGCTGCTTCCTGGTTGCTCCTACATATCAGCCTATGCTCTGAGAGAGGTTCTTCTGAGGAGATCCCTACCAAGAAGGGCAGGGCACTTAAGAGACCAGAACCCATGTGAACACATCAGAGAGCGTTCACTGGTGTCAACGGAGCTGTGCCTGTTCACACCAGGTCTGACCATTCAGTGCACGTGGCCAGGCCACTGTACGTGGAAGTGCTTCAGCCCAAGTGCAATACTTCATACACGTTTTTGGAATTCATTTAAACCCCTTTTCTCTAGTGGCAAGGAGCCACCTAGATGAGTGTAATCCAAAAATAAGTGTTGTAGATTATAAATAGCTCCTGCAGACACAAGGAACATATTCCAGAGAAACATTTTGGAAGCATTGCCTGAAAGGCGGGTGAGTAAACAGAGGCAGTTTAGGCCAACTTTAACTAAGTGCCAAGACATGCACGGCTAGCTTTATTCGAGTTTCTTCCGCTGCTCAGTAAAAATGAGTTGCAATCATGATTGTTCCAGTGCACACTCCTTTATTATATGTAGGTAGTTTTACAAAGGGAAATGCTGACTGAACTTTTGTGGGGTTTGTTTATACAGCGGTTCATGGGGGGGAAAAATCTTTCTTCTCGGCATTTAAATCATTCCCACCCGTTTGGGAGGAAAGAGGAGATTTGGTTTTCTGGTTTTTGTCTGTATTTTTCACCTTTCTTTCTTAAATCGCAGCCTTGGAAAAGGTGAAAGATCAGACATGTAGTGTTTGCTGGCTGCCAGGGACAGGTAGCATGTGCGGGGCCATTTAGTTTAAGTTCTGTGCCTCCATTTTGGTGGTTCTTTTAGGACTCTAACAGAGGTAATGAATAAAAGACCTTTAAATAGCAGGTTGAAATGTTCATTGCTGTCTATCTAAGATACTTATGGCTCCTGTAGCAGGCTGGGGCCTGCCCCTTTAAGGACTAGGGAGCCTCAGGTCAACCTGCCCTTTTCAATTTATCAGACCCATCTGAGAAGGGTGGGGGACGGGGACAGTGTTCTCTATCAATGGCTGAAAAGCCCTAGTTGAAAGGGGTTGTGGTATAGAGGTTGGTCTCTCTGTGACTAGCCTAGCAGAGGAGAAAAGAGTGAAAGGTCTCTAGCAGCCTGTACTGATTGTAAGTGTTATGTTTGTTTCAGTTATTAAAAGGGTGCGCTGGAACAAGGGCCTGAAAGACTCAGGAGGTGGCAGTGAGTCCTTCCTGGGAAGAAGAGGAAAATGTGGGCAGGTGATTGGCCCTGGAATTGAAGGGGAAAATGAGACTGTGGCTAGCCTGAAGCCAGAGTGGGTAAAGTGTTGCTGCTATAGTCCCCGTTACCATAGTACCTGACCACCTTAAAGTCTTTAATGTATCTATGTATGTAGGGAAGTGCTATTATTCCCACTTTATAATTGGGGAATTGCGGCACAGAGATGAAGTGACTTGCCAGTGACCCACAGTTTGTGAAGGAGCGGGACATTGAATCTAGATTTCTCAAATCCCAGGCTAGTGCCCTAGCCAGTGGTTCCCAAACGGGTTTAGGAGGTTTGTGAAATGTTACAGGGGGTTCGGGGGGGGGGGAATCCCTAATGGTGGACAGAGCTGTCCCTAGGGACCCTGGGCAGCACGGGACCAGCAGCCTGGAGCCCCTGAACTTCCAAGAGCTAAGCAGATCAAAGCAAGCATATCTATCACACTGAGGAGATTTAAACTTCAAGACTCCTTATAAGAAATGGAAAGGGAGGTGGATATTTTTTGCTGTTTTTAAAATTAAATAGGCAGCTAGTATTGTTTTTAAAATTATTATGAAGAACAAGTTTAATCTTTGTTGTAACATGTGTTGTTATCCTGCACTGCTCAAGACCTGAATGCTTGTGTAGGAGGAACTCTTTGAGTTGGTTTCTTAAATACCTTCATGCTGTTTCACTTCTGATACTCCTTGATGAAACATAGGAGTCTTGTCTCATAACAGGCTTATTCAAAGTGATACAAGCTACAAAAGTGAGATCTTGGAAGAGTTTTGCCATTTTCATAATGTAATAAAAATACTGTAATGATAAATAATAATTAATAATAGTGTGTAATAAGCATGTCATTAAAACAAATTTTATATTTCCAAGATCACTGCTTGCATAATTTATACTCGGGTAAAGGAGAAAATCCCTAGAACTATTTATTTTTAGGAGGGGGTTTGCGAGACTTGACATTTTAGTGAAAGGGGTTCACAGGTTGTTAAAGTTTGGGAACCACTGTTCTAGACCCTCCTTCCTGCAACATTGGGCTTGATTCTCCATTGCCCTGCATCTCATGCTGGCATTTAGACTAGTGCAAAGTAGCTGTAAAATGCTACTAAATCACAGGAGTAGTACCATGTCTACAGTACCACTTCTGTCGGCAAAACTTATGTCACTCAGGGGTGTGGAAAAAAACACATCCCTGAGCGACGTAAATTTTGCCAGCATAAGTAGTAGTGTGCACAGCGCTACGTCGGCAGGAGAGCTTCTCCCACTGACAGCTATTGCCGCTCGTTGAGGTGGTTTTATTATGTTGACGGGAAGCTCTCTCCCATCCGCAGAGAGCGGCTACACGAGCGATCTTACAGCGGCGCAGCCGCATCAGTACAATGGTGCCACCACTGTGAGCTTGTTAGTGTAGACATGGTCTTGTGCTTGTCTGCTGTGA
Organism: Emys orbicularis; assembly: GCF_028017835.1. Taxonomy (NCBI): domain Eukaryota; kingdom Metazoa; phylum Chordata; order Testudines; family Emydidae; genus Emys; species Emys orbicularis. The sequence goes on along the minus strand of NC_088688.1, from coordinate 22,406,923 downwards.
GGTAAGTGAGGGTTAGAGGTAAGGGGTAGTAGAGAATTGGACCCAATTCACAAAGTGAGAGGATTGCTTTATTTCTGCTACTGTGTTGTCCACAAACAGATCGTTATTTGTAGAGTTGGCTAGCTTTGATAAATCAATAAGCTCTAACCAGACCTTGGAGCTCTATCACAATAACTTCAAATTCATACCAATTAAAATAACAATGGCTACAGCCTTAAGACACTGCCAGGTGCTACCGTCCAATTCCAATCAGCAATGAATCCCCCTCCCCCCACCCCACACAAACCCTGTTTTCTCTCTCTCCCTGCAACTAGCTCCATCTGAAATGCCTGAGGAAACGTGGGCAGGCAGGGAAGAGTCACGGGGTCTGTAACTGGTATTCAGCCTTGGGTGGGATCTCAGTGTTGCCCATTGTCTGGTATGCTTGGTAGGCCAGAATCAGTAAAGCTGACATAGGCTACAAGGAGCTTAAAATCACATCTCTGCAGTAGGTGGGCTGTGTGTGAAATGGCCCAAGTGAGGCCGGCTGGTGAGACTGTTTGAATTTCTGAGCATGGCAGGGCTTTAATTCCCATTGGATCTCCACAGACTCTTTCATTGGCAGGAGGCACTGAGAGAAGGTGTTCAATCATCAGCTGCTCCATCTGCCCTGGCCACCCTGACAATACCAGTTGACTGATGCCCCTTTTTTGCTCCCCCTGCCCAGCAAAGGGGCGGTGGGGACGCTAGCTACTGCTATAGCCTCATTCCTTGGCAGATAGGCACCTAGGCTTAGCCTGGCATACTACCGTGTAAACTTTGCAACAAATCTGTCCTGGATGTAACAAAACCTTGTAAAACCCAAGTATGCATATAAATTCTATCACAGAGCCAACACTCTAAGGGGTGATAGTAATTGGTCCCTTTATTATCCTCTTTGTGAGCTTGATGCTAGAGGGTAACATCCCAGACTCCTACCATCAAGGCAGTATGTTACATTACCCCCAATGGACAAACAGGAGGTCAGACTAGATAATCTAATGGTCCCTTCTGACCTACAAAAGTTTGTCCCAAACCTATGAAAGTCACGGGAGCTCAGGTGCCAGTCTTTAACAAATCACTTCAGCTGGCAAAAGAAACAATTATAATATGAATTGCACACATAGTGGGAATGAGGAACAGAAACACAGTCCTTCAGTTCCAGCTCCACAGCCCTCAACCACTTGAACTCAAGGAGAAATCCTTTAGCTGATATTAATGATAGGACGTATATGGCACCTGTGGGGCAGCCGCTAAAAGGTAACATCAGACTAGTACATACAAAGACCATACATTCAATGGTGACTATTTTAGGAAGGGTTGGAGGTGATGGGGATCAAGCCCAGCTTCAATATGCATAGTGTATGACTGGTCTTCATGCAAACAAGTAAATCTAACCCCCCCCCCCCAATCTTTGCTTTATTCACACACAGCACCAATAATCTCTTACTGTAAGACTGGCTGATTGTGAGGCCACAGCGACAGATAGGGATATCACAAACTGGAGATTATGGCACTTTAGCATGAACTCAGGGCAGATGGAAATTGACATCTATGAGGGGAAAGGTCCTTCTCAAAGGTAAGATTTATTTTTTCTATTTATCTTAACTTGTACTTTGATAAATTTTCTAATGTTTTTTTTCTTCACATATTGATATGAGAAAAATCTTTTCCCAACGTGCACTGTTTGCTTCCTGCCTATTCTCAAACTTTGAAGTTGTCTTATGCATCATTGATTGTTTCAGATCAACATTTTCCAGGTTAATCCCCCCCCCCCTTTTTTTTTAAATCTCTCATCAGTTTTCCATTTCTCCAAATCCCCAAAACCACTGTTTTAAGTTTTCTGAACCTCAATTGTGCATTTCAGGGAATTCTGGCTAGAAAGAAAACAATGTTCCTCCTAAAGTAGAGATCATTGGCTACAGTAAATAACTTGTGCTTTTAAAAGTTTAAGTACACAAACTGCTTTTGCTACTGAATCTACAGTGTGACAGAGAAGATTCAGCTTTCCAGAATGAACATGATCATAACTTGATAGTAACTAATTTTCAGATGATTTGTAACTGATTTTTATTTGCAGTGGTCACTCCTTACAGGAAAAATAGCCTTTTATCTTTTGACAAAAATGTCCTGGCTTTAATGGGAAGGGACTGTTTAAATGAAGTAGTTTAAGTCACTTGCCTTCTGACCCCTTTCTTTGACATTTGATTGAGTGCTGGGGGTGTTTTTTGCAAAGAGTGAAGAGTAAATAAATAAGGAGTAATTGAGCTGTCACATGTTGTAGAATTAGGGCCATAGTCTGCTGTTGTCCTGGTACCATATGCCATTAAATTAGAGTCATTGGGGAGAATTTGGCCCATCTCTCTGACGAGTTGCATGTGTTTCACTGAAGATTAGAATGGATAAACTCCAGGAACAGCTGTCTCATTCAGAATACAAATGGGGGTGGGGATAGTTTATGTATTAAGCTGGAAAGGCAGCATGCAGTCTGGAGTAATTAAACTGTTTGGAGATGAAGAGGGATAAACATTACTATTATTCCCTTGCTAGTGAATATATTGCATATTTAGCGTTTAGGTCAGACTGCTATTATAACCTCATGTTTTTAGATGCTTAGAACTTTCTGAACAAATCTAATTTTCAGTTTAAATGCCCTGTGTTTATTTTCAGTCTCTAGAGTTAGGCTTGTTACATTTGGGTTAAATCTTTGTCCATGTTTATGTGCAGACGGAAAATAACTTTCTGTCAATAGATGTAGAGACTTCTTATGGCGCTTGTCTTGCCAAAGAAGGCAGGTGCAGCCATGCCTGATGATTGGGATGACTCTGGCCCAGCTCCACAGAGAGAATTAGTATCCTAAACTCCAAACCCTGCCTAGCATGCTGGCTCTTGCGTCAACCCCATTGTTAGGCACCTGTCTCTCCCCATGCATTATACAGGTAGCCTAGGTGCCTGACTCAGGGTTTGTGGATCCCATCGTTCCAGTGATTTTTCTAGGTGCCTAGAAGTTAGGCATTGTGATGCAACGTGCAAGTCCCTCTGTGGATCTAGGCCTTTCTCCATTCACATGCAGTGGAGAGTGTGGTCCTCTCAAACTGCAGTGCACAGCTAGAATTCCTTCTTGGGCTCTCAACCCTTCTCAGCAGCCCCCACCCAAAACAGAGAGTGGTTCGAAGCGACAATCTGGCCATAATATTGCTGCTGGTTACATAGGTGTGGCTTAGTGCTGCCTTTCACAGTGGAGTTATGTAGTGATGATGGTTACCAACTTTCTAATGGCACAAAACCGAACACTCCTTCCCCGAGGCCCCGCCCCCACTCGGTCCATCCCCCCTCCCTCTGTTGCTTGCTCTCCCCACCCTCACCTACTTTCACTGGGCTGGGGCAGGGTGTTGGGGGAGGAGGGGGGAGGGTGTGGGCCCCAGGAGGGAGTTTGGGTGCAGGAGGGTGCTGGGGCAGGGGTTCGGAGTGCAGGGGCCGGTGGCGCTTACTATGGCTTCCAGGAAGCGACCACCAGGTCCCTGCAGCCCCTAGACACATGGGCAGCCAGGGAGGCTCTACACGCTGCCCTTGCACCTGTAGGCATAGCCCCCACAGTTCCCATTGGTGGCAGCTCCCGACCAATGGGAGCTGCGGAGCTGGCCCTGGGGATGGGGACAGTGCGCGGAGCCTCCCTGGCTGCCCACGCATCTAGGGGCTGCAGGGACCTGGTGGCTGCTTCTGGGAGCCGCGCAGAGCTAGGGCAGGCAGGGAGCTTGCCTTAGCCCTGGGCCCCTGCTGCGCTGCTGATCGGACTTTTAATGGCCTGGTCAGCAGTGCCACTCGGAGCCACCAGGGTTCCTTTTCAACCGGGCGTTCCAGTCAAAAACCGGATGCCTGGCAACCCTAGTGATGCAAGTTTTTGACTATGCAACTCCGGAAGAACACATGAAATCAGCACAATAGTGTGTTAATCTCCTTTTTCCCGGTAAAACAGGGACAAGTAAGAAATTAAAATTTGTACATTGAACATGACCGTGTTGTCATCTTGCATTCGAACACTGAAATACCTGTGAGCTGCTGCTCCTCAACCCCCGCTGAGCTTCAGGATCTTGTTCATTTATTAGGCCCACATTTTCCAAAGTAACTAAGGGCCAGATTTTTAAAAGTATTTAGGTCCTGGGTGCCTAATTTCTGGGTGTGTAACTTGACACCTTCAAGCGGCCCAGATTTTCTTAAGACCTACCCTCTGAAAACCAGGCCCTTTTAAGGTGTCTCAAATTGGGGGCCCAGAATCATTAGTCACTTTAGAAAATTTTTAAGCCTAACGACTGTGATGTGCTGGGAGATGCACAAATGAAAATCAATGGATATGTGTAAAATATTTTGCCTGGGATGGCAGGTTTTTATCAAAAGCATTCTTTAAGGATGAATATATTGGAAATATATTTAGCCTCCCAACAGACACCACTGCAGTCATGAATAACTAACTCCCTGGGTCTGTCTTGAGGTGTGCCCTCCTTTAGAGTGTTCACAATAAAAACTTGGATTAGATCATATATTTGCCTCCCATCATGTAATGTAAAAACAAGTGGATAGCATGTTTTTAAAGTTAAAATGCGATTGAAGGGAAACCTCCAAAGTAGAGTGATACTGAGGGATAGCAGACACTGATATAGTGTGCACAGAAGATAGGTGACTCATGAAACCATTCAAGCCAAACTTTTGAAAACTGGACACAGATGTTGTGTGCTTCAGTGTTAAAGTGCCTGTCTTGTATTGAGTGAACATTTGAGCCTAATTCTCATATCACTTATCTCTAAGATTTTTCCATATTCCCAATAGTCCATTTAACTTGCCATTGCTATTTCTAGCTCAGAAATTCTTCAGTAGAATAAACTATGCATGAGCCTTATTTACAACTGACATAACACATATTTGTATCCATTCCCCCTAATCAATGTGTTGCTCTCCTGTTACAAGGGTTGTCGTCCAATCAAGGAGCAGAAAATACACCACAGGACCACACACTGCAAATAATGAATAATTGAAGGGACTGTTAATAGTATTACCATAAGCACCTAGAGGCCACAACTGAGAGCAGGGCTCTATTATGCGATGCAAATAGAAATACCGCTGGCCCTGGAAAGCATAGTTTAAATAGACAAGGTGGATCAAAGGTACAGATGTTACAGAGATTAAGTGAGTTGCCCGAGGTCACACCGGAAGTCTGACAGAATGGGGAACTGAATCCAGGCCTCCTATGCCTTAGTCACAAGTACATCTTTCTTGCAGTTTTCAAACACATTGATTAATGGTGTTTAATCTGTATTGCTCTGTGAACACTGAGTTCATGCACAGAAATCAAAATTGGTTTGTGAATTATTTGCAAACCAAAAAAAGGCCAAGCTGCCAAATTCCTGGTTTGATGCTGACTATTCAGTAAGCTCTCTTGTAGATTCCAGGCCTTATGCTCTACTCATGGAACCAAACGGAGTAAGGCTCCTCAGATCCATGCCAGTATATGGGTGGCAGAAAAACTCCTTCCTGATTAAAACTGTATCAGTCATTTCTGTCCCATGCATGTGAGCAAGAATCTCCAGGGTTGCATTTTCTTTTGCATATAAAACTACATGCCAAAGTGATGGTTACTCTAGCAATGATACAACTGGACGGAATGGTTTGAAAACTTCACAGCTCCTCACAGAGACCTTGTTCTAATAATTGTAAGGATTAAATCAAAGGGGACTGTTTTGTTTTACTGTTTCTAAATTTAGAATGATGACCAAAGCCTTGTCAAAGAGGCCAGGACTGACAAGAAGCACATGCACATCTCAGAGGCCATTGGTGACTGATAGCCAGTATACCGTGAAAGATTTCACATTCTTCAGCTCTAATCTCTTATAACAAAATGAAACCCAAAACTAACCTGAGAGAAAATGTCTGCTCTGTTTAGTGTCCTCTCATGTGCCATATATGTTGTTGTGTATGTTTTTGGTGGATTAGAGCTACTGTTTACTTATTTTCTGCTTGGTCAGCAGTGCTATTGTTTTAGTGGACATTTTCAAAAGCCATTTGTTTTTGTTAGTAATCTAAGATGAGCTCTGTAAGTATTTGTGAAAGGGAGAAAGCAGTCTTATGTATTTCCTTTCAGTAGCTGTGACTGACTTTAGAGGCAAAGCATGATGTTGTCCATTGTATAGATGTTTCTGAAGTATCTTTTTCCGAAGTTACCTCTCCATCAGATGGGGTAAAGCTACACAAATCTAATTGAATATACCTTCAACCAGTATTAAAGGATTTCTAATGAAAATGTCTGATAAAAGTTTAATGTTCCTTGTCCCCAAGTTGGATTAAACTCCATAATAATGATAATGACAAGAGCGCCTTCCCCACTCTGCTTCTCTGCCTACTTGTTTTTATTAAATATCAATTTGTACAATAGCAGCTAGAGGCCCCCTAGTCAGGGATTGCATCCCACTGTACAAGGCAAAGTAAAAGAAAAAGTTCTTTCCCCAAAGAGCTTGCTGTCTTGGTGTGTGAGAAATGAGATAGATGAAGTAAATAGATGGGTAGGGTAACTACTGTTCCCTGCCAGAAGTACTCCCCTCTCTGCTTCCTGTTCCCTTTTTGTAGCTCTGATCCCTCACCACCACCCCTCTATATCATTCTCTTTGCACCACCAACTTTTTAGCTTCTTTCCCCACCTCACTTCTGCTCTGTCATCCCCTCCCAATTGTTCCCCACTTCCTTCTGTCTCACTTCCTTTTCCTGCCCTCTCTGAATGCAATGAATTCACATCTGCTTCCACCAGGGCTGAATGTGGCCACCCATGTCAGTCTCACTCACCCCTTTGCTTTTCTTTCCTCAGTTTCTTTTCTCCTATTTCCCCCATTGCTTCTCTCTCTCCCCCCCTTCTGTTTTTCATCTCTATCCTTCCTCTTGCTGCTCTTCTGCTTATCCTCCCAACCGTTCTCCTTTTTTTTTTTTTATCCCATGTCATCATCTCTGCCAGTTGTTCTTCTCTCCAGTCTTCTTTGCTCTGCCTTTCTCTTCCCCATTCCACTAGTCCTCTGCTTATTATTCCCTTCTCTGTCAGCCACTAACTGATTAGGAAGAACTGCTTGCCCCCACTCCGTAGACTAGTTATTGCATAATTATTCACTAGAGAATAAGGATTTCTTGCACCTTCTTCTCTAGCATCTGGTCCTGGCTGCTCTCAGAGATGGGATGCTGTACTAGATGGGCTATTAGTCTGAAATAGCATGGTAATTCCCAAGTTACCCAACAGAGGGATAACTTAGATGTATAAACTTCAGGCCTTGGAATACTCCTTGGAACCATATGTTGAAATCTGAACAAGTTAGGTTAGTTCAACACCATGAAGTTTAGAGGCCTTTCTTATAAGAAAAGTAATATGCAAAAGGCAAAAAATGGCTTGTGCACCTTTAATGGATTCTTTGATATAGAAGGAAGACCTGAGAAATGTCTTCCAAAAACTTTTTCCTGTTTGTTTAAACATCAGGTCTGTTCTGCCCTGATTTCACTAGAAGGATTTAATGATAACTGGAGTACAGAGGATTATGACCGCAAAGATACATGGTGCAAATGAAACCCAGATGAGAGCGGTGGTGATTTTTATTCAGACTGTTTAAAATTTGTTCTTTATTTAACATCTTTTTAATTCACACACATGGGAGACGTTTGACAAGATGTCTCTGTTAAATATCAGCACACTCACTCTTTCAATAAAGGGCTAAGAAAATGCACAATGCACATCTCTGAAACTTCCAGCAAGACTCCTAGCAAAACCAGACTTGCTAGAAGTCTTGTTGGAAGTTTTGCTATTTCTAAGGTATGTGTGGGGGCGGGAGGCACCCTTTTTGTGCAGAGGAAGGAATACTTTAAAGTCATCTTTATAGATCATAATCACCCTTTATGATTTCAAATGTTTAGGGGCAGTACCCAGCACAATGGAGCTCTTACAATGGAGCTTTTAGGCACTAGCATAATAGTATATTAACTCAAGGCATCGAGATCTCTTCAGAGATGTATTTCGGATGAGTCAGGGCATGCAATGGTGTCCTTGCATATTACACTGCACCCTGCTGTGGTGCAATGTCCTAGACAGTTGTGCCCTCCTGCTCCAGATGTGGGCATATGAAAGATTCTTTATTAATGTGCGGTTGATTAACCTTGTTTATGAAATACTCAAACTACTTGTGAAATCCAAGAAAAAACATGAATTTATATGATATTTAATCAATATTATCATTTGTAAAAACACATAGGGCAACAATGTTTGTATTCCTGCATAAACAACATCAAGAAAATTGTTAATATGCACCACGATTATGCTGAATTCCTCATCTCCTTTTGAGACTGCTCCAAAATTTCATACGCAGCTTTATCAACTTTATACATACTTGAGTTGTGCAAGTCGAAACAAAACAAAGTTTGCCTCGATGCAAGGACAAGCATCCCTCACACCAAAAAGCACTTTATGCCTATTTATTGTATTAAAAAAACAAACAAAAACCTCTAGATTATTCCTGCCTGGGGCAATCGGAGCACTTCAGTGTTTTCTTAACCAATGGCACACTTAACACTTTTAAAAATGTAACCCTTGTGCTCCTAATGGGCTTGGCTGTACGTCCATTTAAAAATGAAACAAAGCAAAGAGATCAAACAACATCTTTTATGTGTTAGCTGGTAATAAAATTACTAATTGGAAAAACAAAAAGGCCTGTGTTTGGATAGTATCTAAACTTACTTAAACTTGTTTAGTTTTATATATCATGGTGATAACTAAAATCTTGCTCATACTGTATTTTTTAGGCCCTGATCTTGCAAAGATGTAATATACATGCTTAACTTCATATGTATGTAGTTTCCTTAAAGCCAGTGGGACTACTCACATTTCAAATGAAGCAAATGTAAGCCTTTGCCAGAACGGGGCCTTTGATGCTAGTTTTTACTAAAGATAAACAATATTGTTGATACTACAAAAATTCTTACATAAATGGGTGACAAACATAAAACAATAACCGTAGCATAGGTACTGAATTACAGTGCCTACATATTACAAAAGTTACAGTAATGATTTACAAAAATCTATACATCCCACTTAGCCTATCTTATAGAAAAAAAAATCCGAGACTTTCCCAAGGTGTGAAATTTGGAACTTATCTGAAGTGTGGTGTTATGATTAGAGGGGATGTGGCAAAGTCCTCCCATTTGTGTCCATCTCTTTAAATTAAAAAAAAAATAAATCAAAATTTAGGGGGGAGCATTTTACTTCTTGTGAAAAATGCTGGATTAGCATCACTAGAAAATAGTTCTTTTGTTACTCCACAGTAGACAGGGTATGGGGTGTAGCAGTGCGAGCTTCTCTTCCTTTCAAACTCTGTTATTGGATACTATCCACCTTGGGGAGGGGAAGGGAAGGGAAGGGAAGGAACATTATATGGAGACAGGTGCTTACAAAGCCCCGAGATCCAAGCACCAGGTTCCTGTCTTTTGTTCCCTGTTATCTCAGAATTTAAGTGAGGCTGAATGAGAAGTTTAGGGTTTACCCCTGCCAGGAACACCCCTAATACTCATTGACTTCAGTGCGGTAGGATTGGGCTCTGTCTCTGCCTACTCCTTATTTTGTACATAAGGAACTAGAATGGAAGAAACACTTAAAACTCCCAATAAGGACCATATATGCTTTAGTGAGATACAGAAGCAGGTTATTATAATTGTGAGATGGGACCATCAAGTACTCCCAAAACATAAAAGCACACATTGAGAAAAGCAGTTTTGCTAGTGTACATAATAGAACAAAACTGTTTACTCCTGAGGTGGTTATAGTAAAGCAGAGTCTGGTTGGCAGTTCAGGGGAAACTTCTGAAAGGCCCTAAAATTAAGTTGTTCCAGTTTGCCTTAGTGGTATTGGACAATTTATTCACAGGATGGCCTTATTCATCGTAGTGAGGTCAGCAGGGTTAGTGGTGGGAGTAAAGGGGTCACAATCTGGTCTTTAAACTCTGTTCCTCAGTTTCTCCTGCTGTAAAATGGGGTTATAATGCTACTTCTGTAAATTGTTTCCAGCACTACAGGTGAAAGGACTGTAGCTGTAAGCACTAGCTTTTGTCCACAAGCTTTTCATTGTTGTAGTCAGGACCCCTACTATCAAAGCCCATTTAATGTTTCTCAGCTCTCCTCCCAATTTGCAAAGGTAGGTTCATTTGGGGGGGTTGTTCCTCTATGGTATTTGCCCCCAAAGGGTTTTTAACTATAAAAACAGGATGACATGGTGCAGGGGGCCCCAGCTGATGCATTATTTTATCAGTTGATCTCCCTTGTGTGAATGGTGTGGAAGGGGTAACTCTGCACAAGGGTAAACAACGCTTGTAGCAGAGATCCTGTGGCTACGTTGTCCTTGTGAGAGAGAAATGTAAGATAAGGCTGGATCTGGAAGGCAGCCATGTGCCGACACTCAGCCTCCCATCGTTCCTACCGCCTAGGGCAGCTTTAGATTGTTGGGTTTTTCTGTCCGAGTCTTTCGGTTTCTCGGACCCTTCGTTTTTTCCCCATCAAAGTCTCTCTCGCCCCCGCCCTCCCCTCTTCCCCACGTGTTTCGTTCTCTTCCTTCGGCGGTAGGATCGCTGGGCAGAAAAGAGAACAGGGCTAAGTCTGGATCGCGAGTCATTAAAAACGGACAACGGCAAGGGCGATTTCCCCGCGTGTAACACAGGAGCGTAAGAACGGCGTCTCCAGCAGCACTGGGAGATCCCTACGCTAGGAAACTGACTCTCTTCCCCCCCATCTAGCCCCCCCCCCTAAATATACCCCCCCCCCTCCCCGACAGCCACTCAACTACGGAGCGGCTTGCCTCCGCACTTGCCTGCGGACAGGGACACAGGCTCCAGGGAACTTCTCTCCCGCCTCTTGCTGAAGCTCCTAGCTACTCCTGCCTGCCTCCTCCGCAACACCTGGCTATCCCCGCGTCTGCCTCATCCCCGACCCCCCCTAGCTACCCCTGCCGGCCCCCTCCGCAACATCTGGCTACTGCAGCGTCTGCCTGGTTCCCGAGCTCCCCTAGCGACCTTGCCTGCCGCCTCTGCAACATCTAGACACCACCAGCCTTTGCCTCGTCCCCTAGCTGCCCCTGCCTGCTCCCTCTGCAACATCTGGCTACCACTGTCCTCACTGCCCGTGCTTCTGGCTAGGACTCCCAGCCCCCGGGTACTCCTCTCCAGGCCGCCCCCGCGCTGACATCTGGCCGCTGCTGTGCCGCCGCAGGGGGCCGCTCTCCTCCTCTGCAGGCGGGGTAGGCAAGGGCTGCGGCGCTGCTCTCCGAGGAGGCCGAGGGAGCCGCGGAAGCAGAGGCCGCCCGATGGTGCTGCAGGGCGGCCCAGGAGGGGCTGGGCGGCGTCGGCTGCTGCCCCGGAGCCTGGCTGCCCTGCTCCTGCTCCTGGCTCTGGGGCACACCTGGACCTACCGGGAGGAGCCCGAGGAGCGCGACAGGTGGGTCCCCCGCTTCGCCCCGCCGGGGCCGGCTCCCAGCCCGCGCCGCGTGAGCCCCGGGCTGCACCTGGCAGCCCCAGTCCGGGACGCCCCCGCCCGGCCCCCCTCGGGCTCTGGCTAAAGCCGCCTCTTCTCTCCGGCTTCTCCCGCAGGGAGGTTTGTTCCGAGAACAAGATCGCCACCAGCCGGTACCCGTGCCTGAAACCCAGCGGCGAGCTGGCCACCTGCTTCAGGTGAGCGAGGCGGGGCCGGGGCCGCGGGCGTGTGTGTGTGTTACCGGGACTGCCCCCTTCTGTGTGTGTGTGTGTGTGTTACCACAACTGCCCCCTTCTGTGTGTGTGCGTGTGTGTGTTACCAGCACGTGGGACTGCCGCCTCCGTGTGTGTGTGTGTGTTACCGGGACTGCTGCCTCCTTCTCCTCTGTGTGCCGTTACCAGCACGGCATGTGTGTGTATTACCAGCACGTGGGACTGCCGCCTCCGTGTGTGTGTGTGTGTGTGTTACCGGGACTGCTGCCTCCTTCTCCTCTGTGTGCCGTTACCAGCACGGCATGTGTGTGTATTACCAGCACATGGGACTGCCACCTCCGTGTGTGTGTGTTACCGGGACTGCCCCTGTGTGTGTGTGTGTTACCGGGATTGCCTCCTTCTGTCTCTCTGTGTGTGTGTGTGTGTGTATGGTACCAGCATGTGGGATTGCCACCTCCTGAGTGTGTGACACCGTGTCTTGTATGGTATGGTCACTGTGTTATGAGAGTGTGTGTACTTATTACCAGAATGAGACTGCCGCCTCCTGTGTTTGTGGGGAAGTACATTGTGTTGTGATAGCTGGTGTGTGCTTGTTGGTATGAGAATATATGACCATCTTCTTGTGTGTGTGACACTTGTGTGTTGTATTCTGTAGTTACTGTGTTGTGAGAGTGTGTGCTTGTTACACAGTGTGACTGCTGCCTCTGGTAGGTGTGATGACTCTTGTGTGGCAGGGGGTTGTGTTGTGATAGTGTGTGCTTGTCTTTGTGTGTTGTGATTGGTGTATTATGGCACTTGTGTGGTTGTTGTATTGTGGTAGTGTCGTCATCAAACACACACAGCCTCCCGAGGACTGTTGTGCCAGGCAGAGTGGCCACAGTTGCTGGTGTGGCACCAGATATTGTGTAGTGAAGTTCCCAGACCTGGCTCAGTCCTATGAGTGGGTGCCTGTCTGTATGAGAATGCCTGACAGTCTCTCCATGTGTGTTATGATGAATGTGGTGTTATGGCACTTGTGTGACTGTTGTGATCAGCGAGTGTGTGGTGATAGTGAGAGTGTGTATTTTGTGTGTGTGTGTAAGAGTGTGTATTTGGAGTTTGTAGGCTATGGGGCGCTGATAGTCGTACACATGTAAACATTCATGACAGTCCTATCGAGAAGATGAATAGCTGGTTTAACGGTTGCATGTTGTTTATAAAAGTTGTATCTAAAGTCAGCCAGAAAGAAATGTTTAACGTTTGATTGGCTCTGTCATGTTCCCTTGCAAAGTCTTTCAGCAGCTGTCTGCTTAGCACTTAGACTCAGGGAAGTCGCTCTGTGGAGTGAATGGGAGGCAGCGTATTCAGCACTTGCTGTGGTGACGTTGAGTTAGGGACTGTAACAGGTAACCCCCTCTGTACTAGTAACATTTGCTAAATTATAGCCACTCTCCCTCCACAGAAAGGTACAGCATGGGAAATAGCAGTACAGGCTTCCAACCACATTGTTCTGGTAGTATTTGTCTTAATCTTAACCTTGAGTGAACAACCTACAGGCGTAAGGGGATAATTCAATCCCTGGGTCCATTTCATAGTTGACCTCTCTGCTGTGACTACCAAGAAAGGGACCAATAGTGACAAACATTTTTTTTTTTAGATAGATACTTGTCTATTATGAACCCACTGAAAACACCATCATATAATTATGGCTTTCGATCATTGCTGGTTTTCATCTGTGCCAGGCTATATCATATGTCTTAGAAGTGAATGGTTTCATATTCCACAGGAGTGCAATTCAAGGGAATGATATTGATCTATGAAACCCTGCATGATTTGCATAACCAACACTTCCTCTTGCCATGCACTAACTAGGGCTGCATTTAAAATTAGCCAACATACCCTAGCTAGCAACCCCTAGATTTGAATGTTTGGGGCGTGCTGGCCAGATGTTCTCAGTGGAGTGGTCTTGGACTGTGGAACTCACTTTCCCTGTTGATCTGAAAGAGCCTGAGTTTAACCTTTGGGGTATGGTTCATAAATCCATCTATTTACTTAGGCCTTTGCCTGAGATAAGTTGATGGGAAGGATGTTATGTCTTTAAGGATGGCCTTCCCGTAGTTATTGATCAGAGATACTGTCTCTGAGTTTCCACTTTTTATTATATGTTTGTAAATTTGAGGAATGTCCTTTTTATATCCAGTTGTCTGCAAGAAATTGTCAAAACTAGAATTGTTTCTAACTTCTATAAATGTATCCAGAGCCTTTGACAAAGACATAACCAGCAAGCAAACGAATATCTAATTACCAATGTTCTCTGAGTAATCTAGTCTCTCTCAGACAAGATGTTTAGCCTATGAGAGGCACTTCCCTCTACACAGCCACTTCCAGAAGTAACTGCATTGGTGTGTGTGTGCTAAGTGATCTGCTATTACATATAGGGAGCATGCGATATGGTGAAAGCACTTTAGTGCTAGTGAAAGGCATTAAAGAAATCCATAAATGATAGAAGACAAAGGGGAGTTTTTAAAAACCTCTTTTGGTGACAGATTGTTTTTCTTTTCACAATGCCTTTTATTTAGTATAAATATAGGTGGTTTGAAAATGTAGTTTTGCAGTGCACATAGGTTCTGTCTCCACTCTAACTGTAAATGGGGAATTGTCACTAGTGGATGTGTTTCCAGTGGGAATGGCTTTGGCCTTACGTTGTTTAACATTTTTATCAGTGACCTGGAAGAAAACCATCACTGATAAAGTTTGCAGATGCCACAAAAATTGGGGGAGTGATAAATAATGAAGAAGATAGACTACTGATTGAGAGAGATTTGGATTAATAGGTAAACTGGGAGCAAGCAACATAGGCGCTGACTCTGTGGGTGGTCTGGGGCTGGAGCACCCACAGGGAAAAAATGGTGGGTGCTGAGCACCCACCGGCAACCCCCTTATCAGCTCAGCCCCACCCCCCACCAGTGCCTCCCGCCCGTTGGCGGGCCCCACAGATCAGCACCTCCTGCCTGCCTCAATCAGCTGTTTCATGGCACGCAGGAGGCTCTGGGCGGGAGGGGGGAGGAGCGAGGACACAGCGTGCTATGGGGAGGGGGTAGAACTGGGTGGGGGCGGGGCCTTGGGGGAAGGAGTGGAAGGGGTGTGGGGCTTAGGGCAGAGCCAGGGATGGCGCCCTCTCCCCCCCGGCACTTTGAAAAGTCGGTGCCTGTGGCAAGCAAACAATGTGTGTTTGAATATGGATAAATGTAAATGTGTACATCTAGGAACAAAGAATGTAGGTCATATTTATAGGATGGGGGGTTCTATGCTGGGAAGCAGTGACTGAAAAAGATTTGGGGGTTGTGATGGATAATCAACTGAGCCTAAGTTCCCCGTGTGAAGCTGTGGCTAGAAGAGGCTATAGATCCTGGGATGCATAAACAAGGGGATCTTGGGTAGGAGCAAAGAGGTTATTTTATCTCTCTATTGCAGGGGTCGGCAACCCTTCAGAAGTGCTGTGCCGAGTCTTCATTGATTCACTCTCATGTAAGGTTTCGCCTGCCAGTCATACATGTTAACGTTTTGAGAAGGTCTCTTTCTATAAGTCTATAATATAGAACTAAACTATTGTTGTATGTAAAGTAAATAAGGTTTTAAAAAATGTTTAAGAAGCTTCATTTAAAATTAAATTAAAATGCAGAGCCCCCCCCCGGACCGGTGGCCAGGACCCGGACAGTGTGAGTGCCCCTGAAAATCAGCTCGCGTGCGGCCTTCGGCACGTGTGCCATAGGTTGCCTACCCCTGCTCTATTTGATACTGATGTGACCACTGCTGGAATACTGTGCCCAGTTCTGGTGCTCACAATTCAAGAAGGATGTTTATTTGGAGAGGGTTTAGAGAAGGAGAATGACTACAGGATTAGAAAACGTGCCTTATAGTGACGGACTCAAAGACCTCAATCTATTTAGCTTAATACACAGAAGATTAAGGGATGACTTGATTATAGTTGATAAATATCTACACGGGGAACAAATATTTAATAATGGGCTCTTCAATTTAGCAGAGAAAGGTTTAACATGATCCAGTGGCTGGAAGTTGAAACTAAACAAATGCAGACTGGAAATAAAGTGTAAATATTTAATAGTGAGAGTAATTAACCATTGGAACAATTTACCAGGGGCTGTGATGGATTCTTCATCACTGACCATTTTTAAATCCAGATTGGATGTTTTTCTAAAAGATCTGCTCTAGGAATTATTTTGGGGAAGTTCTCCAGCCTGTGTTATGCAGAAGGTGAGACTAGATGACACAATGGTCCCTTCCGGCCTTGGAATCGATGAATCTATGAACCCATAACTACATCTGGGGTTACAGAATATACCAATGTAGATGACCAGCCAAAGGGAAGTCACGGTCCAGTCACTGCTGTCCCCAGAGAGCGTTAGTATGTCATCACACACTCTAGAAAGGGTTGGATGGTGCCATGACTCAGTCCTTTTTTCTTCACTGGTCCCTGCCCCAACCCATTGCTGAATCTCCTGTCTTCCTTCCTCCCATCCCCATGGCTTTGCCTTTTAAAGGTACAATAGAGCCCATTATTGCATACAATTCCTTAACACACAGTACCCCAAAACATTTTACAGAAAGATGGTAATAAGCAGTGGAGAAAAGGAAGGCTGTTGAATGGGATTTAAAGTGTCAGTGGTTCAGAGGCAGAGTTGTCAGATAGATGAGACAGCCTTATTGAGAGAGCAACCCCTGACTGTGGAGAGTTTGAAGATTGAAGGAGCAGAATGAGCAGTGTGAGGTCCATTTACTGAGGTGTGTTTGCCCTCCCTGAAGGTAGAATCATAGAAGATTAAGGTTGGAAGAGACCTCAGGAGGTCATCTAGTCCAACCCCCTGCTCAAAGCAAGACCAATCCCAACTAAATCATCCCAGCCAGGGCTTTGTCAATCCGGGCCTTAAAAACCTCCAAGGATGGAGAGTCCACCACCTCCCTAGGTGCTTCACCACCCTCCTAGTGAAATAGTTTTTCCTAATATCCAACATAGACCTCCCCCATTGCAACTTGAGACCATTGCTCCTTGTTCAGTCATCTACCACCACTGAGAACAGCCTAGCTCCATCCCCTTTGGACCCCCCCTTCAGGTAGTTGAAGGCTGCTATCAAATCCCCCTTCTCTTCTTTTCTGCAGACTAAATAAGCCCAGTTCCCTCAGCCTCTCCTCGTAAGTCATGTTCCCCAGTCCCCTAATCATTTTTGTTGCCCTCTGCTGGACTCTCTCCAATTTGTCCACATCCTTTCTGTAGTGGGGGCCCCAAAACTGGATGCAATACTCCAGATGTGACCTCACCAGTGCCGAATAGAGGGGAATAATCACTTCCCTTGATCTGATGGCAATGCTTCTACTAATGCAGCCAAATATGCCGTTAGCCTTCTTGGCAACAAGAGCACACTGTTGACTCATATCCAACTTCTCCACTGTAATCCCCAGGTCCTTTTCTGCAGAACTGCCGCTTAGCCAGTCGGTCCCCAGCCTTTAGCAGTGAATGGGATTCTTCCGTCCTAAGTGCAGGACTCCGCACTTGTCCTAGTTGAACCTCATCAGATTTCTTTTGGCCCAATCCTCCAATTTGTATAGGAATCCTCCAATTTGTAAAATTCTCCCACACTCGAGGGGTCCCAAATGCAGCAATAGCAATGTCGTTCTGCTCTGTGTGTAGTGGGGCAAGACTTTGCCTGGATATCAGCAGCGTCACAGTCCATGTCTGTAATAATAGTATTGCCTACCCCAAGCTTTAAAAAATCGCAATGAATCAAGCTGAAAAGGTAATGAGATTGCCTTTAAAATCAGGAGGTTTTATTTTAAAGTAACTTTTGGGTTCTTTTTGCTTGCCTTCCAGTTTCTGAGTCTTTAGGGCTCACTTGGGTCATGTTTTCAAGCTTTTGTCCACTACATGAGTATTTTCACTGTTTTCTGTAAGGAAATGCCATTTTGAAAAAATTGAAATTTTTCATAACGTTGCACTGATTTTGACAACATTTTGTTTAGAAACAAAATAGAAAAAATTCATTTAAAAATGTCTTGTTTGACATTTTTGGAATGAAAAGTTTTGATTTTTTTTTGGTTTGGAAATTTATTTGATATTAAATTAAAAAAATAGAAAGGGTTGAAATTGAAATGAAAATTTTTTAATTTATCAAAACAAAATGAATTTATTTTCAGAATTTTATTTTGTGGAAACATTTGAAATTTGGACATTTCATCCTGATGTGGGAAGAATTTTGTTTTTCAAACTTTCAACGTTTTTCACAGGATGGAAAAAGCTCTAGCTAGGATGTCCTTTTGTTTGTTTTTGTTTTTTTAATTAATGCTGTCATTCCCATGTAATCACTTGTCTCCGGGAGCTGGGGCTCTAAGTAAATTACCTAATATTGTTAGAATTTGCAACACTGTAGCAGTGGAAGTGGTGTACAGTCATCTCTTGCCAACCTTCAGGATTGTGAGGGGAAGAAGAGCCCCTCATCGCAACCTCTCCCATTTACTCCCATTCCGGTGTAGCATTTGGCCCTAGGCAATGAGAATAAGTCTGAATAGCTGGGTAGCGTCCCCATTTCTGGGCTCTGCTTTTCCATTTAGAGAACATCTGTCCTGTGCTGCATCACCACACTCATCCTACCTTGCAGAGGAGGCTGTCATCCCTATCAGACTTTACCACTGATCAGTAATAGCAAGTGGTACCAATGTGGTGCATGCTTTGACCCCTAACCTGAGATGGAGAAGCAAGAGGCGTCACTATGGTAGTAGCTTATGCTACCAGCCAATCTCAGAAGAATTTAAAATACATGAATATTCTCCAGTTAATGCTAATGTGTTTCCTTTGTAGTGCACTGGCAGGATACACCTACTAATACTGAGCAAGCCAATGGAGGCTTGAGTTAAGATGTGGCTTGATTGTGAGCTTATGACTAAAGATGAGCCAAAAGCAGGGCCAAGCCAAGGAGAATATTTCGATATTATTCACTTGTGATCATAGTGACCTTGTACATGACTAGATGTATTTTTTCTTCTTCTAGTATGTGCAGAGTTTGGCCCTTTGGCTTAGTTTGATTTGTATTTATTTTTAGATGGTGCTTTTATTTATTTCCATAAGAGAATAGAGGAACAGATTTGAATAGCAGTTGATGCTTCAGCATGGCCAGTATTTTTAAGCCTTACTTTTATTTTTTTTAACAATAAATAAAGTCGCATGTACCAATAATAAGCTTTCGTATCCATACACAATAAGTTCTGGTCATTGCTAAGCCTATAATACGATACAGGGCTTGATCTTGCATTTCTCAGCCACCCAGAGCTCCACCTGAAAGCAATGAGAATCTGAGCAGCACAAGGAAGGCAAGACAGGCCCTTAATTATTATAATGTCTCCACCCTCTCAGATACTTGCATATGGCATATTTAATCTGCTTAACCCCTAATAATTTTATTGGTATGCCAAATTAGAACGGTATTAGCAAAGTTCCTTCACTGCTCCAGGGTACATGTGTGTTACTTGGCTTGTATTTGATAAGTCATTCATTTTGTACATCTTGGTTTAGCCCTAGCAGCAGACCTGACCACCCAGTAAACTTTTTTCACCACTTATAGGTATTTTTGTGGATAGTTTGCTTTGCTCATTTTCATGTCATACAGTGGTGACCTATATTATTCTCATGCTCAGTAGCAATCTGGTACATGATTGAATGGAGTTTGTCACTGTGACCTGTGGTGACCAACTGTATGTTCCTCTAAGGCATGGTCTACACTAACCCCCAAATTCGAACTAAGGTACGCAACTTCAGCTACGTGAATAACGTGGCTGAAGTCGACATACCTTAGTTCGAACTTACCGCGGTTCAGATGCGGTCCACACGCGGCAGGCAGGCTCCCCGTCGACTCCGCGGTACTCCTCTTGCCGAGCTGGAGTACCGCAGTCGATGGCGAGTGCTTCCGGGATCGATATATCGCGTCCAGACCAGACGCGATAAATCGAACCCGGAAGTTCGATTGCCAGCTGTCGAACTACCGCGGTAGTGTAGACCTGGCCTAAGAAACAATGTTAAATGGGACACCCTGCACCCACTTTATCATAAGATAGAATAGCTCTGTTCCCATGAGAATGTGGCAGTGGTTAGTATTATAGTTCTGTAAATATAGTTATTTCCAAGTTAAGGAGGCTTAGCCTGTAATTTAATGTAATGCCACAGTCATACCAGAGAACATCGGAGGGCAATTTAGGAAACGTATGAATACTTGTTGGAGTTGTCCTCCTTTTTGAAAACAAACAACACCTAACCTCACAATCAAGTAAGTCCTGCATAGTATTTTCAAGTGAGAGACAATTATTATATGATGTTTGTAGTAAGATGAGGCCCTGAAACATAAACTCTTGTGTCAGAGGCCCAGTCTGAGGCCTGAAGCCTGAACCAAAGTACTTCCAGGCATTGCTAAGCAAAAGCTGGGCTGTGAGCCAGAGGCAGGCCCCACTCACAGAAGCTGGCGAGAAGAGGGCTGCTAGAAGCAGGTGCATCCACATGTAAGTGCTAATAAGAGGAACTTGTGCCAAGATGGCATCAGGACACTCCACAAAGATAACAAGGAACAGGAAGGTGCATCTTAAAGACAGGGTCAAAAGGACAGCATGATGGATAGATCTATCTGTTTGAAACAACATGATCAAAGGAGGAGACAGCCCCCAGTGAGTCAAGGGGCTGTACCTCAATACATCAGTAGGGATGAGTAATCTGTCCTGTAACTGTATAAAAGTAGGTCCCGGAGTGTGCATCTTTGTCCAGCCTAGGGGGCAGTGGAGTGTCCCACCACTGACTGAGCTGTGTCCATTGCCAGGGGGCACAAATTCGTAGTATGTCTTGTAGAGTCTATGGGAAACTATTACTGTGCTTCGTTTGACAATAAACCTGGCTCGGGTTCCTTTGTACCTTACTAGAGTCTGTGGTCTTTGGGGGTTCTCTCGGGTTCTGCTGTGTCAGCTATCTGCGCAGAGCCGGGGCAGCACACAGAGGGAACGCGCACGCAGCCGACTGTTATCATCATCGAACAAGAGCAGAGCACCACACCGATAGCTACTGACAACAATGTTTAAATTCTGTGATACAGTGGAGATTGGTTTATAATAGATATATTCCAGAATGATAATCTAGAGCAGTGATTCTCAAACTTTAGCAACCCGAGGATCCCCATTTTGATTTAAGATTTTTCGCGGACCCCCAAGCTCCCTGCTCAGCCTCAGGTCCCACCTCTACTCCATCCCTTACCCCAAGACCCCACCCCCGCTCCACCTCTGTCCCTCCTCTTCCCCGCCTCTTTCCATCCCCTCCCCCAAGTGTGCTCCGTCCCTGCTCCTCCTCCTCCCTCCCAGTGCCTCCTGCACGCTGCTGAACAGCTGTTCCCCAGCGTGCAGGAGGCAGTGGGAGGGAGGAGGAGGAGTTGATCAGCGGGGCCCGTGGACCCCCTGGAGTACCCTCGCAGACCCCCGTTTGAGAAACACTGATCTAGAGGTTTAGTAGAGATATTTGCTAATAAAAAAAATGTTTACCAAACATTACAGTTATGTAGTAATTTAAACTATAGGAATAAAAGATCAGTCCAGTACAAAATACACTTTAGCAACAGATGGGGAAAATGAGAGAATGTTTGTCCCAAAGTCATGGAAACCACCAGATGCAGTAGATACTTATTTCGCGTCCAACCTTGTGTGCTTGAGCATCTGCTAAAGGGTGCTGAGTGCCTTCCAGTTTCTGTACTTTAATGGGAGAGGAGGGTATTAGGTATCTCGGAGGACTGGGCCTTGTATATCGCTACAGCAAATTTTAGCTCAAACTGCTCACTAAACTTGCATGACTGAATTTACAAAGCATCCATGTTAGAACATGCTGTGTTCTTCCTTACTAATGTGTGCTGATATTGGTGCACATGCACCCATGCAATAAAGAGAGAGTACATCTATCTACTGGTTGGAATAAGGACTGGCCGTTTGAATTCCTGGATTCTGTGTTTGACCAGTCCTCCCCCTCTTGCAGTCAATGAGAAGTTTGCCATTGACTCAGATGGGACCAGAATCATGCCTGAAACTACTGTTAGTCCTGGTTTACCCATCTGTAAAATGTGCACAATGTACCTGCTTCATGGGGTGTAATGATGAGGCCTAACTAATTAAAGTTTGTAAAATGCTTTGCAGTCCTTGGGAGGAAAGTGCTCTAGATGTGTTAATCATTATCATGGATAAATTGTCTCCTGAGAGGTTGGTGGTACAATTGAGTGAAGCATGATGCTGGGCTAAAAGTAGGTGCTAAATAATAATTATAGTCTTGTTTAAAATATGGGTAATATATATGAAGAGAGTGATGATTTCAAAAGTTATCAGGCTCTTAAGTACTAACAATATCCATCAGATTAGCCAGTCTTTCCCTAGAATAAATCCATGCAGGCTTTTGAAACCGGATATAATGATTGTACAACTATGGAATATTGTCCATTTTCTTATCTCATAATTGTCTGGCAGCTAAAAATACCTGTAGTCAGTATAGTATTGCAGGTGTTGAATTCTGCCATGAAAAGGATACTCTAAACTTTATAACAAAAAGATAATTCAAACATAAGGCAGAAATACATGTATGCCTATAAGCTAGCTAATTGTGATGCTAACTGAAGATCACATTCTAAAAAAAGTCATCTTTTTATTCTATTGAATGCTGTTGTTGCTAGCAAAGTCCAATTTTATAGACTGTATCATTTTACACATTCTTAAAGGATAAAAGTTATTGCAAGTAAGTTAGAACTGAACTGCTCCACAAAGGGCAGTACTTTCACTGATATGCCCCCTGAGACCATGTTCAGTTCTTAGTTCCCAGAGTCCCTGAAGAGCATGTTGCATTACTTCCCAGTTAATTTGACTACATTGATTTTTTTGAAGTTTTCAGCCAGAGAAAGCAAAGGTGATATTTTATCTCAAGACTCTTTTTTGCTTTCCAGACACCATTTCCATTGCCTTTCTAATCCAAAACTCTGCTGTCATCACTTTCAGCAGAATCAACATAACCCTGATTCTCGTTGCAATATTAAATTGTAAATGACATTTATCCAGTTAGGGCAAAAGAATACATAAGCCCCAGTTATCTTGGAGGATAATGTACTGCATGTTGGAAGTTTGCTGAGAATTCACGAGGATGAGATGTTCTTGGTTATATTTTACTTGTGGGTTTTTTTTGTTTTAGAAAAGTAAACAGCTACAACATCTGTAACAATGCTTTTGCCAAGATTGTTTGTTTCCATAAACTAATAGATTTTATTTCACATACTTTAAAGTGCAATGGGCTGCTAGCTCTTTGGGACAGTGCTGGTACCTCTGTGCCTAGCACATTGTGAGTGTGACTATAAATGAATGCTGAATATTATTGAGTCATCATTTTGAAAATGTGAATTTCAGAACTAGATACGTCAATGAATCTGTCATGCATAATAGCCTACTATATATATATATATATATAAAACCTTAGGCCTCTAGGCACCATAACAAAAACATAGGACCATATCCTGAGATGTGCTGAGTCCCACTGACGTGGATGGGAGTTGCAGGTGCTTAGCATCTTTAGCATTTGGCCCATAGACTTGCTATTTTCAGCATCTGACTTTTAGTAATTTGGATTAAAATCAGTAGCACAATGCGCTTTCTCAAGCACTAATAAGTATAATCGTGGTCATGCTGAATGCAGAAGTGCTTCTAATAGCTACATCTCTTTCTTCTATCTTTGCTTTTTAATTGTTCTTACTCAGAACTTAGTGCTTGTGAATATGGATAATTTATAGGAAAATGTAGCATGTTATTTTTTCACAAAACAGGTAAACCATGGCAGTGGAATAAACTTCCCCATGCCACCTAATCATTTATCCTCACTACTATTTTGAAGTAGCACCCCAGTAACAAAAGTTTTGTGCCCATTCAGTCCTCGGCTTGACATCTTTGCTGAGACTACCAAGGGAACTGATTGGTGTCAACTGTTGTAGTGAAT
Organism: Emys orbicularis; assembly: GCF_028017835.1. Taxonomy (NCBI): domain Eukaryota; kingdom Metazoa; phylum Chordata; order Testudines; family Emydidae; genus Emys; species Emys orbicularis. The sequence goes on along the minus strand of NC_088688.1, from coordinate 22,383,133 downwards.
TATGAAGTGGACCTCTGTCAATAGGAACAAAACCAATACCATGCACACATCTTATGTAGGTACCTGAATTGCTGGTAGTTGGTCATGATGACTTTACACCATTACTGATTGGAAACACATTTGAGCTAGTGACAGAGGCCTTGTTTAAACACTTAAGTTGTACTGCTTTAACTGGACTGGTATAGTTAAAGTGGTACAACCCTCCCTTATTGTGGATGCAGTTATACCAGTATAAAGGTGCTTCTACTTGTTCAGGAAAGGGAATGAGCTATGCTAGAATAAGACATCTTTACACGGGCATAACTGGTATAAATTAGTGGTTGTACTGGTATAAATGTGTCAGTAAAAGAATCACACCCCTAACCAACATATGCTCGTACAAAAACTGTGTGTAGACCAGGCCTAAAATTACCATTGACAATTAGCAATACAGTCTTCCAGTATTTTATTTCTTTTTTTAATTAAAAATGTGTCCCATACCAAGGTCACAGGCTCATTTTTTATAAGGCACAGTACAATCGGTATGCTGTCACCATGTAGTTTAACTGGGAATGTTTATGAAAATCAGTGTTTGCAGTCTCAGAATACTATAGTAAGTGACATTTATGTATGATCTCTTGCAAGTCTGAGGTTTATATAGTTTTGGATGATATACTTGCTGCTTACAAGATGCAATACCGAGGGTTAGGATATATCTGTGTGCCTTCGCTAATATATCCCCCCCACCCTTTATCGTAGCATCCGAGAAACACAGTCTTTTATGTACATATCCTCACAACACTCCTGAGAGGATAGGAAGTACTGTTATCCATATCTTTTATAGATGGGAGATTGAGGCATAGAGAGGCTAAGTGACTTGCCCAAGGTCACATAGGAAGTCTATGACTGAGCAGGGACTTGGACCTTGGTCTTCTGAGTCTTAGGCTAGTTCTACACTACGGGGTGGGGGTTGACCTAAGATACGCAACTTCAGCTACGTGAATAGCATAGCTGAAGTTGCATATTTTAGGTCGACTTACCTGGCTGTGAGGACGGCGGCGAGTCGACTGCTGCCGCGCCGCCGTTGACTCCGCTTCCGCCTCTTGCCGCGGTGGATTTCCGGAGTCGACGGCAGAGCCATCGGGGATTGATTTTATTGCGTCTTCACTAGACGCAATAAGTCAATCCCCAATAGATCGATTGCTACCCGCCGATCCGGCGGGTAGTGAAGACGTGCCCTTAGGCTAGTGCCCTAATTACTGGACAATCCTTCCTCAAAACTGGACAATCCTTTGATTACTTTTGATCCATCTCAAAGGTAATCAAAGATGGATGCAGATGATAGCTTGGATAATACTCCAAAAGTTATTTTCTGCACAAAAACCAGAACCTCCCCAAATCTTCTCTGAAACACTTAGCTATTGTGGTTGTTGGCAATATACAAAAACTTAAGACATAGAGAAAAGCACTTTCACACGTGGTAACACTTATACATATTTTCCAAATTTGTTACACAGAAAAGGGGGCGAGTTTCTTCAGGAACTGTTGGTAAAAGATCATCTTATGGATCTGAGGTTGCCTGCCTGGCAAACCCATTAAGACCACAAATGGTGTCAAAATGTGTACTCTGCTGCCGAAGAGCAAAGGATTACTACACTCTCTGTGAAGTCTAGTCCAGGTTGGATGACAGCCCTCTGGGCTAAGCTCAGTCGGAATCTCACACAGACGTCTAAATCACGCAATACACAATGCAAGTGCTCTCACTTTCCTAAGGGAGTGTGACAGGAGGAGCCTCGCAAAGGGCTTTTTTCTCTTGGAGCAATGGATGTATCTGCTGCTCCACAGTGCGCCAGTGACATGCTTAGCAGCTATTGCAGGGCGGAAATTAGCACTCCCCTTAGGAACAAGAGTGTAACCAGTTCTGTGCAGCTCTACAAATCACCTCCCAGCTCAGCACCGTGTACTCCACCAGCTTTCCGAATACAGCCCCCTGCCGCCAACCTTTCACTTTGCTAATGGTTGTTTATCCTTTATTAATAACCTCCCGTCTACCCCAAATGTGAATGCATCATAATGGTTTGCAGTATGGAGGCTAAGGGCAGGTTTTTCAAAAGAGCCTCTGGAAATGAGGTGCTTAATTCCCATTGAAATTCTCAACCCGAAACTGTTATTACCCTTAGCAATGATGTTTTGTTAAGATAACTGAAGAGAGAAGCCTCAAAGTCCCATAAATACATGTTTTTAATAGCTCTAGAGTAACAGCAAAAATCAATGCCTATTTGGGTTTACTTGTATATACGCTCCTATTTATACTTCCCCCTCAATATAGTCAGTTCACTGTGAAATGGACCAATATAATTATGATCTTCCTGTGAGTTGGTGTAATTATTGTCAATAATGTATTGAGGCAGGAGTTACTACAAAGGATGAGGTCTGGCAAATAGCTATTTGTGTAGACAGGAGGTTCTTGATGGTCACATCAAAGGAGTTCTCAGAATTTTAAAATTGGCAAGCCACGAACTATCTGATAAGTGCCCTCCTTGGTGGTTTGATCAGTAATGAAACCCAGGTGCACTGGGTTTTGATCTACAGACTATAGGGTTAAATATGAACTGACTTTTGGGGCATGTCGTCTAGCACAAAGATTCCAGACCAACAAAATAGTAGCCTAAGGGCCCACTGTGGTTGATACAAAATATGTAGTAAATATAGGCCACCAGAGGGAATGTGACTTTTAAGATCATAATAGGTATCATATATGCTCCCGAGGGTCAGACTATTTTGTCTTTAAAAAAATCTGATCACATCCCTTGTTTTAAATAAAATAGGGAGGCAGTGTGATCTAGTTGTTATTAATTATTATTTGCATTACTGTAGCATATAGGGGGTGTAACTGAGATCAGAGCCCCATTGTGCTGGATAGACAATCCCTGCCCTGAAGATCTTATAATCTAAATACACAAGACAGATAAAGGACGTAGGAAAGGGCAAAGAAAAGGAACAACCAGGAAGAGAAACAGAAGACGGGAACTAAAACAGGCAGAAAAGGGGATGAGTAGAGACAGGAAATGGGAAAGAGAAATTTCATCTTGTCATTGTTTTCATCTAATTTTTGTGTGTGTGTGGTGGGGGAAATCATTTCCTAACTAGCTCCAATTAAAATATTTCCAGATTGCCTCTGTTTTATAAAAAATAATATTTTCTAAGAAAGAACCCTGTACTCCCAACTATACTTGGAATTAAAAAAATCTAGTAAATGCTGCATCTTCTCTTGTCATTTCTTCCTTGCTTTCTCTCTCTCCTTTACCAGTTTGAAAAATGTCTCTTCCCTACTGTATATTCTAGGTACATGGGAGTAGTGAGAGTGTATCAGAGACAGGCGCGTACATTGTCCCACTCACCCTTTGCTTAATCTGGCTTACTTTGCTCTTCTGTATTTGCTGGTCCATGATGTTAGAGAACAAAAGGTTAAGTGTCACTTGCCTTCCCTAGGCAAACTGGCTCTGCAATCCTTTGATGACCACCCACTAGCTAGCTTTGAAGGAAAATATGTTAGTCCTCATTTTGATTCCATGGAATCAGGAGGAGCTAATTTAAAAAGAAATATTTAAACTGAACTAAAAAGTGCAATTTTCTTATAACAACGTGTCTCCTATTTTTTTGTTTTCCATTTAATTTTTTGTAATTAACTATGGGGTAGAATCTCAGCTGGTGTGAATCATCCTGGCTCCATTAAAATCATATCAGGACTACGGGTGGGAGTGGAGGAGAGACAGTCAATAGATGTATAGAGAAGTCAATGGAGTTCTGACAATTTACACCAGCTGAGGATCTGCCCCATGTGTCCTCATCTTGCAAACACGCACTCATCTGCATGGTTCACATGGCCCTGATCCTGCATTGTTAAAGTGAATAGGAGCATAGGTTCAAGCCCCACATGTGTAAATTTGTAGCGCTGTCATTTAATCCTTTATTTTTGTCTCCTCTACCTCTTCCCCAGAGTTCTCATAGATTTTCTCCCTGTCTTTGTTTCACTGATAACACTTCAATATCAGTATCATTTCACTTGGAGTTTGTTATAATCACAGTGACTGCACTGCACTCATTTGATATTAATGTACATATGAAGATGCAAGTAAAGGGTCTGATTCTAGAACCTTTACTTACATTACTTATTCTACTTATTTCCATGAATTATTCCAGTGCAGTCAATTGAACTATTAATGTCTGTAAAACTTATTCCCACTAAGGGGTGCAGGATTGGGCCCACAGCTCAAATGAATGGATATTTACAGTGATGATTGTTAGCCCACCTGTTTTCAAATTTCTGGTTATCATTTTTCTTCCTCTACTGCCCATTTTCTTTACCTGAGTTTTAACTGATTAGTTTTCAAACTATTTATTGGTGTCTGTTATAAACGCAATAGCTGCAAATGTGGTTCCATTACTGTTCTTTGCTTTCTCTTCTAAGTTATTCCAATTATAATCAAACCAGATAGAGAACAGGACCTGCACGATGCTGATTCAGGAGAGTTGTTGAGAAGATTGTTTCTTATTGTCGTAAAAAATTCCAATTTTAGTCGCAGACAGTAGTCTCAGATCTTAGTTCTGCATTAGGAATCCTTCTCACTAATACAGGCTTATCCATCTTATCCAGTAAATTTCATTGCTGATCATATAAGCAACTGAAACATTATACAGTAAAGAGTTTAGTTACAATCAGGCAACATATTTTCTGTTACATATGAAAGCTAAATGCATACACTTCCATGAATAAGTTTGTACTGGAATTTAAATTAGGTGGCACAGATAAAGACCATGCTCATTGTATCGGTATTAGCAGCAATTCATTAGTAAATCCACATCAAAAAGACTTTTCCCCTTCCTTTCAAGTAGGCTGGGAACATTGTCGTATGCAATATTTTAAATAGGCAAGAAAGGCAAAGTCCAAAGGAATAATTTGATTTTTTTAAAAAGGATTGTTGTTGGAGAATGAATAGGCTTATTATAAGTTAAATACAAGTTACACCAAAGGGGAAGCTTAAATGGGTGGAGGAGAATATTCATCTTGGGATTGCAAGTGTATAAAGGACAAAAGTCTTTTCTATAGGGAAATTAGTGGTGTGTAGCCTCCAGTGTAAAACAGCAGTGTTCACATTGGCTCTGCAGTCTCATTAACCTCTCGCTGAAGGTGAAGGTTGAAGATCTAATTCTTCTAGGTAGTGGCCAATAACTCAGCTTGCACAGTTGATGCTAGAATATGTTTAGGTCTACTCTTTAACCAAGAATTGTTGATGAACGCCGACATTTCAGAATACTCAGTAAACTACAAGTTGTTGCATCTGTTCAGTATCTTTGTTTCACAATTGTTTTATTAAAAAAGAAGCACAGGACCTAACAGATACATTTTAAATAATTTTCAAAGGTGTAGCATGGAGCCTTAACGTCTCAACTGAATGTTAACATCTTTATGGTCACATTAGATATATTGTAAATAAGACATCTCGGTTAGTCAGCAAAATGATTTAGTCATTAATGACCCAGCTTGCGTTGTAAAGTTTATTTGCATAGCTGCAGAAAGGAAAGCAGTGTTGTTTTCGGAAAGTTGCTTTCTGAAATGTTGACAACACATTTATTTTAAAGATCATTGCCCTTGAGAGGGAATAAGTTAAAATGATTTATGCTATAAACAGAAAATAGCTGAAGAGGAAATTACTGTATCTTTATAATATATTTCTTAAAAAATAAATAAATAGTCATACTGATGTAAGAAAGGCCTTCTATCTCACTATCAGTTGGAGAACTGCATCCATCACTGTACTATTTAAGTAACCCTTACTCATAAAAATAGAGGACAGAGGCAATGGTAAGCTAATCTTGGGCCATGTTTCACTTGTGATGGCTGTGAACAATCCAAAATGTGATGTCAGAGAGAATGAGATGCAAGTACAGGAGGTAGATCTAGAATGGAGAAATATATACAAGAGTTGTTAGCATAGAGGAGGCAATTAATCACATATGAATGGATGAGGTCACCCAAGGATAAGGTATAAAGGGAGAAGAGGAAAGGGGTAAGAATAGAGCCCTGGGAAACTCCCAAAGAAAAGGAGCATGGAGAGGGGAAAGAGCATGTGGAAAGGTGAGAACAGAGGTGCATAAGCCAAGAGAAGGCAGATATCAAGGAAGAGGAAGCAATCGACAGTATCAAAAGCAGCAGAAAGCTCCAAAAGGAGAAGACGACTTAGGCAGAAAGAGGTAAATGCAGGCTCTGGTGAGAGTGGTGTCTGTGGAGTGGGTAGTCTGGAAGCTGGACTTAAGTGTGTCCTGTGGTGAGTCTCAAGTAAGGAAGCTAATTCAGCAGCTTGCCCAAAGGATTGGCGGGGAAGAGGGAGACGAAGAGAGACAGGTAAAGTCAAAGATGTCCCCCCCCCCCCCCAAGGATGAAAGAAACCAGAGCTGAGGGAAAGGCTCATGTGGAGGAAAAATGGGGTGAAAGTGGAGTCACAGGACAGTGGTAGGGGTTAGTAGGTCAGGCGGAGGGGTGTGAAGAGGAGAGTAAGTCAGAGACTTGAAGCTCAATGACAAAGGATTGCTAGAGTCACTTGCATTAGTAAGAGTTTCAGGGAAGGACCCAAAGTTTATAAATTACTTGGAGTATCTTTCAAAATTGTAAGGGCCTGATCCTGTAAACGGTTGAGTGCTGTCAACTCCTGTTGCCTTCAGTGGGAGTAGAAGGCAATCAGCACCACACAGGACTGAGTCCTCTGTTAGTTGGAACCTTTTCCACTGAAGTCTGTTCCCACTGGGAACGGGAGCATGATGAGACTTTTTGTCCCCACACTGGCTCCACACTGCAGAGTCTACTGACTGTAAATAGCATGGTGCAAACAGATGTTTACTGCATGTGATAGCTCTCTCCCTGTATACATACCCAGTAAGCAACATTTCGGTCAACCGGAAAACTGTGTATAAATTTAGTTAAATGTATAAACATTGTTGTTTTGGTGTATAATGTGTTGTGACCTAAATAGGTCAGCTAACTTCCTTCAGAAGGCAAACACATTCCTACCGCAGCACAGCTTCTACCCAATTGATTTTGTGGAATATAAACTTGAAAAAAGTATATGAAACCCCACGTTAGCTCCACTCTTGTCAATTTTCATATTTAATCAGAAAATGGGATTTTTTTCCTGTTGGAATCTGAAATTTTCCTATTGGAAAATAATGGTTCTCCTGTGGGAAAATTAAAAAAACAAAACAAAACTTTCTGACGCTTTCTGACAATTTTGTGTCAATTACCATGCCCTGAATAAAATAACAGTAAGAAACTGGCAACTGCTGCCCCTGATTCGTGAGCTACTGGATCCTGAGGTGGGGGTTGCCTGAATATTTTTACTACGTTGGACCCAGTGCGAATTAGAGAAAGTGATGAATGGAAAACCGCCTTCCGAATGCACTATGGTCATTTTGAATACGTGGTGATGCTGTTTGGACGAATCAACCGTCCGACACTTCACGAACGATGTGTTATGGGACATACTGGACCAGTATGTAGTGGTTTACCTGGATGATATCCTGGTCTTCTCAAACAACCCCGAAAGCACACTGGTCACATTCGAGTGGCCCTGAAGCCTTTACGGCAGCAGACTCTATGATAAGCTTGAGAAGTGCATGTTTGTCCAGATTTCCACAGAATTTCTAGGCTTTATCCTGATCCCTGAAGGATCAAGATGGACCCATGCAAGGTCCAGGCTATCTGTGACTGGACGCCCCCCCTGCCCAACCCCGACAACGCTTGATCTGCAATGCTTCTTAGGGTTCACCAGTTTTTATTGGCTGTTTATCCCACTTTTCTTGAAACGAATTGGGCCTCTCACCACTCTGCTCCCGAAGAATACCCAGTTCCAGTGGTCCCCGAAACCCAGAGTGCATTCAATCAGCTGAAACTCACCTTTACCACTGTGACAATACTGGCCCACTCAGATGCCATGCAAGCCTTTCTTATAGAAGCGGATACATCTAGTATGGCAATTGGGGATCATATTTTCCCAGCCACACGGAACCAAACAAATACTGCACCCATTGGCCTATTATTCACAGAAACTTATCTCTGCCAAACAGAGCTATGAGATCCCGGGTAAGGCACTCCTAGCCATTGAGGCGGTCTTTGAGGAGTGGAAACATTATTTGGAAGCCACTCACCATCCAATTGAAGTACACTCTGACCACAAAAACATGTGCAGGGCAAAGGCACTAAACCAGGGTTCTCAAACTGGAGGTCGTGACCCCTCAGGGGGTCGCAAATTTATTACTTAGGGGGTTGTGAGCTGTCAGCCTCCACCCCAAATCCTGCTTCGCCTCCAGCATTTATAATAGTGTTAAATATAAAAAATGTGTTTTTACTTTATAAGGGGGGGCCACACTCTTAGGCTTGCTGTGTGGAAAGGGGTCACCAATACAAAAGTTTGAGAACCATTGCACTAAACCAACAGCAGTTCCAATGGGCTCTGTTCTTTTCACAGTTTAACTTCACCATCACATATTGTCCTGCAACTAGAAATGGTAAGGCTGATGCCTTGTCCCAAATCTTTGATACTGAACTCTGTGAACCTAGCCAGGAACTGGCCCGCATCTTCAAGCCCTGCGACTTCCTGAATGCTGCCCTTCACCAGAACCTAGTCATGCGATCCATTATACCTCTGCCTCAGAAATTCCACCTGACAAATTAGCTGCCATCGACAGCGAACTGCATGACCTCCAGAAGGGGTCACTTTTGTGAAGAACCTCATTTATCTTCCCTTAGGTCAGGCGGGAGTGGCAGCCTTATAGGTGTGACACAGCTCCCCCTGGTAGGACACCTGGGTTATTTTAAGACTCAGCAGCTGACATCCCATCTTTTCTGGTGACCCTGAATGTGCCCCATCATACAGGCCTTCGCAGTATCTTGCGAAGTGTGTGGTCAAGCTAAGATGCCATTCCACACACCGTTTGGTCTACTTCAACCTCTTGGTACCCAGTCCCGACCCTGGGCAGCTATTGCATTGGATTTTATTGTGGAGCTCGCACAGTCCAGTGGATTTATGACAGTCTTGACACTGGTAGACCACTTCACCAAAATGTCCCACTTTGTGCCCTGCACTGGTATGCCCTCTGCTGAAGAGATGGGATCCGTTTCCATGGCTCACTGGATTGCATCACCTCCAATTCTGGCAGAAGGCCCTATGTCTTCTGGGAGTCCTGCTGCATCTCTCCTTTGCGTCCACCCCTAGTCCAACAGCCATATAAAAAGAGTCAATTGGGGTTTTAGAGAAATACCTCTGATATTATATTAATCACCACCAGGATGATTGGTCCTCACTGTTACCCTATGCGGTGTTTGCATATAGTAACACAGATCATGCTTCCACAGGGAAAAGCTCCTTCTTTGCCAATCTTTGATTCCACCCACAGCTTCCTATGAGCTCTCCTAACCTAACCCAACAACCTCAGGGTTGGTGCAGAGGATTCATCGGCCACCTGAAGAAAGTGAAAGTTGACTACAAGTGACATGTAGACCAACACTGTCAACCAGGCCCCACCTTTCAGTGGGACAAACAGTATAGCTGTGGAGGGAGCACATCCACATGAAGAGACCCTCACATAAGTTAGTCTTCCAGTTCCTTGGCCCTTATTGAACCTGGTCACCAATGAACCACACCTATCCTGATCCCTCAAGATCCACCCAGTATTTCACATATCCCTTCTGAAACCACATACTGAAAATTTGTTTCCACATAGGACCTAGCCAGCTCTCCCACCAGCGTGCATACAACGCCATGAGAAATACGTCATCCATTAGATCTTGGATTCTAAACAGTGGTGGGGTAAACTTCTGTACCTGGTTGATTGGGAAGGCTTATGATCCTCAGAAGCGTATGAGAGAGTCAGCAGAAAACGTTCATGCTCCTGCTCTAATACAAGCCTTCCATGAGAACCACCTTGAGAAGCCCAGACCCACAGCAACCAGAGGGTGCCCTTTGGGGACAATGTGATGGTTCATGGGGGTCCTCGGAGTCATCACGCTTCAATCCTCCATCCTACAACTGTGACAGCAGCTGGGGCTGGGGTCCGTGAAGCCCATCTGGGACACAAGCCTCACTCCTATGCTTTGAATGGAAGAGATCTGAGGCTCCTGATTGGGCTGAAGGCTCTATTTAGGCCAGAGGAGGAAACAGGAAGTTGTCCATACAACTGGGCTCTGTCCTGCTTGCCTGGTGTTTACCTCTTCCTGCCTTCTGATCCTGACTTCCGGTATCCTGACTAGGCCTGACTCTTTGTAACTGATTCTTGCCCTCCGGTTCTGTCACCTGAACCTGACTTCCAGGTACCCTGACTTGGCCTGATTCATGATAACTGACTCTTGATCCCTGGCCTCCAGTCTGTCTCTTGATTCTGATCTGGCATTCCAGCCTGGCCTGATTCCGGGTGAGTGGTTTCTGTTTTCTGGATCTTTGGTCTGTGCCAGAAACTAACTCCCAGGCCATACTGCCCTTCCTCTGGTCCCTAGACCCTTGGCCAGCTCCTAATGCTAATCCTTAGGCCAGGCCACCTATGCCAATGAGGAAACCTCAATTTCCTGTTGGGGAAATTTCATTAGGGGACTTTTTTCCCCCCCACAAAAATTTTCACTGGGAAAATCCTGGTTTTCTGGTCAGTTCTTCTCAAATTTTGTTAAACTTATTTGTTGCATCTGGTCTTAAATTAAGCCCCATTGCTGCAGACACTTCTGTATGTCAGTATCCCATGACGTCACTCACATGCATATATTAACTCAGAGTGTGTAAGTCTTTGCAGGATTGGGTTCTCACTGAGTATAATTCTACTTTGTTTTTATTAGAAGCCCAATCTCTTTCTTTTGTTTGTTTGTTTGCTTTTTTTTTTTTTTTTACTGAGGAAAATAGAATGGAGCACAAACTTTGGCAACTCAAGTGTAAAAATATAAAATAGGCAGGTCAAAAAAGAATTTGAAGAGCAACTAGCAAAAGACACAAAAACTAACAGCAATTTTTTTTTTAAGTACATCAGACGCAGGAAGCTTGCCAATCACTGGGGCCACAGGATGGTCAAGGTGCTAAAGGAGAACTCAAGGAAGACAAGGCCATTGTGGAGAAGCCAAATGAATTCTTTGCATCAGTCTTCACTGCAGAGGACATGAGAGAAATTCCCACATCTGAACTATTCTTTTTAGGCGACAGATCTGAGGAACTGTCCCAGACAGAGGAGGTTTTGAAACAAAGTGATAAATTATACAGTAATAAGTCGTCAGGACCAGATGGAATTCACTCGAGTTCTGAAGGAACTCCGATATGAATTTGCAGAACTACTGACTGTCTTATGTAATCTATTTCTTAAAGCAGCATCTGTACTAGATGACTTGAGGATAGCTAATGTACCACTGATTTTTTTAAAAGGACTCCAAAGGTGATCCTGGCAATTGCAGGTCAGTAAGCCTAATTTCAGTACCAGGCAAACTGGTTGAAATTATAGTAAAGAACAGAATTAACAGACACATAGATGAACACACTATGTTGGGATAGAGTCAACGTGGCTTTTGTAAAGGGAAATCATGACTCATCAACCTACTAGAATTCTTTGAGGAAGTCAACAAACATGTGGACAAGAGAGCTCTAGTGGATACAGTGCACTTGTACTTTCAGAAAGCCTTTGGCAAAGTCCCTCATCCAGGTCTCTTAAGCAAAGTAGGCAGTTGTTGGATAAGAGGGAAGGTCCTGTCATGCATCAGTAACTGATTCAAAGACAGGAAATAAAGGGTAGGAATAAATGGTCAGTTTTCAGAATGGAGAGAGGTAAATAGCGGGGTCCCCCAAGGAACTGTACTGGGACCAGTGCTGTTCAATATATTCATAAATGATCTAGAAAAGGGGGTAAACAATAACGTGGCAAAATTTGCAGATGATACAAAATTACTTAAGATATTGAGTCCAAAGCAGACTGTGAAGAGTTACAAAGGGATCTCACAAAACTGGGTGACTGGGCAACAAAATGGCAGATGAAATTCAGTGTTGATAAATGCAAAGTAATGCACATTGGAAAACATAATCCTAACTATACATACAAAATGAGGGGGTCTAAATTAGTTGTTACCACTCAAGAAAGAGATCTTGGAGCCATTGTGGATAGTTCTCTGAAAACATCTGTGTGACACTGCACCCCATAGTCTTCATAGAAATATTATTATGCTATGATTATGGCATAATTCTGATGTATTTTATGCAAGATAAGTCATGTGAGATATCATTGAAAATATTATGATTTACTGAATATGATTATCCTATTTGTATGCATGTATCATTTTTGTATCTGAAGTTAGGAATATTGTGACTATATAACTGTGTTACAAATGTGTTTACACTTGGGAATTGCCCCCTAGACAAAAGACTCGGTCTAGATGGCAGGCTGGGAAGGCCCCATTCAAGTTAATGAACCATTAGGGAGAACAATAGATCTTAGAAGAAGTGTATTTCCCACCTGGGGGCCTTCCTGAGGACGCCATAAACAGTCTCCAACTCATGGCTGCTGTAACACTACAGGGACATGTGACCAGGTCACCTGGTGCTGGACTCCATCTTGGGATACCGGTGTTTTTCCACTGACTGGCGTGGGAACCAAGTTTTGAAACAAATGGTTCCTGCCATATGCAAAAGCTATATAAGGCAGGGGAGTGACATCACTGTGGTTCTTCACTGACTACCCGCCCAAGGAGACTCCTGGAAACACCTGAGGAACAAAGACTGAAGAGTGGGGAAGTGCAGGACCCAGGCAGAAGGGATTTTTAGCCTGTGAATGGAACACCTGGGGTTTCTAAGCTGTGAGCCAGCACAGCTTGCCCCTTAAGAATCTGCAGCCAGCTTCCATCATCATTTAGGGTGAGAATTTGCTACTTATATCCCATCTCTTTAGTATATTTAGCTTAGATTGTGTTTTTGTTTATTTGTTAGCTACCCTGCTTTGATCTGTTTGTTATCCCTTATAATCACTTAAAATCTATCTTTTGTAGTTATGTGTATGTATGTTATCTGTATGTGTGCTGGTTAAAGTGCAGGCTGGATCCTGGGAGAGGGCTTGGCAGGCTGGTCACAGCAGTACAGTGTAAAGGGATCACAGGCTGGTGGGTCAGAGGGGCTCAGTGGTACCCCAGTGCCAGGTGGCACCCCGGGGGGAACCCGTCACAATCTGCTCAATGTGCAGTGTCAGTCAAAAAAGTGAACAGAATGCTAGGAACTATTGGGAAAGGGATAGGTAATAACACAGTAAATATAATGACACTATAAATCCATGGTGCCTCCACACCTGGAATACAGTTCTGGTTGCCCCATCTCAAAAAGATATATTAAAATTGAAAAAAAGCAGAGAAGGGCACAAAAATGATTAAAGGTATAGAACAGCTTCCATATGAGGAGAGATTAAAAAGACTGGGACTGTTCAGCTTGGAAAAAATGACTAAAGGGGATATGATAGAGGTCTATAAAATCATGAATGGTATTGGAGAAAGTAAATAAGGAAGTGTTATTTACTCCTTCACATAACACAAGAAGCAAGGGTCACCAGATGAAATTAATAGGCAGTCAGGTTTAAACAAACAAAAGGAAGTACTTCTTCACCCACTGCAGTCAACTTGTGGAATTCATTGCCAGGGGATGTTGTGAAGGCCAAAAGCGTAACTGGATTCAAGGAAGAGTTAGATAAGTTCATGGAGGATAGGTCCATCAATGGCTATTAGCTTCTAACTGCCAGATGCTGGGACTGGATGACAGGGGATGGATCACTTTATAATTGCCTTGTTCTGTTCATTCCCCTGAAGCATCTGGCATTGGTCACTGATGGGAGACAGGATACTGGGCTAGATGGACCATTGGTCTGACCCAGTATGGCCCTTCTTATGTTGGTCCCTGGCTGGTCACTTAAAATGTTAGAGGGCCAGATTTTCAGTAGGTGTAAATTGGCATCCACCTACTTCATTGGAGCTATGCCTATTTGTGCCAGACAATGAATTAGCCCTTTATTCTTTATAACATTCTAAGTAAAATAAATACATATAAAGTTGTTGCAACAAATTAAATATGTCTCATCACTGATGTTTCAGAATGTCCCCTGATTTGTGTTTGTGTATCTGAATCATCTGTGTAAGTGTGCTGTTTCTTTTCCCCACCCTACCCCTGTACCAGGAAAGACAGTTTGGGTACCAATTTTATTAAATTTGCTTAAAAGAGGTGCATTACGCTGCCCTTCCAGACTTGTATCACAGGGAGGCAGTGTGGTCTTGGGACGTAGTATTGTTTAAGCATAGGTCTACCTGCCAGAAATTGAGTTTTACTACTAGCTCTTGTGCTGACTTGCTGGGTGCCCTTGGGCAAGTCATTTAACATTTCTGAGCCATATTCTGCCCTCAGTCACCCCTATTGGGGTCTACTACTTCAGAATTTGGTTCTGATTATATCCCCCTCTGTAAAATAGAGGGATGGGGATTTATCCTTACTTTGTAGAGAAGGTAAAGATAAACTGATACACAGGTAAATTTATGAAGTGCTTTGAAAGTGTAAAATTCCATGTAGATGCTAAGATGTTGTTGTTATTATTATACCAAAAGGGTCCTTGTTAATTAACCCCTCGAATGATTGTTAGAGTTATCTGCTTATAATGATTTACAATCATACAAGATCACTGAACTACTGCTGTGTGAGATGGGGAAAAAATGGTTGCATTTTTTTTAGTACAGTTTTCACATCCACAGAGACACAAATTAGATTTCTGTGATGTTTTCTTATGTTACAAAACTATCCAGACAATTTCCACAGTGGGAATAAGCTAACGAGACCTCACTGGAATATATCCAGTAAAAATAGCTGTGTTGACTGAAAAAAGAAGCAGAAAACAAGTAGTCAAAGGGAAAGAATTGCTTTCTCTCTCTCATACAGACAAACACTTATTTACACATCTTCCTTTGTAATGTAGTCTGCTGGGTATTTGAAAAGTATCACGAATAAAAGATACTTTTAGAATTAGAGATGCCCTTTTCGCCATTAAAATTAAAAGCTTTTCCATAGAAAGAGAATTGTTCTAATTTTCTTTAAGGTTTTTACAAGTGATTCCTGGATAACAAAATATATCTGTGGGAATAAACATGGGGATGGCACTTTTTAGTGATCAGTTCCTGTTGATTGTAGATGATGGAATTATATTCAAGATTATGGAGATCTTCTGTATGGCAGAAGGTGTGGCATTGTTCTGTAGTGCTTTTCTTTGGAAGGAAGGATTAAGACAAATACAGAAAACATGATTTTAAATAGTGTCTTAATCTTCAGCTCTTGGAAATAAAACTTTAATGGTCTATTGGGTGAACATGTTGCATGAGGTCATTTCAATTGTGAAATTATTAAGTATGAGAAAAGCAACTTTAAATAACCTCATATCCTAGTGTAGTACATGGGCCTGTGTATCCTGGCTAACCTAGAAAAAGTCACAGATGACAGAGATGAGAATTCTCAGAAATACGGTTAGTTGCTTTCTTGATAGGCATGATGGGTATTTGAGGAAAATGCCTGAGGAACATGAATTTTAATCGTGGTCATCAGACACCTTACTCCAGAAGTAGCCTCACTAACTTAATGAGACGCTGTGCTAATTAACAAGAGTAAAGAAACTGGAATCTATCATTCTATGTCTTTTCTTACAGCTTGTTTGCTGCAGTTGTTGTGTATGACTGTTAGGGAGGTAAGTTAAGGCCAAATGAAGTCGAAATACCACGAAATGTGTGGCTGAGAGGGCTGGACAAATGGCAAGTGACCTTTCTGCAGCCAGACTTCAATAACTGAATGCAAAAGGTTTCTTGTCACCAGTCTGATCTCTTTTCCCAGAGTAATCCTGGTTCCTCAACATATTCATATTTATGTTAAGCTTTACTGATGCGATCCTTACTTTTGAACGAATAAGATCTGCTCACACAAGGAAAGGTGGGTCAGTGATGAATAAACCTAGATATAAGTTAAATGTTGTTAGAAATAAACATGTTTTGCAGAAAAATCCTTCAATTATAGGCATTTTAATAGATATCAGTTTTTTTTCTTCTTCTTGAAGACAAAATAAAAATGAATGCTTCCTTGGGCACTTTTCCATTTGTAATATTTCCCTCCATTTCTTTCATACTATAAGCGTTCTTTATTGTATCATTGTACAAAGTTTCACAATTAGCCTTTTACATAAAATCATCTATTTTATGTATGCATATCTCAGTTGGCATCCAAAATTATTGAAGAATGTGACTTGCAAGTGATCACAACAAAATTCTTTTATTATTGGTAGGAGCCAAAAAACCCAACACCCCCTCGCAGACCGAAAAAATGGTGGCTTATTTTCCTGCTTTACTCTACTAAATGGATTGTCTTCAGAAGACTTTGTGAGATAGATGCTTGTGAGATTCAGACCACAGGCATTACTGGCTTTCAACAGCAGTTGTTTATCCCTCTGTCTCACGTTACTGCTTTAGTACTTTTGCTCACACAGCCTATTCTGAATTTCCCTTTAGGAAAGTAAAACTTCTTTATGGTATGTCTACACTACACAGACTATGCTGGCATACTAACGATGATGATGCTGGCGTAACTCCACAGCGTAGACACAGCCTGGACTGACAGAGGCGGTTTTTACTTCCAGGCCTGGTCTACATTTAAAAGCTAGATCAATATAGCTCCATCGGTAAGTGGTGTGGAACAAGCCATGCTCCTGACCGACGTAGCTACGCCAACCTAGCCCCCGTGTAGATGCAGCTATGTTAATGGAAGAATGTGTCCGTTGATGTAGCTATCATTGTTTGAGGAAGCGGTGTCCCTACACACAGAAAAAAATCTGTCTATACTATGGGGTTATGCAGGCATAGCTATGGTAACATAGCTATGCCGGTATGGTTTCCATAGTGTAGACATACCCTAAGCATAGCAACATCACCTCCTCGAACAACGGTATTTAAATCGATGGAAATATTCTTCCGTCAACATAGCTGTGTCTACACTGGCGGTTAGATTGGCAGAGCTATACTGGTCACGGGTATGTTTTTTTCCACCTCTCTGACCGATCTAGCTATGTCGACCAGCTTATAAGTGTAGGCCAGGCCTTCCATTCTATTAAATGCTCCTAGACAATTAATGGGATATAATTTGATGGTCCATAGTAAGCCTTCTTGTAAGGCCATTTGTTTTGACAATGTAATGTATGTTAACTGTTGTTTCCGATGGCATCTGTCCTTAATTTTCCTTCTTGTAACATATAGCACTGTATCAAAATCAATAGGTATCTCAGAAAAGGGGAATTTCAACTGGCAAATTAGGATCATAATTGTTAGAGTTGGAAAAGATCTATTCAATTATTGGGTTCATCCCTCTGGAAGGGAATGCAGTCTCGTGATAGAGAATTGTTTGCTATGACACTTTGAACCTAGACAGTATAATGAAGAGTGCCTTATGAATGCCTAGGTAGGCAGATCTTAGTTAAGAGACTGAGGCCAGGTCCAAAAGTTCTGAATGGCATAGTTAAGCCGACATATCCCCCAGTGTAGACAGTGTGAGGTTGATGGAAGAATTTCGAAACAACAGTAGGTCAAAGTGCACTACGGAACTTTTAGTGCATGGCACTAGGGTCTACATGTTGATTTAGTCTGTGGCTGTAGCGTGCTGTACCTTCACACCATAGCTTGCCAGTCACTAGGTCTCCATATGGACAAGCACTCAGACTAATGTATAACCACTTTATTAATGATAAGGATGTCTAATTGGGTGTCACATACTAAGATGTTGCAAGGTGGTTTAGCAGTGTGTAGTAGGGTGAGGGCTAACACTGTTCTTGAGATTAGAAACAATGACTTTCAATTTTATAGCTTACACCAGATCATGTATTTTACTGCCCTTAGGGCTTGTCTATATGACATGTAGACTATGTGTTTGCTAGAAATGCTTCAGCATCACAGCTGCTGTGCTTCAGTGTAGACACTCACTGGAACACTGCATCCCATATTCTTCATAGAGGTATTATTATGATATGATTATGGCATAACTATGTTGTAGTTTATACAAGATAGGTCATGTAAGATATAATTGGAAAGGTTATAATTTACTGAATATGATTAGTCTATTTGTATACATGTATCATTTTTTGTATTTGACGTTAGGAATATTGACTATATATCTGTATTACAAATGTGTTTACCCCTGGGGAACGCTCACTAAGCAGAATGCAATCAGTCTAGATGGCTGGCTAGGAAGGGCCATTAGAGAAAACAATAGGACTTAGAAGAAGTTTATCTTCCACCCAGGAGCCTTCCTGAGGATGCTATAAACAGCCTCCGAGTCATGGATGCTATGACATTACAGGAGCATGTGACTAGATTGCCTGGTATTGGACTCCATCTTGGAATACCAGTGTTTTTCCACTGAAAGGCGTTGGAATCAAGCTTGGAGAGAAAGGGTTCCCGCCATATGCAAAAGCTATTTAAGGCAGGGGAGTGACATCATCTGGGTTCTTCACTAACTCCCCGCCCTAAG
The DNA here is from genome assembly GCF_028017835.1 of Emys orbicularis. NCBI lineage: Eukaryota > Metazoa > Chordata > Testudines > Emydidae > Emys > Emys orbicularis. The sequence continues at coordinate 22,364,564 of NC_088688.1, read as the reverse complement.
GAGACTCTTGGAAACACTTGAGGGACAAGAACTGAACTGGGGGGAAGTGCTAGACCCAGGCTAGAGGAATTTCTAGCCTGTGAAAGGAATACCTGGCATTTTAAGCTGCAAACAAGTGCAGCTTGCTCCTTGAGAGCCCGCAGCCAGCTTAAATAATCATTTAGGGTGAGAATTTGCTATTTATATCCCATCTCTTTAGTATATTAAGCTTAGATTGAGTTTTTGTTTATTTGTTAGCTATCCTGCTTTGATCTGTTTGTTATCCCTTATAATCACTTAAAATCTATCTTTTGTAGTTAATCAATTTGTTTTTGCTTTATCACAAACCAGTGTGTGGGAGTTATAACTTGGGGAAAAAAGCTGTTGTATATTTCCTCTCCACATTGAGGGAGGGGGCGAATTTCAAGAGCTTACGCTGTACAGATCTCTGTGCAGCACAAGACGGTATAATTTTGGGTTTACGCTTCAGAGGCGGGTGTGCTCTTGAGCAGTTGGGCAATTCCTTAGCTGTAGCCTTCCCATGCAGAGCTGATCACAGCAGCCTGTAAGTTCTGCAGCTGGGTGTGTCCCTACCTGTGTGTATGTTGGTGAAAGAGCAAGATCGGAAAGCTTTGCAGCTTGTCACAGCAGCACAGTGTGAGAGGGGGTCCAGGGTGGTGGGTCAGGGGGGCTCAGCGGTACCCCAGTTGCAGGTGGCACCCCGTGGGGGAACCTGTCACACTCACTGCAGTGACAGTGGGATCTCCTGTCAGAGTAGTTAATCCACCTGCCGGAGAGGCAGTAGTTAGGTCGACAGAAGAATTCTTCTGTCGATCTAGTGCCATCTACCTTGGGGATTAGGTCAGTTTAACTACATCTTTCAAGGGTATGGATTTTTCACAGCCCTGAGAGACATAGCTATGCTGGTGTAACTTTTCAGTACAGATCAGCCCGAAGTTCATGTCACGCAGGTGTGTAAATCTACCACGCACTAAGTGTGAGGGTGGACCCTGCTGCCATCCACTAAAAGTTCCTAGTGTACTTTGATCTGCTCCCATTTCAAAGCAGGGTAGATCAAAGTGCACTAGAGAACTTTTAGTGTGTGGCAGCAGGGTCCACCTGCATGCTTCGTGTGCGTACCTAGAGCGGGATAGATTTACACCCCAGCTTGCTGCAGACCAAAAGTTTGTGTAGAAAAATTGTCTCTAAACAGAAACTCTGCTGCAACCTTCGCTGTGGTCACTGCTGCCCTTCTGCAATGAAAAAGTCACTGTCATGGGAGCTTGTTCTCCATATAATACCCATTCTAAAACAGCTGGCTGATAATTAGACCTGACTATTGTTTTTGAACCACTAAAAGCAAGAAATAATGATCCACGGTCAAATTCTGCTCTGTTGCACCAGTGTAAATCTGGAGTAGGTCCACTGGCTTCAGTTGAATTTCCCTAGATTTATATTGGCCTAAATGAGTGAATGGTGTAAATTGGGGCAGGATTTGGCCTCTGGAATTCAGAATTTGTGAAAAGGTTCCTAAAACTCGCTTGGTCAACAGTACATTGAGGTACAGGTCTTTCAGGATAGCGTGTATCAGTTTTCATTTAAAAATGAATGGTCTAAACCCAGCAATTATTGTAATTTCAGCAGGGGGTTTTTTCCTCACCAAAGATTTTTTGAGCGATTTTTTTGAATGTGGCCAGAACAGGATTTAAAAAAACTGGTTTGCCTTTGCATAATGTCTTTGTGCACAAAGCAACGTAGTCAGCAGTTCCTAGATGTCTGACTTTACATTTGGTTGTATTGAAATGAATATTATCTTTTAGTTGCTTCAAAATACTTTCATTGTATTCAAAATGAGATTCAGTGGAAAAAAACAGCAGTCCAGAGGGACTGGTTAAGTCTCCAGAAGGAGAGAGAGAGCCACCAGCAGCAGAGTTTGGCAAAGTTACATAATCTCATCTGTAGCTTTTAAAATACCACGGTGTTACACTGGCTGACATGATCTGCTGAGGTGAATCAGGTAGAAAATTCTAGAAATGGACCTGAGTGTAGAGCAAGAGTCACAACATCTGCTCAGAGAATGAACCCCTGTTCCACTTAATAAAAAGAGACGTGTCTGAACCAAATCGGATGTTCCCATACCATATATCAATCGCTCTTGCCAGTTGCAGACTTTCCTGATTTCTTTCACATGTGGGAAAATGAACAGGGCTGTTTAGGGTTTGACTTTCCTTTTAAATTAAATCATTCCCATACTCTTAATGAGAGAGCTGCTGAGCTTTTTCAGAAAGTGAATGTGAAGAAGCCGCCTTGCCACCTTGGTTCGTGTGTGTAAAGAGGGCACGACTGAGGCCTTGTCTACTTGGGAAAGTGCATTGGTATAATTTAAAGTGTGACTATAAACCTTTATAGTTCCACTGGTGCAAACCATTAGTGCTCTCCTCTCAGTCTCAGGGTGTTTTTTTCTTCACTTTGGTGTGTCAGTTGGGAACAGTTCTCAGTTTAAACCGAAATAAGCTGCTTTTATGCTGCAATATGTTGGGCCTCAGAAGGATTAGCACTGGTGGGCAGTGTACCGGTTTATATTAACTCCTAGCTCTTATATAGTACTTTTCATCAATAGCTCTCAAAGCTTATCACAGTCTTTAATGTATTTGTCCTCATAACACTCCTGTGTGGTAGGGAAGAGTTGTTATCCCCATGTGAGACGGTTTTAGAGATGTATACTGTGGCACAATTATAATCCATTTTGTCCGGTTCAGCTCTGATCTTATATGAACAGGGATACTGCAAGATTCTACAACTATTGTTGCTTTCCTAAAAAGCTATTTTTAATGAACTTGCCTCTTCAATAGGTTTTATATAACTTTCAGTTTCAACTCTTCAAAACCCATTTATAAAAAGACCATGTGGAATGCATCCTGAATTTGAAAAATCCAAATCGTTGGCTCCCAGAAAATAACCCTTCCTGCAAAAGATGTATTGAACTACATATTTTAATTCTCTCAACAAAATTGCATAGTTTAAGTATAGGTATATTAATATTAGTGTTTAACATGGATGAAAAAGCAACTAACTTTTAAAATTATAACTTATGTTACTGTGCAGTTCCCCTTTAAAAGGAATTTTTGTTTGCTGGTTCCTTTATGATGTATACAGGGCCGGCTCCAGGTACCAGCCCACCAAGCTTGTGCTTGGGGCGGCACCTGGAGGGGGGCGGTGCGGTGCTCCGGTTCCGGCCGCCGGGGAGAGCGGAGCCACAGTGGGCTCGCCGCCCTCCCCCGGCGCTCTGGCCGCCGGGGAGAGCGGGGCCGCGACTGGGCTTGCCGCCCTCCCCCCAGCGCTCTGGCCGCCGGGGAGAGCGGAGCCCTGGCCGGGCTCGCCGCCCTCCCCCCGGGACTCCGGCCGCCAGCGGAGCCGCGGCAGGCTCGCCGCCCTCCCCCGGCACTCCGGCTGGTTGGGGAGAGCGGCCCGCGGCCGGGCTCGGCGCCCTCCCCTGCCGCGCTCCGTGGGGGGGGGGGGGGCGGCCGGAGGCTTTTTTGCCTGGGGCGGCAAAAAAGCCAGAGCCGGCCCTGGATGTATAAATATGTACATTTATTTTTAAATGTATTTAAATTAAGAAATATTAGGAATAATGCGTCATCTTGTTTTTGTCCTGAGGACTATATAGAAGACCTGAAAAGTGGAATATGAGCTTTCCTAGCACTCAGCTGAAAAGGATGGATGTTGAATTTTTCACAAAGACAGCTTTTCTCCTAAGTGTTTGGCAAACTTGTGAGTTGAAATTGTGTTAACCAAAACAAAACCATAGAGTTTTAAAAAGCCTGACTAAATTTTGCTTCCCATCCCAGTTGCTCAGCATCCTGTCTTTCCTCTTGTGATGTCATAATCTCACTAGTTCTTCAGTCCTCCATTGCACAGAGCAAATATTGATTACAACAAAAAAGACTTTTTCTGTGAGTGTCCATAGTGTGGCTTGCCAAAGCCTCAGCAAATTGAGGAAAGTCAAGATCTGATGTTTCTAATGTGTACTCACAACAAACAACAAATAAACATTGCATAGTAAAGGAACAAAAAAGGAATGAACACACTTTTTGTGCGCTAGCTCGTCTCTAATCAAGGTGGAAACACAGCTAGTTAATAATTATAAGTATATGCATAGTTAACATGGGCTTGATGTAAACAAATTTAATTACATGTCTGGCTTAAAGTTGCAGTAGGGAGCTTGCCAACTCGGTTTGTGTGTTTGAAAAACTGGTGTGTATATATCCAGAGAGTAATGTTTGTTTTATATATTCTTTACAACCATCACTTTAGACAAAGTATGCCAGTATTTTCTGTAGGCATATTTATAATCATGGGGATGCTTGTGCTTTTCTAACACAGTTTCCCTGTTGATTGCCTTCTTTGAGTACTTATTTCTGTACCCACTGGCAAGCTGGGGTGGTGCCAGAATAGGGATATGTTTGCCGTCTATTGCCCCACTGCAGTTTGGGATCCGCACTGCTTCAAATTCATCCACTATGTCCTGCATATTGCTGACAGTCACAGTCCTGTGCACCAGGATACGCTTACGGGCCTTGTACATTTGGATGACAACGGCCCCCAGGGTGGATTTTCCAACTCCAAACTGATTGCCCGCTGACCGATAGCAATCGAGAGTTGCAAGCTTTCAGAGCGTGATTGCCACTTGCTTCTCCATTGTCAGTGCAGCTTTCATTCTGGTGTCCCTGCTCTGGAGGGCTGGGACAAGCTTATCACACCAATCCAAGAACGTGGCTTTCCACAGCTGAAAGTTCTGCAGCTACTGCTCGTCATCTCAGACTTGCATTATAATGTGAGCCCACCAATCTGTGCTTGTTCCTCGGGCCCAAAAGCTCCACTCCACCATATGGAGCTGTTCCATGAAAGCCAGCAGCAACCTGGCATTTCATGGGCATCAAAACATCTCCTCTTCTTCCTCCTCGCACACCCGGTTATAGAGTATTAGCTGAAGTTCCGCAAATACAAGAGAATTGTGCATCCTGTATTAGCAACGGTCATTAGAATTGTGCTGAGCTCTGCAGGATCCCTGCTTCTGCTGGAGAGATGGTGGAGACTGAAAAGTAGCACGCGTGACCATGGGAGGTTTAAAAAACTGCAGAAATTATGGGATGAAATAAGCATTATGGGATGGAAAAAGTGGCATTATGGGAACTTGACCCCTGGGTCCTGGAAATTCATGGGTGAATTGTTAGTATCCTACAAAGCACTGCAAATATGTCCCATAAGACATTGTGCAGGACAGCAACGCAGGTAGCGTTGCCAATGTTCTGATCGCACAAACCCAAACACCCTAGCACCGCCCCTTCCCACAAGGCCCTGCTCCCCGCTCACTACATTCTCTCTCCCTCGGTGGCTCACTCTCCCCCACCCTCACTCACTTTCACTGGGCTGGGGTAGGGGGTGCGGGCTCTGGGGTGGGGCCAGAAATTAGGGGTTCAGGGTGTGGGAGGGGGCTCCAGGCTGGGGCAAGTGGTTGGGGTGTGGGCTCTGTCTGGGGGTGCTGACTGGAGCCGCCAGGGTCCCTTTTCAATCAGGTGTTCCAGTTGAAAACCGGACACCTGGTCACCCTAAACGCAAGGCACTCTGGGATACCTACCCTTGGTGCATTGTGTTTTCCATCCATGCAACCATGCCTGGTGAGTATATGCAGTGCTGATGCAAGCCCCAAAGTGTGCAGCTCATGTACAATATATGTGCATAACTTACATCAACCAAACTTTGTAGTGTGAATATGGCCTTCAAGATGCCACACTGCAAAATGACTCTCCAGAGTGATCTCATTAGAGCACTGGGTGATTGGATTAGCAACTGATGAATTGTATAGAAATATATAATATAGAATATATTTTATATATATAGAAAATGTTTGGGTGTGGACAGGAGTCAGGTTAGGGACAATACTCAAATTGCACCTTGAGCTAACTCTGCAGGGAAAACAGGCCCCTTATGATATGTCCAGTGTCACACAGGAAGTCTGTGGCAGAGTAGGGAATTAGGGTTGCCACTTTTGGTTGGACGTATTCTTGAAGATTTAATCAGATATATAATCTTTAATTAAAGATTAATCTTTAATTCCTGGAGACTCCAGGCCAATCCTGGAGGGTTGGCAACCCTAAGGGAATTGAAGCTAGGTATCACAAGTCCAAGGCTAGTGCCCTAACCAGTGGACCATCTGTTTTCTTTGGGAGTTTGGTCAGGCCTTTAGTTTTGTTCTTGCAAGTAGCGAGTATGAGCACCCTTATCTCTTGTGGAAGTGAGTTCCAGGTTGCAGTCCACCTCCTGTGACAGTTGTCTTCTCATGAACCTCCAATGCTGGTCTACGGTATCATTGTTGCTATGGAATAAATGTTCCTAGCAAAGGAAAGGAGAAACAGAAAATATTTGCTATGAAACAGACTTGTCTTTAAAATAGAATGTTTTGCAAACTTTCCCATGATTCTGTTATACAAGTCCAGCTTGTTAATATACACTTCATAGTGCCTACGGCCTGGTCTACACTATAAAATTAGGTCAATGGAAGCTGCCTTGCGTCAACCTAGTTGTGGATGTGTCGACCCTTGAATTTGTCTCCGACCCATGGAAACGCCTGGTTACAGTTGAGCCACTGTCAATGTATTGAGTTCAACGCAGTGCGAGTGTAGACACTGTATTACTTACATCAACCCTATTAGTCCTCCAGTGGCTATCCCACAACGCTGAACACCGATCACTCTGGTCACAGTTGTGAACTCTGCTGCCCAGGGGTCATAGAGACCAGAAGGCCCCCCTCCACTTTAAAGCCCTGCAAATTTTTGAAATGCCTTTTCCTGATTGTCCATCTTGGTGAGCACACCTAGCAGCTCTCCATTGCTGACCATACTGGCTACATGCTCCAGACGCCCTCCAGCTTGGAGTAGACCAGAGATATTGGATCTCCTGGGCTTATGGGAAGAAGTGGCTATGCAGGCACAGCTACAGGCCAGCCGTAGAAACGTGGACATCTATGAGCAGACTGCCTGGGGAATACAGGGACAGGGACCAGCAATAGTGCCATGTGAAAGCAGAGAAACTGAGGCAGACATATCAGAAGGCCACAAAGGCTGACAGTCAATCTGGTGCCAAGTGGCAGACCTGCTGCTTTTACAGAGAGCTGAATGCCAGACTTGGCAGAGCTCCCCCCCACCGCATGGCCCTATGGATACCTCCGAGAAGCCTGAGCCGCAGGCCCTTGTCATGAACAGTGAGGTGGAGGAGGAGGTGGAGAAGGAAGAAGAGAAGGACGGGGGACATGCGACCAACGGGATCCAGCTACATCACAAGCCAGGACCTGTTTGAGACTCCACCACAGTCCTGGCTGTCAAGCACAGGTGAGCCTGATGCAGGGGAGGTTACCTTGAGTAAGGATGTAATTGTATTTCCCATTACAGTGAGGTACTGATGGCGCCCCCAATTTAACAGGACACAGCTGTCAGCTTTTCATTAAATTACTCATATTGGAAGAGGTAGCAGTACAACAAAGAGAGGTAATGTTGTTATCTGCTTTTCATTCCCCTGTTGAGTTAGGCAAGGTGGGGCCATGTGAAGCAGTTTATTTGTCCCCCCCTTGAATCCTCCTGAGATATCTTGGTGAAACTTTCTTGGAGGCACTATGCAGTCCTCTCCTGAAGGGTTCTAGGGATGGCAGCCTTAGTTCTTCCTCCATGGTAGGACACTTTCCCACACCAGATAACTTCAGAAGACACCACTGCAGTACACAGGCTAGCAACATAAAGGCCCAGGTTGCTTTGGGACATCATCAACAGCTGTGCTCTGTGCCTTTGTTACCCTCAGGAGTGAGAGATCAGCTAAAATCACCACTGCCTGTGGAAAACGGTGCCAGTATTCAGTGCCATTGTCCTATACTCATCGTTTCATGCAACCGAGCGATTCCTTCCTCTTTTCCCTCACCCCGGTGCTGTGAGTGGCACTGTGCCCAAGCACTCCGAAGCAGAGGTGTCAATTAGCCTGTCTAGGGGTATGTCTACACTACAGGATTAATCCGAATTTATATAATTCGAATTTAGGAAACCGATTTTATAAATTCGAATGTATTCGGCCACACTAGGCACCATTAATTCGGTGGTGTGCGTCCAAGCTACCATAGTAGCATCGATTTCCAGAGCGTTGCATTGTGGGTAGCCAATAACATCTAATTGCCAATAACATCGAATTGCGGCCACACTAACCTTAATTCGGATTAACAATACCGATTTTGAGGCTACTCCTCTCGTCGAGGAGGAGTACAGAAATCGAATTAAAGGGCTCTTTAATTCGAATTAAATGGCTTCGTTGTGTGGACGGTTCCAGAGTTAATTCGAATTAAAGCCACTAAATCCGAATTAAAGGCGTAGTGTAGACCAGGCCTTGTTTAAAGCTTTATGGGAGCAAGGGAAGGGAGTACTGAATATTAACGTTCACTTTCTGTTGTGACTATACAGGCCATGGTACTTCTGCGTGTTTTATCTGCAGCTGCTGCCATTGTGGCCTTGAGGGGCTCCCCCTCCATACCCACAGAACACCCGAGCCAAATAAGGAGGAGAAAGGAGGGGACTCAGGATGACATGTTCAATGAGATCCTGCCAGCCAGACAATGAGCAAAGGTCCCGGAGGGAAAACGCTGCAGCCAGGAGAAAGACGCAGGAGTCCCAGCAGGAAAAGGAGAGGGAGACTGCTCATTATCCTAAGCCTGCATTACGATGCGGTCCTACCAGTCTGTGCTTATTTCTCAGGCCCAGAAATGGCCACCATCTGTAGTTGTTTGAACACCACCAACAACCTTGAATTGGTTCTCACTATGTCCAACAACAATCTGCCCTCTAGGAAATCGTCATGTTCCTTGCTGATCTGGTTCTGCTTATGGTTCTGCAAGTATCAGTGGATTGTGTGTCCTGTGCTTATGACAATAGTGCAGAGGCGTGGCAGGCTCCATGCTCCTGCCAGACTTGGTGGACAGTGAGGAATGCCACATGAGTTCATGGGATTTTTAAAAAAAGGTGCAAAAATTATGGGATATAGATAACATTACAGCCTGGAGACAGTTGCACACTGGGAAGTTGTCCCCTTGCTCCCAGGCATCTCTGCAGGACTCATTTCTGCCCCACCATGCTTTGCTAACACTCCCAAAAGAGGGTACACTGGATGGTAGTGGGTTGCACTCTGGGATACCTACCCATGGTGCATCACACTATGCAGCGACACGAGCACTCCTGGTGAGTATGTGCAGCGCCGATGCAAGGAGTCAAGTATGGACGTACACAAGCACTATATTAGCTGCAGCAGCTTTATGCTGATGAAACTTGCATCAACCAAAGTTTGTAATGTAGACATGGCCTTAGCCCAGACGTTAAATTTTCCTCTGAAATGATTATTCTTTATACTAAAAGGATGATGTGCCTTTTTAAAATGTCAGACTTTTCGTTGTGTTCCTAAATCATGTTAAATTTTGTGTGTGGAATGATTAAAAGCTAAAAGGAGTTAGAGCCTTAATGTCATTCACAGGCATTAATTCTTGGGAAACAATGTTACTTGACAATGTCTATTCTGAAAATTACTCAACAGTTCTATTTTATGTTAGTGGTTTGGGTTGGAAGGAAGGATATGGTATTTGGGCTATATTCTTCTTCTCGTGCTCTGGGGATCTCTTTACGATAATCTGTACCTATACTGCACAGAGCAAATGTTAATTATAACATGAGAGACTGTTTCTATAGATGTGGGTAAAAGAGCAGAACTTCGCCCTTTATTTGAGTCACCAAATATAGCAATTTTGGGACTGGATGGCTCAGGATACAGGCAAAACAATAGAGAGCATTTAACCTGTATGTTGCCCATTCAAATTGGGTGCAAAGCCTGTTGGTATTAGCTCTGTTTCCCCCCCCCTTTGAAGAATGAGAGGTTAGTTGTTCTGTTCCCTGTTTTTACAGTGCTTCGGGGAGGGTCACAGATTCTTGTCCATTGAATAGTAACATGGACCTTTTGTGGTGCAGTCGAATGACCTGGAGTCTAACTCTCCAGTGACCCTTAAAATTGGAGTAACAGAGGGAGCAGCAGTTATGTCAATAAAAGCTGAAAATGAAGTGATGGTTGAGACTGGAGAGCTTGCTAGTAATATGAAGAGTTTGACTGATACCAGTGGTAATCTGATACTCTGGGGACAGGAGCATTATCTCTCACACAGAAATGGTGTGTCCCGAGGGCTGATGGGTCAGGTCCTTAGTTTGCTTAAGGGCACAAAGAAGGAAAATACATCCTGTCTATCCTACAGGACAGCAAGAATCCTAATTAGGATTGCTAATCCATTCGAATGAGCTTGCCTCTTCCTGGAACCTCTCCATGTGTCTGTGTTCCCGGGTCACAGTGATGGAAAGTTAACTTTAAAAACATAAAGTTCTGCAAGGACAGATAATTTTGAGCTGAATCAGTGGCCAGATGTGGAGGCTGGATCCATGGTTCCTATCTTGCACAGAAATTGCATAATTATGGAATATTTTCTGATGAGCAGAGTGTCTTACTATATATGAAGACTTTGGCCTATAGAATAAAGTAAAAATAAACAAGTCCTGGGGAAAATGTAGTCAGAAGCAGTGTACTTAAATACAGGAGGAGCAGAAAATCATTTTTTAATGTTATGTTAGAAGTCAAGGTTTCAGTTACAAATACTGGAGTAAAAATATAATTGTGGGCCTGTTTCTGCCCCCCTTCTGTTGATTTTAATGAGACTTGTCACAAAGTAAGATTACTCAGTATTAGTAAAGTTAGCAGACTGTGGGCCTTGACAATGCCCACAGGCATTCTAGTTACTTCACAGAACAAAATTCCAAACAAAATTTGAGACATAACACAATCGGAGGGGTGATGACTAACTGTGATGAGGGGATAGGGCAAAGAAGGACTAAATTTACAGCAATGTAATCACATGGTTACTCAGTCTAGAATGTGCACATAGTAACTTAAATAGTTCATCGTGTATAGCAATAAGGAAGACCAGTAAAATTCACTCATGGCTTGACGAGTATTTCCAACCACTGATGGAATTTACTCAGTGATGTTCTTCAGTCTGTGCTATGCAGGAGGTTAGACTAATTGATCATAGTGGTTCCTTCTATTAATCTATTAATCAAATAGAAAAGTAAGCACAAAATAGTTGCGTGTCACACGTTTTGGAGTGTTTTCACAGTTAGACACTTCTGAAGAGTGCACACTGGGGGCCAATGTTTCAAAACTTCGGGTTCCTAAACTAAAACAAATTCATATTTAATCTGCTTAATAAGTGGCCTGATCTTCAGGGGTGCGGAGTACCTGCTGTTCTGATTGACCTCATCAGCAGCTGTGCATGCTCACAAAAATGAAAATCAGGCAGTTTATCTGGATGCAACAGCAATTTGAAAAAATTGGCCTGATTTTTTAACTCATCTGGTGGTGCTGCTGCTTAAGGCATTTTGGTTCAAATCAATTTTGTATTATTGAATTATGATCTCTAATTTAAGGAAAAACAAAAATACATATTCATTGTGGCATCTTAAAAAGGGGGGGCCACGTACATCTGTCTGGGTGCCTAAGTTTGTCTATTTACTTATTATGGGTTAGTAACAGTATCTGTATTTAATTCAGGTCTCAATATGACCATGTCTTGTGCTCTTGTCTTGTGCAAACATCTCCTAAGGGGTACAACTTGAGCAAAAACAGGGGAAGACCATAAGAAACATTTAGTTGCTTGGAACCATCTGAAACAGGCAAATCTGGAGGGAAAAGTTTTGAGATAATTTGTGTTCTTCAGCCTCCTGAGAGGCCTGGGTAGGTCTCAGAATATATGTGATCTCACACATCTGTCGACTAAATCAGAGATCCAAATGCAAAAATCTATCACTGGGGTTTAACAGTATAAAGATTTGTGACAATTCCCAATATCCATAACTAATGCATGGATTACAGTGAGACATGAAATAGTATTTTAAACTGTGACAGATGTAATCTTGCACGGATATTGTTCATGTTATTTAAAGGGAAACTGAAATATAGGCTAACACTGTAATGTATTTTAAAATATTTCTGTTTTTATTGTGATCTAAATTATTAGAATCAGCATGAGTAAACTGAGCATTATATATAGACATTAATAAAGTACCTTTTCAAAAAACTCTGGGATGAGCAAAGTGGGATGTAGTTTTCTTCTGGTTGGATAGCATCCAGATTCCCAGCTGGCATAAAGTGGCATAGCTCCATTAATGGACCTTCGTCAGCTTACACCAGCTGACAGTATAGCTACCTGTGTAAACTTCTGTAACACAACATAATGGAGATTAATTAAAAATGTGAGTTGAGTTTGCCCAAAACTGTGGTATGTTTATGTCAGTGAACCGAGAGACTTGTCACAGGCTTTCTTGCTGTGGTATGATAGCTGGACTGTGACATCGTAAAAACGAGTCATGGTACAGTCTAGGTGACCTAATGCAGCTGAAAAACAGAGGTGTGACATGCACTTGTCTGTAATATGACAATTAAGATCTAAGCACTAACAAACTTAATTTAAAAAGCAACATTTGTATCTAAAAGGTCCAACTTCCCTCTCCACTGATTTGTAGGATCTATGTCACAAAATGCTGCATTGCCGCTAACAGGTAGGTAGGGGTGTGTGTGTGTGTGTGTGTGTGTGTGTGAGAGAGAGAGAGAGAGAGAGAGAGAGAGATGTTTATGTAATACAGTATTGAAAACAATGAAGGGGCATGAAAGTTGTATGAGAATCTATGCAAGTGTCCTATTGCACCAGATATACACAATTTAGAACTTCATCTTTGTAATACTTTCTATTACATTACAAGTGGAAACTTTGCCATACTGTTGACTCATATTTTTGATATCTGACATGTTAGGTTAAAAAAAACTGGGTTAATCAGTTGTGGAACAGTGCATTTGGGTTATCTTTTGGGAATGACCCTGGTTTTTCAGAACAAATAGATGTGTGTGAGATAATTCTGTATGGAGTTGGAAGAATAATTTGAGTACAGTACTCCCAGGTACAAAAACTATGAATAGGCTTCTTTTTAATGAAGACAGAATAAGGCACCTGGAGTGGACAAAAGTTGCTTAAATCTAGCCTCAGATCATAGAATCATAGAATATCAGGGTTGGAAGGGACCTCAGGAGGTCATCTAGTCCACCCCCCTGCTCAAAGCAGGACCAATTCCCAACTAAATCATCCCAGCCAGGGCTTTGTCAAGCCGGGCCTTAAAAACCTCCAAGGAAGGAGATTCCACCACCTCCCTAGGTAAAGCATTCCAGTGCTTCACCACCCTCCTAGTGAAATAGTGTTTCCTAATATCCAACCTAGACCTCCCCCACTGCAACTTGAGACCATTGCTCCTTGTTCTGTCATCTGCCACCACTGAGAACAGCCGAGCTCCATCCTCTTTAGAACCCCCCCTCAGGTAGTTGAAAGCAGCTATCAAATCCCCCCCTCATTCTTCTCTTCTGGAGACTAAACAATCCCAGTTCCCTCAGCCTCTCCTCATAAGTCATGTGCTCCAGACCCCTAATCATTTTTGTTGCCCTCCACTGGACTCTTTCCAATATTTCCACATCCTTCTTGTAGTGTGGGGCCCAAAACTGGACACAGTACTCCAGATGAGGCCTCACCAATGTCGCATAAAGGGGAATGATCACGTCCCTCGATCTGCTGGCAATTCCCCTACTTATACAGCCCAAAATGCCATTAGCCTTCTTGGCAACAAGAGCACACTGTTGACTCATATCCAGCTTCTCGTCCACTGTGACCCCTAGGTCCTTTTCTGCAGAACTGCTACCCAGCCATGCGGTCCCTAGTCTGTAGCAGTGCATGGGATTCTTCCGTCCTAAGTGCAGGACTCTGCACTTGTCCTTGTTGAACCTCATCAGGTTTTTTTTGGCCCAATCCTCTAATTTGTCTAGGTCCCTCTGTATCCGATCACTACCCTCTAGTGTATCTACCACGCCTCCCAGTTTAGTGTCATCTGCAAACTTGCTGAGAGTGCAGTCCACACCATCCTCCAGATCATTAATAAAGATATTAAACAAAACCAGCCCCAGGACCGACCCTTGGGGCACTCCGCTTGAAACCGGCTGCCAACTAGACATGGAGACATTGATCACTACCCGTTGAGCCCGACGATCTAGCCAGCTTTCTATCCACCTTACAGTCCATTCATCCAGCCCATACTTCTTTAACTTGGCGGCAAGAATACTGTGGGAGACCGTATCAAAAGCTTTGCTAAAGTCAAGGAATAACACATCTACTGCTTTCCCCTCATCCACAGAGCCAGTTATCTCATCATAGAAGGCAATTGGGTTAGTCAGGCATGACTTCCCCTTGGTGAATCCATGCTGACTGTTCCTGATCACTTTCCTCTCCTCTAAGTGTTTCATAATTGATTCCATGAGGACCTGCTCCATGATTTTTCCAGGGACTGAGGTGAGGCTGACTGGCCTGTAGTTCCCCGGATCCTCCTTCTTCCCTTTTTTAAAGATGGGCACTACATTAGCCTTTTTCCAGTCATCCGGGACCTCCCCCGATCGCCATGAGTTTTCAAAGATGATTGCCAATGGCTCCGCAATCACATCCGCCAACTCCTTTAGCACTCTCGGATGCAGCGCATCCGGCCCCATGGATTTGTGCTCATCCAGTTTTTCTAAATAGTCCCGAACCACTTCTTTCTCCACAGAGGGCTGGTCACCTCCTCCCCATACTGTGCTGCCCAGTCCAGCAGTCTGGGAGCTGACCTTGTTTGTGAAGACAGAGGCAAAAAAAGCATTGAGTACATTAGCTTTTTCCACATCCTCTGTCACTAGGTTGCCTCTCTCATTCAGTAAGGGGCCCACACTTTCCTTGACTTTCTTCTTGTTGCTAACATACCTGAAGAAACCCTTCTTGTTACTCTTAACATCTCTTGCTAGCTGCAACTCCAAGTGTGATTTGGCCTTCCTGATTTCACTCTTGCATGCCTGAGTGATATGGAGTTACAGTGGATACCGTTAAAAGACAGCTACTAATGGATTAGGTAGGTGTGCCAGTTCTGTGGGGGGCATTTCCCTGGTCTGAGGGATGTGCTGCATATGGACCCCATCAGAAGTAATTGTGTAGCAGTTACTCTTGATCTAAGAGGAGAGGTAACTGCTAGACTCCCAAAAGGCTGCATAACGGCTAGCTCAAAAGTACAGCATATGGAGCATCTGCTCTTTATCCTTAAGACCTTCGTCACATCTCCTGCACTTTCTCTTCTCCAGCTATGCAGGCAGGGGGTATATCCCATTGCACAGAAGTTGGGCAGGGGCTGTGAACACACTGCAGTATGTAGTCATTGCTACTCTAGTGTAGCTTACTTTGTCCCCAGAAGTGTTGTGCTAACAGGCTGCTACAGGAGACATTCATCCTGTGAGGAGCAGGCCCTAAGGTGCGAATATCAGAACAGCTCACCATCGTTTGACAGGTGTAAACATCAAGGCAAGTGTTTAGGGTGTTCCCAAAGATTTACAGGACGCTCCAAGTAAAAGGATAGTACTGAGCAAAGGACAACTGAGGCTGAATATTTTATTTCTCTGACTGTGTATTCGAGCCAGTGAAAACATTATACTTTCATTACTGAGCTGGCCTGTTTAGATTTTGTCGTCACTTAAAAATTGGCTGTCTGTGACAATGGGCGCCAACAACTAGCTACCATCAACACTACCCCATCAATTGGTGTTGAAAACGGTTGGGCGATTGAGAGCTGTTATCAATGTAGATTTTTAAGTGCTGACAAAGCCTTAATATTGATTTGTTCTGAGGAATAAAGCTGAAGAGTGATATTTACTGTGGGATAAAAGCTAAAATTACTTGAGCTTGCACTGACGTTTTGCCAGTGAAGTTTTAGCATTCAGACCACACAACGGAAATGTTTTTGAAGATATATTGCAGACTTTGAGGTTATGATCTGATGTTTATAATTGTAAGTCATTGATAGTCATTTAATTGAAAATACAAAACTCCCACACAATAGCATTTAGCATTCATGTGATTAAAGTTAATCCCTTTTTTTAAAAACGCTTGTGAAATGTAAACAAGTTGAACAGATTTAAATGGCAAAAGTTTTAAAGTCACACACTTTATCAAGAGTGAAAATTAAAAACATTTCATATGCTTTACATGTGGTTTAAAAGCATATGATTTCAGACCATATAATAAAAATCAAAGGAATTTTTAATGGGGATTAACAATAATTGAGTTTTGCTTATGCCAATAATATTTTGGAGAAGTGCCACATATTTCTTTGGAAACCAAAAGGAATATTGGTGGCTGAAGTGTACTCAGTGGGCTTAATTATGTGTTCAGATAATGGGGCCTGTATTGCAGTTTATCTCACTGTGGCATTGATTCAGCAAGGTAGTTTAAGCATGTGCATATGTAATACCTACAGACCCCGGTCGTTGGCAGGCAGGATCGAACTGGCGACTTCTGGAGCTTAGTGCATGAACCTCTACCGCATGAGCAGTAGAGCCAACTGGCTGTTAACTAAGGCTGTAGAACAGACTCATTTTATCTTTCTCTCTAAGTGGTCTCTGTGCTGCTAGAT
Source organism: Emys orbicularis (assembly GCF_028017835.1). NCBI lineage: Eukaryota > Metazoa > Chordata > Testudines > Emydidae > Emys > Emys orbicularis. The sequence continues at coordinate 22,347,945 of NC_088688.1, read as the reverse complement.
GGGACAGAACACCACACTCAGGAGGTGTGTGGGTTACACATAGTCTCCTGAATTGGGGCCCAAATGCTGCACATACTGCATGCATGTGAGTGAGGGAGTGGAACTTTTTAGGTAAGTGAGATTAGAATAGAATCTGAAATTTGCAGCATCTTGAAGGTAATTCTTATCAGATTTCAGCATATAGTTGAAAGCGGCACGTTTTAGAATGTCAGACCACAAATCTAGTGCAACTCTGGAAGACCTTTCGTGTGGTAGATGAAACACAATCAGTTCTGCAATCCAGACTATGACTTTGACTCATTGTTGGCTCAAGAAAAAGTACAAAATGATTTTAGAGCTTTTTTGCAGAGAGATTAATTTGAGGCTTGGCATTTTTTTGCTAAAATTAAAGATGGGACTGTTTTTTCTAAGCTTGCTCCATTTCAGCATGTCCATTTTCTGAAGAAAGGTCAGTATTTGGGAAAACAAAGAGGAAACGGAAAGTCTTCACTGAGAGACTGAGACATCAATAAAGGCACAATTCCATTGGCATTGCAACTACTGTACCTCTCTACTTTGCAGCCCTTGGTTTGTGCCAGGTATTATTGCTTTTGTTATTTGTTGTTGGATTTTTTTTAAAGTTCCTCACAATCCCTGGGCTGGAGCATCTCAGTTTCACAGATGAGAAAGTAAGGCATAGAGAAATGAAGGACCCAATCCAAAGACTACTGAAGTCAGTGTAAAGCCCGCTAGTGATCTGCCCAGTCATACAGGAAGTTTGTGAAAGAGCTGGGAGTTGAACTGAAGTCACTTGACTCTCAATGCAGTGCCTTAACCACAACCACAGTCCCCCAACCTTAATCCCCTCCCTCCAAAATGCAAAGTAATGCACACTGGAAAACATAATCCCAACTATATATATAAAATGATGGGGTCTAACTTAGCTGTTCCCACTCAAGAAAGAGATCTTGGAGTCATTGTGGATAGTTCTCTGAAAACATCCACTCAATGTGCAGCGGCAGTCAAAAAAGTAAACAGAATGTTGGGAATCATTAAGAAAGGGATAGATAATAAGACAGAAAATATCATATTGCCTCTATATAAATCAATGGTGCACCCACAGCTTGACTATTGCGTGCAGATGTGGTTGCTCCCATCTCAAAAAAAGATATATTGTAATTGGAAAAAGTTCAGAAAAGGGCAACAAAAATGATCAGAGGTATGAAACGGCTTCCGTATGAGGAGAGAGTAATAAGACTGGGACTTTTGAGGTTGGAAATAGATGACTAAGGGGGGATATGATTGAGGTCTATAAAATCAAGACTGGTGTGGAGAAAGTAAATAAGGAAGTGTTATTTACTCCTTATAACACAAGAACTAAGGGTCACCAAATTAAAATTAATAGGCAGCAGTTTTAAAACAAACAAAAGGAAGTATTTCTTCACACAAAGCACAGTCAAGCTGTGGAACTCTTTGCCAGAGGATGTTGTGAAGGCCAAGTCTATAACGGAGTTCAAAAAAGAACTAGATAAATTCATGGAAAATAGATCTATCAATGGCTATAAGCCAGGATGGGCAGGGATGGTGTCCCTAGCCTCTGTTTGCCAGAAGCTGGGAATGGGTGACAGAGGATGGATCACTTGATGATTACCTGTTCTGTTCATTCCCTTGGGGGCACCTGGCATTGGCCACTGTCAGAAGACAGGATACTGGGCAAGATGGACCTTTGGACTGATCCAGTGTGGCCGTGCTTATGTTATGTTCATTGATTGCAGTGGCAGTTTTGCATAAGCAAGGACTACCAGGTTAGGCTCAGGCCTATACCCAGGTTGTGGCAATTTAAGGTACTGCTAATCTGTCCCTTTGCAGCTTTTTTGATTGATTGATTCAGCTTTCCTTTTGCGTGCGGATAAAGGTTACTGAGGAGTTGGGAACACACATTCTTTTGGCTGACTCTGCTCAGTTTGGTTTGCTCAGCCCCTGGAGTGTGCTGTGGTTGGAACATTACACTTAGTGAATGGCCATAGTTTTAGTAAACACGTATTAAATAAAAAGGGCACTGATTGATTTTTTTTTTTTTACAGTTTTTTAAAAATAATTTTAGTCCATTTATAAATGGCAGTTTAATAGTGCATCATGCAAAATATCTTTGGAATGATTCCTTATTACAATCTAATTTAAGAATATTGTTATATAGATTTTTAAGAAATAAGTGTTCTATTTTGGCAAGCCCCAATATTGTATTTGAGCCTGATCCAAAGCTCATCATAGTCTGTGGGAGATTTTCCATTCACTTCAGTGGGCTTTGGATCAGCCCCTTAGTGTCTCTTACATTTTGGATGATTTTTCATAAAGAGCTGGAGTAACTGGGAGTCTGAAACGCTTCGGCCATGCATCGTGTGCAGGCAGTTGCACACCTCCTTAAATTGCCTACCCACTGACCTGAGTCGTGACCTAGATGGACCACCCTCTCTCTAAGTGACATTCAGCCTTTGTGCTTGTTCAGGTACTGACCTGCTGTTTGGGTCAAATTACTGTATTTGTTAATGGATTTGTGGTGTGGACTCTTGCACACTAGGGGTGGAGTTAAAACCACCCCACTCTTTTTACAGCCTTGGTCTCCAATCCCAGATGCAGAAGCGCCGGGCCCTCATTTGCTATTTTTAGTTTGTGTGTTACACTTTACAATGGTAAAACAGCGAGTTTTTCTGTGAATGGCCTATGTTGTCACAAAAAGAACTTGTATAATCAGATGTGGCTTTTTAAAAATCGAATTGCCTCCTAAACAAGTAAAAGTGAGAGAATGCAGAGTGAAAACAGGTTTCATGGCAGTGCTCACATTTAACGGTTTGCCATGATCTTTAAACAACATGTATTCTACAGCATTATAGCATCCCACTGTTTCATGGAGTTAAATAATTTTCCATAGCCACAGTCTAGCTGTGCATTTGCCGTTTTGTACAAATTGCTCTCCTGTTAGGAAACCCAAATGTCTTAGTATGCTGTCTTTTTTTTTTTTTTTTTTTTTTTTAACTGTATTGTAATGAAATTTCCTCATCCTCTGGGAAATTAGCAAGATGTGTATACAGAGTGATACAGAGCCATTTTTCTATTTTCATCATATTTTCATATTGATGAGAACTTCTGTTAAGATGAACAGTAGTTATGTGTAATGGGTAAAAAGTAAAACAGTTATACAAACATGATATTATGCGTTCATAGTACTGGAAACTCTGTAGAATGCAGATAGGGCATTTTAGGAATTTTTTTTTAAGTCTACTTCATTACAAATCCTTATTGTAAATCCTATTGTAATAGCATAACTTTAGGTACATTATTTTGAACTTGTCCTCAAAAGTAAAATTCAGACAAGCCATGCATGGAATGCCTTTTGCGTCATATACCACATATGAGAAGTTTAGAATTACATTTTAAGGCAGCTCTAACTTCTAACATCCCTTTCCCTGCAATCAGCCAAGAGATGAAAAATCACTCCAATAGCTTCCTGAATGGGAACTTCAGTAGCTGGGGACAATCCAAGGTAAGAGGTTGTCCAAACTATGGACTTACTGATGAGAACAACGGGGACATTCAATGAACCTGCAGGCAACCATTTAAAATCCGATAAAAAGGAAATACTGCTTTATACAATGCATAATTAAACGATGGAACTCATTGCTACAAAGTATCATTGAGGCAAAGAGCTTAGTAGAATTCAGAGAGAAGGCTGGACCTCTAGATGGATGCTGAGAGCATCCACAATGACTTTAGGATACAAACCCTGATGTTTCAAGTCATAGGCACCCACTAACTGAGGGGGTTAGGAAGAAGCTTAACCTATAGGCAAGTTGTTCCCAGGTTGTTCATTACTGGGTTTCTGGACCTCCTCTGAAGCATCTGGTACTTGCTACTGTCTGGGTTAGGACAGTAAACCAGAGACAGTATGAAATCTCAGTGGTGTTCTGCAAAGAGCAGACTGGTCACAGGTGCCTTCTCTCCTTGTTTCCACCTGCTACATTTCATTAAAAGACAGCTAAAACTACATTATGTATTTTAATGCTATTTTTCCATGCAAGCAATCACAGTATAGTTTTCATAACACTATGGTATGATTGTAAACCTTGTGCCATGTCTCATTAGCCATAGTAAAGGCTGGATTCAATGCTGTCCAGGGATACCTTTTAAAAATAAATAAAATTGTCTCGGAGCCCCCACCTCAAACCTTATTCACTCCCTGGTTTTAGGAATTTAAAATTTTAATCCCCCGCGCACCTTTACGGGTGGTTCTTCTCCACTCACAAGCACTCAAGAGTCCTTGGGAATGTGAAACCACAAATACCTTTTCACTGGAAAAAACATAATAGCCGGATACTTACATGAGATTAAAAATTAGCAAAACCCAAAGTGTGTATCCGGAGTATGACCAGCCCCATACTCCCAGCTAAAAATTGTCTGGCTTGTAGAGTTCAGAACTCCTCTTCTTCAAGTAGTCTCCATCTGCCTACAGCCTCACTCCTGAATCCATTTACACTTGGTGGTGGTCAAAACAGGCACCAAGCAGCAGCTCCAGTCCAGCAAAGCCCACACCACTAGTTCGTACTGGCGTCCATGGGCCATATTCCAGCAATCTGTTGGTTGCTCTTTGCCTATCCCAACATAAGTCTTTCTAGTCCTGGGTCTTTACCTGCACTGTTGACATAGGAGAACATGAAAACATTTGATATTAAATCATGTATTTTACATAGGAACCGTCTCAGCACTTGGTGACTCAAAATAAGCATTTAAAGAAATAGGTAGATGTGGTTAAAGGTCAAAATTGTAAACTCCGAAAAGATGAAAAATAATCAGTATTAAAAATTAGCATCCCTGCACCCATCTTGGACTTAGCAATTTTAAACACTTTTTTTTCACTTTCTCTTGATTATAGAACATGTGATATTACTCTTAAAATAATGGTTTCAGGAATATTTCATTTCTGCAATATATTTTAATAGACAGAAATGTTTCAAATAGTCTCCTGTATTTCCCCAAACTGCTATGTTCCTGTAAGAAGCAAAAAAACAAACAAACAACAATGTACCTGTATTTTTCTGTGAAAACACATGCCATGCAGTCGAGGGCAGAATAGACCACTAAGCACAGATGAAATATATGGAGCAGTGTTAAAATTACTTTCAGCTAGGACAGGCAGAGACTATGTTCTGCTATTAACGGTAATGATGCAAAAGTCTTCTTTCTATTACAGGAAAAAGATCCATAGTTCTTGCTACCGTAGATTTTCAGTGGAATCATATCTGTACTTTAACATAGTAAACCCCTGAATGTATACAGTCTATGTTGCATTTTAATGTGATTTAGAAAAAGTGTAATTAGTTATTTGGCTTTGGTCTATGTTCACATGTTCTACACTGGATGTTTTGTGGCACCTTTTTTCTCCTATGGAGATGAAGAAGAATGGCTGTCCTGACCGACAGAATGCTCATGTTCAAGACAAATAGGGCCTCTTTTTCCTCTCAGTTACAGGAATATGAATCTGAGGTGTGGTCAAGGGCAGAATTTGGCTCATGATGTGATCTTTCCTGGTGACATTGATTTATTATTGGGCTATTCCCCAAAGTCCTTATTTACTTTTCAATGAAATTTTTCCTGAGTAATGACTTCAAGTTTAGACCTATTAGTTATTATTATTATATGGAGATATGCCTATCTCATAAAGCTGGAAGGCACCTTGAAAGGTCATCAAGTCCAGCCCCCTGCCTTTACTGTCCCTGACAGATTTTTGCCCCAGATGCCTAAATGGCCCCCTCAAGGATTGAGCTCACAACCCTGGGTTTAGTAGGCCAATGCTCAAACCACTGAGCTATCCCTGTTCTATTCTATTTTATACGACACCTCTGTATAATACCATATCAATATTAGAGATTTTTAAAGGCAGCAGTGAAAACTGGATGATTGCAGAGATGAAAATCTTGGCCCCACATCCGCAGTGCAATTTTGAAAAACCATTTGACAAGGTCTTGAGTCACACTTGAAACGGCAAGATCAACTTTCCACTGAGATATTACCAAAAATACTTGATAATCCCAGGCAATTAGCTGAGTCTACAAATAAATTCTTAATCCTCCTGTCAAATGTACTATTTATTTTAATTTTGATTATTTTTGTGACGGGTTAGCCCCATTACTTTTGGATAAGATTATGTCCATTAGACAATCTACTAATTCTCGTACTGCAGGCAAATCCTAGAAAGTTTATAATGATCTCTTGGGCAGTAATTCTAATGCAAATTTAGATTGTTTTTTAAAAAATGCTTACCCTCTAATATCAGAGGGGTAGCCGTGTTAGTCTGGATCTGTAAAAGCAGCAAAGTCTTGTGGCACCTTATAGACTAACTATATGCATCCGTCGAAGTGGGTATTCACCCACGAAAGCTCATGCTCCAATACGTCTGTTAGTCTATAAGGTGCCACAGGACTCTTTGCTGCTTTTACTCTCTAATGTTACCGATACTGAGGAAAATGGCACGTACAATGAGAAATGCAACCTCTGCGTTGCTATAGGAGTCATAGCTTTTTGTTCTGTTTTATCTCTAGTCAAGTCTGTCTTGAATTCAGTTGTTCTCTGTTAAATGATATTCTTGGTAGTCCATCGAATCCGATGATGACAAATCTGTGCAGATCATCGGTTGTTGGTCTTATGGTGTGCCCTCTGGTGACTGTACAAGCCAATTCTAGAGGTGCACATTTTGCTGCAGATGGTGCATGGGAAGTTTGCGGTCAGTGGATTGTGCGCTGCTGATGCTCTGTGACATCGTTCGTGTGCCTCTTGTAGACGCCGGCAGCGGTCTTCCTCAAAGGCGATGCAGGTATTTCTGACTGTTGCACGCCACTGTGTTCTGTCGCTGGCAGTGTCCTCAAGGTCCCTAGGTTTGATACTGCTGTACTGCAGATTGGCTTTGATGGTGTCCTTGTAACGTTTCCGTGGACGACCTATATGCCGGATGCCCTGGGAGCGCTCACCATACAGAAGCTGGCGGGGGATTCTGTTGGCATCCATGCGGCTGACATGACCGGTCCAACGTAGCTGTGACTTCATGATCATCATTTCTATGCTTGTCATCTGGGCTCTCTCGAGGACCTCAAGATTGGGCACTTTGTCTTGCCAGCGGATCTTCATGATGTTGCAGAGGCAACGCATGTGAAATGCTTCGAGCTGCTTGATGTAACGCCTATATAGTGTCCATGTTTCGCACCCGTACAAAAGAGATGAAAGAACAACAGCTCTGTACACAAGCAGTTTTGTTGACATCTGGATGTTGTGGTGATTTAAAACTTTGACATGCAGACAGCCAAGTGCCTGGCTTGCTTTGGATATTCGTGCATTGATCTCATTATCCAGTGATCCATCACTGGATATGACACTACCCAGATATTTAAAGTTCTCCACTACTTTCAGCTGAGTGCCGTCGATGGAGATACTCGGGACAGAAGCATTTGATCCAGGTGCAGGTTGATGGAGAACTTCTGTCTTTCCGAGGCTGATCGTTAGTCCAAAAAGTTGCGAGGCCTCAGCAAACTTGTTGACAATGTGCTGAAGATCATTTTCAGTGTGAGCCATGAGGGCACAGTCGTCAGCAAAGAGTGCCTCAAGAAGGAGGTTCTGCACTGTCTTAGTCTTTGCATTCAGGCGACGGAGGTCAAAAAGTGAACCATCGTGCCGGTATTTCAAGTATATACCTCGGTCCAGATCTTTCAGTGCATGGTTAAGGACACATGTAAAGAACAGGTTAAATAGGACAGGAGCGAGAACACATCCTTGTTTCACGCTGTTGGTGATGTTAAAGGGGGCTGATGTGGCTCCATCAGACAATACTTCGCCTGTCATGCTGTCATGAAAAAGGCGTTTAATCTGGACAAATTTTCTTGGGCAGCCAAGTCGTGTTAGAATGGTCCAAAGGGCTTCCCTGTTGACGGTATCAAACGCCTTTGTCAGATCTATGAAGACAGCATACAGGTGCATGTTCTGTTCAATGCACTTCTCTTGTATTTATCTGACAGCAAACACCATGTCGACTGTGCTCCGGCCAGGTCGAAAACCACATTGACTTTCAGGTAGATGGCCTAAAAATTGCCTGCCCTACAACAACTGGCCAGCAAGCCGCGGCTGGCAGTTCAACCCAATCTGCGGCCGAAACCAAAAGAAATATTTGAGAAAACTTACCATTGGTGTATGGAATGTTCGTACCCTCATGGATCGAGAAGCTGTTGCAAGACCTGAGAGAAGGACAGCCCTCATTGCTCGAGAACTAGTCCGTTATAACATCGATATAGCGGCATTAAGTGAAACAAGATTGCCTGGGGAAGGTTTCTTGAGTGAACCAGGAGGTGGTTACACCTTCTTCTGGAAGGGTAAGACTGAGGCAGAGGACAGAATACACGGAGTTGGTCTGGCAATAAAAACCTTATTGATGCATCAACTCCCAGACCTTCCAGTGGGTATCAATGAAAGATTGCTGAAGCTACGTTTCCCACTAAATGCCAAACGTCATGTCACCATCATCAGTGCATATGCACCCACTCTAACATGCTCTGACAACTCAAAGGAACAATTCTATGAAGATCTCGACAGACTGATCAAGGCCACACCTGTAACAGATAAACTACTCCTACTTGGAGATTTCAATGCCCGAGTCGGGGCTGACAGCGAGAACTGGAAAGGAGTAATCAGGCCACATGGTGTTGGCAAAATGAACAGTAATGGACTACTTCTTTTGAGTCTTTGTTCTGAAAATGACCTGACCATTACCAACACTCTGTTCTGACAAGCGGACAAATACAAAACGACGTGGATGCACCCTAGGTCCAAATAGTGGCATCTGATAGACTATGCCATTGTTAGAAGGCGAGACATCCGAGACGTACTGATTACCAGAGTAATGCGAGGCGCAGAGTGCTGGACAGATCACAGATTAGTCAGGACGTCTCTTCAACTCTACATCGTTCCTTCTCGGCACAAATGCCCTAAGCATGTGCGACCTGCTTTCAATATAGCCAAACTGAAGGATGCTCAATGTTTCAACAAATTCCAGAAGAGTCTTGATGACAAACTGACATCCCACGGACAACTGATCGATACTGTAACCGAAAAGTGGAACCAGTTCAAGCAGATAGTGACTGACACAGCAATAATATCTCTTGGACCAAAGAAAAGAACACATCAGGATTGGTTTGATGAGAACCAAGAAGAAATATGCTCAGCATTGGAAGTAAAGAGAAAAGCCTTTATCGAATGGCAGAATGACCCCTCCTCAATCTCTAAACGGGAGCATTTCAAGTACCTTCAGAGCAAAACACAGAAAGACCTCCGTCAGATACAAGACAACTGGTGGGAGAGCAAAGCCAAAGAAATTGAGCACTATGCTGAGACCCACAACTTAAAGATGTTCTTTAGTGCTATTAAGACCGTCTATGGACCTTCTAAACCAAGGACCACCCCATTGCTCTCATTAGACAACACAATGCTGATTAAAGATAAAGAAGGCATCAACGAAAGATGGCGAGAACACTTTAGCAACCTTCTCAATAGACCATCAACCGTGAATAATAATGTCCTTAATGAAATTCCACAACAACCTGCTCTGACAGATCTTGACTTTCCGCCCACTATAGATGAGATTAAGAAAGCTGTTAGTCAGATGAGTTCAGGGAAAGCTCCTGGAAAAGATGGGATACCAGCAGAGAGATATATAAAGCAGCAGGTCCAGCAGCACTAGCAGCGTTCCACAGCGTGATCATCAACATCTGGGAGGATGAAAACATACCACAGGACCTTTGCGATGCTACTATTGTCTCTCTTTTCAAGAACAAAGGCAGCAAAGCAGAATGTGGAAACTATAGAGGCATATCCCTCTTCTCTGTTGGAGGGAAGATCATCGCCCGCATCATCTTGAACCTCCTAATAGCCAGTATTTCCGATGGGAGGGGTAGTATCTCTGATGTGGGGACTTGTCGTACCCTTTGGGGGTAGTCCGTCCACTTTGGTCCCCACCTGTCACTCAGCTCTCACCTGTGGCTCCAAGTAGCTGCAGCATGCGCAGCGGCCACACCCCAGGCAACGGCTTCGACAGGCCGGCCAAACCAGGTGGGTGTAACTGATGGGACTCAAACCCTCAGTGAATTAGGGATATGCCTACCCTGCATGCGACGTCAGCTCCGGCAGACTGGGCGAAAGAGATCACTAAGATCCAACGGCCAAGAAGGCGGGTCTGCAACGCTTTGTGGAAAGCGAAGGACTTGACGAGGCACGAAAGACGTCAAGGCCATCCACTGCAACCAAAGAAGTTACCAGTCGTGACGATTTTTCGTACCATTGGTGTCTGGCTTCTAAGGTCGAGAGAGTGGGATTGCTCCCGTGCAACGGCTCTACCACTCAAAAGCTTTCACACACAGGTCCTGTGCAAATCATCAAACATCATCATCATCATACTACCCAAATCCTGCGGCGATGGGGGACAGGTGGAGGTTACCACTGGGAGTCGTAGTCCCAATCCTGCAGGCAGGCGGCCTGTGGATAGGTGGTCGTCCAGCTCTGTACTTGGGGCAGCAGAGTTGCCCGGCAGCATCCCAGGCATCTGAGCAGCCCTCTTCAGGACAGCACTGTTCACCCTAGTAAGGGAGGGGCCTAGAAAAAGGTGGCCTAAATGATATTAAAAGGGTACCAATTCAAGTAGATACTTAAGCATGTGACTAATTTAATACTTGAGTTCCAACTACCGTGCCCAAGTAAACTGAGCCAGTATTTAGTTTTGATTGTCCATTTACCAGAGATTCACATATAAACCAACAGTGAAAACTGTAGCATAATTCTATCTTTCAGTAGCTTTGTGATTAAAGCAAAACACTTTTTTCTCTGCGGGAATTGCATACATTTAATTTTCACTTATGGTGAAATTGCATCCTTGTAATCTCCAACACTCCTGTTTCTTAAAGGAGGAAGTTTGAAAAAAGGTGTTTTCACAGGCATCTTGGAAGAACATGATTGAGAAATGCTGTTGTGTGAGCAGGAACTAGAGCCAAGGTATTCAAATTTGGTGCTTAAAGTTATTTGCCAAAAATCATATTTAGGCACATAAATAGATGGCCTCATTTTTTTAGAGCATCCACAACTCTAATAAATAAATAAATAAAATTGAAGTCCTGTGGATGTACTTATGTGGCTGCCATAAACACCATCTTCCCCCATTAAGAACAAGACTGAGGCCACCAACATGTTTCATATATGTCATTCAATTGAGTGGGAACCCATAGTTCAGAGTAGAATTTGGCCTTTAGGTTGAGGACAGTGATGTAGCCTCAAATGACGCAACTATGGAGGAAGATGGAGTAGAGGCATGGTGGTTGGGAAGTCAGGTAGGATCCAGGGTAGAGTTTCTGAGGATGAGGGAGATACAAGAATGCTTGTACTTTGAAGGGAACTGGCCAGAAGAGAATGAGAAGGAAGGATGAGAATGGAGGAATTAGTAGCTGGAAGGAGATGAGCCAAGGGGCTGGTTGCAGGGGTTAGAGATAAACGAACCTATGCATCAGTAACAGAAGGGGGAACGCTATGTTGGGATGGAGTGTTAATGAAGAACAGGAGATAAGATGGGAGTTGTGGCATTCCTTGTTCTTTTCTCTGAAAAACTCAGGGAAATCTTGTATGGAAAGGGAACCCGGGTTAGGACTGGGGGAGGATTTTAAGAGTCAAAAGTAGTTAATGGGCAAAGGAGTCAAAGAGAGTCAGGAAATAGTGCTGTTAGTGCAGAACTGCAGGAGGGGAAAACCTATTTGTAGTAGAGGAAGTCAGTGCAGTCAGAGGACTTATTCTAGAGGTTTTAGGTTACACAGGAGTGGAGACAGTGGGTGTTTAATTGGTTGTTCATGGTGTAACCCCAAAGAACCTTTATGGTTTCTTTAATTAGTTTGTTCTTCATGTTCACTCAATACAGAAAATGTTGCAAGTCCTCCATGCTTAGATATGTGTAGTATCCACCATCACTGTTCAGTACTGCAGGCCCAAGCATTCAAAAATCATGAGTCAGGCCCCCAATAAATAATGAGATTTTAAAATAAAAAAGAGGGTGCTTTTTATGTGCCCTTTGTTTTTTCAGTATTTGGGGTACATTTGGCTGACGTTTCACGTTTTCCTGCTCAACGATGAGGGCTAAGAATGTACTTAAAAAAAAAAGAAAGTTTAAGCTGATAAAGAAGACTTTTCTTTTCGTTCGTTTTTTTAAAAAAAAAAAAAGGCAAAATGGTTCATTTAGAAAATATCGATTCAAATTGACCTGAACACACTTTTTTCCCCCACTTTTTCGTTTGGTGAGAAAAACTGAAAACAAATTCAGTTTCAGGTTGAAACAAATTGAATTTTGTTCAGATTTTTCAGTGCACTGAAACAAAAACTCAGTTATTTTCTCAGCTCTACCCATAAGCTCATTTACTTACGGGGACTATGGAAATGCACCTCAGCGCTCTGCTGGTTGCTCAGTAGCATCATAATACTGCTTTGGAATCCTCTCCTGGAATGTGTCACATATAGTTGGAAGTAATGTCCCCACTCTGCCCCTCCCCACCCCGAATTTAAGGTCGGAGTGTAACACTGAGTTGGGATGAAGTTACGCTTATTTTATCTGATGTCCTAGTATCCTTTTTCAGAGGGGAATTGTTCCCCAGCAATAGTCTTCGCTGTTACTATTCATCCCCCTCCTAGCACTTCCTAGAAGTGATGGATGTCACACAACACTGTGTATATGGGAGGGGAACTAGGGTGACCAGACAGCAAGTGTGAAAAATCAGGACGGGGTGGGGGGTAATAGGAGCCTATATAAGAAAAAGACCCCAAAATCAGGACTGTCCCTATAAAATTGGGACATCTGGTCACCCTAGAGGGGAACAGAGTGGCTGCTAACTGTCCTGCTGCTAATGCCTGCAAGGAGAGAAAGCAGTAAGGACCAAAAGCAAAAAAAAAAAAAAAAAAGGGGGGGGGGTAGAAGTGAGAGATTTACCCCTTTTGAGAGTTAAGCATTTGAGTCCATCTGAAAAGTGAGAATTTCCTTGGGAGCTATAAATAATCAACTATTTAATGCACCGAAACATCTTACAGCTCCACAAAGAGAGGTAATCGTAGTAATAGTAAGACAGTGGTTATTGTGCAGAACATCTTGTGCAAATTTGGCATGTTCCTGGCTTGTAATTTAGAGGCACTGTTTACTCCAAGGGCTTTTATCAGATGTTAGGGAGTGTAAGGAGACCCACCAAAATGTAACTCTACTCCACTTAATTTTAATTTGAGCTCTGGAGCCAAGGGCTTAATTAGAAAGTTTAGAATATATAAGAGATTTAATCATAAAAGATTAAATAAATCCGAGCTACATTTTGCTTCCCAGTAAGTCGTATGATCCATAATTAGTCTATTAAAAAGCCTAATTAGTCCAAGTGTCTCATTTCAATTAAATATCTTTTGTGATAAGACTGTTCTGATGTGGCCTACTGTATGCTGCGCTGTAAAATTGTATATCTTGATTCGTTAGGGGAAAGCTTGTGAAGTGTTCAGACTCTGGGTAATCAGGATTTAGATTCAACCTTTGTAACCCTGTCCTGCAGTGAAGTTGTTATGTAGTAATACTTTCAACTGAGCACATATTGTAGAGCTTTATAGGCCTAAAATCTCAAAAGCCTGTGTGGTAAAGTGCCCCAGGACAGAAGTTAGTGTGAGTCAAAGGCCAACACTGTGTGACACGGTCCATGATTTAAACCTGCCTGAAGAAACCTCTAAAGAAGCATGACATAAAGGTTTTTCTGCTTGAGGCTTTTCATTCCACCTGTTGCCCTATGACCCACCTCCAACGAAACAGAGACGAGCTCTTCTCTTCCTGGCAACTCGTACTTTTCTCTGTTCAAAATGAAGTCACCTTTCTTATATTTCTATTTTTTTTTCCATTTTCCCAAGCAAAGTTTTGAGATACAAGGAGCATTAGCCTAAGAGGAATGCAGTTCCTTTCTTTCCTGTATATGTGTAGGTATATTATACAGGATGATGCTCAAGAAAAAGATCAGCCATTTACTTGATCAAATCAGATTAAACCAGACTGCACAAACCTTTCCAAACATTTTAGATTATAATCTTTAAATTGGGATGCATGCAATCTGAAGGGTCTAATAATAATCTTGCACTTTTGACTAAATGGATATGTAATCTGTACACATCTAAGTTCATTGTTTAACAGCATATGCCCAAATTTATTTGGCTACAATTATACCATTTTTTTCCAGTTAATTTTTAGTTTCAGAATTCCCAAAGAGTATTCCAGGCAACAAAAAATAAATAAAGGAAGAAAACAAAATAATCTCTTGCACATTTTAACATAAATCTTTAACGTACCATGTCCAATGCAAATGAAATTCCCTCGGCATAATGCACTTGTTTAACTCAAATGAACAACCCCAGAAGTAGAGGTTCTCTGACATATCGTCTCTGGAGATCTGCCTGGTTACATGATGCTGACTCTCCTTGTTTCTAGCTGTCAAATCCCATTACATATTCACATATCTACAATCCTATTTTTCCATGTAATCAATAGCAGTAGCTGCCCCACTGATTGTAAGCAGGAGGGAAGGTGGTCTGTGTGAGTGGTAATGGGAGGTGTACACAGGACAATCTTTTTGCAAATATAAGGCCTTATTCTACCACACTTACTCACACTGAGAAGTACTTTACTCTTTGACTATCCCATGGATTTCAGCACATTTTATTTATTCGTTGTGGTCACCAGTAAACAACAAAACCAAAAAATACACGAGTCCAAGAGAAAATTTCAGGGAAGAGCAAGAGGAAAAAAAGGAGTGGTCACAACAGGCCAGTACTGAACAGAGGGCACAACATATGCATCGCTGGTGGACTTGTGTCAGAAGATTATTTTGTACAGGCCAAACTAAAGCCCCAAGCTGAGTGTGTAAAAATGGGTTTGCACAATTTTGTTTGCACGATCCATACAGTGTGGCACTCTCACCTGGATCCACATAAGGACTTAAGCATTGTGTGTGGAGTTGGGTGTGCCCAGAGCATGCCAACTGGATCGGGCCCCACAGTCAAGATAGACGTTGCCCTGCCTACCTCTTGCTGGTTTGAGGATTGCGCTGGAGTTTAGGTGTGAGGTAGGCAGCTGGATGTCTGCTTTAGGCAGCATTATCCATGCCCAGAGAGGCAGAAACTTAGGGTGCCAATGGGGATTCTACAGTGAAAATTTAGGCACCAAGTGACTTTAGGTGTCAACATGGTTAGGTGGCATCTGAGCAGGGGTTTTGTGGATTGCAGTGGTGCCAAAAACTAGCACTTAAGCACCTAAATCTGGGTTTTATGTGCCTAAGTCCCTTTGTGGATCTGGACTTCCGTCCCCTCCTAGTGATGGTTGAGCTGCAGATAGAGGTTGATAAACCTGCTACAGTCTTGTCTACCAGAAGTGGGTCAGGCAGTAGCAGCTCATGCTTTAAGATCCAGAGGTCCCGGGTTGAGTCCCCATTCCTGATGACCCATCCTGGGATTTGTTACTACTGCAAAATCAGTTTTGATACAGACCAGTACTCTGACTTGAGCACAGGCCCATGGAGACCTCCCAACACGTTATTCCTCCCAGGAACAAGAGTAAGCAGTGTGAGATTTGGAGTGGCCATCTCAGAGAGTATCTCTGCTAAAATCCTCCCCCTGTGTTCCACGACCCAGAGCCTATCCCAAAATGAACCCCTTTGTGGCATTACCCTGGAGGACCCAGTGGTTAAATAGGAAATCAGAGTGGAGTATAACAATGGTGCCGCACTGGGACAGCTGTCTTTCCGCATATGCATGAATTTTGCTCCAGCTACTGTTCTAATGTATTAGTTGAACCACAGGGTGGTTCGGTTTGTTTGATTAAAAGTGTTATGCGAGTGTCACAGACTTGGTACAGCCCCCTGGCTAGACACTCGCCAAAGGGGGTGGTGTTTGGACTAGAGCTGGGTGAACGATTTTTTTGTTTGTTTTTGTTCAGACAGCCAGGGCCACAGCCATGGGTAGGCCTGCATGGGCCTTAGCTCCCACTCAAATCTGAGCCTGTGTGAATGCCAAGTTTAAGTATATTTATTAACAAACAGGCTTATTATTGATTTATTTATTTTATTAAGTCATGCATCCTGAAGGCGGGTACTCAGGTTTTGGATGTTGCCCATCCACCATAAGTTGGAGTGCACCCAAATTTCCATTCCTATCTATGCTACTGTGGAGAGCAAACTGAAAAATCAGAAAAAAAATATTTGGATCAGTTTTAAAAACATTCAGAATTTGTCAACAGATCAGAAAAGTCCATTTCGTTGTAGTCAGCATCAGAAAACTCTGAGTGTGTGTGTCCATCTGGCCTAGTGGGCACTTGCTTGGGATGTGGGAGACCCAGGTTTGAATCCCTACTCTGGAGGAGGGTCTTGTCCGTCCCCCCCCCCCGTGATCAGCCTAACCAACAAGCTATAGGCTGTTCTGGGGACTTTCCTGGTCATTAGGAACTGTGGATTCATATGTTCTCTCTGGCTGACTTAAAGGGGGGATTTGACTCCACATCTCCTACCTCCACAGTGAGTGCCTCCATCAGCAGGCTGGGGGCCCAGTGAATAGTTAAATATGTATAAAAATTGAACAGTTTCAATAGGAGAAACGGAGAGCAGACTAGCCAAAAGCTTGAGGGTTAGGGCACTCACCGGACAGATAGGGAACCTGAGTTCAACTCCCTGCTTCAGAGTGGGAATTCAAATGTGTGTCTTCTACATATCAACCTTTTGCCCTGTGGTCAGGGCACTTGCCTATCTCATGTCCATACTCTCTGTTTTTTTACTTTTCTGAAGCTGGTCAAAACTAATTGGGTCAAATTCAGTAATAGATTCAACATGACGGAAACTGCATATTTTTGGTGAATAAACTATTTATCTGAAAAAATTCTCTCAGCACGGGTTTGGAGCCATGTGCTGGAGCCATGTGCTTCTAAATGCTCCAGGGTCCAGTCACAGGTATTGGCGACACAATTCCTGGGCACAGAACTGTCTCTCTGTCTGGTACCACTTCTAGGGAATAGACTGCCCTCAGCCCACAGGACCAGTACTGACTCCTCAAGCACTCTGTCCCCAGACCTTCACCCCGGTGTGTACTCTGTTTATGGTTTAACCTCTCAGGGACATGTGATAGTTGAAGCAAGCAATGCACAGACTTTGCTGAGGAATTTCTAAACCCATCACACTTTCCTTATAGACAAATCACATGAAATACACAAATCTAGGCAAAATAATAAACACTTGTACACGGTTCCCTCACTTAAAGTCCTCACCACTCTGGAACATTCTTTGGGTTTTAGTCAGTGCCTTTCGGGGTCCTGGGTCCCCTTCTGGACCCCACTCCTCCAGCTCAGTTTTCTCTTCCTGGTTATGGTTCTGACTAATCTATCTTGTGACTCATGATTCTAGCTCCCCTTTGCTTATTCAGGTCTGGTAGTCAAAAGGTGATCTTGGCCCTTTTAAAGAGAAGCTCTTAACACCCTTTCCCCCCCTTCTGTTTTGCTGGAGGTTTTCCATTGCTCCAACCCTACCCCCTGCAGACAACCTGGGGAGCCATCCCATTGGTCCAAGATAGTTCTACTCGAATGAAAGATCACTCAGGTTAATGACTCTTCATTGTTCCTGTAGCACCTACCTAGCCCAGGTCGGGGAGGTACATGACACAAACCCTGTTAGCAAATGGCTTATTCAGTATACACTGAGGCATTCAACAATAGAGCAATTTTGTAAAATCAACCAGAATTCATAACTTTTAAATAGACAAATTTCCCAAATTGTCACAGCAATGATCAGTGTTTATCAATTTTAACAAATGGCATCTTGTCTATTCTCCAGAGTGGAGGGATGCACTAGGTATAAGTTTAACCAAAATTCCTATGACAACTTAGCTATTTTGCTACTATTTTTGGATGCAAAATGTTTCTTTGTACAGCTGTGATATGGTATCAGCAATAAATCATTAAAAAAGCAGGGAAAAGTCCAACAAAATTGGGCCTTATTTAAAATTGCAAAAGTTCAAGTGTTTTGAAATTAAACTAGCCAGTGACACATTGTTATAAATTACCCCCACCAAAGGTTTGTTTGTTATCCTATCGTATGAAATTGAGAATAACTTTTATAAATACTTAGCTGGCCACAAGGAATGCATGGCTAGGCCAACATATGGTATATATCGTTTAGGAGTAAAGAATGTTTACTACTTTATTTGAAGACAATTTGTTATAGGATGTCATAACAGCCTCTTTAAGCATGCAGTAAATTAAAACAAAGTTTGATGTATAAAGGTTGAAAAAAACCACACACGGATATTGTGACATTCCCCTGGTGTTATCTGGACCGGTGATTTGCTAGGTCACTCCAATCCTTGACTCTGAGAGCCAACCTTACCCTGCTCTGCTGTGAGAACCCCCATTCCTGGGCTGTTCATGCACAGCCTCTGGTATGTAAGCTGCTTGGATTGTGCAACCGAATGACACTAGCCAATATCTCTGGTCCCAGACACAACCCTAGGAACCTCCGTCTTGCAGTGTCCAGTTAAGCCCGCTGGACGCGGCAAGCTTGTATGAGTTTATCAGTTTAACAAAGAAATTGATATGTACCAGGCTTGTTATCCCAACAGGAGTCTCTGACACGCTTCAAACCAAACGAACTGCTTCAGGCAGAACAAACAAACAGATTTATTAACTATAAAGATAGATTTTAAGTGATTATAAGTCAAAGCACAACAAGTCGGATTTGGTCAAATGAAATAAAAGTAAAACAAATTCTAAGCTGATCTTAACACTTTCAATGCCCTTACAAACTTAGATGCTTCTCACCACAGGCTGGCTGGTTGCCCTTCAGCCAGGCTCCCCTTTGATCAGTGCTTCAGTCACTTGGTGTGGTGTCTGTAGCGGGAGGTGGAAGAGAGAGGAAGAACATGGCAAACGTCTCTCCCTTTTATCATGTTCTTTCTTCCCTCTTGGCTTTGCCGCCCCCCCCCCCTTAGAGTCAGGTGAGCATTACCCCATGGCAATCCCAAACTGACCAAAGGAAGGGGGGTGACTCACTTGGGAGTCCAACAGATCCTTTGTTATTGCCTAGGCTAGTGTCCTTTGTTCCTGTGACGCTGGGCTGGGTTTGTCCCATACATGCCCTGATGAGGTGTGAACTGCCCCTCTGCTCTTGGGGAGTTTTTGCCTGGGCTTGCTTTAAGCCATGAGGACACATTTTCAGCCTCATAACTATATACATGAGATTATAACCTATAACATTACTATAACAACAATTACTATAACATTACCATAACAACAATGCTCAGTACATCATGAGCCTTCCGAAGACACCCGCACATAATCATATTATAAGGATGAACATGGGGGTGTAGGGTGTTCCCACGCGGTACAGAACGTCACAGATATATCTTTCATTAACAAGAAAGTACTTCATATGCAGAGTGTATTTTTGACATATGCCAAAGTTCTTTGGTGTAAGTCTAGAGTGACCTTACTAAAGTTACTCCAGGTTACACCAGTGAAACTGAGAACAGAATTTGACTCTCAGTACCTCTTTCCACAGCATTAACAGACCCCCAGCTGCAGCTAAGTGGATGTTAATGTTGTTGCCTCCATCAGAGTTACTCTTGGACCAGATTCTCTGCTGTCCTGCACCTTTGTGGTCAGTTATATCAATGCAAATCACTTTCATGCTGATTTAGTTGTGCTTTACCTTGCATGGGTGTAATTGACTGTATGAGGTGTAGGGCTATGGGGAATCTGGCTCATCGCTGTTATTTGGTATTATGAAATATTTATATTTGTAGGTGTTCCAAGAGACCTGAGTCATGTTGGGATCCCACTGTGCTAGGCACTGTACAAAGTAGTGCATTGTTATTATTAAATGATAGTTTAGTTTATTTCTCATCACCACATGACTGTTTTGCAATGTATGGGTGCATCCTGAAGTCCTTGCACAGCCTTTAGTCAGGCAAAACTCCTATTGAGTGAGAATTGAACCCTGTGTAAATTATGATACCCAGCAGTTGTTACCTGTTAAAGATAAAGTATCCCACCAAGGTATCTATAAAAATCTTCAGGATTAAAATTAGGAGAACAATGAAGGCCTGATTGTGGCTGCACAAGGTGGGGAAGGAAAGCTCCCCGTATGTTCCTGTGTTGGGGAAGGAGCTGGGGAAGGATGTTGGGGGGGTACAGGCTGGCAGGGTTTGCCTGAAATACCTCACCCTGTGGGGGTGTTGATTCTGCTGAGAAAGGGATGAGGGGATTCTATTGGCTTTCTAGAGAGAGGGTCTAGGCTGTGGGCTGAGTAGTCTGAGGGGAGGAACAGCCAGTCTTGAGGAGAAGGTGTGAGCTGAACTTTATCATCATACTGTAATTTTTGTTGCTCAGAATTTGAAACTACAGGAAGGGTGTAAGTTCAGACTGTATAAATACAGTCTACACATGATGTAGAGGTGGCTGGGCAAAGTGCCTAGGTGCTCGTCATGATCACAGTACTTGCATGCAAGGACTGCACAAGTCAAACACCAGGTACTAGACTCCAAAAGTGGGTGGTGAGGGGTAGGGGTGTAGCCCTATTTCCCTCTCCTGTCCACACCAGCCAGGAGAAGGGTGCAAGGGGAAAGGAGAGTGTAAAACATAAGAGGGTGTTGCAGGGCTATTGTGGCCCAAAATCCTCCTATCACTGTCAGAGGCACTGGGCTTCTTGAGTCTGTGTGTGTCTTTACAACAGTCTAGCCCCATATTTTGCACTGAGCAGTTGAGTACCTCAGGACCTTTCCAAGGTTAAGCAGAAGCTAGCGGACATAAGAACCACAGCTGAGACCTTTTGACTTAACCCCAGAAGTGAATGAAAAAAAAAAAAAGAGAGAGAGAGAAGAAATCATCCTGCAATTTAATCTTTGTAAATCTAAAACCAGAGTTGGCTTACTAACTAAAATATAGTACAGGCACATCAGGAAAAACTCGTAAATCGATATTATGTTTCACATGGTGTTATTGTGTCTGCTCAAAAGATTTAGTAAATTGAGTGTGTCCCAGAGAAGGCTGTAGTGCACTTCAAATTAGATGTTCTGTAAAAGGTGTCTTGTGTCATTTCAGTGTGGCCAGGATTTTCAAAGGTGACTAGTAATTTTGGCTGCCTTGATTTTTGAGCACCTACTTTGTGTCATTGAAATGGGCCTGATTTTTAGAGGGTGGGTGCTGGGCCTTACTGAAATCCAGGCCACTTTAAGGTGTAGCAAATTGGATACCCAAATTCACGAATCTTGGTTGAAAGACATAAAGGACCAAATGCTGGTGTTATGTCCATGAAAGGTCAGATTGCCTACATGAAGGGCCAAGTAAACTAAAGGAGAAATTCTGCACTGGGATCCATTGAACTTAATTGGAAAATGAATATCAGAGGGCAGAATCTACTTCTAATCAGAGTATAGTCCAAAGGAGAGCAGAGATTTAAATTCATGACAATTTGGGGCTGGAGTGAGAAAGGGATGCGAAAAATTCTGTCTCAATTTAAAAAAAAAAGAAAGAAAAAGAAATATCAACTTTCTGTCTCAAAAGGTTTTACTACTGAGAGCCCAGCTTTCAAACATGGGAAACCAGCCCTACTCCAGATGCCCAAACATTCCTGATGAATAACGCTGTGAAAATAAGTTGTCCAAAAAATCAGAAAATAATTGTTTTGGGTTGAAATTATAACATTTTTCAAAAAATGTTATGAACAAAAAAGTTAAAAAAAATAATCTGGGGTTGAATGAAAAGTTCGGGGGAGTTTTTCTGTGTGTGGGGGGGTTTTTTTGTTTTACAAAATTGAAATTTTTGTTTCATTTCTGACCATTTTAAAATAGTTTTGATTTTTAATAAAATTAAAGGAAAGTTTGAAATGAAAAGTTTTGTTTCAACACATGTTGGTGGGCTTTGATTTTTTTTAGGTTTTTTCCCCCCCCAACCAAAACAATTTGGCAAAACAAATATAAATTGGTAAAACATTTTGTTATTGCCGATGCTGCATTTTTTGCTGGGAAAAAAGTTGTGGTTCCAATCCAGCAGAGCACTTAAGCATGTGCTTCATGTCATTGGGACTGCTCACATGCTTAAAATTCAGCGCACGCTTAAGCACATGCTTAGGCCTAAATGCCAATTTGATGGGGATGGGCAGAATCTAAAATTGTGTGCCAAAGTTTGAAAAAAGCCTTAAGAATCGCTAGTTATTTATGTTGCATGGTACAAGTCATATAATCGAGTCATACTTAATTAAGGAGCACTTTTACTCTCCCAAGGAATTTATGTCTATCTGTTTAGTTCCTATACAGCAGGGGTCGGCAACGTTCGGCACGCGGCTCGCCAGGGTAAGCACCCTAGCGGGCCGGGCCAGTTTATTTACCTGCTGACGCGGCAGGTTCGGCCGATCGCGTCCCCCACTCGCCGCGGTTCGCCGTCCTGGGCCAATGGGGGCGGCGAGAAGCGGCGCGGGCCGAGGGATGTGCTGGCCGTGGCTTCCCACCGCCCCCATTGGCCCGGGACGGCGAACCGTGGCGAGTGGGGGCCGCGATCGGCCAAACCTGCTGCGTCAGCAGGTAAATAAAACTGGCCCGGCCCGCTAGGGTGCTTACCCTGGCGAGCCGCGTGCCGAACGTTGCCGACCCCTGCTATACAGTGACCAGCATTGCAGTATATGAGAGCCTTCATTCTAATGATATACAGTGAAATGATCCCTGCTTAAATGGAATGTCTTCAGGTGGATGAAGTGAATATGTATTTGTGTGTGGATGTCTCATGCTGACTCTACATCTCACAGGTGCCTCTGCCACGAGCCATGGGCAGGTTGCATGATTAATCTACCCCAATGCATATTGTGTGCCCCTTTGTAAGTCCAAGTCTGCCAACTACATGATGAGCTCAACACAGCTGTGCAAATTCCTAGACGACAGCACTAATATTGAAAACAGCATCTTCTGATAACTGGAAATTGATTTTAATCAGGACAAGGAGTCCACTTGGATAGCCTGACTCTCCAGATACTGTTCAGATTAAATGTGTTCATCAGTTATTTAGTTCTGTTCTCTTTATATACAGATTTTTTCCAGTTCCACTATAGTCCTGTTTTTAAATGTTTGATCTTTATGGGCATTTGAAGCACATGCATAATTAACGATCTGACAATCTGTTTTAGTTTCCTAATTATTTTCAGCTGCTTGAAAATGAAATACTTTTAAAATAATCATAAAAGTTTTCAAAGAAAGAAACACAACGCTTCAAAATGGGAGAACACTCCGAGATATGATTAAAAGTCTTGGATTAAGTAAAGCAGGCTGTCATTCTTTTACTCCCTTTTATTATTCTTGGCTTATTTAAAAGATCTTCATCCAGATTTGTCTTTTACAAATTCATACTAGAAGTGGATTACGCAGTTAAGACAAAACAGATACATCTTCTCATTTTCTGATGTTCGTTTTTTCTAATCTTCTAATGTTATTCTAGGGTTATGGTTTATTTTACTCTGAACAATTAAGTCAATTTAAATGGCCAGAGTGTAGCATAATTCAGAGAGGTGATTTAAAATGATTTGAGTCGGGTGTGTGCTAAAAGCAACGTCGGAATTGTCTGTGGATGATTGAAAGCTTTTCATTGATACATGATTGTGATACCAGCTGGCAGATTGCTGAATACAAGGAGGCTAGCATGGGATGTGGAACCTGTGCTGTTGAGAACAATTAGGAAAGTCCCTGCCATGACTATGACAGTGTTGTTGCCCCTCACAATTTTATCATAAATCTTATGGTACCTGGTGCTTTTCTTAAAGCCCCATCTCCTGGAGTCATGTTGTTATGAGACATCTCAGCTTTCATTTAAAAAGAAGAAAAAAAAAGGGTTTCTAGCCCTGATGGTTGCAGAGGGGGGGTTGAAAATGTGAACCGTAAAGGCTCAAACACCAGGTGGTAAATAAAAAGAACCCTACGTTAACCTCATGATTTTTAAGGCAGCCTCATGTTTCTTGGTGGGCCTGATTCATGATTTTTGAATTCTTGTGGTTGGGTATAGTGCTTTGGGACTGATCTAGCACCCATTGAAGTCAATGGGAGCCTTCCCATTGGCTTCAAATGCATTGCTTCAGGATAGGGTTGCCAGGCATCTGGTTTTTGACCAGAACGCCCGGTCGAAAACGGACCCTGGCAGCTCTGGTTGACGGTCCAGTGGGGGCCTAAGGCTAAAGCAGGCTCCCTGCCTGCCCTAGCTCCATGGGGATCCCTGAAGTGGCTGTCAGGTCCCTGCAGTCCCTAGACACGTGGGAGGCCAGGGAGGCTCTGTGTGCTGCCCCTGCCCAGAGGACTGGCTTTGCAGTTCCCATTGGCCGGGAACCGCGACCAATGGGAGCTGCGGGGGCAGCGCCTGTGAGCACAAGGGAAGTGCGCGGAGCGTCCCTGACCGTCCATGCGTCTAGGGGCTGCAGGGACCTGGTGGACGCTTCCTGGTAGGGCCGGCTTTAGTAAGTGCGGGGCCCAATTTGAATATCCGGCAGCGGTCTAGGTCTTCGGCGTCACTTTGGCACCGGGTCCTTCACTCCCTCCGGGTCTTCCGCGGCACTGGAGGACCCGCCGCCGAAATGCTGCCGAAGACCCAGAGTGAGTGAAGGACCTGCCGCCGAAGACCTGGACCGCTGCCAGGTGAGTAAAAAAATTAAAAAGGCACCTAAGTTAGGTGCTCTTCTTTAGGGCGCAGGGCCCTCTTAGGCACGGGGCCCGATTCGGGGGAATCGATCTAAAGCTGGCCCTGCTTCCCGGGAGCCATGGTACACGCTGCCGGGTCCCCGCACCCCAAACCCTTTCTGCACCCCAACCTCCTGCCCCAATCTGGAGTCCCCTCCCACACCCAAACTCCCTCCCAGAGCCTGCACCCCCGCAACATCCTTCCCCAGCTGCCTCCTTCACCCCAGACCCCTCATCCCCGGGCTCACCCCAGAGCCCACACCTCCAGCTGGAGTCTTCACCCCTCCCCCAGACTCCAACCCCCTGCCCCAGCCCAGAGCCCTCTCCTGCACCCTGAACCCCTCATTTCTGGCCCCACTCAGAGCCCACACCCCCAGCCAGAGCCCTCATCCCTCCCACACCCCAACTCCTTGCCCCAGCCCGGTGAAAGTGAGTGAGGGTGGGGGAGAGCGAGTGACGAAGGGAGGTGGGATGGAGAGAGCAGGTGCAGGGCCTCAGAGAAGGGGCAGGGCAGGGGTGGGGCGGAGGTGTTTGGTTTTGTACAATTAGAAAGTTGGTAACCCTACCTCAGAACACAGTGAATAGTGGGGAGATGTGTGCTTGTGAGGGCAGAGGGATTTCTCAGTTCCCATTCCAGCTTATACATGGGCTACCTTTGGTGGTCTTGGCAACTTTCTGCCTCGGTTTTACCATCTCTAAAATGGAGTCCTGCTGTTCGCTCCTCACCTGAGAAGCTGCAGAGCTATAGCAGCCCAGGGGAAACATCCTGCGAATTGTGTAGAAATGGGGCAGGCAGCAAGTCTTCGGGAGCACTGTGGGGAGATGTTGTCCAGCATCCTAACCTGCTGATGTGCTTCCCCATTGCCTATTGCTGGAAACTAGCAGATGCCCTGAGGATAGCGTTGGGGGCTTCCCCATACTCCAGACTCATTTGGTCATGCTGCTTTGGTGTCCGGAGTGCTTCTGCATGTACTAGCCTCTCATGCTTACTGAGCAATTAAGGCAGGATGCTGCCTGGGTTCTGTGCATGCGTGCTAGGGGTGTGAACAGGCCTCTGTGACCTTAGATAAATGACCAAAATTAAACCCAGATGAGGAAGTTCAAAGTGCTGGTTGACAGTCTCTCCATCCTGCTGTGATCTTGAGCCTCATTAAACTTGTTGAATTCAGCCTGCTTAAATAGTAGTACATACTAGTAATCCTGGATCATCCCATAAACCCTGTAAAGCTAATATGCAGCAAAGAGGGGACTGGGTATCTCAGAAGATTTTTAAATGGTCTCTTGATACTTTAGGTCAAATCTAGCCCTGGTCAGTTGTGGATGAAAAATCACTTCTCTTTTTAGCTGTTCATTGGGCTACTGTCCGTGAAATAATTTGTGGTCTCACTAGATTCTGGAAGAACAGCGTCCATATCATCACAAAAAAAAAAAATCACCATTGAAATTGGCAACCAAATTTTCAGACTGGCACCTAAGGTGTGCCCACAACATTTGCACTGGCACCCTTCACACAGAACCACACATTTGTGCCTTCAAAACAGGCCATGGAAATTTGAATTTTAAAAAACAGAGATTTCATAGAAGTAAATTTGTATATAACAACTTATTTTGCATGTGCAAAGCTTATTTGTGAACAAATGGGAGAGCTGCGTGCACTGGGTATGCAAACAACTGTGATGGGTAGAGCATGAGTCACCACTAACGTTTGTGAATTTGCCTTAAAGGATGCATTGCCAGTGGACCATACTCCATTCCTTATGTGAGCGAGGAAAGCTAAATCAACAGTGATCCTTTTTCATAGCTTGGCATAAATATTACCCTTTTTTTTTTTAGCAAGGTACAGTAAAAGGAATCTCACGTGGCTGGAACTGCAGATGTTAGTTATACAGTTGAATGTGTGTGTGCTTTCTAGAAGACTAGGATTCTGAAGCCAGATCATGCAGTGAGTTGGAGAAGCTTTCTGCTTTTTTTTCAGTCATCATGTTAAAGCCAAGAATGATTATCCCCAGCCCCAGTGCTGCAGTTTTCTGAAGTGTTAGCCTTTTTAATTTCAAACTTTTGACTAGCCTCCAAAAGTTGAAATGCTTCCAAAACCTTTCTATCATATGTATCATATTAGCACAGGTTTTATTTTTGATATTCAATCAAATAAAGAGAACCAGCCCACGTTCGGCAAGGTTTATTTGAAACAAATAGAGATGAAGCTTTTGTGATCTGTGCTGTTGGCATGAATTCAGCGTTGAACCCATCCATT
Organism: Emys orbicularis; assembly: GCF_028017835.1. Taxonomy (NCBI): domain Eukaryota; kingdom Metazoa; phylum Chordata; order Testudines; family Emydidae; genus Emys; species Emys orbicularis. Next base: position 22,320,899 of record NC_088688.1, on the reverse strand, counting down.
ACATATGTTGTCAGATCCCTCACAAAATTCCAAATGTCTCTGGTTTTAGTTTTACAAAAGAAGGCTTTTGTTTTGTAGCTTCATTCTACTACAAGATAAAGACTGAGACAAGAAGCAGCATTTTTAACCGGGATGGGCTTTTTAATTTGTCTTGTGCATTTTTTTTATTGTGTTGGCACATCACTGTGTGTGTGTTTATTTAGAGCCTCTAAGCAAACATATTTATTTTGTCCTCTGATGTTATCTTCATTTAGTTCCTCTTCTCCTCTCTGAGGTAGTACGTTTCCCCATGGCATCTTCTCCTCCAGTCAGGAGGCTCAAAGGGCCTCTGTTGAGGCCACTGGCAAACCATACCATTCCACTGATGGACCACCAGAGGGAAGCACTGTAAGAGTGATGGAGTGTTTTGTCCTCTTGGAGAAAGAACAGGAATTTTGCAATACACTAAGAGCAGAGGTCCTGAGTAGAGCTGTGCAAATAATTAAACTGTTTTGTTCGGTGGCTGAACCAAAAAAATTTTTAAAAGTTTTTTTAGTCGAACGAAACATTTAGTTTGACTCGAAATAAAATGTTTTGTTTTTGAGATTTATTTATTTTTTTACATTTTTAAAAATAAAATGGAAGTCAAATTTGAGGCATTGAAACTTTTCATTTTGAAAATGTCAAAGAAAAATGCTTTAGCTTTTTTTGGAATTTTTTCTTCAGCTAAAACAGTCTGGTGAATTTAACTAAATGTTTTGGTCAACCCGAAAATGCATTTCTTGGTGAAAAAAAGTTTAATCTGAAAATTTTCACCCAGCTATAGACCTGAGGCTACTTTGTCAAGTCTTGCTCTCCCATACTGCCCTGTGCAATCATGCAAAGATAAGGATCTCAAGTGTGTGTGTGTGTGTGTGTGTGTGTGTGTGTGTGTGTGTGTGTGTGTGTGTGTGTGTGTGCGCGCGTTTGGTTAGATTGAATGAGGATTGTATCCTTCTGCTTTGTCGCCAGGATTTTATCAGATATTTTAATCATTATTAATATTATCCTTTTTTAAAATGTGAGACTAATGTGGCAATGTCTGGAAAACACTGGAAACTACTGTGCATGCAGGCACTTTCATTTGTTCAGTTAGTGATGTAAAGGTCCATTTATAGCTCTACACCTCTAGAAGGAGCAAAGCATATTCAGCAGCCAACATGTCAAGCTTAGGAAAAAGAAAAGGCCACTTTACTTTTGGACCAGCTGAAGGAGGTCTGTGTCATTTAAATTCTCTATATCACAAAGTGCAGAAAGCTTCAATTGCACTGCCTGGTGACAGAAATTTAAAGACCTCAGATGCTCTATGATATTAACTCAAGAAAAACCAACACTGAGCTGGTCCACACAACATATTAACTAAAAACTATATTTCACCATCTGGTAAATTTATACCATTAATTCTTTTTTTGTTTGTTTGTTTTTTCTTTTTTGTTGTTGCCATCTTCAGATTTACTATTGCAAAATCTGCACAGATCATCATGTTTATACCACATATTATGTGTAGCTAATTCTTCAAAATTCTGGACAAATAGCCATGGAAACAATAAGGCGATGGGCTAAACCAGCCACCTCAAGTGAAAATGTCAGCATCTGTCCAGATACATTCTTGGCAGGCAAAAGGTATCACTTTTTTCTGATTATGGATGCTTGACGGTTCCTGAGCTTTTCCCCAAGGCTTTCCTCACCCCAGCCTCCTTTGTTCTGTGCATACAGCAGTTCTATTCTATGCCTTATTCTGCACCCATCAATATTATATCTCAGGGATTTTTTTAACAGTAGGAATTTTAGAGGTCCTGCAGGCCAAATTTAGGCTACTAGGTAAGAGTTTATAGTCCAGGATCTCCATGGTAGCATTCTTTGAAATGCTTTCAGTTCCAGTGCACGTGGCCAGTTAGACTGGCAGAACTGCTGGGTCTCAATGCATGGATGAGATGATGGTGTTCAGAGGAGGGATTCGGGTTTCTTAGGAACCAAGGAACCTTTTGGGAAAGGAGGAGCCTATGCAGGAAGGATGGGTTCCACCTAAAACAAAATGGAACCAGATTGCTGGCATGTAAGATTAAAATGGTCATAGAGAAGTTTTTAAACTAAGGGCTGGGGGTAGGGCCGGCTCCAGGCACCAGCCTGGCAAGCAGGTGCTTGGAGCGGCCGCTCCGGAGAGGGGCGGCACGTCCAGCTATTTGGCGGCAATTCGGCGGACAGTCCCTCACTCCCGCTCGGAGCGAAGGACCTCCCACCGAATTGCCACCGCAGATCGCGATCGCGGCTTTTTTTTTTTTTTTTTTTTTGGCTGCTTGGGGCGGCCAAAACCCTGGAGCTGGCCCTGCCTGGGGGAAAGCTGACAGGTAGGGAGGAGCACAGGGTTCAGACAGCGACATCCCTTAGGGGAGGATCTATGAACAGGGATTCTCTATATCAGTGGTTCTCAAACTTTTGTATTGGTGACCCCTTTCACACAGCAAGCCTATGAGTGCAACCCCCCTTATAAATTAAAAACACTTTAAAAAATATTTAACACTATTATAAATGCTGGAGGCAAAGCGTGGTTTGGGGTGGAGGCTGACAGCTCTCGACCCCCCAAGTAATAACCTTCTGACCCCCTGAGGGGTCACGACCCCCAGTTTGAGAACCCCTGCTCTATATCCTAGTAAGAGGAGAAGATAAAAGTTGATAAAGTACACATAGGAACTGAAGAGAAACAGTCAAATGAAAAATAGTCCCATTCAGTTACATCACATGAAGGCAGACAACTAAATATTGACAAATTTTATAAGTTCTTGTATACAAATACTAGAAGTCTAAATACTAAGATGGGTGAACTTGAGTGCCTGGTGTTAAACGAGGATATAGATATAATAGGTATCTCAGAAACTTGGTGGGACACGGTAATACCAGGATACAAAATATATAGGAATGGCAGAGTAGGTCATGCTGATGATGGAGTGGCTCTATATGTGAAAGAAAGCATAGAGTCAAATATAATAAAAGTCTTAAATGAATCAAACTGTACCATTGAATCTCTGTGGAAAGAAATTCCATGCTTGAACAACAAGACTCTAGCAGCAGGAATATGCTACCGACCACCTGGCATGGATGGTGATGGTATTTGTGTAAAGGTCAGGGAGATTAGAGAGGCTACAAAATCAGAAAATTCAATAATAATGGGGGATTTCAACTATCCCCATATGCACTGGAAACGTGTATTCTCAGGATGGGATACAGAGATAAAATTTCTAGACCCCATTAATGACTGCTTCCTGGAGCAGCTAGTCCTGGAACCCACAAGGGGAGGTAATTCTTGATTTAGTCCTAAGTGGAGCACAGGATCTGGTCCAAGAGGGGAACATAGCTAAACTGCTTGGTAATAACAACTATAATGTAATTAAATTTAATATCCTTGTAGGGGGGGAAATACCAAAGAAACCCACCACAGAGGCATTTAACTTCAAAAAGGGAAACAACACAAAAATGAGGAAGCCAGTTAAATGGAAATTGAAAGGAACAGTCACAAGACTGAAATGCCTGCAAGCTGCATGGAAAGTATTTAAAAACACCATAACAGAGGCTCAAACTAAATGTATACCCAAAATAAAATAAAACAATAAGAGGACCAAAAAATGCCACCATAGCTAAACAATAGAGTAAAAGAAGCAGTTAAAGGCAAAAAGAGATCCTTTAAAAATTGGAAGTCAAATCCTACTGAGGAAAATGGAAAGGAACATAAACTCTGGCAAGTCAAGAGTAAAAGTATAATTCGTTAGGCCAAAAGAGTTTGAAGAGCAACTAGCAAAAGGCACAAAAACTAACAGGAAAATTTTTTTTTAGTATCTCAGAAGCAGGAAGCCAGCCAAACAGTCAGTGGGGTGATCGAGGTGCTAAAGGAGCACTCAAGGGAAACAAAGCCATTGTGGAGAAGCTAAATGAGTTCTTTGCATCAGTCCTTACTGTAGAGGACGTGAGGGAGATTCCCACACCAGAGCTATTCCTCTTTAGGTGACAAATCTGATGAACGGTGGCAGATTGAGGTCAATAGAGAAGGTTTTGGAACAAATTGCTAAATTAAACAGTAATACGTCACCAGAACCAGCTGGTATTCACCTAAGTGTTCTGAAGGAACTCAAATACAAAATTGCAGAAGTAACTGTGGTGTGTAACCTATTGCTTAAATCAGCCTCTGTGCCAGATGAGTGGAGGATAGCTAAGCTAATGCTGATTTTTAAAAAAAGCTCCAGAGGTGATCTTGGCAATTACAATAAGCCTAACTTCAGTACCAGGCAAATTGGTTGAAACTATAAGTAAAGAACAGAATTACCAGACACACAGATAGACATGTGTTGGGTAAGCGTTAATAAGACTTTTGTAGCGGGAAATCGTGTCTCACCAATCCGCTAGAATCCTTTTGAGGGGGTCAACAATCTTCTGGACAAGGGTTAGCTGTTTGACGTAGTACACTTGGACTTTCAGAAAGCCTTAGACTGGGTTCCACACTAAAGGCTCTTAAGCAAAGTAGGCAGTCCTGAGATAAGAGGGAAGGTCCTCTCACACATCAGTGACTGGTTAAAAGACAAGAAACAAATTATAGGAATAAATGGTCAGTTTTCACAATGGAAGGAGGTAAATACAGGGGTCCCCCACAAGTCTGTACTGGGACCAGTGCTGTTCAACATATTCATAAATGATCCGGAAAAGGGAGTAAACAGTGAGGTGGTAAAGTATGTTTGCAGATGATACAAAATTTCTCAAGATAGTTAAGTCCAAAGCAGACTGAAAAAAGTTACTAAGGGCTCTCACAAAACTAGGTGACTGGAAACAAAACGGCAGGTGAAATTCAATGTTGATAAATGTTAAAGTAATGCACATTGAAAACATAATTCCAACTATACATACAAAATGATGGAGTCTAAATTACCACAGCTACTCTAAGATTTCTTTCTTGAGTGGTTAGTTCTCTGAAAACATCTGCTCCATGTGCAGCGGCAGTCAAAAAAGCTAACAAAATGTTAGGAACTATGAAGAAAGAGATAGATAATAAAACAGAAAATATCATTACCAATATATAAATGCATGGTTTTCCCACACCTTGAATACTGCGTGCAGTTCTGGTCACCCCATCCCAAAAAGGATAGATTAGAACTGGAAAAAGCACAGAGAAGGGCAACAAAAATGATTAGGGGTATGGAACAGCTTCCATATGAAGAGAGTTTAGAAAGACTGAGACAGTCCCAGTTTGTTCATTTTAGAAAAGAGCTAATAAGAAGGGATATGATGGTGTGGAGATAGCAAATGAGTAAGTGTTATTTACCACTTCATAAAACACCAGAACCAGGGGTCACTCTATGAAATTAGAAGGCAGCAGGTTTAAAACAAACATAAGGAAGTACTTCTTCACACAACGCACAGTCAACCTGTGGAAGTTGTTGTGGGGAGATATTTTGAAGGCCAAAAATATAACTGGTTTAAAAAAAAATTAGCTAAGTTCATGGAGGACTTTGTGACTTGGCCAGAGGGCTGAGCCACACAAGACCTGGAGTCAGAGGCAAGCAGGAAGAACTGGGACCAAAGATACTGGCAACATTATGCCTGGTCATAAGGGAGCACTCTATGGGAGAGTGTGCCCCACCACAGTGAGAAGCTCCCTGTAGTTTTTACTGTGAGGTAGCTAAGGAAGGTCAACATTATATCCCTTGCCCATGGCTGATCTTGCCTAGTTTCTCCCAGTAAAACTACAATGCCTTATTCTCCACTAAGATTTTACAATGGGATAGGTAATGTGTGTTAGTTATCTCATGGTAAAAACACACTCTCTTTTCACAATGAAGACAAAATAGTGTTGTTTTCATTCCCTGTCCTGAGCCACGGTACATATTACAGAATGCTTTTCTCTTTTACTAAACAGGATCTGAAACAAAACAAAACACAAAACAAAACAAATCCACAAGGGAAGTCACTGTCAATATTACTGTAATGTGGAGACTTTAACCACAATATAGTTAGGAAATTTAAAGTTATAGCAACTGAAACATGGCCACATTGCACATAGATGGAGGCAGTAAAATTAACACCATAAACAGTTATCAAAAAAGGCTACATATGCATAAAGGCGCTTAACTTGTGGTAGCTGTGGGAACCATAACATTACATTATTGTTTTGATTTGATAAATTGGAACAGCATCTTTGATTGCTGTACCTAATGCACTTTTCAAAAACTGCCTGAATATGTCTATGTGGAGACTCCTTCCCTGTTTCTTGGGTAGATAAGGCATGTTTTGTAATTATCCCTTTTTATATTCTTAAAATGTATTAGGTAAAAGTAATTAAAATACAAAACTCTCTACTATAAAATCTTCATCTTTAATCCTTTATGGGTCTCTAGTCTGATTTCTGGGCCAAAGAGCTGTTATTAAAATAGACATGCTATTAAATAGAAGGTTTTTCATTTTCACATAAATGAATTCATTTTTAAAGAGCCCAAGAAAATGTGCCTGAAAATATTATGGGTGTACACATTTCAGTCCAGAAAAACCAACAAATTATAATTGCAGAGAGAGATTTATGCTCACAAATGCTTGTTTTCACACACAAAGATCTAATTCTGCATGTAGTGGAGGCTATTTCCACTGAGATAGCAACTGTGCGTTTCATCAGTCTGTAAACTGCTGTGTCCGTATGAAACCTCCTTCAAATTGCTTTGGGGATGTCTGGTAGTTGGATGGCTATGTAGCGGCAGAGGACCAGATTCTCAGCCCTGTTCTGGCTGCTTTGCATTGCTCCAGTGGCGCAGTCTATTTCTAAAGGTGGCAATCCACCCATTTCTGTCAAAAAAACCCTGCTCTCTTGTCATTTATTGTTTATACGGTGCCCTAAGATTGCATGGACCTGTACTGACAAATGCACGAGAAAAAGAAAGAGCTGAGGAGAAGCAACACAGGACACGTGTAGTCACATTGCTTAATGCACTACTGGAAGGCGCTCAGATACGATGGTGATAAGTGCAGTGTAAGAATCTATATAGAATAGAAAAACATCAGTCCTAAAATGTGACATGCCAGGCGCTAAGTGTGTTGCCCACAGCTCCCTTTGCTTGGCTTTCACCAAGTCTGCTTTTTGAACTGGAAAGGGATCACTCAGCTGACTTGTTAGCCACCCAAGTACTTTTGACCAAATTACCAGATAATGACTCTCCAATTAAATTATCTAAATAAAAGGAAGCATTCAATAAATTATGCATGTCACATAGGTGGGAGACGGATGGGCAGATTAATTGTTCCATGTTTCCTGATGTGTCTTACGGGTGATTTGAGAGGAGAGACAGAATTTCCCTTCCTAACAGACTGATGAGTTCAGCAGCTGTTGCCAGTTATGTCACCTTCACCCTGTCAGTGTTGCTGCCACATTACCAAGTGTGTGTTTTAGGGAGCTTTAGATGCTTAAAATCCAGGTGCTAAAACCACCTCAGTGCCCTTGTTCCCATGGCAGATTTATGTCTGTTCTGTTATTTATTTGGTCATCAGTATCTGGTTTTGTTATGCTTATTTTAAATAGTAGGGATAATCCCTGTGCCTTTTATTTTAGTTCTTGAGAGCTTTTCCTGAGTCCTGCTACTGACTAATTCCTGCCTAACTAGAGGGTTAATATCTTTGACAGCTGCCATTCCTTGGCCAGCCCGCCCACCCATGTACCTTGCAGCTGCAGTGTTGTGTGTCTAGTGTAACTTGCACAAAAACAAGCCCACGAAAATACCTAGATAGCAAGTGTCTCACATTTTTTATTACACAGACTATGGACCAAAGTTTCAGAATAGCTCAGGGCGAGATTGGTTCAGCATCTATATCCGGGTTCAGATTTACAGAAAAGCTCAGCTTCCATTTAGACCCCTAAATAAGGGCCAGCTTTTCTCAGTGTTTTAGCTCGCCTAGCCTTTTATTTACACAATGCTGTGCTAGTATTACTATTAGTCTATTTTCTTTGCTGTTTTTTTTATCCCCCCCATATTTCCCCTGAATTATCCGCAGTGATGCCTGAATCTTTTTCCTGGCTGGTTGCAGTTAAACTAGAACCATTAATGTGTATTAGGAAATGAAATGGTTCCTGCTGGAGGTGCATTACTTTTCACTTGTTTCCACTGAATTTCATCTGCCATTGTGATGCCCAATCTGTTAGCCTTCTTGGACCCCTTTGAAGTGCCTATAGACCTAACCAACCTGAATAATTTGTCATCCATAGATCTTGCCATCTTTCTCGTCACCACTTCCTCTTGAACTGAAGACAGATACTTATTAACAGCTAATACAGATCCCTACCCCACTTTTAAACTCTTTGCATGTTGAAAACTGGCAACTTTTCCCTACTCTGTGTTTCTCTTTTCCAGTTTTTATTCCATGCCAGAACTTTACCTCTCACCACATCACTACTTAAGTTTCTGTAACAGCTTCTAGTAAGGGACTTTAATAAAGGCCTTTAAAAATCAATTAAAGTATAGCTACCATTTCTCCTTTATCTACTATTTTGTTGATTCCCCTAAAGATTTCCAAGAGGCTGAAGGGACCCTATCATGCAATAGGTTACACTGCTCTACAGCCAAAATGCTTCTGAAATAAATGTAGTCAAACTTTACTAATTCTAGGTCACTGAGAACGAAAATGATGCTTAAAATTGTTGATTGGCTCTAGTTTTCAAGATATGCTATTGGGTCAGTATATACGACCCTTGACTTGGGAATGGCGGAGGATAAGTGAGTTATAAAGGGAAGGGATCTCAATTTAAACCAGAAATGACTAAAATACATCTTTGACTGGATCTATGAATAAATCTATGACTGGGTTTGGACAGTACTTGCTTTTTAGGCAAAACAATGAATGATGCAATCTGAAGCTGGTATTGCGTCATACATGATAGGAATTGCATCATGTTATTCCTAGAAGTCATGGATGATGCAATCATAACAAAGCTTACATCACTCTGCTGAACAAATTGCCCTATATCAGCTCTAGAAATCATACAGTGTCATGCTCTCTTATTTGTCAGTGTTTGATTTTGCAAAGGGACACATTTCTGTTTAGCCAAAGTGAGCAGAGATGCCTCATACTTGTGTGAACAGTGCAGATAACTTCTGCTATGTTTGTGGTGAAGTGACTTTTGCATCACAAAAGCGCAGTATAACCACTATGGTTAAACCACCTTTATTTTGGCTGCAAAATTGGAGATCAGGACAAGAGGTGGGGCCCACACATATGCTGCAACACTTGTGCAACAAATCTTCGCCAGTGGTTGAACAGGAAAAGGAAATCTATGCCTTTTGTAGTGCCAATGATTTGGAGAGAGCCAACAGATCATACCAGCAATTGTTACTTCTGCATGGTGCCTCCAGTTGGGAAAGGTGTGTCAAAGAAGAAAAAGTGGACTGTGCATTATCCAAACATTCCATCAGCTATACGCCCAGTACCCCACGGAGAAGGACTGCCGGTTCCTGATGCACCAGAATCATTCTCACTTGAGTCAGACGAGGAAGAGGATGAAACTTCTGGTCCTGAACCATCAATGTCACAGGACCCACATTTTCTCCCATCCTCCTCCTCTGAACCACACCTCATAACACAAGATGAACTGAATGACCTTGTCAGGGATTTGGAACTACCCAAGAGTAAGGCAGAGCTGTTGGGCTCCAGACTACAGCAGTGGAATCTCCTGGCAGGTGATGTTAGGGTTTCCATGTTCCGTGACCGTCAAAAGGATCTTGTCCCATTCTTCTTCATGGAAGGTGATCTTGTAGCCTGCAACAACATCGATGGTGTGATGGCAGCCCTCAACATCGTTCACGATCCAGATGAGTGGAGACTGTTCATTGATTCATCGAAGACGAGTCTTAAAGCTGTTTTACTGCATAATGGCAATGTTTTGCCATCAATTCCAGTTGGTCATGCAGTCCATATGAAGGAAACCTATGACAACATGAAACAACTTTTGAGGTGCATAAACTATGACCAACATCAGTGGCAGCTTTGTGGCAATTTGAAGGTTGTTGCTCTCTTGCTTGGTCTGCAGACTGGATACACAAAGTACTGCTGTTTTCTCTGCGAATGGGATAGTCGTGCAAGAGATTCCCACTACATCAAGAAAGATTGGCCACTCCGACAGTCATTGGAGCCCGGGAGGAAATGTGTTCAGCATCCACCACTTGTTGAATCAAGGAAGCTTTTGTTACCACCCTTACACATCAAGCTGGGTCTGATGAAGAACTTTGTCAAGGCCATTGACAAAACACAAGCAGCTTTCAAGTACCTCCGTGGAAAATTTCCAAGGTTAAGTGAAGCTAAGATAAACGAAGGTGTCTTTGTTGGTCCTCAGATTCGTGAACTTCTTCGAGATGATGCATTTGACCATGCACTGTGTGGCAAGGAAAAGACGGCATGGAAAGCCTTCCAGTTAGTGGCAATACATTTTCTCGGAAACAACAAGGCAGACAACTACAGGTTGTTGGTGGAAAACCTCCTCAAGGCATACAAAAGCCTTGGTTGCAACATGTCACTAAAGATACATTTTTTGCACTCTCATCTAGATTTTTTTTCCACCGAACTGCGGAGCAGTGAGCGACGAGCACGGCGAGCGATTTCACCAGGACATTGCAACAATGGAGAAACGCTATCAGGGCAAATGGAGCCCATCAATGCTTGCAGACTATTGCTGGACAGTGACAAGAGATGCTCCATTTAATGAATACAAGAGACAAGCCAAGAAGCGCCGAGTAGACACTGAAGAGGACTAAACTATGTACATAATAGTTTTTTGCCTTTTGTTTCATAATAAATTGTATTTATATAACCCTTTTGCTGATTTTTAAAGTGTTACATAAACAGGACAGGTGAAATATTATCATGTAAAGCAACCATAAACACATGAAAAGACCTAGGTTTACAATTTATGATTAAAACTCTACTATCTACACAATATACATAGACATAAAATGTAAAAACTTAAATATCTTAGAAACAGTAGCCAATCAGTTGTTTTGTCATATTTGAATTCAGCACATCAAAATACATAATAAATAGCACATTTTATCTCTGAAGCAGACGACTTCTCAAAAATTGTAGACCAGTGTTATTAGTACAGCTCCAAGGCCCAGTGACTATTTAAGTGCATAAGCACATTATTCTTTCTTGGGTTTTCTCCTCTACTTACATTGCAAGTTCTTTGGGGCAGGGAATCTGTCATCTATATTGTAAAGGCACACGCTTGCCTTCGATGCTGTATGAGTAATAACAGCAATGCTAGATTGCATACTTTTTCTAATACACTTTTCCAGTTGAACATACTTAAAGAATTTAACTGAAATTTCAGTTTGGCGATGCTATTTGGATAGTAGTTCTGCAAATGGGAGGAAATTGTCTTCCTCTATGAGATCACCTCATATCAGAAGTACTTTGTCTCTCTCCAGTTTGGCCACAGACAAGTTTGGATTTTTTTGCTTTTTTGGGTAAATTTCTAAAAACAGGAGCTAAGCCAGCTAGAGCGGGCTTTAGTCTGAATGATTGATGAATGTTGGTGTGAAAGTAGCTCTGCTGTGCAATGATTTTATTTCCTAGGTACAATATAATAAAAACCATTTAAATATTAGTCTATAGTACATGCCTAAAAATAATTATTGTGGCTGTGGGCTTAAAAATGAGAGCCGAGCACGTGTTTGCAACTGAAATATGTAATTGTCTTCCAAAAAAGATTCCATGCCTCTTCCAGTCTTTTTTTTAACATGCATTATTTGAAGTGCAGTGTGTATCATGGAAGCAATTTAAATGCACGGGGCCAGATTCAGCCAAAATAATAAATAGCAATGTGGAAATCACAGCTACCTGCACCGACTGAGCACCTTGTGTCACAGAGAACATTCACCTTAAGAGACATACACCGTTATGTGCTACCTTCCGCGTGATTCTGTTGTGGTACTGGGTGAGGAGAGAGGGCATTTGTGAAGAGACACGTGGCTTGGACCTGGGACAACCCTTCTTCTCCAACCCTTGGAATCCTCACCTGACACTTTCTTGTCATGATCATATTAGATCAGTGGTCCCCAAACTTTTTACCTTGTGCCCCCCTTACTCCTGTCCGCTCCCGCCCCCGTCCAAGCCAGGGGCAGGAGCGGGGCTGCAGCTCCAGGAGAGGGGGATGCAGACAGGGGTGAGGGGGCCGAGACTGGGGCCACAGCTCAGGGTGGGGGTGCACCGGCAGCAGAGCCCCAGCAGGGTGCAAGGCTAGCAGACGGGACAGGAGCGGAGCCCTGGGCATAGGGATGGCATCCGGGACTCCGAGCACAGCGCAGGGAGAGGAGCTCAGGGCCAGGAGCAGAGCTGGGTGGCGCTCCCTCTCCCGGGGGCGGGGGGCTGGCCCAGACCCCAGCCACGCCCCCTCGAATGTACCTCCTCACCCCCTTAGGGTGTGCACCGCACAGTTTGCGGACCTCTGTATTAGACTGTAAGCTCTTTGGGACAGGAACTCAGGGCCTGAGTTTTCATAAGGGATCACTCGCACTTCCTGTTGATGTTGGTAGGAGATACAAGCACTCAGCACTTTTGAGAAACCAGCCCAGCTCTGTTTTCATTTGTTATGGAAAATGCCATGCACATCTCTGGGGGAGGAAGGCAGTTTGGTTCAACGAATGGGACAACGGGCGAGAGGTATGTCCACACTGTAGCTGGGAGGTGCAATCTTGGATCAAGCTAGCATGCTAAAAATAGCAGGATAGCCGTAGCGGCACATTTGGTGACATGGGCTACCCACCGGTGTCTCTGTGGCCATGCTGCTATACTGAGCTAGTTCCATGGGAGCTAGCACGTGTATTGCTACCTGAGCTGGGAATTCTACCTCCCAGCTGCAGTCTAGACGTACCCTTGGACTCAGCAACAAAGCGTCCTGTGGCACCTTATAGACTAACAGATGTATTGGAGCATAAGCTTTCGTGGGTGAATACCCACTTCGTCAGACACAGGACACCTGGGTTCTATCCCTGGCTCAGCCACTGGCCAGCTTGGTGTCACTAGGCAAGTCACTTCACTGTTATGTGCCTCAGTTTTCCCACGCGTAAGAGAGGGATAACGATACTGCCTTTGCAAACCGCTTTGAGATTTCTGGATGAAAATTGCCAGGTGAAAGCTAAGGCGTTTTGTTATGTAAAAGGAATAAATAATAATAAATTGGTCCATAAATTGTTCAGCAACACCGAGCACTCTGTCATTTCAGAGGGCTAAAATACCTTGTCAAATAAAGAGCAGAAATGCAGGCAAGCAGTCTTCAAAGGTACCATGTAATCCCCAGGGGGAGAGCTGCTTTTGTGAGCCATTCTCAGAAGACCGCGTGGAGATTTTAACAAACAGGTCCTTGTAAACTTGGAGGTGTACATTGAAGCCTGAGTGAACATTCGTCATTTGGCACCAAAAGAAACTGAAAAGGCGGGGCGCGGGGTTGAAAAGCTTAGCCAAGGTAAAAACGAAGTCCTGTCTTTACTTGAAGCCACTGGGGATACAAATGAATTGCTTCAGTGGAAGTAACAAAAGATATGTTATGCCACATTTAATAAAAAGCAAAAATGAAAATACAAAGAGCTCACTTTAGGCTTCAGATGTCTGATGCCTCTTCTTTATTGCACACCGTCATTTTCTGTTGGGAAGGAGGCCAAAGAAGTGTATCCTCCTTTGAAGTGTGGGGTGCATGGTCATTTCCCATTAGTGTTGTTATGGAACTGCTGAATCTGCTTAATATATTCACTTTCACACTCTCATCTTCCCTGTGCCCAAGGGGGGATGGGCTTCTAGTTAAGCCCAGGAAATGTGCACTAGAGCAAACTGGGGTGCATTTAATTTTGGTCTGTAACATAAAGGTGGAGACCCAAGAGACTTTAGGGCCTTGATTCTGTGAGATGCTGAGCACACCCAGCTTCCACTGAAACAAGGATGCTCTGTACCTTGTAAAATTGGACCCGAATTACTACAGGCCTTATTCACATTGAATAGCACTTGGTGGGCTATTGCAGAGTGGGTTGGCTGCTTGATGTGAGTAAGAATCCATCTGGTCTTAAGTTTTCTCTTTCAGTTGAAATTGTTTTGTTACTATAGCAGTCACAGCACTACATTTTAGAAAATATTGTTCTTGACAGTGTATTTCTGTGATGGGGTTCCCAGGGTGAAACCTGGACTGTGGCACTGCCGAGCCCTCTGTCCCACCAACATGGGGTATCCCTCTCACTCTGTGATGATGTTGTCTAGCTACAAACTTCTGACAGGTACTGCACTTACACAGATGTCCACAGGCAGGGATGCACCCAAATGAGTAACATGAATGCTTCCTCCAGCCACTCATGAACCAACAATAGAGAGGCTCCAGCCAATTCCCCTCAGCTCCCCAGCCTTGCACCCCAGAACTCTACCATCTTGCCCTGGTCAGAAGCCTGACCAGTGTAAATTCATTATCCAGTATGCCCCTCCTTCGATGTGGAGAGGACACACACTAGCCTTTGTAAACTGAGTTGAGATTTCCCAAGCACTTAAACCAATTTTAGGTAAAATATAAAACAGATTTATTAACTACAGATAGATTTTTAAATGATTATAAGTAGCAAACATAGAGATCAAAGTGGGTTACCTAAGAAATAAAAGTAAACTCACAGTCTGAGTTCTATAAACTAAACAGGATTTGAATCAAGCAGTGTCTCACCCTGACCGATGGTATAGTTCCTCATTACACAGGCTGGGACTCTCCTCCAGCTCGGGACCACCCTCTCCAGTTCAAAGTCTTTGTCTTCCAAATGTTTCTTCCAGAGAGTGGGGGAAGGGAGTGAGGCCAAGTCATAATGTCACTTCCCCTCTTTATAGTTTCTTCCAGTTTGCTGGAAAGCTCCTTTGCTATGATGTGGGTCAAGCAGTCTCCACTGCATACGTGTTGTCTCTAAGATGGTCATTGGGAGAGTGGATTCCCTTCAGTGAGCCATCGGTGTGTCTGGCTACTCCCTTGTTGTACCTGAAAGGCTGGCTATGGGTGTTCCCTACCTCACTACATATTTCAGTAATATAGCAAAACTTCATAACTTCACATACAATGATAGCATATACAATCCAACAGGATGTTAATGTTCAACAGATGAAGACTTTTAAAGTGATATCTCAGGAGGCATGCTTTGTACAAAACATCTCATAATTATATGACAGTGGTGAAGATAGGGGTTCCAGGGTGCTACTTTGAGGAACATTGTGTCACAGTTTCCTGCCACAGGATTTATTGAAGTAAATGGAAGATTGGAACCATAGTGAATTTCTAGACACTAATAAACACAGCTCATTTTCCCTATCAAACCCAACAATTTTATAACTGTATTACTGGCTAAGCAGAGATCTACCTTTGTACTGTACTATAGAATATCCTTGGAGTGAATCACAGCTACACTTACATTTGTTGTTTAATGCAATAGAATACAGTTGAGGCTCAAGTTATAAAATGATTTATTTTATATTTAAGTATTTTGCACCAACAGTACGCCTGGAAGCAAGTCCCAATGATCTCAACCAAATGAAACCGATCAAGATGAATAACTTTTTGGGGAGTTACGCATTTTGACATTTCTCAAATAATGTATCCTCTTAAAAAATAAATTGGTGCAAGATGATATCATTGTGGAACCATGACTTTGAGAAACAAACTGATTTATATTAATTTTCCTTATGAAAAATATTTCACTTGAAAGCATTGTCAAAACAATCCCCGAGAAAGTCATTGTTGTGGACTGGAAAGAATGCCACTTCACATGTGTTTAATTATTGAGGGGGGGGGGGTGAAGGATACTAGTCCTGCATCACAAAAATCAATCTGCAATAACAGGAAATCCTGAGCCATTTGTATTGAGATTCCTCTTTCATTGTAACTAGCAATTGGTTCCAGCTTCTAAAAAAAGTCTAATTCTTGACAGCTACAATAATACTGCCTCAGCTGGATTATACTCAGCAGTGTTCTGATCATAAGCCTGATTTGGTGCTATAGATCATAAAAAACAAGGGAAATGACTTATTCGTGTGTAGTGATGTTTTATTACTTTTAGAGCTGAGCAAAGGGATTAGTGAAAGCATCAAAATGCCAAAATCTACTATCAAAAATCTGGTTCTTCTCTCTTCTTCCCCAACCGTATTTTAACTTTGAGTTTATGCAGGAGAAGGGAGGGGGGTGGAAGGACGTGGGCGGGAGCAGCAAACAGGACATTTAGGATTAGATTATGCAAGCTACTCCCATTGGTGAGCACTTAGACACAAGTAGTTCTACTGATGTCAGCATGACTACTCATGTGAGTAAGAGTGCACCAATGTGAGTAGCGGCTTGCACAATCTGACCATTAGCATAGCTGTGGGGAACCTTGTTCCAAACATAACCCTGGATATGACAGAGACTGACATACTATAGCCTGGGGTTTAGGGCACTGGCCTGTGGGAGATCCAGGCTTAATTCCCTGCTCTGCCTGATTCAGAGCAGCGTTTTCGTCTCAGATCACTATGAATCAGACACTACTCTGAGCGTGAACTTGAAGCTGGGTCTCCCATATCCCAAGGCAGTGCCATAGCTAGCCGGCTATAAACTGGGAGAGTCTGTTTCTCTCCAGAAGTGACCACAAAGCCCTGGACCCAAAACCACCATCCTGAATCAAAAAGCTCAAGTTTTGAGCTGAAAATGGACATTTAGACACAATTCTCTTTCCAAAAGGTTTGGTTTTCATTCCAATGTGGAACCAAAACAGATCTGGAAACCTCAAAAGCTGCTGTGAAATGGAATTGTCATCCTCTAGGCAGCTGTAGCCCCTAGGCAGGTCACATGCTGGTAGGGTGACCAGATGTCCCGATTTATAGGGACAGTCCCGATTTTTGGGGCTTTTTCTTATATAGGCTCCTATTACCCCCCACCCCCGTCCCGATTTTTCACACTTGCTGTCTGGTCACCCTACATGCTGGTAGGCTGGCCTCCCCTCCATAGTGCCACCCAGCGAACATATGCACTGCCTGAGTCCTTGCACCGGTGATCTCTGCACAGTGTCAAATCCACAGGATATCAAGGAGAACCATTGCTCAGCGGGGAGGGGACAGGAAGGAGTGGTCACTTTTCTCTCTTCCCCACACACCTATCCACACCATTCCATGCACACATCCCTCACCCCACCAGCAACACGCCTGCCATGAGTGTCCCTGGAATCCACTATGAACTTCTGGTCACTCTGTGGATATCATACCAGCCAGGTGTGAAGAAGAACCTGAGGTGACTGAACCCAAGGTAAGAGTTGGACACTGCTCTGATTCTGCATTGCCAATGAGAATTAAGTCATCTTCATTTTTCTAAAAAATCCTCCAAATTCCTGCTGCTTTTGGCTTTGCATTAGTTCCTGTCCCCCCCCCTCCCCCCAATTCCCCCGCAAGTGTCTTGGAGCAGGGACTGTCTGTGTCTTTGTGTTTTAGACATTGCTGAGCGCATTGGTAGCCCAGAACAAATAGGGCTAGTCTGCTATACTTACTCATGTTGAGTAGTAACTTGCTACATATGTATTTCCATTGATTTCAGCAAGACTACTTATAGAGTCAGATACCGAGCTGAGTAAGGGTGGCAAAATATTGTCCTTAATAATTAATAATAGTAGGAACAAGGCTGATCAAGCTTTGCTGGCGGATATTAGTCACTAAAGGGTATTGCACTAAAAGGCATTCAGCCCACATTCAACAGTGCACTTAAGCATGTGATAAAGTCTAGCCCTGTTCAGCTGTGCACATGCTTACGTCATGTTGACTTCATTCACTGATTTAAATGGGACTTAAATAGGGGCGTCATTTCAGAAAAATGTGGTGAGGTTGCTAATGGGGGGGAGGGGGTCACCAGGTTGGTCCTATCCTTCTGGGGGTTGGGGAGGTTGCATGCTGGTGCCATCTTGGGGAGATGAGGTGTGTGTTTGGGGGAGGGGGGGAGAAGTCTCACCAGTTGTCGGCCAGGGGCAGGGATCAGAGCGGCTTGCTCCGCCCACAGCTCTGGCCAAGCCACCACTTCTGCTTACTCTCCAGGTGGCAGGATGTGAGGGACAGCAGTGACAGAGGCTGCACATGACAACCTGCTGCCCCTCTCCTTGTAGGCCTAGGGTGGCAGATTTGGTGAAGCTGCCATGACAGAGGGGTGGCCAGGCCAGGCCAAAGTTGAGTGAGTGGCATTGTAACCTGACACACTGGCTTGCAACGCCACTCAAATTTGGCCTGGTCTGCTACACAGCGTCCCCTGCTGGCCCAAGGGAGAAACTGCAATGCTGGCTGGTGAGGAGCTATGAAAAGTCGGCGGAGCGAGGAAGTTGGGGCTGGGAGGGATGGAATGGGAAACTGCCCCCCCCCCAGCTCCATAGCAAATGATGCCCCTGGATTTAAATTGGAAATACTAGGCTTTATATGAAGTACAAGTAGAGAACTGTGTGTGTGGGTCACCTTTCTTCTTTTATATTTGGACGGTCAGCTCTGTGGGACGAGGGCTGCCTTTTTGTTCTGTGTTTGTACAGCATTTAGCACAATGGGGTCATGATCATTGACTAGGGCTCAGACTGAACAGGACCAGGCCGGAGTAAATGCAGGTGGTTAGCAGAAGGGCAGGAGTTACATGTGAGGGGAGATTATAAACTCTGGGATTACATAGTTTTAACACCAGAAGGCCTAGAGGGAACTTCCCTGAGGTATTTAAGATCATGAAGGGCCCGTCTCTACTTTTTGTGCTGTTCCACAACAAGTGAAGAAGCTTTATTCCTGTGGGGCTAAATCCTGAAGTTCTTATGTGAGGCCAGATTGTCCCTGGCCTAGTTCATGTATGTTGGGGAGGAGACCACAAAGTGCCACCCTTGAAAGTCCAGGGACAACTGCTGTCCATAGGGACGCAAATTGCTATAAAAGGGGTAGGGAAGAGATGAAGAAACAGCCTCTCATCCTTTGCATGGCATGCTGCAAGGAACAGGTTTTTGCATCCTAAGGAACAGTGAAAATTGCATGTTCTCCACGCATGCTAGAGAACATCAGTAGGCACCTACTAAATTCCATAATCTAGTCCTCCATTTTTAGTAGTCTTTGCTCAGGCAAAATTTGAATTCAGACTTCAGCCTATATAAGGACCAAGAGAAAATCAAGTAAGGAGTTCGGGAGTTGGTCCAAGTGGTAGCAGTAAATATTTATTTTGTGGTAGCACCCAACAGCCCTGATTGGGTTTGGGGTCCCACTGTACTGGGTATTGTACAAACACATTAAAGAGACAATCCCAGCCTTGAAAGGGCACAAGGGTTTGATTTCCTTTTTAAATGCACAGGCCTTTAGTCAGGCCCATTCGCAATCTATCAACTCTGTTTCATTCCCACCGCTTCTTTTATATGGTGCTAGAAAAAGTATCCACTTACAAAATACCCATGATATCAGTAATAGCCCAATGAGAGGGGAACTATGTATTCTCTGTGGTTGCTCTGATTCTTAGAGGCCAGATTCTAATGCTCTCAATCCCACTGGGTAGTGATTTACTCCACAAGGTAGTCACCCACAAGCCATTGGAGTAAGGTGCTGCTAAATGGTAATAAGGCTATCAGAATGTGGCTCTGAATGAGCAGGGATCTAAAACTCTCAGAGCAGAAATCCATTGCTGCATGATGTACTGGCTGAATCTTAGGAAATTCTTAGGTCAAATTGCATCCTACACAACTGAGGCCTATATGTATGCAAAGAGACAAGGTCAAGATAACCCACCACCTCCACTGCTGTCAGGCAGCTGCTTACAGGGAAAGAAGACTGAGAAATAAAGAGATTTTTGGAAGATTGGACTAAATTCTCCTTTTGTAAAGATTGGGATAAAATCTCTCTCACTTAGGCTAGAGGCCAGATTTGTTGTTGTCGAAAAAAAGAAAAAAAAAAAAAAAAGAAAAACCCGATTGAGCTGCCGCCGAAGTGCCGCCGAAGAGGAGGAGAGGGAGTGAAGGACCCACCGCCAAATTGCCGCCGAAGACTGAAGTGGAGCGATTGATCTGCTGCCGAAGTGCCGCCAAAGAGGAGGAGAGGGAGTGAAGGACCCACCGCCGAATTGCGGCCGCAGACCTGGACGTGCTGCCCCAATAACGGACGGAGTGCCGCCCCTTTCTATTGGCCACCCCAGGCACACGCTTCTTTCGCTGGTGCCTGGAGCCGGCCCTGAATTGAGCAGTATCACCAAGTCCAGCCTCCCCTGTAGGCATGCAGAATGACTTGCTCCATTACGGGCAGTACTGCAGTGCAGAAAAATTACTGAGCCAAAAATTCATTCTGCAAACACTGATGAGAGAGAGGCATTGCATCTCACATCAGACCCACAGCTATTCAATGAGGGCAGGTAGAAAAGAAAAAATGTTCCAGCAGATACTTAGTTTCTGATGCCAAGGGTTGGGAGTTATGGAGACCTCATTAGGAAAAGAGGACTTACTTAGCAGATCAGACCATTGATTGGTCCATCAAGTAGTTACTACTTGATGCTTTAGAGGATGAAGAGACCTGGACAATTGCCCAGAGCTGTCCTTTCCTAATGCCATTTGTGACAAGCTCTCAACTTGGACCATGGAATTGATTACTCAGTTATGCAGCCCCCTTAAAATCCAGCTACTTCACTGATTTATCTAGAAATCTTATTGGTTATATTAATTTCATACCATGAATCAGATGGTGGATCATAAAGTGAAGTGTCGATGCCTACTCCTTGGTTGTGTGCCCAACATTGGTTAAAAGAAAGAGACATTGGAGTGGTTGAAGGCACAACTTCATGAACAGCTGGTAGCATTGAACTGCCTAATGCCTTTTTAATTAAAACATGTTAACTAAATTACTTAATTCCAGGTCTTAATCTGAACACATTGCCAAAAAAAAATACCCCCAAAACCCTGAGGTGACCTGAAATAGTTTGCTTTTCTGCAAGTGTTTATTAAAATTATACTTCCCTTTCATATGTAAGATTGCAAAGGCCTGAGATATGTATTCAGCTGCTGCTCCCTCATCTGACCTGGGACTATAGTGAATAACCTTTTTGTTAATTCACTGTCACTGTTCTCCCAGGTTTAAAAGTCATCTAGAAGCAAAGAACATGAAAACTAGTATGTGGCTGCAAAATGCTCCAGTGTGCTGATGAAGCATCTATAGACAAAAAAGCTAAACTCTGGAAATAGATCTTTATGTACTAAAATATTTTTTTTAAAAATTCAGTAAACATGAACTGGCCAAAGAGGTCCCTGTGAACAGTTAATGGACAAGAATGGCTGCTTGGCTGGAGCATGTGCTTGAGCTCAGAGCAAAATTGCATATGTTATATTTCCTGGGTAAATGGAACTGAACGGATTGTCTGCAGGAAACTGATGCTCTTCATTTTATTTTTGGTCACACAAATTTTAGAGAGTGGCTGTTTTTCATTCAAACATCCAGATTTCCATGGCAACAAGGGTATTCACATGCAAGTAGAGGTATTCACTATTTGCACTAAAATACTCGTTCTTTATAAAATTTCAGAAGTGCTGAACACCCACAAGTAAAGCTGGGTGCATTTTTTTGGTGAATAGTAAATTTGCCCCCAAAATGCATTTTTTTTTTTGGCAGGGCATCAAAACGATCACAAATTTCAGTTGAATTTGGCAAAAAACTCAAGAATTATTTTTTTTACGTTGAAATTCAGTTGTGGTTCAAAATCAACTATTTCCCCCCCAGATTTTTCAGTTCAGCTCCTAAACCAAAAAAATCAACTATTCACTCAGCTCTACCCACTAGGCCAATTGAAGTCAGTGGGAGCTGCAGGTGCTCAGTGCCTCTGAAAAGCAGGCCCTCAGTTGTTCAGTCAGGGAGCTGAACCGGAATCATGTGGACTCAGATGATCAGAAACACACCATAAATAAAAAATAGTTCACAAAAACAGCTGATGACAAAATGAAATTTCTGACCCAAGGGAAATGCTGACTTTTAGACATTTATTTTCCTCTTGAATCAGGGCAGAAAGTCAGAATCTTGAAATATTTTGCAGAATGGAAATTCCAAAACATTTTAATTCATAAACATCACTGTGCCCTTGATGATAAAGCTGAAATGTTATAATATAAAATATCAAGTATTAAATATGTAAATATTAAATACTGTATAATGATTTTGTTATTGCAAGTCAAAATGAAATGAGAAAACCAAAATGAAATACTGCAAAATGATTTTGAATCATTTTGAATTTTTTCTGTCAGAATTTTAGTTGAAGTAGATATATTCCTGCAAAGCATTTCTAGTTTGACAAAACAGCATTTTCTGACAGAAAACTGTTCCACTGAAAAAATTTCAACCAGCTTTATTTATAAACAAGCCCACTGGTTGAAATATGTTCACAAAGCTTATATGAAGAACTAAATTTGCAAAAATCCATAGTCTGTGTATAATTCCTGAGCAGATTGCTTTGATAAGGTATTCACTACCAATAGTTTATCCGATCATCTCCTCATGCACAATCTTTGGATCTGGTTACATTGCAAATATGATAAGACAGAATTAATATATTTACAGCAGAGTTAATATTGTTATCAGAATATATTTAGGTTTCAGAGTAGCAGCCGTGTTAGTCTGTATCCGCAAAAAGAACAGGAGTACTTGTGGCACCTTAGAGACTAACAAATTTATTAGAGCATAAGCTTTCGTGGGCTACAGCCCACTTCTTCGGTACATTAGAAATGTACTTAAATGTTGTTTAAAAAAATTAAACATTTTTTTAAAAGCTCAAAACCTAAACTAAACATTTCACTCAGCCTGAAATTATTATTTTTTTAAATTCCATTTTTGGAACAGCCAGAAAACCAAAAAACCCCAGTGATTTGCCCTGCTGTTCTTTGGAGTCATGCAGGATATGTGTGCACTGCAGCTGGGAGCCTGCCTCCCAGCCTGGAAAGAGAGAGACTCATGCAAGAGGGGCTGGAGAGCTAGTGCACTAAAAATAGCAGTGTGGACGTTGGAGCTCCAGGGTCTCAAGCATAGGTAGTTGGGGGTCTTGAGAGCTCCAGCGTGAGCTGCAACATCCGCACTGCTGTTTTTAGCATGCTAGCGTGAACCTTGTTATCATGAGTCTGTGTACCGCAGGGTGCGAGGTTTACTCTCAGCTGCAGCGTAGACACTCTCAGAATTTCAGGTGCCACGTAATTCAGTATTATCCTCCAGAAGAACTGGCTTGCATAGAATTAATAAGATTCTGGAACTTTTCAGTATCTCTGTAGTGAATGGGAAGACAATTGCTACATCAAGAAAAGAGGAGAGTGGTTTGACTGGCACAGGTTACACACACAGCATTAGTTTTGACCGGATGAGGACACCTGTTTGAGTCCTGTAAAGTACTTGGTGCAAGGCTAATGTCTTCCTCTGCGTTTGGAACCTGTTTAGCAGAGCCTGGAGGCTACAGCAATCTAAGTAATAAATAAAAACATACTACTACTGCTATTTTGGCTGGAAGGCTGGAAAATGCCAGTATTCTAAAGAGTGATAGGAAAAGTTAATAAAATGTCTCCTCTCTGTGTTTGAAATATTTAACCAGGCGGAAGCTGGGTTTTAGGTTTTGGTTTGTTTTAATCGCCTTTTTAGCTTCTGCCCTCCATATTGACTATGTCAATTTCACAGTCAGTGGTGTATTGTCAAAAATCTGGTATTCATAATACAAGGGCATTGGAGGTAAACTATTTTCTGATGTATTTCCATTGATGATAATGGAGTCAAACTTACCACCAGGTATAAATGTTGAACTAAACTTTTTATCTTGAGAACTTCTTGTTGGCACTCAGTTAGTTATTTGAGGTCACGCATTTTTGAAAGCCAATGTTTTTAAAAAGCCCATGTCAAGAATTCTTCAGATATAATTGAGACAGACAATAAAGAAACACATCTTATTGTTTTTTAAAGTAAATATCGTGCACCCCATTGCTGGGGTATTTTGTGATTTCTAGTATTTAAAGGGGTGTGTGTGTGTGTGTGTATAATGGATAACCTTAGCAGTGTCGGAAAGTATCTTTGGCACTTTGCAGCACAGTGGAAAATATATGAATATCTATTTGGAATTTTAAGGCTTTTCTAGTTACTGTTTTTACTATGTTATTTCTAAAAAATCCCAGCAACATTAATATCCAACATGAAAAACTTAATGCATCCTGTTTAAAACATTTGTTTTATTGCATACAGGCCATACTTTCTGGACACTTAAAACTTAATTTGTTTGGCAGTATTTCATAGTGCTTATACAAACATTTGTACTAATGAATGCAGATGAATGTTAACATGTACATACATGCCTATTGAGTTAATATACTCCTAATTAAAGTGTCTTAGCTTGGAATTCACACTAGAAGAGTGCCATATGGATCTGATGATTAACTTTAGTGGACTTTTCCAAAATTAAAATGGACATGTTGTGAATGATGCCAGAAAGCAGAAACTCAGCATATGATATTAAATTAAATACCAAACACTATTTCTATTGGCTATATTGCTTGTTTGCCTACCTCTTGGAAGCAAGCACAAAAACATTTTTGTAAAGGGAAAAGAATAGTGTTTTTTCCAGAGAAGTATGATAATTTGTTCCCTAGGGTTTCATGTGGAAATATTCTTTATAGTAATTATTTTTCATAGGGACAAGAAAGCCTGTAGGGTTTAGAGAGTTTAGGGTAGAGCTGTACAGGTTTTCGAAGAATCCCAGCTGGCAAAACTTTATTTTCTTTTTGTGTGAAAAGCTTGTTATTCTCAATGAAAAATTCAGCCAGAAGCGGGGGTTCAAATCTAAGTTCCGTTACCAAAGATTCTGGGTTTGTGGTTCAGATAAAAGGTTTTCATTTTACCCCTATCTAATTCTGACATAGAGTAAAACTGCTGCTTTTGTTGGGTTGTTGTTGCTTACTTGATCATTCACAATAGCTCTCCCGGTCATTAGTGCAATTCTGCTGTAAGGAATTTAATAGATTTAGGATTTCACCAAAGTATTAGTAGTGGTGTTATACTCTTGCTAATTTATTTTAAAGTGTATTTCCAGCTTTTGCCTCATGTCTGCTATACTATTCAGAATTCTCCTGTGACTTGAAAATCATTTGATTCCTTGATTTTTTTGTATGTTTTGAATCTATAGGAGGGACCTAAACATAAATGACTGTGATGCCAGAAAGAAACATACATGTTTTATGTCAGAAAATAAGATATGAAGTTGAGGAGAAATGACATGGCTTTAGTCTTATATTTCAATGGTAAGGATCTAAAACAAGATGAAGTAGAAAAATGATAAGCATCCAAATTGCACCCAGGATAGATGATCGCTATTCTTTCTTACTACTAGTCCATGTCCTGTGTTTGATAGCCTTCAGGGAAACTGCCTTCATCTCTCTCCTTCGTTATGCAAACATGTATTTCGCTGGCATGTCATATCCAATAATTGCACGATAGCTGATTATGTGCTTTCATTAATCATCACTCAGAAGGAATGTCGTGGGAGAAGTGTTTTTGCAGTTCACTTTCTCCTGTCCTTGGTGATATGAGGTCTTCTCACATTCTGGTATTAAAAACATGACTCCTATTTTATCGTTGTCTGGAGACAAGCTGCAGCTGTGGCCAGCAGCACAAATGGTGTGTGTACATGCAAATTGCTTGAACTTTTGCTACACTGATTTTCTTCTGTCAGCGTTGTCACACTTTTACAGCCAAGCACTAAATGCCACAGTGACCACAGGTATCCCAGCTAGTGTGAAGTTTAAGGCAGAAGCCCAAGTTAAAGCTGAAGTGGAAGAGGAAGGGATACATTCCGGGGCACACTGTGTCTCAGCCTTGGTGATGTAGGCAGTTTGCAGAAAACATACTTAGATTCTGTGTGTTCTGGGAGTTCACCACCACAAACTAAGGGCCTTAAAGTGGCTGAGCATCCTCAAATCCTGTTTGACTTGACGGAAGTTGGGAGTGCTCAGCCTGGGTAGGATCAGTCCCTACAGTTAGTAAACGCAGACAACAGACTTATTTTTTGTAGTGTTTTCACTGCCAAGACAGAACTTTATTTGTAACAGATGGGGCCAGTCTGTTACTTCAGAATGCCCCGTTCGGCTCCCCCTTGACCTTCAACTGTAGGAAATGGTGGAGAATTCATACTTGTCATTTTAGCAGTAACCTGTGGCAGCACTAGTGATTTTTAGCCATCACAGTTGTATGTTTTGCATTTAAATCCGCAGTGAGCTCGTTAAAACTATTGGATTGTTTAGCATTGTAACAACGCTAATGGTATATTTGAGTATCTGGCTCTTTCAGACATTCCAAAGTGTAAATTTTTGTCTATGCATCTGTCATAACTATAAAGGGAAGGGTAACAGCTCTCCTGTGTACAGTACTATAAAATCCCTCCTGGCCAGAGACTCCAAAATCCTTTTACCTGTAAAGGGTTAAGAAGCTCGGGTAACCTGGCTGACACCTGACCCAAAGGACCAATAAGGGGACAAGATGCTTTCAAATCTTGGGGGGGGAAAGGCTTTTGTTTGTGCTCTTTGTTTAGGGGGTTGTTCGCTCTTGGGACTGAGAGGGACCAGACATCAATCCAGGTTCTCCACATCTTTCTAAACAAGTCTCTCCTATTTCAAACTTGTAAGTAAATAGCCAGGCAAGGCGTCTTAGTTTTACTTTGTATTCTCAACTTGTAAATGTACCTTTTACTAGAGTCTTTATCTTTGTTTGCTGTACTTTGAACCTAAGACTAGAGGGGGGTCCTCTGAGCTCTTTAAGTTTGATTACCCTGTAAAGTTATTTTCCATACTGATTTTACAGAGATGATTTTTACCTTTTTCTTTAATTAAAAACCTTCTTTTTAAGAACCTGATTGATTTTTCCTTGTTTTTAGATCCAAGGGGGTTGGATCTGTATTCACCAGGAGTTGGTGGGAGAAAGGAGGGGGATGGTTAATCTTTCCTTGTTTTAGATCCAAGGGGGTTGGATCTGTATTCACCAGGAGTTGGTGGGAGAAAGGAGGGAGATGGTCAATTTCTCCTTGTTTTAAGATCCAAGGGGTTTGGATATGTATTCACCAGGAGTTGGTGGGAGAAAGGAGGGGGATGGTTAATTTCTCCTTGTCTTAAAATCCAAGGGGTTTGGATCTGTATTCACCAGGGAATTGGTGAAAGGTTTCTCAAGGCTTCCCAGGGAAGGGAATTAGTTTTGGGAATGGTGGCATCGGACCAGATCTAAGCTGGTAGTTAAGCTTAGAAGTCTTCATGCAGGCCCCCACAGTTGTACCCTAAAGTTCAAAGTGGGGATACAGCCTTGACAGCATCCAACAGTGCACATGCAAAGTAGGCATGTTGATGAGCCTGCAAACAGGTGATCTCAAGAGCACTGAGATCAGCCCCATATGTATTTCATGGAATATATTTGTGATATGGTGGAGGTGGGCAAGGCAGTGGTACCAAAACAGCCTCTTCCCCAGGAATACTCTGGTCACTTCCCAGTCCCCACCATGGTGTATGGTTGTCCTTTCATTGGTTCTTTTCCCCGTCATGCCTTTCTAGGGTTGTCCTTTGTAAATTTTGTGGAGCTGAGTAGTAGTGGCCATTTTGCCACTGGCAGCAGTTGTTTATGTCTCTCTTTCTCTGCTAGCATTTAAGTTTTGATCTGTTTGCTCCCAGCTTTCACTTCCTTATTGCTGAGGAGATGGCACCGTCTCACAGTACATTTTACATGTGAAGAAAAAAACCATTGTAAAAACTGACTTAAAAGACCATTCTCATTGTTCAAACCCAACTCTTTCAACACAGAGTGCATCACTGTGTGAAACAGCGCAGAGTATATTCCAGATGTTTAAGTGCCTTTAGAGTATCTAAAGCTGCTATAAATTATTGAAAATGATAGAAATAATGAACACCACCTGGAATTAGAAAAGTGTTTGTAGTGAAAGCCTCCTACCTGTGGGGTTTGATTTTGATGTTTCTGTTTTTCATTTATGCAAAGGAAAGCCCCCGAGCAGGCCTGTTTTCTTTGGCTCCTGTGCTATCATGCGGTTATGCTTCTTGACAATGTTCTCCCTCAATTATTCAACCCTGCTGGACTTACAGATCTAATTTTTGTAATGGTTCTGCACCATGGATATTTGTATGTGGCAGAGTTTACTCAGGAAAAGCATGGAACGATTTATTCCATTGTTTAAAGCATGTCTTTGGAAGTAATGGAGTAATTGATTAATTAAACAAACTCCCTTTTGCAACAAGCGATGATCCTTTTGAAAGTGACTGCCAGGGAGATCCTTGGTGAAATTTCAAGTCTTGAATAGTGGCTGCCTATTAGCGTTTACTATGTAGGAATATCTTGCCTTGTGACTTCATTTAACATACAGCACCACCTTGTTGATCTGAAACGTTTCGGGGACATCCATGGCATTCAGATCAGCAGAAATTTGAACTTAATTAATCATTGGTTCCAAATATTTAATTGATTTACCTTTTATTTTTGGATGATGCTTTTAAAAATTGTTACAAAATTGGCATTCCTGAATGGGACACTGATTAAAATATGTATAGTGTATGTGGCATTTTCAATCTATTGCAATCAAAGGTCTCAAGAGCAAGTGGAGACTGGAACTTGGTTAAGAAAAACACTGGATGTGCGTGGTGATTGCTAAGTGATGGGTGGAGCCTGGGAGTTGCTGGGTGAAGTGGGCGCTCAGTACCTTCAAATAAAGGTTTGACTCATGGGAGTGCTGGTAAGAGATTAGTCTGTATTTTCTGGTCCCAGTTACAGCTGCCTGGGACATCATTACATTGCATATAGCAATGTAAGCTCAGGGGCGGCTCTACGTATTTTGCTGCCCCAGGCACGGCAGTCAGGCGGCTTTCGGCGGCATGCCTGAGGGAGGTCCGCCGGTAATGCGGATTCGGCGGCATGCCTGAGGGAGGTCCATTGTCCATTCGCCGAATTGTCGCCGAAACCGCGGGACCGGCGGACCTCCCGCAGGCATGCCGCCGAAGGCGCCTGACTGCTGCCCTCACGGCAACCGGTAGGCCGCCCCCGGCACACGCTTGGTGTGCTGGTGCCTGGAGCCGCCCCTGTGTAAGCTATGCATATTGGTTCCTCTGTGGTGCATATATGTAATCCACACATTCCTAATAGGAAGACATCTCTTTAAGAGATCTAGAGAGGAGACGTGGGGGAGGAATGAGTTGTGTCTGGGTCATTGTTGCTAGGCCAATGCACAAGTAGCATTCCAGGCTCATGTGTTTCTGGAATTTGGTGTGGTAGTGTTGGGCATAGTCAAGCGACAGGGAGCCTATTGAGCAAAATAGACTCTACTGAGGGCAAGTAGTCAGGGCAGCTGCTTTCCAACAGGACATATGACGGGAGTGGGCTGGGAGAGGCTCAGCCAAAGGAGCAGAAAGCAGGCTGTTTTCCCCTAACTCTGAAGCATTTTGCAGCAGGCTAGTGATATTGTTAACTTCACAACAGAGAAACTCTGGCAGTCTTAGTTATAGAAAGGGGAAATGGGGAGGGCAAACTAATGTCTTTCTTTTTAAGTGTATACCTTGACCATTATTTCACTTTAGCCAAATGGTTGTAGTCAAATTGTCGTAGCCAGTCTGGTTCACCAAGTCTTTTCTCATATAAATGTGACGATGAGGAAAGAGTCGTCTATGTTTTGCTATTCTCAGATTTGTATTTTTCTTGTAATAGGGTTATTCGTTTACATATTTCATACTGATTGGTTAATTAGCTGACTAGAAACTAAGTGATTCCAGTCCAGCAGAGGAGGAGAAAGCATCTGCATGGGTTCCAACTGGAGATTTTTGCCAGCAAGAGGAAGGATGATATTATTGCAGTGCTTTTGTCTCAGCAGACTGTATGAAGTTGATGAGAGAGACTCTAACTGAGACTCAGGTGAACTCAACCTAAGCTTTCGGAACTCTAAGTTACTTCTCACTGTGTTTCCATGGGGATTTATCTGCTGAGATTTAATTTGGTTATCATGTGTATATTCAGGTATAACTGTAAAGATAATGTATGTGGATTATGAAGTTGCCTTTTTATTTAGTGGAAATTAAGCTACTATTGTTATTATTATTATTTATCTTTATGAAGTTGGTACTTAAGAATTAAGTTCATTCCTCTTGTTCTATTTGGATTTTGTTGTGGGGAGGTTGACTCTGTGCGGCCCTTGCTGAAAATCTTCAACAACTGAATTCTCAGTCTCCATGTGCTTTTCTGTAGGAGTTGTGGGGAAGCACTAAGAGAGAAGTGGGAAACCAGGGCTGGCTCCAGGCACCAGCTGAGCAAGCTGGTGCTTGGGGCGGCAGATTGTTCGAGGCGGCATTCTGCCCAATCCTAGGGCGGCATGGCTGCTTTTTTTTGTTTTGTTTTGTTTTTTGTTCCGCTCCGGCCGCCCTGTAGGGGGCAGCGGCGCGGAGGACCGGAGCGCCCTGCAGGGCAGTCCTCTTCCTTCCCTCCCCGCCAACTGGAGCGGAGCCCTCACGGCAGGCGGCAGGAGGCGGTGCAGCGGGAGGGGCTGCACCGCTGTAGCCCTGGCCGCCCCCTTCTCTCTCTCCCTCTCGCCCGCTCCCTCCCCCCCTCCCTCCCCCCCCCCCCCCCCAGCCGGTCCCCCTGCACCCACGTTCCGGCTGCACCGCAGGTTTTTTTTTTTTTTTTCCTTTGCCGTTCTGGCCACCCCGTTTTTTTGTTTTTGTTTTTTGTTTTGCTTGGGGTGGCCAAAAAGCCAGAGCCGGCCCTGTGGGAAACTAAACTCTAACCAACCCAAAGGTTTCACATGCAGGGATTATTGGCTGCTGTTGTCCGTGTTTGATGACAAGGGGTTGGGAGGACTTTGTGAAAACACCTTTGGTCCAGTGCCCTGTGTTGGCACTGATTTTGGGTGGTGGAACTCAGAGCTATGTGGGATTTGATGGGCTTTTTAGTCATGCCCACTGTACTCTTCGTGATAGTTATGCTCTTATTGGAGGGCATGCTACAGTGTAAAACATCTAATTGTATTTAGTACATTATCTCTCTCCTGCAGTTTCCTCTGTTACAAGCAGGACCGGCTCTAGGCACCAGCAAAGCAAGCACGTGCTTGGGGCGGCACAATTCCAGGGGCAACATTTTTTTTTTTTTTTTTGCTTGGGCAGTTGCGCTCTCGGAGGGGCGGCAAAAAACCTAGAGCTGGCCCTGGTTACAGGGGCACATGGGGGTTTGACTAAAGAGAAGAAGGACTCATTATAAAACCCCCTGGGTCTAGAACTCAGGCCTGCAGAGCTGCCAGGTAAAGGCTTCAGGCTGCCATCCAGCAGCAACTATAAGGTGCACTCCACTGCCCATGACTAGGATGACCAGACAGTCCCATTTTTTGGGACTTTGTCTTATATAGGCACCTATTAACTCCCCCCGCCCACCGCCATCCCATTTTTTTCACAGTTTCTATCTGGTCACCCTACCCATGACCCCCTGTGGTCACAGATTAGGGGAAGTCCCACCTCAAGGGGTTTGACAAGTAGCAGCCTCATGACTGCTGATTGGCTCCCCGCACTATATAAAAGCAAGGGGCATTCCAGGAAGTGTCCAGGCAACAGTGTGGATTTTCTGTAGCTGCCACAACCATTCCTGTTCCTGAACTCCTGGCTTTGATCTCAGCTTGATTTGGACTTCACCTCCTGACCCAGATCCTGAAACCTGATTCAGACCCTGGCCCTTGGTATTGACCCTGGCCTGGAAACTGACTACAAACTCCTCCGCTATTCCCAGCCTCAGGTTTAAATCTTCTCTGACCCTTGATCTTGACTGTCCTTGCTAGGATCCTGACGCTCACCTGGATTTATATGTCCACCTGTAATTAAGTGTGACTAACATCCTGGCTCTGTGTATATTGCTTCTCTGTCTGAATGGCTCTGATCTGAGAGCTTGCTGGGGAAAGACCTCTGACTGAAATTCTGTTTCTCTCTTGGTGTTTTGGTGGTTGTTTTTATTTCATGTTTATATTGTGGTAGCACTTAGAGGCCAGTCAGGTCAAGGCTGCATTTTTCTAGTTGCTGGTGTTGCTGCTGCTGCTGGCTGTTTTCTAGATTTTCTGCCAATAGTATATTTCCATGGCTGCTGTGAATCTCTGTGGTAAGGAGAGCACAGGAGTTTTACCTGCTGTTCCCAATCACGTGTCAATATGAGACTGTAAAGCATCAGGGCTTGTTTCTTATAGCTTCTGAACAAACCCTATGATAATGGACAAGATTCTTGGCAAAACACCTACATACAATTCCCCACCGTCCCCACACAGTCCACTGTTGTCTTTCTCATCTGAGGTCATTTTTAGTAGTTGCAAAATCTAACTTACCATTCAGGTGGACTAAGATACAAGCCAAAGTCTGGTCTTTGCATGGAATGTTTAGTGGCAAAATAAATATTGGAGCAACCTTCTAAATCCCCATGTAGTTTAAACCTATAAGTTGAGTAATGAAACATGGTATTAAGAGCAGAACCCATCACCTACTTCACATGCTTCTTGCTGACAATGAAACAGCAGAAGCAGGCTGGTATCCATCCTTATTGGAAAAAACTGTCAAGCTTTTATACCAGAAAAATGGCTTGAGTTATTCTGTAAACTCACTTAGTTGTTCCATAAGCTTTCATTAGGCTGTGCCAGGGAAACATAGCACAGTGCAAGGGGGAGATATTATTCACTCTCTGCATTTCAGAGCACTCTCAAGGTCAGGTATGCTACAAGTATGCAGCCATAATCCTGCTTTACTGGAGAAAGATCATTTACCTTGCAGTGTGACATCAAAATTATTGCTGCTTTCATGAGAGAGAGATTCTGTCCATGCAGTTTTCCTTTCAAATTCAATTACAGTTTCCATTCACAAAGGGTTCTTGTAAACGGAGGCTATCTGCTTCATCTTTACTAAAAGTTTTCTTGTCATAACACTTGTAGGGCTGCTTTATCTTGGCTCCCAAATGCACTCAAATACGTAACTGCCTTTGTTTTAAATATTTGGCAGCTGCTGCTGCAAATGTCAGATCTAAGTTCATGTAGAACATGCCACCTTGTGCTATTAATGGTCCACTGATATCAATTGATACGGCATTAAGATACCAAGGTGCTGGCTGACTTAATAAAACTTAAATAGAATGTTAACAAATAATGATTGCTACTGATTAGGGTTACCATATTTCCACAAGCAAAAAAGAGGACACGGGGGGAGGAGCCCCGCTCTAGCCCTGCCCCTGCCCCGCCCCGCCCCCATCCACTCCCTCCCACTTCCCACCCCCTGATTGCCCCCCCCAGAACCCCCAACCCCCCCCCGCTCCTTGTCCCCTGACTGCCCCCTCCTGGGACCCCTGCCACTAACTGCCCCCTAGGACCCCACCCCCATCTAAACCGCCCTGCTTCTTGTCCCCTGACTGCCCCCTCCTGAGAACCCCCTACGACCCTATCTGTCCCCTGACTGCCCCGACCCTTATCCACACCCCCGCCCCCAGACAGACCCCCGGGGACTCCCATGCCCTATCCAACTGCTCCCCGCCCCCTGACAGGACCCCCAGAACTCCTGACCCATCCAACCCCCTCTGCTACCTGCCTGCCTCGACCCCTCTCCACGCCCCTGCCCCCCTGACAGCCCCCCCAGAACCCCAGACCCATCTAACCCCCCCCCGCTCCCTGTCCCTGACTGTCCCAACCCCTCTCCACACCCCTGCCCCCCTGACAGCCCCCCCAGAACCCCAGACCCAGCTAACCCCCCCCGTTCCCTGTCCCTGACTGTCCCAACCCCTCTCCACACCCCTGCCCCCCTGACAGCCCCCCCAGAACCCCAGACCCATCTAACCCCCCCTGTTCCCTGTCCCTGACTGTCCCAACCCCTCTCCACACCCCTGCCCCCCTGACAGCCGCCCCCCCAAACTCCTGACCCATCCAACCCCCCCTCCCTGTCCCGGGCCGGCGCTGCTGGGGCCCGGGCCCGGGCCGGAGGTGCTTGGCCGGGGCTGGGCCGGCACCAGGGCCGGCGCTGCTGGGGCCCGGGCCGGGCCGGGGTTGCTGGGGCCCGAGCCGGTGTCGCCGCCCTGGGGTCGGAACCGGGGCCGGAGCCGCTGGGGCCCGAGCTGGGCCGGAGCCGCCGGGCGCCGCTCGGCCCGGGCCGGGCCGCGCCTCCCCGGAGCTCTCCTCCTCGCGCCCCCCGCCCCAGCTTACCTGCTGCTGCCTCCCGCTTGCCCCTGCTTCTTTTCAGACTTCCCGCGAAGATCTGATTCGCGGGAAGCAGGGGAGGGGGAGGAGCAGGTGGGCGGAGCGTTCAGGGGAGTGGAGGAGGGGGAAGACAGCTGCGGGCTGGACAGCGTGGTAAGGCTGCAGGGGATGGGGGGAGCCGGGAAGGGGCTTTGGGTGCCCAGCGGCGCTTGGCCGCCGCTTTTCTGTCTATAAATAGCCAACCGGGGGGAAATCCCGGACATTTTTAGATTTTTAAAAATTCCCCCCGGATGGCTATTTATAGACCGAAAAGCCGGACATGTCCGGGGAAATCCGGACATATGGTAGCCCTACTACTGATTCTCCACTGCATCTGCTGTGCTAAGGGGTTGATAATAGGGAAACAATGGTTGGTGTGCAGGGTTAGGATTCGTGGACTAGTGCCTTGACACTGATTCACTGCATGACTTTATCTGAGTCACTTATATTCCAGTCCTCTGGTGTACTGAGTGTTACTTTGAATATGCTGAGGCCCTCAGCTTCCATTGATGTGAATGGGAGATGAGGTTGCTCAGCAACCGGAAGGAATGTAGGGCTGGGCCTTTAACCTTGCTGGGACTCAGTTACATTTATTCTACAGTTGGATATATACTGTGGAACTTTTGCACCATAGTGAAATTTAATATTTGCAAAGCTCTTCTACTGCCTTTCTTTGGAGGACCTCAAAGTGCAAATTGCCATTATTGGGGCCTATTTAAGTGGTGTTGATATACACAAGGAGCCCTTGACATGGTGTGACAGATGCCTGAGGGGCAGGTTGAAATGCCGCTGTGATATTCTACCCTCACGCCTCTATACCATCGGGTGTATCGTTTTAACTGCTTAGTG